>NC_054475.1:41380910-42580910 GCF_017639515.1 Carcharodon carcharias | reverse complement strand
CTGTCTTACGCCGTCGTGAAGTGGGTCCTGTCACATTTTCTGCGCATGCCACCTATCATGGCCGCCGTCAGCAGGCTGGGAAAATTCCGCTCTAGGCTTCACAATAACTGTCAAATAAACATTTTTTGTATTGTGTTCGTAAGCGTGAGAGAGTTGGAAGAGATGCCATAGAAAATTGGATGAAGCTTGCTTCGTAGAGTTTGGATTTGCATCTGAGACTATGGATGGGATGATATTTAGTTTTCTAAATAAGTTTGTTCAATGGAAATAATTACTTGTCTTTTCTCAAATAACTAACAAGTTCTGTATGCATTAGGATTTGGTTCAAATGCAAGTCAGGCTGACTAGTTACTTTTGCCTCTTTCTGTTGACAGTCAGGATTCTCGACAAAACCAGCTTGTAGTTCCTAGTGGGTAAACCTCCCCCAGTTTAGCACTAAACTCACTGGGCAGATGTTTTCCGTCGGAGAGCAGGGGCGGGGCCCGTTCGCCGACACGTAAAATGACACGGGATGACGCCAGGTGGAACGTCACTCCGCCCCATTTAAATTTTCAGGAAAACGGGGCTGCAGCAAAATCAGCTGCGGGCCCGCCAACCTGTCAAGGGCCAATTGAGGCCATTGACGGGATCATTTAACCAATTAAAGGACTTGCCCATCCAACCTTAATGTTGGCAGGCAGGCCAGGAGCCTTGGCAGTGTCGGAGATTAATCACACCAAGGCATCACTTAGTACTTAGAAACCCCATTTATTACTTGTGCACAAGGGAGACAATACAACGAGAGCTATTGTACCGTCTCATAGCAGAATACACGCAGACATGTTAAAAGCATTTTTACAGCCGATCAGTAAATTTTGCACAAACCTGTCCGCTTATTTGCATAAGTTAACTGACCAATCCATGCTTCAGTAAATTTTCATCTCCAGCACAACAGATGTTGCTCTTACGCAAATGCTTATCACAATCCTGATTACATTTGGCCTGAGAAAGAACAAAATGGAATGTCTCAGGGCCCAACCTACAACTGTGTTCAGATAAGATGGTATTGTTTCTCAAGGTTGCAGTATTTTCCTCTTAGGCCTAGGCATATAATTCAACTTCCTTATTTATCCTTTTAGCATTAAATGGGTTCCCTGTAGTTGCCTGGGCCACCACAATGTGGGCCCGCTAACCTGTCAATGGCCAATTGAGGTCATTGACAGGATCATTTAACCAAATAAAGGACCTGCCCGTCTAACCTTAAGGTTGGCGGACAGGCCAGGAGCCTGGGCATCAAATAGAGAAAACATGAAACCTCATCCACCAGTGGGATGAGATTTCATGCAGGGTTTTAAACATTTTAATAAAGTTATTCTGTAAATTATGAACATGCCTCAACTCATGTGACATTGTCACATGAGGGGGACAAGTAAGGGAATTTTTTTTTCTACTTTTAGTATTTTTCAAAGTCCAGGCGATCTGATGTGTGCTCTTTCATGCCATGCACAAAAGAGCGCACTCTCGATTTCAGGGATTCCCCCTCGCCCGCACAGGGAGTGCATAGCGCTTCCTGCTGGATGTCACGCTGGGTGGGCCTTAATTGGCTCGCCCACTTAAAATGAGGGGGCGGGGGGCCACTGGAAAGGGTTGAAACCTGAAAAATCTTCATTGGTTACAAGACTAAAATATTATAACCCATTCACTTGTGGGTTTCAAAGGACATTGTCTTCATAAAGCACCCATAAGATCATGTTAGTTTTTAAGATTTAACTTAATTAGGTTTTCTTTTTTTATAGGTTTACATCTGTTTCACTTACATTGACTCCGCTTTGCTTGTTCCTAATCATTTTAAAAATGGGTCAAATATTACATCTTTCAAATGATTTTACAGATCTATAGCCAATTTCCTTGCCTTTCAATATGTCAGAAAAAATCTTGCTTCTTCAAGTCTAACCAACAAAATGCCATCCCTTGCCTTTGGCTCCACGTTTCTCCATCCCTGTTCGTACTTAATTTCACTTTTAATGGAACTCACAAATTTCGTCCATTGCTAAGAATGCATCTATGACATTTGATCTCCATTTTAAAGGTAAATACTTCCTTTTCCCTCAACAACTCTTCTCTCTATGAAGCCCAACTCCACCCAATATTCTAGGGCATCTCTTCCAACCCTTTCCACACATTCCAGAACACAATATAATGAAATATGTTCTTGACATTTATTGTGAACATAAGGCTTTTTGAGAATTGTGCCACCAGTGGTCTCGTTTAATTTTTATTTCCTGTAAACAATTGCCAGTTCTTGACAGCTATGAACTTTAGCTTGACTTTGATGTCTGCAATTGGAAAACTTCAGTGATTTTACTGGCATCTGCAGAACAGCTTTACTAATAAAGTGAATTGATTTAATAAAAAAAAACGCTATAAAGACTGATGCACTAATATTCCTAAATTATAAATGGAAAGATGCCATTGTGAATACAGGAATATATAATAGGAACACTGCTGTGTGAATATAGATTCGAAAACAATAATTTATTAACAAATCCTTAAAGAGTAAATAAATAAGAAATGTTGTATTAAACATCTGAACAGATCTTTGAAGCCTTCTGTAATAAATAGAGTTTCAGTTACCTTGCATCCCAATGGCACTCTTTGCATGCAAACAACAGAACTTATTATTTCTGTACCAATTTAGGTTCATATCTCCGTTATAATTTGCCAACTCTCTAGATAGGCAAAGGTAGATTATTTGCCCAGCAAAAAGAAATAATGAAGTTTTGAATTGGGTCTGCCCATGAGCAATTTGTTCAACATCAAGCTGTTACTAAAGAGATTTTGAAGTGCGTTTTGAGGCAAAATTTAATTGTGCTTTGTGTGCCTAGGTCAACTGATATTATCCATTCTGTTTGGGAATCAGTGCTGAAAGTAAAACTTTTCAACATCTTGAGCAATCTCATTGGAATTGTTATTTGCTTCTTTTTGTTGGTTGGCTGAATACCTGAGCAGAGAGCCAATAAGAGACTGCATCCCTTAAAGGGAAGATGCATTGCAAGTGAAGCGGATGCTGGCAGTCATGCAGGAAGTGAACCTGGCCTGTGAAACATTGAATAAATGCACATCATGGAAGAGAGTGGGCTCCAAGGTTTCTGGAGGCTGAATGCAGTCCTTTGTTGGGGAGGTGGAAAATAAGAGAGATATCCTGTATCCGCAGGAGGCCCTCCTTACACCTATTCATAAGGAATTGGGAGCAGATAGCTGTGTGGTCACTGCCAGTATCAAGCTCCAGAGACCTGGATAGATGACCTTATATGATTGGCCAAGATCATTGACTACGTCTTCAAATGCCACATCCCAACACCTGCACTATCATGCTCACACACTGCTCAATTTATCACACTCCCCACCCGCCTACCAACAATATTATTAATCGGCCTGACATTCATGTGCTCCACCATATTGTCACACATTGCAGCAAGCCTTATGCCTGCATCTCACACTGCCAGCTATTCAACCGTGACAGCTACATCACATAAAGAAATTGCATGACAAACACTGACGGACCTTTCCTCTCTCTTGCAGGACAAGCACAACCAGAGGCAGCCAGAGATAACTAGAAGCTAATGTCAGCATAATCTAAACCCCAAGGAAGAGGTGGGACTGAATATTATTGGGTCCGATGTTGTAAAGGCTCTGACCAGCACCGGGCTGAGACTTTCAAAAGTGTTGGTTTCTGGTACCTAATTTTTTCTGCTCACATCCCACTCTCTTCTAATTAACAACTGCTGATGGTGTGAGGATGTAATTCTTACTTTCCCCCACCACATTCCCACTCTTCTGCCATTCTGTTTCCAGACACCCAATAAGTGAAACCTGCTCAGGTAATGGAAGAGCAGCAAGAAGACAGTGATGATGAAGCTAGACCATCACTTGTTCTAACACTCTCAGTCACCAGTGCAAATACTGACTCTGCAAGTGATTTAGAGGTGGGATCTGAACATGGTGAGACAACCGGCTGCAGGCAGGGCAGGAGAATTGCAGGTGCCAGTGCACCAGACACCAAGGTCGGACGAGAGTTCTGCTGTAGAGGACCCAGGTGAGCATTTTGATAGGGCAGATTCTGAAGAAGGCTGATGGGTATGCACAACAAAATATTTGGTGCTTTGGAAGCCTGCCAGAAAGCCTGTGTTCAATGACAAGGTGCGTGGAGGAGTCAGGGTTTTGCAAAGAGCTTGGAGCCCATTCATTCCAGCATGGAGGTTGGGACCATCTCCATTCTCACACTTGTGAACACAACCATGATGGAACATCTGATGACTGATTTTGCAGCTTCTGTTGCAGCACAGGCAGCAATGATACGATGACTGAGTAATGGAAGCTCTGACTGATGGCATTGCTAACACCATGGCTTTGGATTACAGTGTTTATTTTTTATTCATTTATGGGATGTGGGTGTCACTGGCTAGGCCGGCATTTATTGTCTATCCACAATTTCTCTTGAGAATATGGTAGTGAGCTGCCTTCTTGAACCGCTGCAGTCCATGTGGTGTAGGTACAGCAACAATGCTGTTAAGGAGGGAATTCCAGGATTTTTATCCTGCGACAATGAAGGAAAGATGATATATTTTCAAGTCAGGATGGTGAGTGGCCTGGAAGGGAACTTCCAGGTGGTGGTGTTCTCATCTATCTGCTGCTCTTGCCCTTCTAGATGGTAGTGGTTGTGGATTTGGACAGCGCTGTCTAAGGAGCTTTGGTGAGTTCCTGAAGTGCATCTTTTAGATGGTACACACTGCTGCTACTGTAAGTCGGTAATGGAGGGAGTGAATGTTTGTGGATGTGGTGCCAATCTAGTGGTCTTCTTTGTCCTGGATGGTGTCAAGCATTTTGAGTGTTGTTGGAGCTGCACTCATCCACACAAGTGAAGAGTTTTCCATCACACTCCTGACTTGCGCCTTGTAGAAGTTTGGCAGGGTTTAGGGAGTCAGGATGTGAGTTACTCGCCGCAGGATTCCTAGCCTCTGACCTGTTCTTGTAGCCACAGTATTTATATGGCTAGTCCAGTTCAGTTTCTGGTCGATGATAATTGCTGGAATGTTGATTCAGTGATGTTAACGCCATTGAATGTCAAGGGGCATTCTCTCTTGTTGGAGATGGTCATTGTTTGACACTTGTGTGGCGCGAATGTTACTTGCACCTTGTCAGCTGAAGCCTGGATATTGTCCAAGTCTCGTTGCATTTGGACATGGACTGCTTCAGTATCTGAGGAGTTGCAAATGGTGCTGAACATTGTGCAATTATCAGCGAACATCCCCACTTCTGACCTTATGATGGAAGGAAGGTCATTGATGTAGCAGCTGAAGATGGTTGGCCCTAGGTCACTATCCTGAGGAATTCCTGCAGTGATGTCTGGAACTGAGATGACTGACCTCCAACAACCACAACCATCTTCCTTGTGGTAGGTATGACTCCAACCTGCGGAGAGTCATTCCCTGCTTCCCATTGACTCCAGTTTTGCTAGGGCTCCTTGATGCTGCACTCGGTCAAATGTCAAGGACAGTCACTCTCGCCTCACCTCTGGAATTCAGCTATTTTGCCCATGTTTGAACCAAGGCTGTAATGAGGTCAGATGCTGAGTGACCCTGGCGGAATCCAAACTGGGTGTCAGTGAGAAGGTTATTGCTAAGTGAGTGCCACTTGATAGCACTGTTGATGACCCCTTCCATCATTTCACTGATGATCGATGATAGACTGATGGAGCAGTAATTGGCTCCAGTGGACAGAACATACCTGGGCAATTTTCCACATAGCCGGGTAGATGCCAGTGTTGTAGCTGTACTGGAACAGCTTGGATAGGGGGGCAGCAAGTTCTGGTGCACAAGTCTTCAGTACTATCACTGGAATATTGTCAGGGCCAATAGCCTTTGCAGTGTCCAGTGCCTTCATCCATTTCTTGATATTATGTGGAGTGAATCAAATTGGCAGAAGACTGGCATCTGTGATGCTGGGGACCTCCAGATGAGGGCGAGATGGATCATCCATTCCGCACTTTTGGCTGAAGATTGTTGCAAATGCTTCGACCTTATCTTTTGCACTGATGTGCTAGGCTCCTCCATCATTTAGGGTGGGGATATTTTCACAACCTCCTCCTTCAGTGAGTTGCTTAATTGTCCATCACCATTCACATCTGGATGTGGCAGGACTGCAGAGCTTGGACCCGATCCATTGATTGCGGGATCACTTAGCTCCGCCTATCATTTGCTGCTTATGCTGTTTGGCACACAAGTAGTCCTGTGTTATAGCTTCACCAGGTTGACACCTAATCTTTAGGTATGATTAGTGTTACTCATGGCATGCCCTCCTGAACTCTTCATTGAACCAGGCTTGATGGTAATGGTAGAATAGGGGATATGCCAGGCCATGAGGTTACAGATTGTGGTTGAGTACATTTCTGCTGCTGCTGATGGCCTACAGCATCTCATGGATGCCCAGTCTTGAGTTGATAGATCTGTTTTAAATATATCCCATTTAGCACAATGATAGTGCCACACAACATGATGGAGGGAATCCTGAATGTGAAGACGGGAATTTGTCTCAACAAGGACTGAACAGTGGTCACTCCTACCACTAATGTCATGGACAGATGCATCTGTGGCAGGCAGGTTGGTGAGGATAAGGTCATGTGTATTTTTCCCTCTTGTTGGTTCCCTCACCACCTGCCGCAGACCCAGTCTAGCAGTGATGTCCTTTAGCACTCGGCCATCTCAGTCAGCAGCGGTGTTACTGAGCCACTCTTGGTGATGAACATTGAAGTCCCCCATACAGAGTACGTTCTGTGCCTTTGTCACCCTCAGTCATTTCTTCAAGTGGTGTTCAATATGGAGAAGCACTGATTCATCAGCTGGGGGAGGCGATGTGGGGGGAACAGTTTATGGTAATAAGCAGGAGGTTTCCTTGCCCATGTTTGACCTGATGCCGTGAGACTTCATGGGGGCTGGAGTCAGTTTTGAGGATTCTCTCCTGACTGTACACCTTTGTGCTGCCACCTCTGCTTGGTCTGTCCTGCAGTGGGACAGGACATATCCAGGGATGGCGATGGTGGTGACTGGGATATTGTCTGTACCATATGATTTCATGAGCTTGGCTATGTCAGGCTGTTGCTTGACTAGCCTGTGAGGCAGCTCTCCTAATTTTGGTACTGGGCCCAGATGTTAGTAAGGAGGACTTTGCAGGATTGACACGGCTGGATTTGCCATTGTCATTTCTGATGCATCGGTAGGTGCCAGGTGGTCCATCTGGTTTCATTCCTTTTTATTGACTTTTTTGCAGTTTGATACAACTGAGTGGCTTGCTAGGCCATTTCAGAGGGCATTCAAGAGTGAACCACATTACTGCAGATCTGGAGTCACATGTAGGCCAGACCAGATGCGGACAGCTGATTTCCTTCCTTAAAGGGAATCACAGCAACCTGGCTTCCAACAAAATATTAGGATTGCTGAGGCACTGCCCCAGGAAAAGCAAGGATCCCAATACCGACCCCTGGGGAACTCCACTACAAACCTTCTTCCAGTCTGAAAAATATCCATTGACCATTACTCTCTGCTTCCTATTTTTCAGATAATTTTATAGCCACATTGCTGCTGTCTCTTTTATTCCATGAGCAATAACTTTTCTGTGTGGCACTATATCAAATGCCTTTTGAAAGTCCATGTGCACCACATCATCAACAGCATTACCCTCGTTGACCTTTTCTGTTACCTCTTCAAAAAACTCCAGCAAGTTCCTTAAACATGATTTCCCCTTTAGAAATCCATGCTGGCTGTTCCTTATCAACCCATATTTTTCTATGTGACTATTAATTCTATCCCGAATAGTTGTTTCTAAAATCTTGCCCACCACTGAAGTTAAACTAACTGGTCTGTAATTGCTGGGCTTATTCTTACAAGCATTTTTGAACAAGGGCATAATGTTTGCAATTTTCCAGTCCTTAGGCACTTCCCCTTCAAGATACTGCAAATATCTCCATCACCAACTCTAACCTGGAAGGAGCCAGAGGCATAAATGTTCATCACCACCATCACCTTCACAGTCTTTGGCAAAGTGGTCTTTTCCCTGCTCTGAAGTTGCAGTTGTGGATGCAGCAGGTGGCACATTTCAGTGAGGACGTCCTTAATGAAGCACAGATGGCTGACACCTCCTTTCTGAGGTTCAGGTGGGAGAATTGCTCTCTGAAAACAATGGGCAGGTGTGGCCTCCTGCTGAAAGCCCATCTTCTCTTCATCCTCCTCACTCTTCTAGCAACTTGTCCTTTTCTGTGTTCCCTCTGCTTATTCTCCAAGTCATGCTGTATTCCAAGGAGAATGCCTATTAGTATATCCATGTTTGAAAGCAGCTGATGTGTGCAGGAGCCTTGAAGTCAGCAAAAATTCCTTCAGAACCTGCCACACCACTCCCTGTAGGTGAACTTGAAACAACTACAGAAATACTTGTGGAATTGAAGCAACAGCCAGAAGAATTCAACCAAAACCATCCCGTAAGCAGTACATTTAAATAACACTGGTCAGATTGCTTCCTGCTGTTGGACAGCCATGTGAAATTAAGAGAAGGCATTAACTGGCACATTGAGCTCTAAAATAGCACAGCTGACATTGAATCAGAGTTGTTAGCTGATTGACATTATGATCTGCCTGCTCTGCACACTTTTGATGGCCATTCATTGCATGCTTGCTAATGCTCTGAATAATATGGTTCTGGTGCAGCTTGGTTAATTGGCACAAAAGTGTCACCATTTTGAAGGTCTAAGGGTACTCATAACACTCAAAAAAGAGTGCAAGTGATCATAATTTCTCACCCTGTAATTCTCTTGCTTTCCATTTCCTCTCTAACATATTGTATCTTCACCCTCTTTCAATCAGTGTTAAATTCCCCATAGTCGTTTCAAAGAACCCAAGTTTCATGTCTTCATCAATACTCAACTTTTCTCAGAATTATTCACAGATTACTTTAGTCGAAGTAATTAAATTACTTAAACTGTAATCAGCTAACAAAAATGACAAGCGTGTACAGTATGCTTTCAACAGAGAATACAAGTCGGGCAAGCATGCTCCTGCAAACCCCAATGCTGTTGTGACGTGATCAATTATTCTGACATGGTTATCAATCTATCAGTCAACATATTGAAAATTGGCTGTATCTACTTGCTTGGAGAGACTTTGGTTCTGCTTGTAGGTAGTCTTTCCTGATGAATTAATCCTTAATGAAGTCATTGGCTCTGGTGTATTAGTTTCATCCTTATTTAAGTCTGAGCTATAATTCCAGAAATGAAGGACCTAGTTTGACAACTTACTTGGGAGAATACTGAATCCTTCAGAGACTCTGTTGTATTAAACTGAAGTTAGTAATGTGCTTGTTAATTAATCAACATGCATTGCATGATTTCCTTCTTATGACTTTGCTTGACAGGTTAAACTTATTTTGGTACTTCTGCATCTTTCATAAATTGATCTGGTGACTAATATTCTCTGCTTTATTATAGGTAAGGGGGAATGACGTGATTGCTCAAAGGTCAGCAACTGCATATCACTGCACATATTAAGGGAAATGCAGGAAATGAATGTTTAAAGGCATTCACCATGTATCATAGCAAATGAGTGGTGAATGATGGAAATGTGAATAACTCAGTCCTAACATGTCAAAATAGAAATGACTGATAGAAATATAAGAAAGAACTTGTATTTCTATAGCTTTACAGCCAATGAAGTAATTTGTGGTGCAGGACTCCTTATAATGTAAGAAAGTGGTAGCCAATTTGCACACAACAAGCTCCCACAAATAGTAATGTGAAACTGATCAGATAATCTGTTTTTAAATTACACTGGTTTTGGATAAATATTGGGTAGGGCACCAGGGATAACTTGTCTGCCCTTAAGGCCTATGTGTGGATGATTGTATAGCCCTTGGTGTGCTAATGAGCTTTTTCACAAAGATGTTTAAGACTGGTCTTTCCCTCGATTCCCCATATATGGATTTTCTATTTATAGTTTTGTAATTTAAAGCAGGGAGTCTCAAAGAAATAAAAACAAAAAACTGCGGATGCTGGAAATCCAAAACAAAAACAGAATTACCTGAAAAAAACTCAGCAGGTCTGGCAGCATTGGCTGAGAAGAAAAGAGGACTTGAAACGTCAACTCTTTTCTTCTCCGCCGATGCTGCCAGACCTGCTGGGTTTTTCCAGGTAATTCTGTTTTTGTTTTGGATTTCCAGCATCTGCAGCTTTTTGTTTTTATCTCCGTCTTTAATTGACTGCCACTCCTCTTCAAGAAATGCCTACCTTGAAGAAGTTCTGCTCCTCTCTGCGACAAGATTTCCGGATCTCTCTTTTGCCTTGTTCACCTTCATTGCTTTCCATTTCTCTCCTGGTGTTTGACAAGGTGTTTACTAAAACCCGCTTTCACAGCCATATCTCCTTTCTCAGTGACTGTCTCCGTCTTCGACTTACCCCACGTGGATTTCACCTGAAATTCCATCCCTCTTGTTTCGAACCCACCCAGGATTACAGGTATCTCCGGGACATAAAACGTTTCTTGGATTGCTGTTCCCGTCACATTCTGAGATCCACACTCAGTGCCATGCGCCGCCATATGAACACACTCGACCTCTCCCTCCAGCAGTACCGCCGCATCCTTTTTCAAAGCTGTGCGTGCCCCCAGTTTCATTTTATTCTTCGTCCCATCCGAAGCCTCAACAAGAAACTTTTTCTCTTACTCTCAAGTGCTAAGGAACGCAAGCTCCAACAACTCATCGACACCAACACCCATCTAGGACCCTCCACCCCTGCCTGTCCCTCCGTCCCCACCCCATCTTCCAATCCCAGCCCCGGCCGTGTATTCACTATATCCCCTGACCTCTCCGACGCTGAACGTTCAGTGCTCAGAAAAGGACTTAGTTTCATACCCTTACACCCTCATCTCAATTAATTTCAGGCTCGGCATGATGCTGAACTCTTCTTCCACCGTCTTCGTCTCCATGCTCAATTCTTTGGGCAGGAGTCCTCTCCCCGTTCAACGGATCCTTTTACCCACCTCCAATATTCTCCCTCCACCTGGATCCCTCCCTCTGGATTCTTACGTTCTCTTGATCTTTTCATTGAGAACTGTTGGCGTGACATTAGTCGTCTCAAAGAAAGATTGCAAATTTGAAGATCTAAGTGATCACAAGTTACTCGTCATCTAATGGTCACTTATAGGGAAGTGGGCAATAGTCATGATGAAGGAGTGCAGAAAAAATAAAGCAAAGTATGAAGAGTTAAGTGTGCCAGCCAAACCTTGGATAGTCTAATCATCATCTATAGTGCCATAGAGCCATTAAAAAAACAAAACAAAGGAGGCCATCTGGTCCAATCTGTATGTGCTTAGTTTTTGCACGAGCTAATCATACTGGCCTACCCTCTCCCATGTGCCTGTGTCTTCCTTTGCTTCAAAAATAAATCAATTTTTCCTTAAAAGATGTAATCAAGTATTTTATTTTAAAGTTCGTCACCCTTTGCAGCTTAAGGGTTAATTCTCTTGCATTTTCTGTCATCACTGAGGGAATGGTCCAAATAAATTATTTGCTTCTATTTAATCATGCATTAACGTGTTTAAATGAAGCAAAGGGCATGATAAAGGTAGAAAAATGGTGAATTTATTGCTGCCCTCCACTGCAATGAAGCATTTATTTTGGTTCTTGAGTTGTCTTTCAAAATTGGTTGATAATTTTCCCAATAACTGTTGCCCTGGTATGATTTAGTTGTTAAATTAATTGTAGGTCTCATGTTACAAATGGCTTATATTGTGTTCCATGACATTAAATGGGAAATGAAGAGATAATTCGTCATATAGTTAACACTTCCAGTGTCAGTTTCCAGCTGTACTAACTAAAAGAATATTGTACAGTACCAGAGATTGTAGAGCTATTACCATTCATCATTATGTCTTTAAAACCAGTTCAAATTTTATTTATCAAAGGGTGCAATTTTTATCGAATGAGAGGGGAAGGAGTTGGAAGAGAAATAATTTATCTTGCTGTAATTGTGTCACAAGGAAGTTTTACAATTATATTTTATGACATAGAAATTAAATTATATAATGACATCTATGTCACAGACAAAGCCATTTCTGACTATCATCTCATATACCTCAGCATCCACATCCTTTACACTTTCCCATTCCACTTCCTTTTAAGTCCAGCACTTGTCCCCCAAGTCATTTATAATTACACCATGTTGCCAATTATCTAGCCTGTGACCCTACATCCACTACTATATTTCTGCAGCTGTCAATCTGTTCAACTACTGCCTCTCCCCAGCCTTCGTAGCCTGTAAAACCTTTACTATGCCCTACCCTGATCTTTCCTTTAGTATGGCCTCCATGTTCACTCCCACAAATTCAAGCAATGCAGATTCAATCTGGTACCCAGCTGGTTTAGCCAAACATTACCAAATTTGTCAGAAGCACATCGACCGAAATAAAAAGGGAAACTCAGCAGATCAGGCAGCACCAATGGAGAGAAACACAGAGTTAATGGGCTGAATTTTCCCCCCCGTCGAGGGGGTTGTGTGGGAGCAGGCAGGAGCGAGTGCAAACCCCATCTGCACCCCCGATTGGGTGTGCGCCGCCATTTTACATGGGCGGGCCAATTAAGGCCCGCCCAGTGTGATGCACACCCGGAAGCGCTGTGTGCTCCCTGTGCAGGCAAGGGGGATTCCCTGAGTCAGGGCCTGCACTCTTTCGCGCATGTGCACAAAAGAGCTCAGAAATCTCCCTGAGGCACAGAAGTGCCTCAGGGAGATTAGTTTATATCTTGAAAAATGTAATAAAGGTCAAAAAGAATTTTAAGGACATGTCCCCTCATGTGAACCTGTCACATGAGCTGGGATATGTCCATTATTTTTTTCAAAAACATTTATTTAATTAATGAGCCCTTCATGAAACCTCACCCCGCCTGTGGATGAGGTTTCATGAAAACTGCGAAGGCCACCTGGGCTCTTCGCCTACCCGCCAACATTAAGGTTGAACGGGTAGCATTCTTAACAACTTTAATTACTTTGTTAATGGCCTTAATAGGCCTTTGACAGTTCAGTGGGTGCGCAGCTGACGCGGCTGCACGCCTGTCAAACTGACAATCTAAATGATGCGCGGTGATGTCGGGACATCCGCCCGATGTCACTGCGCGTCATTTTACATGTTGGTGAGCGGGCTCTGCCCCCGCTTGCCGATGGGAAAATTCTTCCCAATATTTCAGCTCTGTGACATTTCACTACTGATCTGCACTGTCCCACGACGATATGGTTCCAAGTCAGGATGGTGTGTGGCTTGCAGTGGAACTTGCAGGTGGTGGTGTTTCCATGCCTCTGCTGCCCTTGTCCTTAGTTGAGGCAGCGGGTTTGGAGGGTGCTGTTGAAGCAGGCTTGGTGAGTTGCTGTAATGCATCTTATATATGGGACAATCTGCTGCCACTGTACATCGGTGGTGTAGGGATTGTGCGGTAATAGCTTTTTTTATTCATGGGATGTGGGCTTCGCTGTCTGGGCCAGCATTTATTGTCCATCCCTAATTGCCCTTGAGAAGGTGATGGTGAACTGCATTCTTCAACTACTGCAGTCCATGTGGTGTAGGTACACCCACAGTGCTGTTAGGGAGGGAGTTCCAGGATTTTGACCCAAAACAGTGAAGGAACAGCGATATATTTCCAAGTCATGATGGTGAGTGACTTGAGGGGGAACCTCCAGATGGTGGTGTTCCCATGTGTCTGCTGCCCTTGTCCTTCTATATGGTAGTGGTTGTGGGTTTGGAAGGTGCTGTCAAAGGAGGATTGGTGAATTCCTGCAATGCATCACTGCTGCTACTGTGCGTCGGTGGTGGAGTGAGTGAATGTTTGTTAATGGGGTGCCAATCAAGCAGGCTGCTTTACCCTGGGTGGTGTTAAGCTTCTTGAGTGTTGTTGGAGCCCGCATTCATCCAGGCAAGTGGGGAGTATTCAATTGCGCTCCTGACTTGTGCCTTGTAGATAGTAGATGGGAGACATGAAATGAGTTATTTGCAGAAGAATCCCCACCCTCTGACCTGCTCTTGTAGCCACAGTATTTATGTAGCTCATCCAGTTAAGATTCTGATCAATGGTAACCCCCAAGTTGTTGGTGGTGGGAGATTCTTTGATGATAATGCCACTGATTTTCAAGTGAGGATGGTTAGATTCTTTCTTGTGCCACACAAGTGCCAAGCAATGACCATCTGCAACAAGAGAAACACAGGTACATGGGGAAAAAGATCAGGGGTAGGCCATTCGATCCCTCAAGACTGCTCTGCTAATCAAATTGATCATGGCTGATCTTCTACCTCAACGCCATTGTCCAGCACTATCTTCATATCCTTTGATATCTTTATTATCAAGAAATTTATCGATCTCTGTCTTGAACATACTCAATGACTGAGTCTCCAAAGCCCTGTGGGATAGAGAATTCCAAAGATTCACTGCCCTATGAGTGAAAAAAACCCTCCTCATCTCAGTCCTAAATGGCCCACCACTTATTCTGAAATAATGTCCTCTGGTTCTAAACCTCACCCCAACCAGGGGAAAAACTTTTCCACATCTACTCTGTTGAGCCCTGTGAGAATTTTGGATGTCTCCATGAGGTCACCTCCCATCATGCTAAACTCTAGAGAATACAGGCCCAATCTCCTCAATCTCTCCTCATAGGTCAATCCCACCATCCCAAAAATCAGTCAGGTGAACCTTTGTTGCACTCCATCTATGGAAAGTATATTCTTTCTTAGGTAAGGAGACCAAAGCTGCACACAATACTCCAGCTATGATCTCACCAAGTCTCTATACAATTGCAGCAAGACATCTTTACTCCTGTACTCAAATCCTCCTGCAATAATGGCCAACATACCACTCCCCTTCCTAATTGCCTGCTGCACCTGCATCCGTCACCCGGGTCCCTTTGGACATCAATACTTCCCAATCTCTTACATTTAAGAAATAGTCTGCATTTCTGTTTTCCTACCAAAGTGGATAACTTTACTTTTTTTCTACATTATATCCCATCTATCATGTCCTTGCCCACTCACTTAGCCTGTCATTTCCCCTTAAATCCCCTTTGCATCCTCCTCACAACTCACATTCCCAGCTAGTTTTGTGTCATCAGAATACTCCAAAATATTACATTTGGTCCCCACACCCAAATCATTGATTTAGATTTGGCCCAAGCACTGATTCTTGTGACATCCCACTAGTCGCAGCCTGCCAAGCTGAGAATGACCCATTTATTCCTGATCTGTTTTCTGTCGTTAACCAACTCTCAGCCCATGCCAGTATATTACCCCTAATCCCACGAGCTATAATCTTGTTCCGGGACCTTATCAAAAGCCTTCTGAAAATCTCAATACACTACATTCCCTGGTTCCCTCTTATCTATTCTGCTAGTTACATGCTTAAAGAACTCCATCAGGATTGTCAAATGTGATTTCCCTTTCATAAATCCATGTTGACTCTGCCCAATCATATTATTATTCTCTAAGTATCCCTGTTATCACAACCATTATAATAGATTCTAGCATTTTCCCTATTACTGATGTCAGGCTAACCAATCTTTAGTTCCCTGTTTTCTCTCTCCCTCCTTTCTTAAATAATTAACTTACATTTGCCATATTTCAATCTGCAGGAACGGTTTCAGTATCTATAGAGTTTTACATGGACACGGCAAATAATGCCCACCCAGTGTGATGTGCACCCAGAAGCGCTGAGCATTCCCGGTGCGGGCGGGGAGAGGAGGCTGAGTCAGGGCCTGCGCGCGAAAGAGTGCCAAAATCTCCCTGAGGCACAGAGCTGCCTCAGGGAGATCAATTTGTGTTTCAAAAATTTTAATAAAGCAAAAAAAAATTTAGGACATGTCCCCTCATGTGAAAGTGTCACATGAGCTGGGACATGTCCATGAATTTTAAGGAAAATCTTTATTTCACTTATAAATCATTCATGAAACCTCATCCCACCCATGGATGAAGTTTCATGAAAAATGTGAAGGAAATCTGTAGCCCTTACCTGGTCTGGCCTACATATGACTCCAGATCCACAACAATGTGGTTGACTCTTAAATTCCCTCTGAAATGGCCTAGCAAATGACTCAGTTGTAATAAATTACAAAGTCACAAAAAGGAATGAAACTGGACGGACCCGGCATCGACCTAGGCACCGGGAATGATAACAGCAATCGCAGCCCTGTCAACCCTGCAAAGTCCTCCTCACTAAAATCTGGGGGCTAGTGCCAAAATTGGGAGAGCTTTCTCACAGACTAGTCAAGCAACAGCCTGACAAAGTCATCCTCACAGAATCATAACTTACAGATAATGTCCTAGACTCCAGCATCACCATCCTTGCAGAGGTGGTAGCACAATGATATACAGTCAGGAGGGAGTTGCCCCGGGAGTCCTTAACATCGAAGCCGTACCCCATGAAGTTTCATTGCATCAGGCCAAACATGGGCAAGGAAGCCTCCTTCTGATTACCATGTCCCGCCCTCCTTCAGCTGATGAATCAGTGCTCCTCCATGTTGAACACCGCTTGGAGGAAGCACTGAGAGCACTGAGGGTGGTAAGGGTGCAGAATGTACTCTGGGTGGGGGGCTTCAATGTCCATCACCAGGAGTGGCTCAGTGTCACCACTACAGACCAAGCTGGCCCAGTCCTAAATGACATAGCTGAGAAACTGGTGGTGAGGGAACCAACAAAAGGGAAAAACATACTTGACCTCATCCTCGCCAACCTGCCTGCTTCAGATGCTTCTGTCCATGACAGTACCGATAAGAGTGACCACCGCACAGTCCTTGTGGAGACAAAGTCCTGCCTTCACATTGAGGATACCCTCCGTTATGTTGTGTGGCAGTACCACCGTGATAAATGGGATAGATTTCGATCAGATGTAGCAGCTCAAGACTGAGCAACCATGAGGCGCTGTAGGTCATCAGCAGCAGCAGAATTGTACTCGAACACAATCTGTAACCTCATGGCTCAGCATATCCCCCACTGTACCATTACCATCAAGTCAGGGGATCAACCCTGGTTCAATGAGGAGTGCAGGAGGGCATGCCAGGAGCAGCACCAAGCATACCTAAAAATGAGGTGTCAACCTGTTGAAGCCATAACACAAGACTACTTGCATGCCAAACAGCATAAACAGCAAATGATAGACAGAACTAAGTGATCCCACAACCAATGGATCAGATCTAAGCTCTGCAGTACTGCCACATCCAGCTGTGAATGGTGGTTGACAATTAAACAACTCACTGGAGGACGAGGGTACACAAATATCCCCATCCTCAATGATGGAGGAGCCCAGCACATATGTGCAAAATATAAGGCTGAAGTATTTGCAACAATCTTCAGCCAGAAGTGCAGAGTGGATGATCCATCTTGGTTTCCTCCAGAGGTCTCCAGCATCACAGATGCCAGTCTTTAGTCAATTCGATTCACTCCACATGATATCAAGAAATGGCTGAAGGCACTGAATACTGCAAAGGCCAAGACCCTTGCCAATATTCTGACTTTTTTCCAGAACTTGCCGCACCCTTAGCAAAGCTGTTCCAGTACAGCTATAAGACTGGCATCTACCCAGCCATGTAGAAAATTGCCCAGGTATGTCCTATACACAAACGGCAGGACAAACCCAAACCGGCCAATTACTGTCCCATCAGTCTACTCTTGATCATCAGTAAAGTAATGGAAGGGGTCATCAACAGTGCTATCAAACGGTATTAGCTTAGCAATAGCCTGCCCACTGATGCCCAGTTTGGATTCCACCAGGTCCACTCAACTCCTGACCCCATTACAGCCTTGGTTCAAACATGGACATAAGAGATGATCTCGCGAGTTGAGCTTAGAATGGCTAAACCTCGACATCAAGGCTGCATTTGACCGAGTGCGGCATTCAGGAGCCCTAGCAAACTTGGAGTCAATGGGAGTCGGGGGAAAACTCTCTGCTGGTTGGAGTTATATCTAGCACAAAGGAAGATGGTTGTGGTTGTTGAAGGTCAGTCATCTCAGCTCCAGGACATCACTGCAGCAGTTCCTCAGGCTGGTGTCCTAGGCCCAACCATCTTCAGCTGCTTCATCAATGACCTTCCTTCCATCATAAGGTCAGAAGTGGGGATATTTGCTGATGATTGCACAATGTTCAGTACCATTCGCAACTCCTCAGATACTGAAGCAGTCCATGTCCAAATGCAGCAAGACCTGGACAATATCTAGGATGGGCTCACAAGTGGCGAGTAACATTCATTCCACACAAGTGTCAGGCAATGACCATCTCCAACAAGAGAGAATCTAAGCATCGTCCCTTGATGTTCAATGGCATTATTATCACTGAATCCCTCACTATCTATATCATGGGAGTTACCATTGACCAGAAACTCAATTGGACCAACCATATAAATACTATGGCTACAAGAGCAGGTCAGAGGCTAGGAATCGTGTGACTAGTAACTCATCTCCTGACTCCCCAAAGCCTGTCCACCATCTACAAGACACAAGTCAGGAGTGTGATGGAAAACTCCCCACTTGCCTGGATGAGTGCAGCTTCCACAACACTGAGGAAGCTGGACACCCCCTGGGACAAAGCGGTCTGCTTGATTGGAACCACATCCACAAACATTCACCACCGAAGCACAGTAGCAGCAGTATGTACCGCCTACAAGATGTACTGCAGGAATTCACCAAAGCACCTTTGACAGCACCTTCCAAACCCACGACCACTATCACCTAGAAGGATAACAGCAGCAGATAGATACAAACACCGCCACCTGGAATTTCCCTCCAGGTCACTCACCATCCTGACTTGGAAATATATCTTTGTTTCTTCACTGTCGCTGGGTCAAAATCCTGGAACTCCCTTCCTAACAGCACTGTGGGTGTACCTACACCACATGGACTGCAGCCGTTCAAGAAAGCAGCTCTCAAGGGCAACTAGGGATGGACAATAAATGCTGGCCCAGCCAGCAAAGAACACATTATTATTATTCATCCCATGAATGAATAAAAAAAAATAATCTGTCAAGCCATGTGGTCATTTTGGAGTAATCCTGAGATTACTTTGAAGTCCAACATTTTCATCTCTTTCCCAGCTCTCTGAGATCTGCTTTCAGGACCTCATCCCTCTTCCTACCTATGTCATTGGTACTGATGTGGACCACAACCTCTGGCTGTTCACCTTCCCTCATAAGAATGTCCTGCAGCCACTCAGTGACATCCTTGGAATTTTGGCATTTATTGCTAAAGGAATAGAGTATAAAAATAGGGAAGTGTTGTTGCGATTGTACAAGGCAGTGGTGAGACCGCATCTGGAGTAATGTGTATAGTTTTTGTCCCTTCCTGGAGGAAGGATGTAGTTGCATTGGAGGCGGTTCAGAACAGGTTCACTAGATTGATTCCATAGATGCAGGGCTTGGCTTATGAGGAGAGATTGAGCAGTTTAGGCCTATACTTGCTAGAGTTTAGAAGGATGAGAGAAGATCTAATTGAGGTACATAAGATGCCAAAGGAGATAGATAAAGTAGACGTGGAGTGGATGTTTCCCCTTGTGGGGCACTCTGGAACAAGAGGCCATAGTTTTAGGCTAAGGGGTGGTAGATTTAAATCAGAAATGAGGAGGAATTACTTTTCTCAAGGGGTTGTGAATCTTTGGAATTTATTATCTCAGAGTGCAGTGGATGCTGGAACGCTGAATAAATTTAAGGAGGAGATAGACAGATTTTTAATTAGTAATGGGTTGAAAGGTTATGGGGAGAGGGCGGGAAATTGGAGTTGAGGCCGAAATGAGATCAGCCATGATCGTATTGAATGGCACGGCAGGCTCAAGGGGCTGAATTGCCTACTCCTGCTCCTAGTGCTTATGTTCTTATGTTGACCCTGGCACCAGGAAGGCAACATACCATCCTGGAGTCACACCTTACAGCTGCAGGAACATCTGTCTGCACCCCTAACTATTGAATCCCCTTCTACTATTGCTCTTCCACTCTTCTTTCTCCCCTCCTATACAGCTGAGCCACTCGTGGTGCCATGGACTTGGTTCCAGTCCTCTCAGGAACCGTCACCCTCACAAGTACCCAAAATGGCAAACCAGTTGGTGAGCAAGATGGACTCAGATGACTCCTGCACTATGTGCCTGGTCTTCCTAGACTGACTGGTGGTCACCCATTCCCTCTCTGCCTGCACTCTCTTAACCTGTGGTGTTATCACATTCCTAAATGTGCTATCCACGTACTTCTCAGCCTTGCAAATGTACCATAGTGATTCCACACATCGCTCAGATTCCAAAACACAGAATTCAGTTTTCTGCAGCTGGTGACACTTCCTGCACTTCCTGGTTTCCAGGCCATAGGGAGCGGCTACAATTTTCCACATGCCGAGGATGCAGATTCCATGTGGCCAAGCTGCCCAGCCATACCTTAACTTTACAGACTATTTATTATAAACTGGAGACGAGGAAGTAGGAGGTAGAATTACTCACCAGCTATTCACCAACCAGCTGTTTCCCCTGTGCTTTCCCCTGTAATTAAACCTTACTAATATAATATTAGGAAACCTTACCATTTAAACATAGAAAAAAACAGAAGACGCACCAGTTTCTTATTTGTCTTTTGATTGCTTCCCTAGCTATAAGGAAACTAATTGAATTCTTTACATTTTTTTAAACTGCAGATAATTTACACACAGTCTCTAAGAGTTCTATAATCACCAACCAATCAACTTATAGAATTCCTGTGATGTCACTGTTTGATTTTTTTTTCACTGCTTTCCAAGTTCAGCGTGCTCTCCGACTGCTATCACACCCGAGTGCTGCTCCTCCCACAGATCTGCTTCTCTCCCAGCTTCTGAATGTAAGTCATAGGCCCAAAACTTGGCACTCTATTTATCCACTCCTGAGTGCTGTTCTTCCCACAGGTTCACCCCTTTCCCAACTTCCAAAGGTAATAGAGAATCTAACTACTTCCCGTTGACAATTAATGGTATTACCATTGATGAATCCTCCACCATCAACATCTCGGGGGCTGACCATTGACCAGAAACTGGTCTAGTCATATAAATACTGTGGTTACTAGTGCAGTCAAAGGCTGGGAGTTCTGTGGCACTCACTTCCTGATCCCCAAAGTCTGTCCATCATCTACAAGGCACGAGTTAGGAGTATGGTGGAATACTCTTTGCTTGCCTGGATGAGTGCGGCTCTAACAACACTCAAGAAAAGCAAATGATCCAGGACAAAGCAGCCCACTTGATCACCACTCTATCCACCAACTTAACCATTCACTCCCTCCGCTCCTGATGCACAGTGGCAGCAGTGTATACCATATACAAGATGCACTGCAACAACTCACTAAGCTTCTTTCCAAACTTGCAACCTCTACCGCCTGAAAGGACAAGGGCAGCAGATGCCTGGGAACACCAGCACTTGCAAGTTCCACTCCAAGTTGCACACCATCCTGACTTGGAACTTCATCGACATGACAGTAGGGTTCAGCAGTGAAAGATCACAGAGCTGAAATGTTACACTGTCTTTCTCTCCACAGCTGCTGTCTGACCTGCTGACTAGTTCCAACCTTTTCTGTTTTTATTTCAGTCACGCTTGATGTGGTCCTGATAGTTTTGGTAACATTTGGCTAAACCAGCTGGAACTCATTCTCTGTAATTGCCTTTTTAAATGTCCCTGCTTCTCCAGGTCTCTCTCTCTCCCTCTCTCTCCTAATTTAAGACTCTCCTTAAAATCCATTTCTTTGACCAAGCTTTTGTTCACTTATGCAAGTACCTCCCTCTCTGGCTGATCCTCCAGCTTTGGTTTGACTATGCATTCATGAAGCACCTTGAATTTTGTTTACCTTAAAGTTAATACATAAATGCAAGTATTTATTATTGTTCTTAATTCCAACGGCAAAATCCCCTTTATATTTTCTGCATAGTTAATCATTTACGTTGAGTGTAATGATGTATTTGCAATTGGTTATGCAAATCGAGGCTTGGCCTAATGTCACATATGAGACAACATCAATCTAAACTGTAAACTGGTCTTTTCTTCTTGCTGAACACCCACCCATCGAAGCGACAGGAGAATCCATCAACAAGAAGATGTGGGTACTGTTTAACATCTCATTTGAAAGATGGCACCTCTGAAATAGTCTCTTGGCACTGCAATGAAGAGATTTGGGAAAAGAATTTAGACCAGAGGCAGATGGTGCTGTATAGATAGGAAACCTTTATCTTGGTAACAGAATACCAAGAAAGCTGAAATGATTAATGACTTCCTGACTTGATCGGACTGTGAACCAGAATTTTTGAAGGATCGAGGTCAGAAACATGTAGCTACTGGTAGGAGCCAGAGGGTGGCTTCAGTTTTGCCAAGATTAAGCTTGAGGAGATTTAATAACCCTGACTTTAAGGGATCTGTATTAAATTCTTAATTCCCTTTGGTTTGCTGTTTGCAGTATCGTCCTGAGGTATTTCAATTATGCTTTATGACTTTTCTCTAATACCATTCGTTTGAGGGGCAGAGGCTATATTAATTGGCAAGTCAGTGAATTTGCGTCAGCAAGGCACACTTAGAGGTCATTTAAAAGCTTTAACAAACAGAAAGTGGGTGGAAGGCACACTAGGCTTTATTTTATAATGTATATGAGGTTGTGAAATGTAAATGGTCATAACCAAAGGAGTGTTAGTAGCAAGAAAGGAAGCATTCTGTTTTTTACGTACGTCATTTACAGAAATTCCAGTTACCATTATTCTGATCTGTGGAACTGTGAAGCCTAATGGAATGCATGACTGGGCCTTTTGCCAAATTTATTTTGTGACCTGCAAAGCATGGAGAAGGTCATAGTTGTTACTGGTTTCACTGGGGTGGGGGGATAACCTATGTGTGAAGCTGACTGGGAAATCATATTGCAATCCAAGTGAGTGCCTTTTTTAGGTGAGATATTGGACCTTAACTTCCTCGGAGTGGCAATCAGCGTCGGATTGCCACTCTGTGCCCAATTACTTATGGGAAATTTCTTCTGTGCCTGTCTCACCCAGTCTTCAGACTCAGGCTGGGTGAGATCTAAGCAGTGGAGCTGTCTTCAAAGTCCGACTTTGTTGGACATCATGCGAGGTATCGGACATCGGGGTGGGTGGCAGGTGTTGGGCATCGGTGGAGTCGTGGGGGTTGCGTATCGAGAGGGGGTCAGACATCAGGAGAGGGTTCGGGGGGTTGGACATTGTGGGAGTTGGACATTGGCGAGGGGTTCTTGGGTTTTGGGTCAGGAGGGGAGTAGGGCCTGTGGGGTTGGGCGGTGGGGGTGAGAGGTGGGTATCATGTCAGATTGGGTGGGGGGGTTGCTGGGACAGCAGGGGTGAGGGTTGGGTCAGGGGGAGGTTAAGTTGGGTTGGATTGGGGGGAATCCTATGGGAGTCAGAGGGGGTTGGTGGAGAATACCGTGTGGGGCGGGGGCGGGTAGTTCGGGGGTGGAGGGAGAACATGGGCAGGTCTCGGGGGTGTTGGGGGAGTCCCATGGGGGAGCCAGTCTGTGTCTTTACAATAGTTACCAGGAAGTTAGACGAGGTTTTAATTCTTCTGACCTTTCTGTGTAACTATTTGTGTAACACAGCTGGAATCATCCAAAGTTTGCAATTCAAATTGCATTTTCTGATGGCTCCTAGAGCAGGGCAATTGCTTAGAGGAAGTTTGCATTTCTGGGCAAATGCGTGTAAACCCTTACCTTTAAAGCTCCGAGGGGGAGCTTGATATCTCCCAAATCGGACGCTGGGGAGCCCAGAAGTTACGGCCCATTGTCTTAGCTTAGCCCAGTTGTGCCCAGCAAGAAATCATGCCTTTTTTAGGCCTGCAGTACCAGTTTTACACCGGAATCTAAGGCCTAGATATTCGATCATGCTGGAAATCGAGCTCACAAATGGCAGAGCACGCACATAATATTTCTGTTCCCTCCTCATTATCATCAGTTAGACTTGTAACCAGAGCTAATCTATCTTATTCTAAAGCGGGCATCTCTGGTGCTATCTAAAGACAACCAGCTCTCTATACACCAGAGGTGCATTCTTATAGCACACATCAAGGAAAAACCACTTAATACAGGAATGGCTGCAGCAAGCAAAGGCAGAACACTGTTAATATTATGTTAATTGTATTAAGATATACAGGTGAAGGAAATTGTTTATAGCTCTTATATAGAGAAACTTACATTCACATCCGGGTGTCCTTGGAAAGGAAGCACGAGGTTTCCAATAGCATTCTTGAGGCCTTTCATGAACGGTGGGCACCGTGCATAATTGCATCCCAAAATGGCGTATTGCATTAGTTTGTTAAGTTTCCTTTAAATCCTTATCCTTTTGTTACAGTGTCCCTTTAAGGGCTGTCAACTTGGTTAATCCATTTAATTAGTTTCATTAGTCTGGTTAATTTCACAGATGCTCAGAAGTTCACATCCAGGTGTCCTTGGAGAGGGAACATATAGTGCCCACCAGCATGCTGGAGGCCTCCCTTGAACAGTGGCCACCACAGGGACTGAGATGCATTGCTGGCTCCAAAATCATGTTTTAATTTAAAATTTGTAAGTTTCTTTTGAGCTTTTGTATTTACAAGGAGCATTGCTGCATTGTAACTCTTTCAACTATTGAGAAGAAGAACCTTCTGCAAAACCTGGTTTGGCACCAACTTAAACCATTTTCACCCGGATGCCTCGAGAGAAAAAAAAACAAAAGAATATAAAGAGGAACTTACGTCCGCATCTGGGTGCCCTTTGAGAGGGAGCACGCGGTTTCTACAGGCATGCTTGAGGCTTTCTGCAATCAGTGGGCACCACAGGGGGCTGCAGTCCATCATTGGCCCACAATACAACATTTTGCTTTAGTTTGTTAAATATCCTGTAAATCCTTTATCCTTTCCTTACGATGCCTCTCTATGGGGCTGTCAATTTGGTTAATTTGATTCATTCGTCTGGTTAATTTTGCAGATGCTCAGAAGAATATAAAGAGAGATTGTTTGTTACAGTGACCCTTTCAACGATATCAATGTATTTAATTGGCTTATTTCATTAATCAGTCTGTTTAATTTCATGGGCACTCAAAATAAAAAAAAGAGAAACTGGAGGGTGTTGCATGCAACAACCGTACAATGGTAGAATACAATGGTTAATGGACTCCCAGGCCGTCTGTATTTCCTATGGTCTTGAGGAGCCCGTGTTCCATGTTTGTGTGGAGTGCACGGAGCTGCTGCCCCTTTTTAGCTTTTTGAAGGGGCTGCTCCTCTGGGTATGTCTGCACTTTGGTCCCACACTCCTGATCTATGGCCACCCGACACAGAGTGGGTGTGCAGGGAGGATGACCTCCTTGTAAGCCTGCTCCTGAGCTGGGCAAGATGGCCAATAATAGGTCCAGGTAGTGGGTGATTGAGGGGGTCGTCCGGCCCAACTGTCTGCCCCTCTTCTGTGGCTACCTTCGTGGTGGGTGTCCTTGGAGAGGGAGCACACAGCGTCCAGTGGCATGCTTGAGGCCTTCCATAACTGGTTGGCACCATGGGAGCTGGAGTGCATCATTAGACCTCAAAATAACATTTTATTTTAATTTGATAAGTTTCCTTAAAGATTTTGTCTTTTGTTACAGTGTCCCTTTAAGGGGCCATCACTTTAATTAAATCTGTTAATTTGTTAATTTTGTTGTTTGTTTAAAGTTGTACTCAAAAGGGTATAAAGAGAAACTGGGTGGTTGTATGGGCTAAGGATAAGGTGCCTGATGTCGGTGAGGATTGTGATGGTATAAGAACATTGTAGGTTTGAGTCCTGCTCTGATTGTTTAAATCAAGAGTATAAAGATAAACTGAGCCTGCTCCTGGGCCTGGCCAACATGGCCATTAACAGATCCAGGCAGTGGGAGGTTGAGTGGATTGTCCAGCCCGACTGTCTGCCCCTTTTCTGTGGCTATGTTCATACCCTGGTGTCCCTGGAGAGGGACCACATGGTGTCTGCTGGTGTGCTTGAGGCCTGCTGTGACCAATGGGCACTCAGGGGCTGGAGTGCTTCCTCAGCCCCCAAAATTATATTTTAATTTAGTTCATTTAAATTTCTGTGCTTTTGTTACTGTGCCCTTGAGGAGGCTATTTGACTAATTGGCTGGTTTAGTTGAGTCATCAGTTAATTGTTAAGTCTTTTATTTTATTGCTGTACTCAAAAGAGTATAAAGAGAAACTTAGGGGGAGCTACTGGTAACGTCATTGAGCTAGTAATCCAGCAGCATAGGTTAATACTCTGGGGCATGGGTTCAAATCCCACAACAGCAGCTCATGGAGTTTAAATTCAATTAAAGAATCTATAAAGAGAAACTTTCATTTGTGGCAGGGGTCCTTGGAGAGGGAGCATGTTGTGTGCACTGGCATGCTTGAGGCCTTCTGTGACTGGTGACTGGTGCCTGGCCCTGATTGCATCCTTGGTGTCAAGGCAGCTCAAGTGTGCAGTGGACTCCTGTCTGAACTGACTCCCATTCCACTGGATACAATTGAACATTGGCCCTGAAGCCTCCCTTGGGAGCCATGGCCCCACAATTTGAGCCGTCTCATGGAAATTCCCTCCATGCCTTTTCTTTCAGCATGGAGTGGTTTCCTGTATGGGCTGCTACTGCACATCCTTCATATCCCTGCCCTCACCAACCATCTGGACACGCCGTAGCGTTTCATCCTGCTGCCCAATGGTGGCGAGGGTCCCCAGTGGAGGGGTGTCTATGTGGAATTCCCCTTTACCATCGGGGATCTGGCATGGGGGGTGTTGCATGCAGCAGTCCTGTATAACTGTAGGTTATGATGGTTCACAGGCTCCCAGGCTGCCTGTATTTTCTGTGACCTTGAGGAGTCCATGATCCATGCGTATCTGGATTGTAGTAGGTTGCATGCTCTTTTTAATTTTTTTTGAAGGAGTTATTCCTTAAGTTTTGGCTGCACTTCAGTCCCACGTTCCTGATCTTTGGTCACCTGGGGTGGAAGGGGTGGGCAGGGAGGAGGACCTCCTTGTAACCCTGCTCCTGGGCTCACACTTGCACACACATCACATTTTACGTAATTTATTCCAGTTATTCCATCATGGTCAGCAGAGTCTCTAAACACCTCACTGGACTCGCTAACAGGCTCCTTTCTTTCTTGCAGGAGAAGATCATGCAGAACTCCAGATGAGTTCTGCTCACGTCGGCCATCACTATCAGAATCATGGCAGTGGTTTACTGGGTTTCTTCACATTTTATCTTCTTGTTCTGTTTTCTCACCATATATGCCATGACAAACTTCAGGTGCTTTCACCGGATACTTTTAGGGATTTAGTATTGGTACTTATATTCCTTGTGAGGCGAAGGAATGACCCAGAATTGCATGTTTTTGAAATATATTCTGTATTTATTTTGGAGTGAAGGGAGGCAATTGGATGGTTGTAGTAAGCATAGTGATTGTGAGTGTGACTGGTGATATATTGGGGATGGGAGGATTGGTTCTGGTGAAACACTATTGGGTGAACTGCCTGCTGAGAGCTCTAGCAGCCAGGAGCGTTGGTGATCGATGCCTCCCCAAGCTTCTTCTGCTTCCTCTTCATGCTCTTCCTCCTCCTCCAATTCTTGTTGCTTACAAGAGGTTAAGGCTTATCTCTCACTGTGGCAACATTATGGAACATGCAGTAGACAATCAGAAATCTGTATATCCACTCAGGGTTGTGCTCATCTTGTGGAATAGTCCATGAAGCAGGGCCATTGCTTGAACACGCCCATTGTTTGTTTGATGATGCTTCTTGTGGCCTAATGGCTCTCTTCGTAGGCCTGCTCTACAGCTGTCTCTGGGTCCCTGACAAGAATAATGAGCCATGTCCAAAGGGCATATCTCTTATTGGCCAGTAGCCAGCCCAAACCTCGACAGTCTGGTTGGAATAGAGGAGTCAATGAAATAGAATGAATAGAGGAGTCTATGAAAGAGACATAACTACTGCTATGATATCGGGGACAGACTTGTGTGATGTGCTGGCTGTGGCCACAAGCCAGCCTTAGGTTGAAAGAATGGGAAACCCTTTTTTTATTGATAAAGATGCTAATTTGGTGATGGGAGCATGAAAGGCAATGTGAGTGTAGTCTGTGATACCTTGCATCCCTGGGAGAGGTCAGAAAATAATGTTGACTTGAACAGAATTGGTGGTTGTATTGTTAAATGTGGTGTTTTAACTGAAGTTGTGCAAGGATTATGAAAACAGGCAACTTCTAAAATTTAGAAGGTGGACCACAGAATTAATTAATTAGCTATGTTATGTTGCTCAGGCAGTTTGAATTAAGGGAGAGGCAGACACTTGAGTGAATCATTAGTTATGTTATTAAGTAGATTCCTGTAGGTGTATATAATAAGGTTGTGCCAGTAAAAGGTACACTGAGTGAGATGCAAGTACAATGTACCTTCATTCATTGGTGGCAGTAATCTGAAAGTTTAAATGGTGGATAAGCAAGTTCTCATTTTTGTATTAAAATGGTCAGAGCAAGTAGCACTGAATTTTGTGTGTTTATGTTAAATATGTTCTATATTTATTTTGGTTTTCTTGCACAATGATTTTTACCATAAGACATAGGAGTAGAAATTAGTACCGTTTTGGCATAGGTCAATGTGCAGAGGTGTTAAGGTGTGGCCGTCCCCCTGTAGATCCTGGGTGTGCTAGAGTCTGACTGCCAATTGTCAATGACGCTACAGCTGGCTAAGGGGGTGAGCCCTGGCTGCTTGGACTGAGTGCCTTGAGGGCTATTAATCAGATATACTTTGCGAGCTGTTCCTCAGCTGGGGTTGGCCAGGCTGCAATGGCACTACAGGTAGAGAGTGGACTAATCAATGCTACTCTCTTCTTTCTTAAAAGAAGACAAACCATAACCAAGCAGAGAGGGCACGTACAGGCAAAGACCTTCCCAACCTGCTGCAGCTCAGCAGGTTTGAGCAGGACACCATAAAGCTCGAGAGCTGGCACACTTCCTGTTGAAACGGGCATGTGACAGTAACATTAAATTTGCTTTGGTTCTGATGGCCTGAGTAAGTTTCACATTTTTCTTCCTGCCACCAGAATGTAATGCTGGATGTGTGTGGCTGGATATTTCATTGCACAGGCATTGAGTGGACTTTGGATGCAAATGAAAGGGTCATTTCAAACACCTGGGATGGAGGCGGCAGCGCTGGCATGAAGTGGAAGCTGATCTTTGGCAGCCTAGCTGAAGGAACTTTGGATCAAGGCATCCCCGGTGCCCCTGCCTCCCTGGATGTTACCAAGGTCTGCCTCCATGCCCTCAACATTCTCCTCACAATGCTCATCTTTTCACTCAATACTGGACTTATCATCTGTGACCTGTGACAGCTGCATCCAGATCCTCTTCCTCCAGTTTGTCCCCCCTTACCAGAGCCAGATTGTGGGCAGCATGCAACCACAATCAGTGATATCCACTCTAGGGGGTATTGTAGTGCAATACCCCCTGAACAGTCCAGGCATTGGAAGCACATCTTGAGAAGACGTATGGTCCTCTCTATCAACACTCTTGTGGAGGCATGGCTCCTGCTGTAACGCTGCTCTGCCTCTGTTCTTGGGTGGCAGAGAGGCATCATGGGCCACAGTTTCAGCCGATAGCCCTTGTCACCCAGCAGCTATCCACCCAGTCAGGCTGGAGCACTGAAGAGCCTCGGCACCTGGGAATGTCTCAGGCTATAAGCGTCATGGGAGCTGCCAGGGTACAATCTGCATCCTGCAGTCACACACTATCATGGAGTGGAATCTTTTCCTGTTGATGAAGGCATCCGGCTGACCCACTGGTGACTTGGTGGCCACATGTGTGCTGTCGATTGCACCCTGGGTGTGGGGGAATCCAGCAATCACTGCAAAGCCTCTGGTTCATTCAGCCTAACTGGCCTCATTCATGTGATAAAGAATAATGGTCAGTACCTGTCTGAACAGAACGTCTGTCGCGCAACTATGGACAGCTGATTGGGAGACTCCACACAGATTCCCCACTGACCCCTGGAAAGAGCTAGAGGTATAGAAGTTGATGACCACTGTGACCTTCTGAGCCATTGGCATGGGGTGTCTGCCCACATAGTCGGACCTGATCTCAGGCCCAATCATCTGACAGATTGAGGTCACTGTCTCTCTTAACAGCTGGAGCCTCCATCAGCACTGCACCTCAGACATATTGAAGTAGCTGTATCACTGCCTGTAAACCCTGGCAGCAGGATATTGGTATCTTCTGCGGCCCCTTCTGCCTTGAACTTCCTGCTGGCCCTGCGTCCCTTGTGCCAGTGCCTCTCCTCCCACAGATCTCTCCCCTGGAAGCTACATTGGGACACCTGGACTCCTCTCCCTTCTGTTCTCCTCAGAGGAGGTGCCACCAGTGGAGACCACAATCTCCATTACCAGGGTTACAGAAGGCTGTCTGATACCTGGAAGTATCCACATCATCTGAATCCTCCAAAGGCCTTGGAGACACCTAGGCAACCTGAAATGAAGCCTGGAAATGCTAAGAATGAAGCCACAAACAGAGATAAAGCTGCTAAATTCCAATAAGTCACCAGCAGCAAACTATGTACCGAACTCCCCACTACTGACACTAGCAATGCTGATCACCCCTTTTATCTGCCCTTGGATGAAGTTTTTGAAATTGTCGCCTGCCCATGTGATGAGCGCAATATCACGTGGGCAACAAAAAAATCACTATCAGTTGGCTTTTTAATGGCCTTAAGTGGCCTCTTTATTAATGGCGGGCGTGGCTCTGGCACCTGCTTGTGCCTACCCTCCGAATATTGTGTGAGTGCACGATAATGTTGGTACACTGGTACACTCTCACCCGACGTCATTGCACGATATTTTACACTTGATCGGGTCAGGCGCGTGCCCTCCCGGGAGACTTAAAATCCTGCCGAAGGAAAGGTAGTAAACCATATTCACAGGATATTGGGGCTATGGGCTGAATGAAACCAAACCAAAGAACCTTAAATAGGGTGATAGATCAGATATGTTTATGTATAAATAAATATTAAGCGTTTTTGCTGTAAATCTGATTTGAGTTTAATATCTTTTACTTTGAAATTAGTTTGATATCTCAGCATATGACAACATCTAATTCAGTAATTATTTTACCTTACTAGGGTACTGGTTACTTCTTGGACCTCATATTTTCCAAGGGTAGATTAAAGAATAGTGCCGTTTTAAGTTTGTAGGGAACAGCGTCTGTTTACAGAAACCAATGTACAGACACCGAGATAGAAAATTGTTGTGTGAAACTGGGAATTGTAACAGATTAAATCTTAAAAAAGTGAACTTGCTTACAATAGTAACGTGACCACCACTACAACCACTTACCAATTTATAGGCATCCTTAATGTAGGAAAATGTCCCAAGGTGCTCCACAGAAGAATAAGGGGTGAAATGGTGCAGTGCAAAGAAGGAGATATTGGGAAGGGTAACTGAAAGTTTGCTCAAAGCAATAGATTTTGAGGAGAGTCTTAAACATAATGAGGAGAGAAAAATGGAGAAATTTGGGGAGAGAATATCAGAGCATGGGGACGGGCAACTGAAGGTATGGTCATCAATAACAAGGTTTCAGTGTAAAGATGAGAAACTTAAACTTGAAGCCTTGGTGGACCAAGAGCCAAAGTAATCAGCAAGGAAAGGAATGACGGGACTTGGCATCTGACGGGGTCCAGTCAACAGAAACTTAGATAAGGTGAAGCTGATGGAAGGTGGAGGATGGGAGGTGCCAAGAAAGCTTTGGATTGAGGCTTTCAGTGGAAGACAGAGTGGAGCGGTGCCTTTCAATGATACCTAAAATATTGATTTAAGATTTGGGCTTAAATGCCTACCATTTATCCCTGGTTAAATTGTGAAAGAAGCTTTATATAATTCAATATTGAAACTGGAAAAAATTACAGTACCCTAAATTACGTTTTATCCTTGTGGCTTTCCCACTCTCCTTGTTATCTACTTGCCTTTACCCAGCTCATTGCCTTTTCTGAGATTCTAACGCCTTTCTTGTCATCTTGTCTCGCTGCACAATCATTTCCCTTACCTTCCCTAGTAATATCTGTATATGCTGCAGATTCCTGGTCTTCATCACTTTTGCGTTTTTCCTTTTCTTCAACCCATGTGCCTGTTCCTGCTTTTGTTAGAAGAAAAGGATTAAACAAAATTGAAAAACTAATCAAGAGAATTCCTGCTAAAGGATATGATCACTTACAAAAAGACAAAAGAAAAAAGGCTAAAATAAATGGTTAAACTGGCCTCCTGTAACATAGGTGCAGATCATGTTTTAATTGTGGATTTGTGTTTCAAGGCTATTGGAATCTTTGCATTCCGATCAATAGTTGTACATAGAGTAGTAATGATTGAGCTATACTGCAGACATGCTGTCAAAGAATAACAATTTCTATGTTTGTACTGCATCCACATATAAACTGATGCTCATCTCTTACAGCAGTCAAAATACAGTTTATGTCCAAGGGGCATAATTACTGTTCCTACTAAAACTATTGCACAGTATTATACCCAACATCATGATAATTTCCAATAATTCAGTTATACCTTCTGTTATAATCACCTGGCTTCATTACATAAAATTAATTTGTTCTATTTTGAAGTTATGACATTTTAATGATTAAATGAAGTGTATTTAAATAGAGGGCCATTCTGTATTTAAATTGTTTTGTCATATTTGAACAGCCCACAGATGATTTATCTCAATGAATTAATTAACTCATGTCCAACTTTCTTTAGTCATTATGATGGAGAGAGCTTCTGTTCGTAAACAAGCCAATACTGTTTAATAACCAATAAAAATATGGAAAACCACATTTTGATAGCTATTAAATGTTTATTTACTTAAGATACTAATGGGTTTTGCTGACCAATGGAAGTTTATGATTCAACATTTGTTAAATTTCAGTGGAAGGCACTCACTGAAGTTCTTTCACGCATAAGTTTTGTGTTGCTGATCTATAGATTTAGTTGGGGCACACACATGGGATTAACATCAAAGTGGGAGTTTTACCTTCCAGGCTTTCTTTTAAAAAGTAAATCTGTCACCTCCTTATCCACTGCCTCTATAACTTTTGTTTATACAAAGTCTGATGTTATCAGAATTGCTTCTAGTTGGATTGTTTCTGCTTTATTTACCATGGGTTCTTTGGTACATACTATAACTTAGATCACTCTCATAGGTGAATTCCAACTCTTTGCCTTAAGCAGTGTTTTCACAGGTCTTCATGTTTGGGTAAAGTTTTCAGTAACAGACCCAGAATGTGAACAGAACAGTTCTTTTGTAAACTGGTTGGTGTTAACTATGATAACCTTCCCTTTTGAAATCTGTGCTAACTAATTTTTATTCTACTCTATTTTTGGTTTCTAGATGTTTTTCTATTACACATTTGAACAAGTACTCCATTATTTTTCCTGCCACCAATGTTAAGATAACTGGTCTATAATTTGCCAGACTTGTTATATCTCCCTTTTTGGACAAAGGAACAATACTAGCTATATGGCGGTTCTCTGGCACTAGTTCCTGTTATGACCAATACATTTGGTAAAGCAGAGTTATTTTTCAAAATCCCAGTGGGAAACTTTAAACAACTGTCAAAACATATCATTTTAAGTGTTATGTTTGAGATGGGACTCTAAATTCAGGAATCAAACCACCAGTTCTCGAGATTTTGCATTAAACTAAATGAAACATTTATTAATTTACACAGGTTAAAATATATGTACACATGGCTATAAATTACTATTATCATAACTTTTAACAAATTCCCAAAATTTCCATTAAGGCAACAGCAATCCATAGGCTTAACCAAACACCAGGCAAAGCATTTTCACTTTGGTTCCTGTGGAGCCAGTTGGAGGCTTGCAGCTTCCTTTTGATCTCATATTGCCTCTGCGTGGCACACCCAAAAACTGTTGAAGTTATACTTACTATGAATGATTGAATGTTAATTCTCTTTGTATTAACACCCTCTGAACTAAACCCTTTTAACAATAAAGCTCCTTTCATAGTACCAATTTTATTAGTAATATGCTTGGTAGCTGCTAGATAGGTATCAGTTTTCACCCCACTTCTTGAATTGTCTATTCAAAAAAACTGCAAATGCATGCTATCTCTCTTACATATGCAAACTGGTACACATCAAAGCATCCAGACTAACTGGCTTTAATCCAATTAAGATACATACCCATAGACTAAACCTCTATTTTAAAAGAAAAATATTTTCCAATAATCTTATATACAATAATAGCTTCATGACATTCCTTAAATATAAATAGATATAGAATATTGCCTCTGCTATTTCTTCTCTAGCTTATTTTAGTATGTGTAGATGCAGGTGTTTATCTTCTCTAGGTATGACTAGTTTATGAATTATCTTCTCCCTTTCTTTCTTAAATGTCTTTTTTTTTATATCTTCTAAAGCCATGTCTATCTTGTTAGTCTCAAAATGAATAACAAGTCAAAGTAATTATTTATTATTTTTGCTGTCATTACTTATGAGTTTATCTCCTTCATCCTTAGTGGCCCTATCCTGTGGAATGTCTGGGCTTGTAAAATACTTTATTATTCATTTTTGTATCCTTCAAATATGTAATGTCATAGCTCTTCTTTGCCTTCCTAATTGTTTTTGTTATTTTGTTCCTAAACTCTTTGTATTCCATTCAGTCATCCTCTCCTTTATTGTCTGTATGCTTAGCACAAGGCTTTTTCTTTAGTTTCAATTTTGACCTGATCTCTCTATTTATTCCTGGCGTTTCATTATTGGCTAGTTTGTGGTTGTTCCTCCTGAACTTCACTGATCAACCTTTTAAATCTTTCCCATTGCTTGTCTACCTTTTAATTTGTCCATGTTTTCTTTTCTTCCAATTTATCTTTCCCTGTTTCATTCTCATCCTCTCAAAATTAGCTTTATTTTAAAGTATTTCTTTGGTCTGTGCCTCACTTAACTCTTTCTCAATCATTGGGCTGGATTTTCAGAGTCAGGCCATTTCTGGGTTCTTTAAAATGTCAGATGTGGAAGTCCTGCCCCCATTTCTAACAGTCCCCTTTTTTTTATTAATTCAAGGGATGTGGGTTTCGCTGGCTAGGCCAGCATTTATTGCCCATCCCTAATTGCCATTGAAAAGGTGGTGGTGAACTGCCTTCTTGCCGACAGGAGGAGGGTGACAGGGCCTTTTAAGTTAACACTGAGATCAAACAGACCTCATTTTCACTGTTCCAAGGGACTTAGCCTGCAGTGTGGGAAGCACAATTTGATGGAGGAGGTGCAAATGCTTGTGAAGGATGGATAATGTGCATTTAAATGTCATGATCTGAAGGCATTTAAATCCTCAACCCTTTAAAAATGAGAAAAATGTATGGCAACTGTCAGTTGGAGTAAGAAAAGAGATCTGCTGGTGCTAGAGTGCACTGATTGATAGACCCTTTGGTGCAGCTTAGAAAAAAAAACATTAGCCATCAGTTCCTGTAGCTTCAAAAGACTTCATTGTCAACATTTTCCTTGGGCTGTTATTGCAGCTGAGCCCATTATGAATGCTTGGCTGAGTTTTAAATGCTCAAAAACCTCTTATCTCAAGAGAGGGGCTGAGTTCACATTTGTATTGACTGTTTTAGGAGGCTATTAAAGGATTAGTTATCTTTGATGTAGCTAGTGAATAAAAGCCTTACAATATTTTTTTTTTACAATAGATTGACCATTTGAAGGAATTTAACATTTTTGAATGTGTTTCATAAATGAGAGCTTTTTTTCAGCATCAAGTGTGTATGGGTGAGAGCTCTCCTCTATTGTTAGAAGTTTAATATTTTCATCTCCAGGTGGCCACTGACATCTACCCATAGTAGATACTGGGTGAGTGGCTATGGAGGTGGAATGGGCATATAAGGGGATGTGGTGGGTGGGTAAGGATGAGGGCTATTGGGCCTAACAGCCACTTATACAACTGGGCCAGAGGGAATGGAGGTGCCATGAGAGGTATGAGTAGAAATGTGGGTTGGGGGGGGGGGGGGTCAGAGGGGGGCCTGAGGTGGTTGAGAAAAGAGGACGATAGGGCCTAACAGATTTTTATACAACTGGCCTGAAATCTGACAGAAACAAAGCAGGCCTTCTAACCAGCCCATTTCAGCACTCACCAACCCCCATGGCTATCTCCAAACTGCATCTGGAGATGACAGGCCCAAATCAATCATGTCTCTGCAACCCATAGGCCAAACATCATGACTCTGGGAGTTGTTTTCCTGGAGGTAGGTCCGCCAAGTTAGGAAATTTCCCAAAATTAGCTTCTTGCTTCAAAATTTGGCCCTTTATCTTAAAATTGAAGTTGTGATCGCTATTGCCTGGATATTTTCCTACACTTACCTCTCTTATCTGCTCCGGTTCATTTCTCCTTACTAGATCCAGAAGAGGTCCCATTCTTAGATGCTGGATAAGAAAGGATTCCTGTACACATTGTACAACCTCCATTTTCTTTCCCACTTGTATGTTCTTCTCTTCCCAGTTTATTTGTGGATAGTTGAAATCTCCGATTATTATTTTTCTGTCCTTGACTCGTTTCATAGTTTTGCTTGCATATTTCTTCCTTCATTTTCCTTCCACTAATGGGTAATCTGTAGAACACCCATGTTAGCATGGTTGATTCCCTTCTTGTTCTTTACCTTAATCCATGTGGATTCTGTTTCTATCGTAATGATAGTCATGCCCATTTTTCCTATTGTTATTATTTTACCTCTAATTGATACAGCTGCTCCATTCTCTTTGCCTTTTCTTATTGCTTCTAAATGTGTTATAACGTTCAATATTTAACTGCAATTCATGTTCTTTATTCAGTAATGTTTCAGTTATCCATATTATATGTTGCTTCTTGCACAAATTACTGCCTCCAGTTCCTTAATATTGTTTCAGGTACTGTGCACATTAGTGTACAAGCAATTTAATTTGATTTTATTAAACTTACTTTATTTTTAACAGCCATTTTCCACATTTGTTCTCTAACTGTATTTGCACCTTATTTCTTACTTTTGATCACCTTTACTCTTATCTCCGATTTTTTTATCTTCAGGCTCATGTTATTTTTGCCTCCCAATGTCCCATTAGTTTATGGTCTACCTTTATTTATCCTTTTTGCTGGGATTCTGAGGAGCCAGTTCCATTATTACAGCTCCTCTTTATCCCAGCATTGGTGTCAATGACGCAGGAAATTGAACCCCTCCTATCTACATCACTCTTTCAAAAATGCATTTATTTTCTTGACTTCTCCATTCCTATACCAATTAGCATGTGGATCAGATAGTAATCCCAAGATTACCATCCATGGGGTCCTGCCTTTTATTTTAGGTTCCTGTACTCTATGAGCAGCAGGACCTCCTCCATGTTCTCCCCTATATCATTGTTCTGACATGGGCCATAACAACTGGATTGTCCCCAACCAAGCAAATTTCCTTCCCAAATCCTCTGAATTCTTTACCCTTGCAAATGTTTCCATAGAATGTCAGTCTGTTTCCATCATTTTTACCTGGAATGATCTATTTCCAACATTGATCCAAGACAGGATTTGTTTCTGCCATTGTTCTGTCCATGAACTTCCAGGTCTGGGTATGAATTGTCATTTCCTACACTTGCCCTTTCACCAGTGCACATGAAATTAAGATGGACATTTTAATGGCTCTATGTTTCCAGCATTTTACCCAGATTAATGTGGCCAGACGTCTTAGAATCTGCCCCAACCATGGGAAGTAAAACAGTTACAGCATTGAATAGTTTGCCTACGTCTTATGTTTTCCTGAATATTTTGATATTTTCTTTCTATTGAGAGGGTTAGGTGGCGGGGTGCCAGTGGAGGGGGGTGGGGTGGTGGGGGGGGCGGGATTGTTGGGGGTAGATGTTGAGAATGATTCAGAGTCAGAGAGTGGGTCCCTTTGATTGTCAGTTTGTTTTTGACCACACCAGTAATGTGTGCGTTGAACAGCGTGGAAAAAACAAACAGAATTGTTTGGTGAGAAATCATTGCAATTGACCATCTTATATCAAAAGCTAGAGATAAAAACAAGTACTTGGGACCACCATTATCCCCATATTTCCCTCCACATCACACACCATCCTAATTTGGGGGATATGTTGCAGTTTCTTCATAGTTGCTGGGTCAAAATTCCGGAACTCTCTATGCAGCAGCACTGTGGAAGTATCTTCAACACACAGGCTGCAGTGGTTCGAGATGATGGCTTACCACCATTTTCTCGAGGACAACTAGGGATGGTAAAATAAATAAGAATTGAAAAATTGACAGTGGCCATCAGCTCACAACGCTGCCTGGGATGGGGAGGAAGAGACGATCAGGGCTGAGACTAAATGGGATGAATTTTACAGAGATGGCAGAAGTTCTGCCATTGAGGTCAAAAGTGGGGCGGGATCCAGGAAGGCATATTCCCAATGGTAGCCAATTAAGATGCCATTGCCAGGGCTGCTGCCCAATTAAGGATGGGGGTATGCCCCCAAGAATGGCCATTCCAATCAAAGGGCCAGCAGCTCAGCAGAGCCACTGCTAAAATTGGCCATTGCTGACACTGTAGCTGCAGGCACGGGGCTTCTTGATGCCAGGAGCTCTCAGAGAGAGCTTGGATTGGGCTGGGGCCTGGCAATCAGGCCCTGGCAATCGGTGGGGCTGTGCTGGGGGTTTGGGAGGAGTTTGCGAGGACAGATGTCGTTGTTGGTGAGGGGTTGATCATTGCTGCTGGGGACCCCTTCACGGGCCATGGAAATGAAGCTGCCACACTCCTCCACCCTCAGGAGACCCCAAGAGGTCATTAGATTTTGCTGGAGTTGGGGGGTTCTCCTCATAATGTGTTGGACCCCCTGATGTAGGCAAAATGACTGCAGTGGCAGGTAATGAGCTTTAATTGGCCAGTTAAGTGTGCTGTGGCTCAGTCAGTATCACTCTCACCTCTGAATCACAAGGTTTTTGGGCTCAAATCCCACTCCAGGTCTCAAGTACAAAAATTAAGATTTGACACTCCTGTTGCAGTACCAAAGGAATACTGAACTGTTGGAGGTGCCATGTTTTGGCTGAAACACACCAAGGCCCCGCTTGCCTGCTTGGGTAGATTTTAAAGATCCCATGACACTATTTTGAAGAAAAGCGGGGGAGCTAGCCCTGGTGTTCTGGTTAATATTTATCCCTCAGTCAATAGTACCAAGGCAGTTTATCTGGTCATTATCACATTGCTGTTTGTGGGAATTTGCTGAGTGCACACTGCCAGCTGCGTTTCCTACATTACAACAGTGACTACACTTCAAAAGTACTTCATTGGCTGTAAAGCGCATGGATGTGAAAAGCACTATATAAATACAAGCCTTATTCCTTCCTTTACTTAAGTGGTTCAGATGGCTTCCTGGTGGATGGCTGATCTGCCAACATTTCTGTCACTGGGAAAATAGCGTGATAGCGGGAAGACATTGGACATTCACTGCCTTCCCATTGCTAGCTTTTTCACCTCTCAGCCTGTTTTCAAAATGCTGGTAAAATTCTGATCATGCTATTCTCACCCATCCACCCGAAACCTAAGCTGTTGCTGGTTTATAAGGCTAAGCAACTCACTATGCAAATCCACAGATCAATCTGAGCCCCAGTGGATGAGGGCCCTTCATGCAGAATGACTCCATTATTGATCTCCCCTGATCTGTTCCATATGTGACCAATTCTGAAGTGCATAAGTCTTTCCTGTTGGATTATAAGCACTGAACCATTCTCTATACTTTCTGCCAGGGGTCAGTGTTGGGTCCCATGCTTTTCCTGATATACATTAATGACCTGGACCTTGGAGCACTGTACTCAATTTCAAAATTTGCAAATGATATGAGGCATTGGAGGCATTGCAAACTGTGAGGAGGATTGTGTAGAACTCCAAAAGGGCATAGACAAGTTGGTGGAATAGGTAGACAGATGGCAGATGAAGGTCAATGCGGAGAAATGTGAGGTGATTCAATTTGGCAGGGAGAACATGGAGATGCTCCACAAATATCCCCATCCTTAATGATGTGGGAGCCTAGCACATCAGTGCAAAAGATAAGGCTGAAGCATTTGCTATTATCTTCAGCCAGAAGTGCCGAGTGGATGATCCATCTCGGCTTCCTCCGGAGGTCCCCAGCATCATAGGTACCAGTCTTTAGCCAATTTGATTCACTCCACGTGATATTAAGAAACGGCTGAAGGCATTGGATACTGCAAAGGCTATGGGACCTGACAATATTCCAACAATAGTATTGAAGACTTTTGTTCCAGAAATTGCTGCACCACTAGCCAAGCTGTCCCAGTACAGCTACAACACTGGCATCTACCTGGCTATGTGGAAACTTGCCTAGGTATGTCCTGTACACAAAAAGCAGGACAAATCCAATCAGGCCAATTACCGGCCCATCAGTCTACTCTCAACCAGCAATAAAGCAATGGAAGGGGTCATCAACAGTGCTATCAAGCAGCACTTGCTTAGCAATAACCTGCTCACTGACACCCAGTTTGGGTTCCGCCAAGGTCACTCAGCTCCTGACCTCTTTACAGCCTTGGTTCAAACATGGACAAGAGAGCTGAACTCCAGAGGTGAGGTGAGAGTGACTGCCCTTGACATCAAGGCAGCATTTGACTGAGTGGCATTAAGGAGCCCTAGCAAAACTGGAGTTGATAGGAATCGGGGGAAAACTCTCCACTGGTTGCAGTCATACCTAGCACAAAGGAAGATGGTTGTGATTGTTGATGGTCAATCATCTCAGCTCCAGGACATCACTGCAGGAGTTCCTCAAGGTAGTGTCCTAGGTCCAACCATCCTCAGCTGCTTCATCAATGTCCTTCCTTCCATCATAAGGTCAGAGGTGGGGATGTTTGCTGATGATTGCACAATGGTCTGCGCCATTCATGACTCCTCAGATACTGAAGCAGTCCATGTCCAAATGCATCAAGGCCTGGACAATGTCCAGGCTTGGGCTGACGTGGCAAGTAACATTCGTGCCACATGACTGCCAGGCATTGACCATCTCCAACAAGAGAGAATCTAAACAATGACCCTTGACATTCAATGGCATTACCTTCACTGAATCCCCTATCAACATTCTGGAGGTTACCATTGACCACCATCTACAAAGAACAAATCAGGAGTGTGATGGAACACTCTCCACTTGCCTGGATGAGTGAAGCTTGAATAACACTCAAGATGTTTTATACTATCCAGAACAAAACAGCCCACTTGATTCTCGCCCCTTTCCACAAACAGTGCACAATGGCAGCAGTGTGTTCCAACTACAAGATGCACTGCAGAAACGCACCAAGGCTCCTTAGATAGCACCTTTCACATCCACGATCACTATCATCTAGAAAGACAAGAGCAACAGATACATGGGAACACCACAAGGTGCAAATTCCCCTCCAAGTCTTTCATCATCCTGACTTCGAAATATATCGCAGTCCCTTCACTGTCACTGGGTCAAAATCCTGGAACTCCTCCCTAACAGTACTATGGCTGTACCTACACCACTGGGATTAAAGCGGTTCCAGAAGCTGGTTCACCAGCACCTTCTCAAGGGCAATTAGGGATGGGCAATAAATGCTGGCCTAGCCAGTGACACCCACATCCTGTAAATGAATAAAAAAAATGTAGTAAATGCCTCTTTGCGGTAGTAAATTGTTCCTGGAAATTTTTTAAATGTTTTTTAAAAATATTTTCTTAGCTTTTCTCTCTTTCTTATTTCACTCTCTCTTAATCATTCCCTCTCTTTACTTCCCATTCTTTGTCTACTTTGACTCGAATTCACACTATTTTCTTGTCCATCACCACTCTATTTCTTTCTCTATCCTTAACCCTCATCGGTTACTAAGGTCCCATCAAATAATTTGCTGCCTTTGTGCTGGCATGCAGCAATTTGCAAAGCAAACATTTTTCAGGTCGATGGGTGTGGAGAAAAATGGCAAACGTTGATGCCCCACTCCAAATTCTGAGCCAATGTTGCACAATTCCAAAAGCACCCCAGCTGAGAGACCTGCCTGTATGGTCTGGTTGCAATGGGGGTGAGACTCAAATGGGTGAAACCTATTAAAATCAAGTGACAGTTCTTACACAAAAGTAGAAAATGCTGGAAAAACTCAACAGGTCTGAAGAAGAGTCATACGGACTTGAAGTGTCAAATCTCTCTTTCTCTCCACAGATGCTGTTAGATCTAAGTTTTTGCAGAATTTTCTGTTTTTGTTTCAGATTTCCAGCATCAGCAGTATTTGCTTTTATGACAGTTTTTACATCTGTACACAGTGGCTCACTGAATGGTGAGAGCTGCTTCTTGAAACAGAGACAGAGGCAGAGAGAGACAAAACAGATACTGCTGCGTGGAGGAACAAAGTAGCTTCTGCTGTGAACAGCAGAGAAGGAATGTTTGTGTTCGCAACCAAGCAGAATGTTTGTGACAGTTGGTTTTCTGTTCGAAAGGAAGGGGACAAAACCAATGGGACTTTTGGAAATTCACGGAACAAGGAGCTGCTGAAGTGGGCCTTGCTGGTGAAAGTTGGACCTGGAAGACTCAGGTTGAATGAATCGACATGAAGGACACTAGGTTTTGACCTAGTGTGGTAGGGAACAGTGAGAATGCTGGAGAGCCAGAAGTAACATTGGACTTGTTCTTTAAATGCTACCTGTCTGCCAGATGTGGGGCGCACAAAAAAAGAGGTGGTAAGGTCATCTTGATTGTGTTAGTCAGTTAATGTGAAATTAATTTTTGTTAAGTTTGATGTGTTAGTTGCTTATTAAGTAATGTTTGATTTATGTTGATTTTAGTTTGTTACTGTAAAAGCCTTAAAGTAAAATCCTGTCCTTTAGTTATTTCTGTCGTTTGTTGGGAAATTCGTTTCTTTTTTAAAAGGTATCGCTCTTGACAGGGATCGTAGCAATATATATTTTTAAACTTTCTAAATATTGCAGTTTAACTTCAAAATGCTTTCGTTTCAAAGCATATTTATGCAGTTCAAAATTGAAATGGTTCTACAAAGTTTTACCATTGCTGAAGGTTTTTGTTATATTTATTGCACCAACTCACCGTCTTGTCTGTGGTTCCATTGAAGTTATTTGACCAGCATCCACCAGGGAGCTTTACATGTCAATACGTTTGTTAACTATGTGGGAAGCTATTCTTCGGTTATTCACTTTTATTAGACTAACAGAAGAACAGGCATGAACACATGTGTACTCAGGAGACCATCACAACAATTTCATTCCCCAGTCCATAGGAAACAGAGGATGAAAGCTTGGAGAATTCTTTGAAAGAATATGTTTCATTCCCAATTGTTTCAATCCATCATTGTTTGCTAAAATTAAGCAACTCTTCAACCTATCACAACCATCCTGTGATTGTCTCAGCCACTCATTAAGTTGGAAACCACTTCTTTTTCTGCAGATCTCTATAGTAGCGACTTATTTTCAATCCAAATCATTTTAGAACATTTATGTTCCTACTTTTGCAGGATTTGCTACCACAGAAAGTGGTTGAAACGAATAGTGTAGATGCATATAAGGGGAAGCTAGATAAACATGTGAGGGTGAAGGAAATTAGATGGTTGCTATGATAGAATTAGACCAGGAAAGACGTTAGGAGGCTTGAGTGGAACATAAACACTGATGTGGACTAGTTGGGCTGTTTGGCTTCTTTCTATGCCATAAATCCTCTGTATGATTCAGGATATGTTATTGCTTTAAAGGTCCTATCTGAGTGAAAGTGATATTATGAACAGTCTGCAAGCAGCAGGGTAGAACATACAAACATATGAATTAGGGGCAGGATTAGGCTATTTGACCCCTCGAGCCTGCTTTGCCATTTAATAAGATTATGGCTGATCTTATTCCAGCCTCAACACCACCATCCTGCCATCCCCGATACCCTTTGAATCCCTTGTCAGTCAAGAATCAATGGGGGTAGTCAATGGTGTAGCGGTATTGTCGTAGGGCTAATAATCCAGAGACCCAGGGTAATGCTCTGGACTCGAGTTTGAATCCCGCCATGGCAGATGGTGGAATTTGAACTCAATAAAAATCTGGAATTAAAAGTCTAATGATGACCATGAAACCATTGTCAATTGTCGTAAAAACCCATCTGGTTCACTAATGCCATTTAGGGAAGGAAATCTGTTGTCCTTCCTTACCTGGTCTACATGTGACCTACAGTAAAGCAGTTGATTCTGAAATGGCTTAGCAAGTTTCTCAGTTCTATCAAACCGCTACAAAGTCACAAAAAGGAATGAAACCAGATGGACTACTCGGCATCGACCTAGGCACAGGAAATGCCAATGACAAACTCAGCCCTAACAACCCTGCAAAGTCCTCCTTACTAACATCTAGGGGCTAGTGCCAAAATTGGGAGAGACTAGTCAAGCAACAGCAACAGCCCGATATAGTAATTCTCATGGAATCATATCTTACAGATAATGTCTCAGACACCACCTCCCTTGGTCCCACTGGCAGGACAGACCCAGCAGAGGTGGCGGCACAGTGGTGTATAGTCGGGGGAGAGTCGCCCTGGGAGTCCTCAATATCGACTCCGGATCCCATGAAGTCTCATGGCATCAGGTCAAACGTGGGCAAGGAAACCTCCTGCTGATTACCACTTACCTCCCCCACTCAGCTGATGAATCAGTGCTCCTCCATGTTGAACACTACTTGGAGGAAGCAGTGAGGGTGGCTAGGGTGCAGAATGTACTCTGGGTGGGGGTCTTCAATGTCCATCACCAAGAGTGGCTCAGTAGCACCACTACTGACCGAGCTGGCCACATTTGAAATGACATAGCTCCTAGACTTGGTCTGCAGCAGGTGGTGAGGGAACCAACAAGAGGGAAAAACATATTTGACCTCATCCTCACCAACCTGCCTGCCGCAGATGCATTTGTCCATGATTGTATTGGTAAAGTGACCACCGCACAGTCATTGTGGAGACAAAATCCCGCCTTCATATTGAGGATACCCTTCATCGTGTTGTGTGGTACTATCACCTTGCTAAATGGGATAGATTTCGAACAGACTTAGCAACTCAAGTCTGGGCATCCACGAGGCACTATGGGCCATTGGCAGCAGCAGAATGGTACTCAAACACAATCTGTAACCTCATGGCCTGGCATATCCCTCACTCAACCATTACCATCAAGTTAGAGGATCAACCCTGGTTCAATGAAGAGTGCAGGAGAGCATGCCAGGAGCAGCACCAGGCATACATAAAATGAGGTATCAACCTGGTGAAGCTATAACACAGGACTACTTGCATGCCAAACAGCATAAGCAGCAAGTGATGGGCAGGGCTAAGCAATCCCACAACCAACGGATCAGATCTAATCTCTGCAGTCCAGCCACATCCAGTGCTGGATGGTGGTGGTCAATTAAACAACTCACTGGAGGAGGAGATTCCACAAATATCCCCATCCTCAATGATGGAGGAACCTGGCAAATCAGTGCAAAAGATAAGGCTGGCGCATTTGCTACCATCTTCAGCTAGAAGTGCTGAGTGGATGATCCATCTCAGCCTCCTCCGGAGGCCCCCAGCATCACAGTTGCCAGTCTTCAGCCAATTCAATTCGTCCCACATGATATCAAGAAACAGCTGAAGGCACTGGAAACTGCAAAGGCTATGGGCCCTGACAATGTTCCGGCAAAATTACTGAAGACTTGTGCTCCAGAACTTGCCGCACCCCTAGCCAAGCTGTTCCAGTACAACTACAACACTGGCATTTACCCGGCTATGTTGAAAATTGTCCAGGTATGTCCTGTCCACAAAAAGCAGGACAAATTCAATCCGGCCAATTGCCGTCCTATCAGCCAACTCTCAACCATCAATAAAGCAATGGAAGGGGTCATAACAGTGCTATCAAGCAGCACTTGCTTAGCAATAATCTGCTCACTGATGTCCAGTTTGTCTCCGCCAGGGCCACTCAGCTCCTGACCTCATTACAGCCTTGGTTCAAAAATGGACAAAACAGATGAACTCTAGAGGTGAGGTGAGACTGACTGCCCTTGACATCAAGCTCCAGGACATCACTGCAGAAGTTCCTCAGGCTAGTGCCCTCAGCCCAACCATCTTCAGCTGCTTCATCAATGGCTTTCCTTCCATTATAAGGTCAGAAGTGGGGATTTTTGCTGATGATTGCACAATGTTCAGCACCATTCGTGACTCCTCAGATACTGAAGCAGTCCATGTCCAAATGCAGCAAGACCTGGACAATATCCAGGTTTGGGCTGACAAGTGGCAAGTAACATTAGGGCCACACAAGTGTCAGGCAATAACCATCTCCAACAAGATAGAATCCAACCAACGTGCCTTCAATAGCATTAACATCACTGAATTCTCCATTATCAACATCCTGGGCTTACCATTGGCCAGAAACTGAGCTGGACCAGCCATACAAATACTGTGGCTAAAAGAGCAGGGCAGAGGCTAGGAATAGTGCAATGAGTAACTCACCTCTGATTCCTCAAAGCCTGTGCACCATCTACAAGGCACAAGTCAGGAGTGTGATGGAATATTCCCCACTTGCCTGGATGAGTGCAGCTCCCACAACACTCAAGAAGCTTGACACTGTCTAGGACAAAACAGCCTGCTTGATTGGCACAACATCCACAAGCATTCACTCCCTCCATCAACGATGCACAGTAGCAGCAGTGTGTACCATCTACAAGATGCACTGCAGGAATTCACCAAGACTTCTTCCACCTTCCAAACCCATGACCACTATCATCTAGAAGGGCATGGGCAGCAGATAGGAACACCACCACCTGGAAGCTCCCCTCCAGGTCACTCACCATCCTCACTTGGAAATATATTACCGTTCCTTCACTGTTGCTGGGTCAAGATCCTGGAACTCCCTTCCTAACAGCACTGTGAGTATACCTATACCACATGGACTGCAGCAGTTCAAGAAGGCAGCTCATCACCAACTTCTCAAGGGCAACTAGGGATGGGCATTAAAGCAAAGCCCACATCCCGTGAATGAATAAAAAAAATCTACCTCTGTCTCAAAAATATTCAATTACTCTGACCCTCTCTGGGGAAGAAAGTTCCATAGACTCACGATCCTCTGAAAGAAAAAAAATTCTCCTCACCTCTATCTTAAATGGGGTACCCCTATTTTTAAACATTTTCCCTAGTTCTGGTCACTCCCACAAGTGGAAATATCCTTTCAGTATCCACTCTGTCAAGCCCCGTCAGGATCTTATTTCAATAAGCTCACCTCTCATTCTTTGAAACTCCAAAGGATACAGGCCCAATCTCTCCAACTGTTCCTCATAAGATAACCCCTTCGTCCCAGAAATCAGTTGAGTGAGCATTCTCCAAATTGCTTCTAATGCAATTATGTCCTTTCTTAAATAAGGAGACCAAAACTGTACAAAGTACTCCAGGTGTGGTCTAACCAATGCCCTGTAGAACTGTAACAAAACATCCCAACTTTTATATTCCATTTGCCTTGCAACAAATGGCAACATTCCATTTGCCTTCCACTTACTGTCCCTGCATAATAATTTTTTGTGATTCATGTACCAGGATAGCCAGACCCCTCTGTACCTCAGTGTTCTGCAATTTCTCTCCTTTTAGATAATATGCTGTCTTTCTCATAGAGATCTACAGCACAGAAAAAGGCCCTTTGGCCCATCGAGTCTGCGCTGGTCAAACAAATACCTAACTATTCTAATCCCATTTTCCAGCACTAGGCCCATAGCCTTCTGTGCCATGGCATCACAAGTGCACATCCAAATACTTCTTAAATGTTATGAAGGTTTTTGCCTCAACAGCCTTTCAGGCAGCAAGTTCCAGATCCCCACCACCCTCTGAGTGAAAAAATTCCTCCTCACATGGCCTCTAAACCTCCTGCCCCTTAACTTAACTCTATTCCCCCTGGTTATTGATCCCTCCACCAAGGGAAAAAGTTCCTTCCTGTCTACCCTATCTATGCCCCTCATAATTTTATACACCTCAATCATGTTCCCCCTCAATCTCCACTCTCCAGGCAAAATAACCCCAGTCTATCCAATCTCTCCTCATAACTAAAACTCTCCAGCCCAGGCAACTTCCTGGTAAATTTCCTCTGCACTCTCTCTAGTGCAATCACATCCTTCCTATAATGCGGATTCCAGAACTGCATGCAATACTCGAGCTGTGGCCTAACCAGTGTTTTATACAGTTCCAACGTAACCTCCCTGCTCTTATATTCTATGCCTCGGCTAATAAAGGCAAGTATCCCAAATGCCTTCTTAACCGCCTTATCTACCTTTCCCGCTACATTAAGGGACCGGTGGACATGCACACCAAGGTCCCTCTGATCCTTGGTACTTCCCAGGGTCCTACCATTCATCATGTATTCCCGTGCCTTGTTTGTCCTGCCCAAGTGCATCACCTCACCTTTATCTGGATTAAATTCCATTTGCCACTGATCAGCCCATCTGATCAGCCCATCTATATCCTCCTGTAATCTAAGGCAATCCTCACTATTTACCACCCCACCAATTTTCATGTCATCTGTGAACTTGCTGATCAACCCTCCTACATTCAAGTCTAAATTATTTATATATACCACAAACAACAAGGGACCCAACACCGATCGGTGTGGAACCCCACTGGACACAGGCATCCAGTTACAAAAATACTCCTCGACCATCACCCTCTGCTTCCTGCCACTCACCCAATTCTGGATCCAATTTGGCAAATTGCCTTGGATCCCATGGGCTCTTACCTTCATTATCAGTCTCCCACGCGGGATCTTAACAAAAGCCTTGCTGAAGTCCCAGTAGACTACGTCAAATGCATTGCCCTCATTTACACACCTGGTCACCTCTTCAAAAAATTCAATCAAATTGTTCAGACATGACCTACCCTTAACAAAACCATGCTGACTGTCCTTGATTAATCCCTGCCTCTCCAAGTGTGGATTAATTCTGTCCCTCAGGCTTCCAATAGTTTCCCCACCACTGAGGTTAGACTGACTGGTCTGTAGTTCCCTGGTTAACCCTTCTTCCCTTCTTGAATAATGGAAGTGACCACCTCACAGTCCTCGTAGAGAGAATTTCTTGTCTTCACATTGAGGATACCCTCAATCGTGTTATGTGGCTCTACCACTGTGCTCAATGAGATAGATTTTGAACAGATCTAGCAACTCAAATTAGGCACGTGAGACACTGTGGGCCATTAGCAGCAGCCATAATCTGTAACCTCATTGCCTGACATATCCCCCAATCCCAATACGGTCAAACTGGGGGATCAACTGTAGTTAAATAAAGAATACAAGGAGGGCATGGCAGGATCAGCACAAGGCTTACATAAAAATGAGGTGTCAACCTGGTGAAGCTACCTCGCAGTACTACTTACGTGTCAAACAGCGGAAGAAGCGTGATCTAGTCTGAGCTACGTAAACGCTCAAACAATAGATCAGATCTAAGGAGGATGCTCCACAAATATCCCCATCCTCAATGACGGGTGAGCTCAGCACATCAGTACAAATACAAGGCTGAAGCATTTGCAAGCATTGTCAGCCAGTAGGGCTGAGTAGTTGATACATCTCAGCCTCCTCCAGAGGTCCCCAGCATCACATATGCCTGCATTTAGCCAATTCAATTCACTCCATGTGATATCAAGAAATGAGTGAAGGCACTGGAAACTGCAAAAGGCTATAGGCCCTGACAACATTCCAGTAATAGTACTGAAGATTTGTGCTCCAGAACTAGCTGCACCCTTAGCCAAGCTGTTCCAATGCAGCTACAACACTGGCATCTGCCCAGCAATGTGGAAAATTGCCCAGGTATATCCTGTTCACAAAAAGTAGGCCAAATCCAACATGGCCAATTACTGCTTCATTAGTCTACCATTGATCATCAGCCAAGTGATGGACTGTGCTATCAAATGCCACTTACTCAGCAATAACCTTCTCACTGACACACTGTTTGGATTCTGCCAGAGCCATTCAGCTCCTTACTGCCTTAGTCAAAACATGGACAAAAGAGCTGAACTCAAGAGTAGAGGTGCCTTGACATCAAGGCAGCATTTGACCAAGCATGGCTTTGAGGAGGCCCAGCAAAACTGGAGCCAATGGGAATTGGGCAAAAACTGTCCACTGGTTGGAGTCATACCTAGCACAATGGAAGATGGTTGGGGTTGTTAGAAATGAATCACCTCAGTCCCAGGTCATCACTGCAGGAGTTCCTCAGGGCAGTGTCCTAGGCCCAACCATCTTCAGCTGCTTCAACCATGACCTTCCCTCCATCATTAGGTCAGAAATGGGGATGTTGATTGCATAATATTGAACAGCATTTGCAACTCCTCAGGTACTGAAACAGTCCATGCCCATACGCAGCAAGACCTGGACAACATTCAGACTTGGGTTGATAAGTGGCAAGTAACATCCATACCACATAAATGCCAGGCAATAACTATCTCCAACAAGAGAGGATCCAACTGTCTCTCCTTGACATTTAATGGCATCACCATCACTAAATCTCCCACTATTGACATTATGGAGTTATCATTGACCATAAACTGAACTGGACTAGCCATATAAACACTATGGCTACAAAAGCAGGTCAGGGGCTGGGAATTCTGTAGTGAGTAACTCACCCTCTGACTTCCCAAAGCCTGTCCACCATCTACAAGGCACAAGTCAGGAGTGTGATGGAAAACTCTCCACTTGCCTGAATGAGTGCAGCTTGAACAACACTCAAGCAGTTCAAAACGACCCAGGACAAAGCAGCCTTCTTGATTGGCACCCCATCCACCAGCTTCAACATCCATTCCCTTCATTGCCGATGCACAGTGGCAGCAGTTTGTACTAGATACAAGAAGCACTGCAGCAACTCACCGAGGCTCCTTCCATAACATCTTCTAAATCTGTGACCTCTACTACCTAGAAGGACAAAGTCAGCACACGCATGGGAACACCACCACCTGCAAGTTCCCCTCCAATCCACACACCATCCTGACTTGGAAATGCATCACTGTTCCTTCACTGTCACCAGGTCAAAATCCTGGAACTCCCTTCCTAGCAGTACTGTGGGTGTACCTACACCACGTGGACTGCAATAGTTCAAGAAGGGAGCTCACCACCATCTTCTCAAGGGCAATTAGTAATGGGCAATAAAAATGCTGGCCTAGCCAGGGACACCCACATCCAGAAAATATTTTTTTTCCCCACATTATACTCCACCTACCAAATTTTTGCCCATTCACTATATCCTTTTGATTCTTTAGAAACTAACTGGACTAGCCATATAAATACTGTGGCTACAAGAGCAGGTCAGAGTCTAGGAATTGTGTGATGAGTAACTCACCTCTTGATTCCCCAAAGCCTGTCCACCATATACAAGGCACAAGTCAGGAGTGTGATGGAATACTCCCCACTTGCCTGGATGAATGGAGCTCCCACAACCCTGAAGAAGCTGGACTCCGTCCAGGACAAAGCAACCCACTTGATTGGCACAACATCCACAAACATTCACTCCCTCCACCACTGAAGCACAGTAGCTGCGGTGTGTGCCATGTATAAGATGCACTGCAGGAATTCACCAAGGCTCCTTAGACAGCACCTTCCAAACCCACGACCACTGCCTCTTAGAAGGATAAGGGCAGCAGATAGATTGGAACAGCACGACCTGGAAATTCACCTCCAAGTCACACACCATCCTGACTTGGAAATATATCGCCATTCCTTCGCCGTCGCTGGGTCAAAATACTGGAACTCCCTTCCTATCAGGACTGTGGGTGTAGCTATACCACATGGACTACAGTGGTTCAAGAAGACAGTTCTCAAGGGCAACTAGGGATGGGCAATAAATGCTGGCTCAGCCAGCGAAACCCACATCCGATGAATGAATTTTAAAAAAAGATTGGATGTACTATATATAGCCTCCTAGTAAATCTATCTTTACACAGTCTTATCTTCAAATCAAGAATGCACGTTATTGTTTCACCAATCCTTGTGTCTGATTGGTACAATTAAGTGGAAGAAAAGAAGAACATACCAGTGCCCAGATACATGCATGGCTAGTATGAATTAAAGCAAGTCTACACTTCTTAAATGCAGATTTCACCTCTTAAAGGGGAGGTTCATTCAGGCTCTTGCCATTGGGATGGCACTGCATAGGAGAACTAGACCAGGCAAAAGTACACACAATAAAAACAGGAAGTGCTGGAAAAACTCAGCAAGTCTGGCAGCATCTGTAGAAAGAGAAACAGAGGTAATGTTTCAAGTTAAACACCCACAAGACAAGCAGTAAATGGATACACAAGGATGAATAATTTAATTTTGTAGTTATTTGAAGTGTTGTTGGTTAATGTTGCTTTGGAACTTTTTTGGGGCTGTTTCTTATTTCAGGATTTGTGCCAAGAGGATGCTGTGATGGCGGTAGGGGATGGGGAGAGGCTGGAAAGGTGGGGAATTCTGGAGCAATGGTGACATGACAATGATTTTAGGGGAATCGGAGTCTGATTTGCTGTTCATGGTCAGCCCATTTAGAATGATGGGACCTTGGAAGTATCCTCCCTTTTTCCTCCCCTTCCTCCTCTTCCTGAGGCCCTTGCTTAAGGCCTTGTATACAGGGCCTCGGTCACATCCTTCATGCAGTGTCACATGGCAACATGTGAGATGTTGGCGATGTTGCTTACTCTAGTCTGGAAGGATCCTGAAAAGTAGAATTTGAGGGTGATGGTGATCTTGCAGATCACTGACAGCCCTATCATTGCCTTGCTTTGTTGTTGCAGGCCTGGTTGGAGGTCGGTCACCACCACTTTCATGAATTGTAGCCGCCTCAAACACTGCTCCAGGCTGAGGTGAGGTAGTTAGGAGAAATGCCTCCTGAAGACCCTAAATGGTATAGCCTTCTACTGAGAGCCCTCCTCTTCCTCTTTCTGTGCATAGCTTTCCCTCTCTGCTGCCTCTGCTCCATGCCTCTGTCTTTGAGACCAGGTCTTTGAGGATTGAACACTGGCGCTCATATCCATTGTTATCTGCGCCAGCTGCCTTCTTTGCTATGTGGACAGCCTCTTGCTCCACCCCCACCACACCCCCGCAAATACAGGACATCAGCCCTCCTTTCCACTGGGATCTCCAGTGCAGCATCTGAAAGCCTTGGATCCCACTCTCTCCCAGCTTGTGCGTTCTACAATGTTTGCCAGATCAGATTCACTTCCAGCATTCTGCCAGCACCTGTTCTAGCCACAGTGCACCTTTCCAGAGGTGCAAGCTAGCTTTATGTGTTGCTACCTAATTAAGTTGAACGGGCAGGGGTTAATAGAGCATTTTGATTCTGTTCCGGTTTGCAGGAGGGTATTCAATTTCCTCCTCCTCCAAATTTTATTTCAGGGGAAACAACGTCTTTCAGTTTCCTTCTGCTGGTTTATAACTGAAAATCTCTTTCTTTTCAGTATTGCTGCTCTTTTCTGTAATTTTCTCTCTAATTCCTGATACAGTTTGCAGCAGTGCTGAACAACCATTTTGAAGACATCTGCAAGTTTTAGTGTCCAATTTGACACTGCAGTTGGCAGCTTTGAATTTTGTTGCTCTCTAATTGCTCCCAAAAAGCATCTGCTTAATGTACATTGGAGAATGATGCTCTTCTCAACTCAGCTTTGGCTGCAACTTTCCATAAAATAGCCTAGGCACTTTGCAACAAAGTGATGTGACCAGATGTGACATATAGTGAAAATGTGCAATGTCCTCTCAGAAGCTTTAACATTTTGGTATGTTTGGTGAATGGATTCCCTAGATATGTAACTTTCTTCAGACAAAGAGCAGGTGTGTGCACATGAGCCCGTGTGGATCAGGCTTGTAACTCTTTTGAGCACAAACACATTTCCATCTGTTCCTATTCAGATGAAGTTACATTGTTTGCCATTGTGAGATTTGAACTCTTGATCTTGGGGTTACAAACCCAGTACCATAACCACTTGGCTATTTAGGCCAAGCTATACTGTAACTCTTTCGAGTACAAACCCGTTTCCATCTGTTTCAGATGAAGTTACATTGTTTCATAGTTTGCCATTGTGAGATTTGAACTCTTGATCTTGGGATTATAAACCCAGTACCATAACCACTTGGCTATTTAGGCCAAGCTACTGGATTAGGCTTGTAGTTGAAGATGTGGACTATTATTTTTAATTATCAGATCATTCTCCCAATTATTGAAAATGAATATTTGGTTCCGAAATGCTTTACAGCCAGATTGGGTACTGCTGTTGGCTCAAGGTATATATCAGCTGAATGCCAGGTTTCCTTCTCTTAACATTTTAGCTTTATTATGCAGTCTTTTGGCGCCTGGATTTCTGCTTTGTTTGGCTTGTGGTTAATAAACGGAGATTATTCTGTCACCAGCTGCAGGCATGTACATTACTGAATGACTTGGCACTGGGTGCAAGGAGTGAACCACCTCAAAACGAAAATATACATGACTAATAATGGAGCAGAGGTTACAATTCCAGATTTGAAATTTCACGCCTGGAGTATCTCTTTATTTTTTTTTATTCGTTCATGGGATGTGGCATCACTGGCTAGGCCAGCATTTATTGCACATCCCTAATTACCCTGTTCAGAGGGCATTTAAGAGTCAACCACATTGCTGTGGGTCTGGAGTCACATGTAGGCCAGACCAGGTAAGGGCAGCAGATTTCCTTCCCCATAGTCCATTGGTGAAGCAGATGGGTTTTTACAACAATCGACAATGATTTCATGGTCATTGTCAGGTTTTATTTCGAGATTTTTTATTGAAGTCAAATTTCACCATCACTATTATGTTATATTTTCTTACTAAATCAACAAAGTTATCACCTAAGATTGCAAGAAATAAATCTAATCAGGAAGTCTTTCAAACAAACCCTTATGTGTCAATATACATTACAATCTAAGTGACACAGTAGAATTCAATATATTTTCATCAGTTGTTATCACTTGTGAATCTAATCATTTGCCAATCAATAATTTTGACTAAGAACATCTTCGGCAGGATTAAACAAAAACATACATCAAATTTCACAGCAGATAGCAACACACCAAGATGAGCTTGGCAGTGGATTGTGAATGAAATTATCGTCCTGGGACCTTGTCAGTGAAATGAATCAACTGAAATGAATTTAACTGGAGCTTCCTGCTGACTTCTACAAAAAATCATCAACTGAAATGAAAAGTCATTGTGTTGGATGAATATGTTGAGATATAGTATGATACAGAAGATACTTTCCATTTTTAAACTGTGAATCACTCTTCTTTCAGTTTCTAATATTGTTGTTTGAGAATAATGAGTTGCTGAGTAAACGGTTAACCAGATGATGCCTGCTGGAAGAATCTGGGGCAGAATTTTACATTAGGCATGTGGGTGCAAGCCTGACACGCCAGAACGTAATATGACACGCGATGACATTGGGCATGCGTCCCGACGACATTGCGCTGCCTCGCGATATTTCAGTTCAGCCGATAATTGAAAGACCTATTAAGGCCATTAATGAACTAATTAACTTTAAATTTCCAACCTAATGATTGGCGGGCAGGCGATAAAGCCAAGCGACCTTTACATTTTTTGGGAAACCTCATCCACGAGTGGAATGAGGTTTCCTAAAGTTAATACTAATTAAATAAAAACTTTGTTTTGCCATTAAAAACACCTCATCTCATGTGACATTGTCACATTAGGGGACATGTTTCATTCAATTTTTAACGTCTTTAATAATTTTTTTAAAAGCGCTTCAATCTCCCTGAGGCAGCTCCGCAGACCTCATACTTCCTCCTCCCCCCGCCTGCACAGATAGAGCTCTACCGCTCACGATCCTCACAGACGGGCCTTAATTGGCCTGCCTGTGTGAAACTGCGGTGCGGAGCCAATTGTTGGTGGTGGGCGGCTCCGCAACCACCCTCTCCTGCTCCTGCTGAGCCCACCCGACGGCTGGAAAACCAGAGCTGCTTTTTGGTTAAGTTATTTGGGGACAATTGTATGTTTCAACTTGTTAGATTAGCCAAGAATGCAGAAAGTAATTTAGTTCATTTTTGTACTGTTACGGACAGGAGGGGGGTTTAATTTAATCGGCCCTGGTTTCTCCACTCACCACCCATCCGTGAACAGAAAGATGTTGTTTGATTTTTGACTTCCCCCTTTATAAATGATATTTACTCCAACCCTTCAGTTTTGGAGAGATCCAATCCTCTGTTAGTAACCCCACAGCAAACTCGAGATAGGGTAGAATCAGAGGGTTAGTTTATTTTACCTACACTCATAATGGGGGGAGGGGGTATCACTATGTAACCCCGGTACATTCACACAATAAAAGAGGGATAAGGGAAAGATTGATATACAAGGCAGACCACAGACAAAATAAGAATTTTTGTTTCACATGAGTCCAGAATCCAGAAACTAAAGTCCAATGGTGTATTTCTTCAGGGAGGTTAGCAGGCTGAAGCTGATGCAGGATAATCCACTTTTACATAGCGCTGACTTCCACGATGGGAGAGGCACGTAGAGGTGAATTAGTCTTGTAGCATGCGCTGGTACAGAAGGTCAGATTGTTGCTGTAGAAACAGTAAAAATGGTGGCCAGGCAATTTAAACCTGAACAGAGCTCTGGTTCTCCTGCTGTTTGGTTGATGGAAGATGGCAGTCTGCCTCTTTCAGCTCCACAAGGCAATATTACAGGCTCCAGCAGCTTGTGGGGGAGGAGGAGCAGTCATGTGACATAACTTCCACTTCTTCCCTTTGGTTTTGACAAAGGTTATATATTCCTGGACTGGATTCTTGAGATGGTTAATATTTCATCCATTAATATGTTTAACAGAGGTCTCAGTGTCCCTTTGTCCTTGCAGACGTATTGTCTTCATTGGCTAGAGTGGACTCATAGACTCAGGGGCATTTACAGCACAGAATGAGGTCATTTGGCCCATCATGTCCATGTTGGTTAACAACGATCTGGTTACACTAATCCCATTTTCCAGCACTTGGCCCATATCCCTGGAGGCTATGGCAACGCAAGTGAATATTTAAATACTTTGTAAATGCTACAAGAGTTTCTGACTCAACCATCCTTTCTGGCAGTGAGTTCCAGAGTCCCATCGCCCTCTGGGTGAAAAATGTCTCCTCAACGCCCCTCTTAGCCTTCTACCTCTTACCTTAAATCTATGCCCCCTGCTTATTGACCCCTCTACTAATGGGAAAAGTGCCTTCCTATCCACCCTATCTACGCCCCTCATAATCTTATACACCTCTATCAGGTCCCCTCTCAATCTTCGCTGCTCCAGATCTCTGCCTTAGAAATGAAAATGGTCTTTGTGCATTTCCTTGGAATTTGATTTTTGCAGTCACAGTAAGCATTAGCACCTCTTTCGAGCTAACAAGACCCCTGCTGTTTTCTAAAGGCTAGAAATTACTTCTGTGTGAGTCAAAGCTATTTAGGCTTCAGTTAGTGGAAAGCCTTTGCCCATTTTAAAAAATAATAATAATTTCATAAAGTAGCCAGGGTGATGTAGATATATATATTTTCAATCGTGTTCTGGGCATGACAATATGAATGCATGGGGCTGGGAGAATGGAGGTGATACTGTGAGGAGAATGACTGAAACACAAAGGGAAAGAAATATTCGATAAATGTTTAAAAAGATAATAAAAAAAGGGGAAAAGCTCTGTGTTTGTTACACTAATATGGCGAGCATACATAACACATAAGTGCAAGTGGAAGTATGTGTTGAAAAAATAGTATAGTGTGATGCATTCGGATTAACAAAGGTTTGCTTAAACCAGAACATGGGAACAGGAAGATTGATACCAGGGATAAGTGAAGAAATGAGAAGGGAATTCAGCAAATGTTTTACACACATATCCTAATATTAGGAAAGGCTAATGAAATGAATAGCCTAAAAACAATCTGGTTAATATCTCATTGCTATAAAAACAAAAAAACTGCGGATGCTGGAAATCCAAAACAAAAACAGAATTACCTGGAAAAACTCAGCAGGTCTGGCAGCATCGGCGGAGAAGAAAAGAGCTGACGTTTCGAGTCCTCATGACCCTTCGACAGAACTTGCGTTCGAGTCTAAGAAAGAGTTGAAATATAAGCTGGTTTGAGGTGTGTGTGTGGGGGGCGGAGAGATAGAGAGACAAAGAGGTGGAGGGGGGTGGGTGGGGGGGGTGTGGTTGTAGGGACAAACAAGCAGTGATAGAAGCAGATCATCAAAAGATGTCAACGACAATAGTACAATAGAACACATAGGTGTTAAAATTAAAGTTGGTGATATTATCTAAACGAATGTGCTAATTAAGAATGGATGGTAGGGCACTCAAGGTATAGCTCTAGTGGGTTTTTTTTTATATATAATGGAAATAGGTGGAAAAAAGAAAATCTTTATAATTTATTGGAAAAAAAAAGGGAAGGGGGAAACAGAAAGGGGGTGGGGATGGGGGAGGGAGCTCAAGACCTAAAGTTGTTGAATTCAATATTCAGTCCAGAAGGCTGTAAAGTCCCTAGTCGGAAGATGAGGTGTTGTTCCTCCAGTTTGCGTTGGGCTTCACTGGAACAATGCAGCAAGCCAAGGACAGACATGTGGGCAAGAGAGCAGGGTGGAGTGTTGAAATGGCAAGCGACAGGGAGGTTTGGGTCATTCTTGCGGACAGACCGAAGGTGTTCTGCAAAGCGGTCGCCCAGTTTACGTTTGGTCTCTCCAATGTAGAGGAGACCACATTGGGAGCAACGGATGCAGTAGGCTAAGTTGGGGGAAATGCAAGTGAAATGCTGCTTCACTTGAAAGGAGTGTTTGGGTCCTTGGACGGTGAGGAGAGAGGAAGTGAAGGGGCAGGTATTGCATTTTTTGCGTGGGCATGGGGTGGTGCCATAGGAGGGGGTTGAGGAGTAGGGGGTGATGGAGGAGTGGACCAGGGTGTCCCGGAGGGAGCGATCCCTACGGAATGCCGATAAGGGGGGTGAAGGGAAGATGTGTTTGGTGGTGGCATTTCCGCCAACTCCAGCATGATGCCACCACCAAACACATCTTCCCTTCACCCCCCTTATCGGCATTCCGTAGGGATCGCTCCCTCCGGGACACCCTGGTCCACTCCTCCATCACCCCCTACTCCTCAACCACCACCTATGGCACCACCCCATGCCCACGCAAAAAATGCAATACCTGCCCCTTCACTTCCTCTCTCCTCACCGTCCAAGGACCCAAACACTCCTTTCAAGTGAAGCAGCATTTCCCCCAACTTAGTCTACTGCATCCGTTGCTCCCAATGTGGTCTCCTCTACATTGGAGAGACCAAACGTAAACTGGGCGACCGCTTTGCAGAACACCTTCGGTCTGTCCGCAAGAATGACCCAAACCTCCCTGTCGCTTGCCATTTCAACACTCCACCCTGCTCTCTTGCCCACATGTCTGTCCTTGGCTTGCTGCATTGTTCCAGTGAAGCCCAACGCAAACTGGAGGAACAACACCTCATCTTCCGACTAGGGACTTTACAGCCTTCTGGACTGAATATTGAATTCAACAACTTTAGGTTGTAAGCTCCCTCCCCCATCCCCACCCCCTTTCTGTTTCCCCCTTCCCTTTTTTTTTCCAATAAATTATAAAGATTTTCCTTTTCCCACCTATTTCCATTATATATAAAAAAATAACCCACTAGAGCTATACCTTGAGTGCCCTACCATCCATTCTTAATTAGCACATTCGTTTAGATAATATCACCAACTTTAATTTTAACACCTATGTGTTCTATTGTACTATTGTCGTTGACATCTTTTGATGATCTGCTTCTATCACTGCTTGTTTGTCCCGACAACCACACCCCCCCAACCCCCCCTCCACCTCTTTGTCTCTCTATCTCTCCGCCCCCCACACACACACCTTAAACCAGCTTATATTTCAACTCTTTCTTGGACTCGAACGCAAGTTCTGTCGAAGGGTCATGAGGACTCGAAACGTCAACTCTTTTCTTCTCCGCCGATGCTGCCAGACCTGCTGAGTTTTTCCAGGTAATTCTGTTTTTGTTTTTAATATCTCATTGCTGTCTGTGAGAGGTTGCAGTGGGCAAATTGGCTACTTTGTTTCCTATGTTACCATAGTAACAAAACAACTTGGATTTATATGCTGTCTTTGACATAGTAAAATGTGGTAAGGCACTGAACTGGTGTTATCAAACAAAATTTAACACCAAACCTTACAAGGAGATATTAGGGCAGATGATCAAATCCTTAGTCAAAGAAATAAGTTTTAAAGAATGGCCAGAATTTTACATTTGGTGCGGGCCTGACAGGTCGGAACATAAAATGACGTGCGATGATGTGGGGCATGCATCCCGATGTCACCGCAGGGAACCGTGTTATTTCGCTAGGCGGGCACACGATGAAGCCAGAGGCGCACCCGCCATTAATTAAAAGGCCATTTAAGACCCTTGAGGCATCAATTATCTGTGATTTTACACAGCCTGTGTGATTTTCAGGTGTCGCACGGACGCAATGGGCAGGCGGGTAGGCCACATTTTCAAAAACCTCATCCACTGGCAGGATAAGAGGGGTGAGTGGGCTCGCTAATGCAAGTTGCTCGCACTTTAGCTTATAGGTTGCTGCTGCTTGCTTGTGTGAACAGGACAACTTCATTTCGCTTCAGAGCTGCTTTGGCAGAAAAAAAACAGGCTTCAGTTCAGGACTCCGGAGGAGTCATACCACTTGGGGCCTTCCAAGTATCAGACAGCCTTCCCTTCCCCTGGGAATGGGGATTGTGGTCTCTGCTGGAGGCACCATCTCTGAGGAGGAAGAGAGGGCCAGAAGGGGGAGGAGGCCAGGTGTCCCAATTCAGTCTCTAGGGGAACGACCTGTGGGAGGATGGGCGCAGGCACAAGGAGCGCAAGGCCAACAGAAAGTCCAAGCTGGAAGGGGCCACAGAAGATGCCACTATCCTGCTGCCAGAGTTTATAGGCGGCGATGCAGCTACCACAATATGTCTGAGGTGTAATGCCAAAGGAGGCTCCGCCTCTCAAGATAGACAGTGACCTCCATCTGTCAGCTGATGGGCCTTGAGATCAGCTCCGACTGTTTGGGTGGACACCCCATGCCAGTGGCACTGAAGGTCACAGTGGCCCTCAACTTCAAAGCCTCCGGCTCATTCCAGGGGTCAGTGGGTGATCTTTGTGGAGCCTCCCAATCAGCTGTCCACAGTTGTGCCAAGCTGGTGACCGACGCTCTGTTCAGGCGTGCATTGACTTTCGTCCACTACTGCACCAACGAGGCCAGCCAGGTAGAGCGAGCCAGGAGCTTCGCGGTGATTGTTGGCTTCCCCCGCGTCCAGGGTGCAATCGGCTGCACACTTGTGGCCATCAAGGTGCCAGCTAGTGAGTCGGGAGCCTTCGTCAAGAGGAAGGGCTTCCACTCCGTGAACGTGCAGATAGTGTGTGATCACAGGCTGCAGATTCTACAAGTCTGTTCAAGGCACCCAGGCAGCTTCCATTAAGCTTACATCCTGAGACACTCCCAGGCACCGAGGCTCTTCAGTGCTCCAGCCCAGCTGGATGGATGGCTGCTGGGTGACAAAGGATTTCCCTTCAAAAGACGGCTCATGACGCCTCTCCACCATCCAAGAACTGAGGCCGAGCAGCGGTCCAAAGTTGCCACGCCTCCATGAGGGCGGTGGTAGAGAGAAACAGGTCTTCTTAAGATACGCTTCCAATGCCTGGCCTGTTCAGGGGGTGCACTGCAATGATCCCCAGATCATGTGTCACTGAAATTGGTTGCATGCTGCACTCTTCACAATCTGGCACTGGAAAGGAGGGATGCAGTGGAGGAAGAAGATGTTGATGCAGCTGTTCTGGCAGCAGACGATGAGTCCAATAGTGAGTCCGAGGATGAGCACGGTCAGGAGAATGCTGAGGGGATAGGCGCTGACCCGGGCAACCTCCTCTCATGCCCGGATCCTTCCTGATGGACTCAGCAAAGGGTTCTATGCAACACATGAAAAGAACAGGCGAGAGAGGACAGCCCTGCCTGACTCCAGATTTAATACATCACACCCCCATCACTCCCATAGCAGCATACCTCTATGGTTTTTCCTTATGCCACACCTCACCCACACACAGCTTCCAATCATGCTAGCCACGCACACACCTTTACATACTTCTGCACACTGACACATATTCACTGCCTCTTTTACAGGAGAAGGTGGCCCACAATGGGTGTGTTCCTGTAGGTTTGGCGAAGGACCAGCAAGCCTGCATCCTGTTAGCACCTTTTTTTCTGTTACAGGTGTGTTGTTGGATGAAGTTGTTGCATGAAGATATTTGCTGCTGGCCTTTATTGAATGATATTGGCCAAGAACTTTGTAATGGGGAGTCTGATATTAATGTACTGTTAGGGAAGGGTGGCTCCATAGTGGCACAGAGCAATTAATTTCATCTGAAGTGAAGCCTCACAATGTGGTCCCTCTTGCTCTGCCCTGTACCACATAGCCTCCTCCCTGCCTCCTCTTCCTTCTCCTGCTCATCTTTTTCCTTCTTTTCCACCTCTAGAGATAGCCTCCAGATCCCAGGAGGAAGCAGCCGGGCCCTCAGCATTGCTATTTTGTAGAGGGAACAGCACACCATCACAAACATGGAGACTTTCTCAGGCGTGTCCTGCAAGATATCCCTCAGTGTGATCTAAGCAGCATTTGCTTGAGCAGACTGCTAACTTGCTCCATAGTGTTATGGTGGCTCCATTGCTTTCATTGAAGGCCCTCTGACCTCACAGGTCACAGGGTGGGATGGGGGAAGGGGCTCATGATGGGGCTTGTCACCAAGCACATCTTTGGTGTATCTTGGAGACTCAAAGATGGTCGCTATTGCTGACTGGTGCAGGATATTGCACTGTAGGTGCTGGCAGGATAGCAGGAATTCACTAAGATGAACTTCCTTCTCTGGTCACACACCAAATGCATACTGACAGAGTGGTATTCTTTATGGTTATGGTATCACTCTCTGTTGATGTTGGGGCTGGTAAAGTCACATATGTGCAGTCAATGGGACTCTGCACCATCAGGAAGCCCACTAGCCTGGATGATCTGCATGCCCTTTCATCCTGGAGCTCCCTCCTCACAGAGAAGAGAATGAAGTCTCCTATCCTTCTGTAAAGTGCCACTGTCATCACCCCTTCCATGCACAGCAAACTACAATATGTTGCTAATATCTAATGCTTCTGCCTGGAATGATCCAGTAGCATAGAATTGCAAGGCCAACAGTGAGCCTCACAGCCATTGGGAGGGCTGTCCTCATTCTGGATTTGAAGCTCCAGGTCATTGTGAAGGAGGTGCCACAACTCTTTCTGAATTGTTGACTCCTCAGGCACTGCTCCTCACTCATTGCTGTGTTGGAGTGGTGATCCTGGAAGACCATGTGTAGGTAGGGTCTTCTGTGGAAAGCCCTCCTCTCCTCCATCCTCACAGAGCTTCCATATTCTGCCTCCTCCTGCTCAGGTTGCTGAGCAAGTGCAGAACAACTACTGCCCCTATACCAATTCGAGGCTATGTTGTTTCCTCCCTTTCTGTGTTCACAAAAGCCTCCAAATTGCTCCAGCAACTCACCACAGTATTTCCACAAATGTTGCCTCAGCACAAATAAGTCAAAAGCACTGCAGCTGGAACTTGTTGATTGGACATTTAAACAGCCCCAGAAGGCGGCCTATCTTCCTTCAGAATGCTTGCTGTTCCAGGAGTGAATAACCAAGATGCTGCCTGCACATGTGTTGACTAAATTGGTATCTTGACAATGTAGCATCCCATTTGGGTTGCTGAGGTCATGGTCTCGTACTTTCAATGTCTTCAGGCTTATCAATGCCATTGAGTCATTTATAGCACAGAGGAGGCCTTTCAGTCTATCAAGCCTATGCTGGATTTCACAAACACTGCAAGAGTCATGCAGTAAGCAGTCAGAGGCACATCACACACATGAAAAGCTGAGAAAGACCTTTGTATTACTGTTAGAAGTACCAATATGCAACTGATCTTGAAAGGAGGAGTATAAAAGGATTCTGTGGAAAATGGGATTACAAGCGAGATCACCAGTATCAGGGGTTAAGTGGCCTCCTCCTGTACTGTAATTTGTAAAGTTGTACATCTAAAAACAATATGGAGCAACATTTAGAGCATAGAAGATATTTAAATGAATACTGTTTTATTGTCCACAGAGAATTGGTTAAGGCATCAAGTAAGCAGGGCTGTTCATGAGCTAAATTAAATCTGGATGTAAGGTATATGCAACATCAAATACAAAGTAATTCTTGTGACCTCAGCCTTCAACAGCATTGAGAATTACAAAGGCATTTGGCTGGAGAGAGTCTGTTATATCAAACCAGAATTTATTTAGAATTCAATCTATTAGAGAGAATGGCACTAATTGGTTACCTGCCTCTCTTTTGAATTCATCAGCTAGTGATTAATAAAAACTTCTTATCTATTTTAATCTAAGAAATATAACGTTCAATTTCTTTTCATTCAGTAACAAATGAAAGGTTTGACATCATTCATCTTTAATTCCTTGTTAAGTGGGAACAGCACATGGCAGCACAGTAATCAGTTTATCCTAACTCTAGTGAACTCAGATACAGAGACTGCATTAATAATTTAATAATCTTATAACTATATGGAATGGCATACCTGCTACAATTAGATTGTCTATTTACAGTAGAATTCTGATACTCTTGTCTCGTTTAAGCCATAGGTTATTGTGGGGAAAAAAATCATTTCTGGATAAAATAAAAGATCATAATTGATCTTTGCTAATTGCACAGAAGAATATTTGCCTTTGCTTAGCACTGGTCAGAGGACTTCCCCTTTCTAAAAATGGGTTAATGACCCCGAACTACAAGTTTAAAAAAGCAGATATTTGTTCATTAAAATTATTAATGAATATTTTGTGCAACTTTCAGACAAATAAATAAAAACTGTTTTATGGCAAGTCAGACTGGCATAAGTTGAACAAATAGAGACCTTTCAATTACCAGAGAGATGACATACATGAACAGTGTAGAGTCACAGTCTACTGCGCATCTATTTTCATCTGTTTGACATAACCTGGAGTAACAGTGGTTGCTTTCTACAGTAAAAAGGCAAATAAAAAAATAAAATAAAAAATAATTACAAAGAAACCCAAAATAAAACATATTGATTGCTCTCTGAAGGTGAAAATTGAACTGTCTAGTAGAAAATCTTCCAGGAGCAAACACCTTTTGTAAAAAGTATTGAAATTACGAACCTCACTTTTCAAAAAATCTTCTTCCTTCAAAAAAGAAGCACTATTACCGTTGTAAAACTGGAGGGAGTTTACACTTTAGAACCCATATTTTCTCCTTTTAATTGTTTAAATAAAGCACCTTCATGACATTTCTTTCATATTCAGTGTATTGAACCATCTGATCTCATCTTTCTCTTACATTTAAAGTTCATTACAGTTTTGTCCTAGCAGGCTAGGATCTGGTGCAAATCCCTTCATACCAAAACAGGTCATGATATGGCAGAAAGGGAAAGGAGCACATTGACTCATAGTTAAACAAGAAGAATAGTTTCTGAGCAAGATGATCCAGTCAGATCTGGGTAAAGAGAAAAACACTGGCAATGAATTAGAAACAAGGGAGTAAAAATTGGGCACCTATTTTCGGGCAGATGTGCCCAGTCCTGTTGAAGCAGGCAGCATGCAAACTTCATGATTGAGGTATGCAGCCAAGCATACCTGCGCTGCTGGACTGCTGCATGCTCAACAGGGGGCCTAATAGTGTGTGAGGGTAGCTTGTGTTCCAGCTATCTTCTGGCTCTTAAAGGCAGTCTGTCTCTCTTAAAAGGGAACTGCACTGACAGAAAGGAAGCTGCTGCTGACTGCCAGTACTGCAATTGGAAACAAAGAAAATGGTGTACCAGGGAAGAGAGGTTTTTGGTATCCATAGTCACTGGCAGGCTGCCCAGTGAACCCAATATTCCCCGTCCAGCCTTCTACTGCAGCTTGAGACCTCACAGTCAACTTCTAAATCCTGTGCAATCTTACCATCCAGTGAAATAGCATCCAGTGATCCACCATGTGAACAGCCCCTCCTTTAGCCTTCTCTGTGGTGCCATTTCTTAGCTGATGCTTGTTAGGGTCAGATTGAGTGATGCACCACCTTCAGGAATGCTGGCCTGAAGGCTGTAGGGGCTTCCACATTTCCTACACCTAATATGCAGGGTTATCTGGTGGTGTAAAGGGGGAGCACAGAAAAAGGAGCTGGTGAAAGTATCTGCAGTGTGTAGGGCAAGTGGAATTAAGAAAGCAAAAGAGGAAAAGATGTGAAGAAACCACGTGAACTGTCTCCTCCAGCACTGGCAGTTGCTACAAGTATGACTCTGATCCTTCCTGTGATGGTCAGCACATTTTCCTCTAGGGGAGGGGTGCGTGTGGTGGCGGGGAGTGGGAGCAAGACATCTAAATTGGGCCTCTTCTCTCAGGTTGTGGGTTGCCTTCTCTTGCAATAAAGAAAAAATTATTTGTGACATGCTTGTGCAATGTTTTGAGAATGTGCCTGTCATGATGGAATAGCTTGAAGGCAGCGTGCACATGTGAGTCGTGGGGGAGTAACAGTTGGAATAGTGAAGAGAGTGGAAGTGCAGAGTGTGTGAGCATGAGAGGAAGGGGGTCTGGTGCTGTGATGATAGGAGAGGGAATGAGAGAGTGGGGAAAGGGAATAGAAGGGAGGTTGGATCTGGTGGAGGCGTGAGCAGAGAGTAAAAGTGCAGTAAATTTACCTTGATAACTCTGGACAGATCATTGAACTTCATGACCAGCCCTGGGAGCTAGGATCCTGGCATTCACTGGCTCAGCCACATTTTCCCATGGGTAGTGCATGCAATGCCTGGAGTGTTTCTGTTCCCTGGATGGATCCCTGATCGCTCCTACCGGCCAGCACCTACACCAGAGCCTCTAAAATAGTGTCACAGAATTTGGGTGCCTCGGCAATGCTTCTTCCAGCCATCTCTTCTGAAGTTTTGTCTGCAGACAAAGTGCACATCCCCTTTAAGAGATGCTGGCAGCTTTAAGTAGCAATGAAGCCCAATTCCCTGATGTCCCGAACCCCCCACTGCACCCCCCAAATGAAAAGGCTTGCAGGCAAGGTAGAGGGCAAGTAATGCTGGCTGTACACCATAATGAGGAACAGGCACTAATTTCATATGCTGGCTGAGAAAAGAAAGCTAGCCAGAAGTGTATGCATCTATTTCCTTGCAAAAGATTGTTTTCAATATACTGCTTGCTTCAGGACCACAACTGTAAAACAAATCTCAGTAAGTTTATCAATCCACATAGAATCATGGAATCATAGAATGGTTAAAGCATAGATGGAGGCCATTTGGCCTATTGTGCCTGTGTTGGCCCTCTGAAGGAACAATTCACCTACTCCCACTTCTTTGCCTTTTCCCACTGCCCTGCAGGTTTTCCCTTTTCAGGTAAGGTAAGGTAAGGATTTCCCCTTTGAAAGCCTCAGTTGATCTTGCCTCCACCACATTCTCAGGCAGTGCATTCCAGATCTTAATCTACCGCTGCATGAAAACATTTTTACTTGTGTTGGAATTGCTTCTTTTGCCAATTGTCTTAAATCTGTGCCCTTTGGTTCTTGATACTTCCACTAATGGGAACAGTTCTTCCTTATCTACTCTGTTTAGACCCCAAAGTTTTGAATATCTCCATTAAATCTCCTCTCAAATTTCTCTTCTCCAATTTTTCTACGTAACTGAAGTTCATCATCCCTGGATCCATTCTCTTGAATCTTTTCTGCACCTTCTCTAACGCCTTTACATCCTTCCAAAAGTATGGCGTCCAGAATTTGGTGCAATACTCCAGTTGAGGCCAAACTTGTGTTTTGTACAAGTTTAACACAACTTCCTTGCTTTTGTACTGTATGCCCCTATTGATAAAACTCAGGATGCTGTATGCTTTACTAACCATTCTCGCAACATGTCCTGCTACCTTCAATAATTTAGCCACATATACATGGAGTTCCCTCTGTTCATGCATCCTCCTTAGAGTTATATAGAATTTATTTTATATTTTTCTCTGTGTTCTTCCTACCAAAATGAATCACTTCACACTTCTCTGCATTAAATTTAACCTGCCACTTGTGCACCCATTCTATCAACCTGTCTATGTCCTTTTGAAGTTCTACACTATCCTCCACATGGTTCACCACATTTCCAAGTTTTGTATCATCTACAGATTTTGAAATTGTACCTTGTACACCAAGGACCACCAGGAAGAGAATGGCTCCTAGCACTAATCCCTTCGGAATTCCATTATAAACCTTCCTCCAGTCTGATAAACAACCTTTCACAGACACTCTTTGTTTCCTGTCACTCAGCCAAGTTCGTATCCATGTTGCTACTGTCCCTTTTATTCCATGAGCTCTAACTTCGTTTACAAGCCTGTAGTGCAGTACTTTACCAGATGTCTTTTGGAAGTCCATGTAAACAACATGAACAGCATTACCCTCATCAACCCTCTCTGTTACCTCATCAAAAAACTCAAGCTAGTGAAGCACGATTTGCCCTTAACAAATCCATGCTGGCTTTCCTTAATTAACCCACATCTCCTCAAGTGACTATTAATTCTGTCCCAAATCATCATCCCTAAAAACTTCCACACACCAAAGTTAAACTGACTGATGTATAGTTGCTAGGCTTATTTTTACACCCTTTTTTGAACAAGGTCGGGGCACATCTTCTTCATTGGTATTTCGAATGTTCATTTAATACCCCAGCCATGCCCCTGCCTTCATGCATGAATCCCCTTTTTGGTACTTAATCGGCCCTATTACTCATCTTACCTGCCTTTTACTATTTATATGCCTATTGAAGACTTTTGGATTCCCTTTTATGTTAGATGCTAGTCTCTTTACATACTCTCTCTTTGCTTCTCTTATTTGCTTCTTCAATTCCACTATATATTCGGCCTGGTTCTCAATTCTATTATCCACTTGACATTTGTCATGTGCACACTTTTGCTGCTTCATATTAATCTCTATCTCTGCTGTCATCTAGGGAGCTCTGGATTTGTTTGCCCGACCTTTTTGCTTCATGGGAATATACCTTGACTGTACCTGGATTATCTCTTCTTTAAAGGTAGCCTATTGTTCAGTTATAATTTTTCCAGCTAATCTGTGATTGCAATTTATCTGGGCCAGATCCATTCTTACCCTCTTGAAATAGGCTTTCCTCGAGTTACTTATTCTTACTCTGGATTGCTCCTTGTCCTTTTCCATCACCAACTTAAACCTTAAGATACAAGGATCACTGTCACCTAAGTGTTCCACTATCGATACTTGATCTACTTAGCCCACCTCAATCCATAGAACTAAGTCCAGCAATGCCTTTTTTCTCATACTGCTGCAGGAAATTCTCTCATGAACACACTCTAGGAACTCTTGCCGCTCTTTCCCCTTTACTATCCAGATAATTAAAGTCCTGCATTATAATTAATCTATAATTCTTGCACTTCTCTATAATTTCCTTGCAAGTTTGTTCCTCTACTTGTTTCCCACTAGCTCATGGCCTATATACTACAGTGAGTAATGTAATTTCACCTTTTTAGTTCCTTGGCTCTGGCCAAATAGATTCTGTCCTTGACCCCTCTGGGATATCCTCTTCAACACTACAATGTCCTCCTTAATCTATATTACCACCACTCTTCCTTTCTTTCTTGTCATATCTTTCCTGAACACCTTGTATCCAAGGAAATTTAATACCTGGTGCTGCTTTCTTTGAGGCAGGTTTTTGTTATCACCACAACTATCATGCAGGCATCATATAAAAGCTCTGAGGTAAATACTATGATTTGTCTTATTGTACAGAAATGGTGAAATAATCTTATGCAGTGTGTTTGAGCAGTCCTAAAGCATATCCTTTTTAGCAAAGTGCTTACTAATTTTAAAATAAATAATTGCTTGGCATTTGAGACAGACTGTTATTGGCCTCCAGGAGCACTTGCACCTGTTTCAGCTACCATAAGTCCAGTTGGGTTGAAAAGTATGACGATACACAGTGATAAAAGCCCGAATGGAAAAAAAAAAGTCACATAACTGCTTTCCATTCACTAAGTGCCTTAAGCTTGCCTTCTTCTTTTACGTTCAATGCAAAGTAACCTTTCTATCAAACAGGTTTGGCATCAACCTTGGGACGATACATCACTTGTCATGATCACTTGTGTGATGAATAGTCTGTGCATTTTGTTACTTTTTTGTTCATTGTCATTCTGTTTCCGTAGCCCCTTTGCATTGGTTTTATGTATTGAATACAAGTTCTGCTCTTACAGATCTGTGCACCCATTGACAGTAAACCCAGATCATCCCACTCCAACTCCTCTCCTCTCATTGCCCAGCTCCCTAGGACTTGATTCATTATTTGGTTCCAGTTCTGCCTACCTGACTTTAGCCAGAAAAATTAAAGCAAAGCAAAATACTGCCGAAGCTGGAGATCTGAAATAAAAATAGATACACTGGAAATACTCAGCAGGTCAGGCAGCATCTGTGGAGAGAGAAACAGAATTAATGTCTACGGTCGATGACTTTCCATCGGAATGGTGAAAAAATTCAACTGATGTGGCCATATAAAACTTTGCTACTATGAATAAAAACACGCAAGTGTTTCTAATGTTGCAAAAAATCATTTTCATAACATTTATATAAGCCATTTTTATTATTTTATTGTGTTTGGAGAAAATGGTTCTCAGAGGCTGGACTGGAAATTTTGGTGGAAGAGGTGTAAATAAGGACAGATTTTCTTAGAACCGGAGGCCCTCCCAACACAAGTTCAGATGGAGTGGCAAGAGCTCGCAATAGAGGTGTATGCCAGGATTCCACCCTAAAGACCTGATTTCAGTGTGGAAAGAAGCTTAATAATCCATTTATTAAAGCCATATTTTGCCAAACAGATTGGATGGCCTTCACTGGCACATTTCCCTCTTTTTTGCAGGTCAATATGGCACACAACAGGAGGTAGCAGAAATTAGTGGGAGGGACACAGAGACATGCCTGCATATTTTAACCCCCATGGCAATTATGGAAAAGGGTTTTGCTGAGGCTGTACCACCAGCGTGGCTGAAGTAATTAAAGATGAAGGTATCTGCCCACCTGATCCTACTCCTGCCTTCCCACTCTTCCCTCCTCCCTCAATCTATTCTGACTCACAAGCTGCCGATGGTGTAAGTGTGCACTTCTTACGTATGTGTCTCCCCTCCCTACATCTAAACGCTGTTGCTATTTTATTTCAGGTGCTCAAGAATTGTATTCTTTCCAGACAGTGGAAGAAGAGCCAGAAGAAAGTAAAGATGAAAGGATACTGTCACTCAATTTCACAGTCAGAGCCGCCAGCTCAGAGGCTGACATTGTGCATATCCATTCTTGTGTAGAGGTGGGATCTGTACGTGGTGGCACAAATGAGCTGGAACCAGGGATGGGGGAAAAGGGAAAGGGCACAAGGTAATACATTAGTTCTACTGCAGGGGACTCAGGTGAAGATTTTGATGGACCAGGTTACAGAAGAAAACTGATGGTGTATGCACCCAAATTCTTGGTGCACTGAGAAGCCTGTGCTCGATGTCAAGATGCATGGAGGAGTCCAGCACCAACTTGGTACAAGACTTTGCACAGAACTTGGAGCCTGCCCCTTCATGGCATGGAGTCAGTGGTCAGTTCCATCAACACATCTCTGGAAGCAATCACGATACAGTGTATGATGGCTGATGTCTCAACTTCCACTGCAGCCACCCAACATCTAAGTGCTACAATGAAAGCTCAGACTACTGTCATACAATCTCAGCTTGCTGCCATGAAAACTGGGACTGCTGCCAGCATGGCTATCAATATCATTGGGCAAAGGGTCTTCCAGTGCATCACAGCACCCCAGCACTCTACTCCTGAAAGACTTTGCCAATATGGCCTTTTACTGAGAGCCTTTCTTCCACTGCTCCTCCTGCTTCTGCTAGCAGGTTGCCTTGCCTTGTTGTGTGGTCTCTGCTTATTCTTCTAGTCATACTCAATGGGGATGCCTGCAAGCAACTGGTTTGTGCACAAACCTTTAACTACTTCATCACCAGCCCGACCGGTCAATGTAGACTACTCAAACTTTTAACAAGCACCCAAAATGTTCAGAATTACAGCAAGAATCAGGAGAAATAATCAACTGACCCGTAATTACTTGCTAATCCCTTTATATAGCGGTGGTCCTTCATGAATTGATCAGAAGTTCAGCTGTGGCAGGTTCAAAGGGGGCATAGGCTGGAGTGTGGAGCTCCAACATGGCAGCACTGATGTCAAAGCAACATTACATGCTGATTGGCATCAAGATCTGCATTCTGCTAGCAGTTGGTAGGCTTGCATAGTAAGATGGCATCCAGCATATTTTCCATTGGAACTGTGTGCATGTGCATCTCACACACCAATTTTATAGTTTAAGAGTTCTTGTCGCACCCAAAAGATGCGTGCAACAGAGCCCAATTTCACACACCCCAACAAGAGGGCACAGGATATTCCAGCCAAAGAAATCAGGGCCAGAGTAAACTGACACAGTAATTCAAGCCAGAAAGACAATCATATGGAGTTTAAGAGTTGAGGTTATAAGCTTAATTGAGATTCAGTATTCAGCTGACAAATAAGGTGTAGCCACAGTTAATTTCACATCTACAAGCTTGTTCTGAGGTTTAGATAGAAGGCAACAGTGTGAAGAAAAACATACCTGCTGCTTTGTGAAGCCAAGATGAGAAAATTATGAGTGAGGCTGACAGCTATAAACGGTGAAGCAACACAAACTTCTGTAAGGAAGTAACCTCAAGGGACCATGATAATGATTTACAAAAGAACTAGATGATGAATGAACAATAAGATACCTTGAACTTTGTATTGGTGGGTAGATTTTTGTGACAGCTAGGATATGGCTATGTTTGTGATGCCCTGTTGTCTAAATGAATAATTGACTGATGACTGATTGTTGATTGTGCATGAAATGTGTAAAATGTGTAAAACTCCTGCTGCAGACTACTGTAATTGGCTCACAAATTATCTGTTGTAATTACCATAAGGAAAGGTAACCATAACTAACTGATCAACAATATATCTGAAATCCTGAGTCAGTGCCTCTTGTAATACCAATACTAAGGGGGCTAAATTAGATAGCCTTTTAATAATGGATGTGAGGATCACTGTGCTAATCTTGGGAAGAGACAGTAAGGATCAGCAAGATTTAGTAAGAAGCAGAACAGGCATAATGCAGTTCTTAATAAACTACAGTCGCAATGCGTGATTAACTCATGCTGGATGCTTGCAACTTTGTGCTGCCTGATTTTTAAATGATTTCAGTGTCAGCCATTTAAACATGCTGTTGACTGATTGGGTGCATCAGCAGGCAGTCAATATTGTGAAAATTTAAAGCTAACTGCACAGTTTAAAGGGAACATGCATTGTGGCTGGAGTGGATGCTGGCAGATGTGCTGGAAAAGAATCTGACCAGGGAAATATTGAATAATAGCACAACATAGGATAGACTGGGCATCAAAATGCACTGGAGGCCTTTGAGGAGGAAGTGGAAAGGAGGATGGCTTGTATCTGTAAATGACCAGGATGCCCTCCAGGCATATACTTAGAAGGCAGTGGCAACAGATTGCCATGCAGGTCATTGCCAGGAGTCAAGCCCTGAGGGCTGGGATGCAGTTACTCAAGGAGTTCAATGACCTCACGTGTGCAGTCAAAGTCAGCGAATGATATTTAAATACTATATTCTACCAACTGCACCACTAGCCTCAACACTGCTTATTCATCATATCCCCTCACTCACCTATTAATCATGTCTATCAAGTAAAACTGATATCTGGTATTCACTGCACCCTCACACCCATATCTCACAGCTGCCGCACATTGCCAGCTATTCAGCCATGACAGCCATACCAACCAAACATTTTGCACCACACCCACTGCTACACTTCCTTCTCCCTTGCAGGACAAGGTGGCACGAAACCAGAGCAGCAGAAGCTAATCAGAAGGAGATGTGTGCACTTGCATGTCCCTGTGGAAGAAATGGTGCTGACTATTATTGAAACAGCCATTGCTAAGGCATTGACGCAGAGAGGCTGAAACCATTGATGTTGACACTATCCTCATATCTAATCCCCCTTTCACATCCCACCTTCCCTCATCCAACACACTCTCCTGATTTGCAAACTGTGGATGTGTAAGTGTTCACCCCTTACTTCTCCAACACACCCTACCCCACCCCGCCTCCTCTCCAGACCACAGCCCTGGGCTTTCTCCTTTGAGAAACCCAAGAAGTACAACCTGGCCAGGCAGTGGAGGAACAGCAAGATGACAGTGATGATGAAGACGCAGCGTCACTCAATTCCCCACTTGTAGCCACCAACTCAGATACTGATACTATGTAATTCAGAGGACAGCATAGAGGCATTCTGCACATGATGAGAGACAGGGCATGTTACCCAGGCAGTGGGCAAGGAATTCCAGGTGCCATGTTGCTGGATGCTAGGTTCACACACAAGCTCTGATGTAGAATACTCAGATGGACACTTCAACAGGGCAGCTTACAGAAAGATGCTGATGGGTGCGCACAATGAATTGCTTGTTGCAATGTAGAAGCCTACCAGACAGCCTAGGGTCAATGTCAAAGAACATTAAGGAGTCCATCGCTAACTTGGCACAGGGCTTTGTGCAGAGCTTGCAGGCAATTCTTTCCAGCAAGGAAGTTGTGGCTAATTCCATCGGGACACTAGGAACCATGATGCAGTGTCTAATGGCTGATATCTCAGCTTCCATTGCAGCACAAGCAACTTCCCCCAGAAGTCTGACTGCTCCAGTGCAAGTTCAGAGTGAAGTCATCTTTCACAGATGTGGATCTCAGTGTTCTAAGGCGAATGCAAGTTCTCACAGCAGTCCAGAAATCCATGCTCTATCAGATTACTAGGCTTGCTGAGGGGAGTGCAAGTGGCTTTGTGGAGCACAAACCTGCTGCTGTCCTCTCTCAGGAAGTGAGTGTTTGTCCTACCAACCCTGTCATTCTATCAGTTCCCCTGCTGTAGTCTGAGGGTCAGCCAGTGCAAAACCCTGTTGACCATGCTGAAATAGTGCAAACACACATACTTATGCATACACACATGCACACAGCTTTCACGCACCTTCCAATCATGCCGGCCACGCACAAATGTCTGCACAGACTGGCAGTTACTCAGCTACAGAAAGTGCATCACCCAACCACACTTATACATTCACTGACAATCTGCCCTCTCTCTTCTTGGAAAAAGTGGCCCACAACAGGAAAAAGATATAGAGGGCCAGATGGAGAAATGCAGAAGATCATCACTAATACATCCCCTCAGCAACATTGAGGAAATGGTCCACTGAACTAATCAGGGGCACTAATAACATAGAGCCAGTGGCACCCACACTGCTGAGGGTGAGGTAAGTTGATGCTTTATGCACCTTCTTCATTTACTCCTCACCCTCATCCTGAAAGTTGCCATAAAACAGAAAACTGCCAATGGAATGACTGTGGATCTTCTACTTTTCTCCCCATGGCCCCCTTCCCTCATCACCCCCCTTCCCGTACCCACTTCCTTCACTCCTACCCTTTCCTTATGCTTTTCTGCTTTCAGATTATCAAGGAATGTTGGATGCTCAACCCTTACAAACTTGACTGGGATGGTGTGACAAAGGACACACCTCTGAGGAAGAAGATCCATTACTTAGTCAAGCACTTGCAGTCACCAGGTTAGATAGTGGCGCTGCATGAACATTAGATGATCATTTAGAGTTAGGATCTGAATGTGGTGAGTCATCGGGTATGAGTGGGCTGCAGTCAGGAAGAGGAGTTGTAGTGTGCAAATTCCCCAGGGGGCAAAGTCACACACCAGTTCTTCTGCAGGGCCCAAATAAGGACCTCGCAGGGCGAGCAATTGAAAAATCCTGATGACAATGCACACCGAGATGAAGTGTATTTGCAGGCCTGTGAAATAGCTTACATAGAGAAGTGCAACTCCACAGCGGCAGAGCACATCATGCAGAACTTGCACCTTTTTTATCATGGCAGTGGGGGCACCTTCATGGCAGCATTGCCAGACTAACCCACAATGAAGTGCCTGATGGCTACTGTCTCAGATTCCACAGCAGCATGGACAGAGGCCTCTCAATGCATCAGTGCCACAATGGAAGGTCAGACAAAAGTATTGAGAACCAGGATGCTGTCATCCAGGCACAGCTTGCTATGAATGGCTGAAGATACCAGTGTTCAAAGGGGCACACAGACCTTCACAGTAGTCCAGCAATCTATCTCTGTAGTAATTATGGTTTCATTTAGTTGTAATGTATCTTTAAGATTAATGCTTATTAAGGAAGATCACAAGACCTGTAGTCACCAATAGGAGAGTAGTGTGGGCTACCTCAGCAGCCAGTGTAGAGTTAGAGCTGGAGTTGAAAGCACATATGTATGGAAGCCAATCGGCAAAGCTAACCCTAATGGTGGTAGCAGGTGAAGGGCCAAGCCTTCTGGGGCAAAATTGGTTAAAGGAGATTAAATTAGAATGGTCTGAAATTCTCCATTTGGGAGCAAATGGGCTACCATTTTACAAAATACGCCACCATCTTTAAGGATGAACTGGGGAAAATCCGGGGCCTGCAGGCCAAGATTTATATGGATCCAGAAGCAATCCTTCGCTTTGTGAAGGCGAGAGCAGTGCCACACACCCTGAGAGAAAAACTCAACACTGAGCTGAACAGGCTAGGGAAACTGGACAAAAACAGAAATACCTGGAAAAACTCAGCAGGTCTGGCAACATCAGTGGAGAGGAACAAAGTTGACGTTTCGAGTCCTCATGACCCTTCAACAGAACTAAGTAAAAATAGGAGAGGGGTGAAATATAAGCTGGTTTGGGGGGGGTGGGGGCGGAGAGAGAAGGGGGAGGGTGGTTGTTGGGACAAGCAAGCAGCGATAGGAGGAGATAACCAAAAGATGTCACAGACAAAAGAAGAAAGAGGTGTTGAAGGTGGTGATATTATCTACAAGAATGTGCTATTTAAGAATGGATAGCAAGACAAGCAAGGTACAGATAGCTCTAGTGGGGGGGGGGGTGGGGTGAAATAAGACTAAAAGGGCATAAAAGGTATAGATAAATGATCGGTGGAATACATTAAAATAATGGAAATAGGTCGGAAAAGAAAAATCTATATAAATTATTGGAAAAAACAAAAAGGAGGGGGAAGAAACAGAAAGGGGAGGGGGGGAAGGAGAAGGGAGTTAAGATCTAAAATTGTTGAAGTCAATATTCAGTCCGGAAGGCTGTAAGGTGCCTAGTCGGAAGATGAGGTGCTGTTCCTCCAGTTTGCGTTGGGCTTCAATGGAACAATGCAGCAAGCCAAGGACAGACATGTGGAGAAGAGAGCAGGGTGGAGTGTTGAAATGGCAAGCGACAGGGTGGTCTAGGTAATGCTTGCAGACAGACCTGCTGAGTTTTTCCAGGTATTTCTGTTTTTGTTTTGGATTTCCAGCGTCTGCAGTTTTTTGTTTTTATCTCTAGGGAAACTGGACGTTATACCACTTGTTCAGTTCTCAGAATGAGCAGCACCCATTGTCCCCATCCTTAAACCTGACCAAAGCGTCCGAATTTGTGGAGACTACAAATTGATGGTTAATAAAGTAGCTAAGCTAGACAGGCACACCATTCCAAAAATTGAAGACTTGTATGCCGAGCTGGCGGGAGGGACAACGTACACAAAACTTGACATGAGTCATGCTTATCAACAACTAGAGTTGGATAATGCCTCCTAGGAATTTGTCACAATTAATATCCAAAAAGGGTTGTACCAATATACACGATTGCCTTTCAATGTCTCCTCCTGTTGTGCCATCTTTCAGAGAACAATGAAAAGCTTATTGCAGGCACTGCCCCAGGAAGTAGTCTATTTAGACAAGGTACTGGTGACAGGATTCACTGAAAAAGAGCATTTGACAAACTTAGAAGAATTCTTAAAATGTTTCTTGCAAGCTGGTGTGCGTTTAAAAAAAGAAAAGCGCACATTCCAAGTGAGGGAGGTCACTGGGTAGGTTAACAGGGCCTCCACCCGGTTGAAGGGAAAGTGAGAGCCATAAGAGACGCACCAGCGCCAAAGAATGTCGCAGAGCTCAAATCATTCCTAGGAATGATCAACTGTTATCGACGGTTCTTACTCCAGGTGCTGTTCCCCTTCCATTCTTTACTCAAAAAGAACCAACATTGGTCTTGGGAGGTGCCCCAGAAAGAAGTTTTCATAAAGGTGAAACAATTGTTGCACTCATCCAATCTATTAGTGCATTATGAATAGATGAAAGAATTGGTGCTGACATGTGATGCATCTCCCTACAGAGTGGGAGCAGTGCGCTCTCATCGGACAGACGACAGCACGGAACAGCCAATAGAATACGTATCAAGGACGCTCACCACAACGGAAAAGGGATACTTGCAACTAGAAAAGAAGGCCTGTCCATCATCTTTGTTGTCAAGAAATTTCACCAGTATGTACATGGCTGCCATTTTACAATAGTTTCAGACCACAAACCATTGCTAGGGTTGTTTAGTGAGGACAAGGCTATCACCCATAGCCTCAGCAAAAATACAACGATGGGCTTTAATTCTGGCAGCATACAAATACACTTTTGCACGTAGACTTGGCAATCAAATCGGAAATGCCGATGCCCTTAGCCATTTGCCTTTACAAAAAAATGCTGAGCACATCCCAGTTCCACAGGATAAAAGCAAAATACTGCAGACGCTGGAAATCTGAAACAAAAACAAAAATTGCTGGAAAAACTCAGCAGGTCCGATGCCATATATGTTTTTCTTTTCCCACCTATTTCTATTGTTATTTTTAAAAATTTATTTCCATCCATTGTTTTATCTCCACCTTTTAGCCTATATCGATCCCTTCCCCCACCCCACCCCCACTAGGGCCATCTATCACTTGCACATCCTGCTTTCTACCCTTAATGTCACCATTAGCACATCCTTTAGCTAATATCACCACCGTCAACACCCCTTTGTCCTTTTGTCTATGACATCTTCGGCAATCTCTCCTTTGCCTCCACCTATCACTGGCCCTCTATCCAGCTCCACCTGTCCCACCCCCCTTAAACAGCTTATATTTCATCACATTTCAATTTCTCTTTAGTTCTGATGAAAAGTCATACGGACTCAAAACGTTAACTGTGTCTTCCTCTCCATGCACGCTCTCAGACCTGCTGAGTTTTTCCAGCAATTTTTGTTTTTGTTCCAGTTCCACAGGAACTTGTTTTACTGTTAAATTTCTTAGAAACCTTGCTGGAATGTACTCAGCAGATCAGAGACTGGACAAATCAGGACCCAGTCCTATCTCAAGCACGAGAACAAGTGCCACATGGTTGGTCACAGGAGCCCATATCTGACATAATGTAACCGTACTTCAACAGAAGACAAGAAATAACCAGCCAGGATGGCATCTTATTGTAGAGAACATGAGTGATAGTTCCTCCAAAGGGAAGGAAGCCACTTTTAATTGAACTACACAGTACCTATCTTGGAATTTCCTGAATGAAGATCATAGCATGCAGCTATCTATGGTGGCCTGGGATGGATGGCGAAATAGAGAGTTCAGTAAAACACTGTGCACAATGTCAGCAATTGCAAAAGTTGCCAGTGACGGCTCCGTAACACCCATGGGAGTGGCCAGTAGATCCTGGGTGCGGTTACACATTGACTACATTGGACCTTTCCTGGGAACAATGTTTCTGCTCATTGTCGATGACCATTCAAAATGATTGGACGTATATTAGGTGAAGTCACCAATGCCGGGTGGTAAAATTGAGAAACTACATCAGAGTTTTGCCATTCACGGATACAGAAGTAGTCATTTCCGATAATGGCATGACATCTGCAAGAGCTGAGTTTCAACAGTTTATCAGCCTCAACTCATGTAAAAACTGCACCATACCACCCTTCCTTAAATGGACTGGCTGAAAAAGTGGTGCAGTCGTTCAAGGCAGGCATGACAAAGCTAAATGGTGATAGCTTGGCAACCAAGCTAGCACGCTTCCTTTTTTATTTCAGGACTACCCCTCACAACAACTGGTATCACACCTGCGGAGTCATTGTTGAAGCGCCATCTCAGGATGAGATTGAGCTTAATAATGCCAAACTTAGGGGGAAGGTAGAAAGGAGTCAGGGAAGCCAGAAAATTAGACATGGCTGGCATAGTCACGAGTGGAAATTTACTGTGGGAGAGCTGGTATATGTGAAATATTTCAGGGAAGGGCCAAAGTGGTTACCAGGTGAAATAAGTACGATGACTGGACCTTTATCTTACCACGTGGAGGTGGAAGGCTGAGTTATCCAGAAACATGTGGACCATTTAAGGAAGAGAGAGACAAATCACCAAAATTTGGTTCCATCAGTGACCATGACTGGGTCTGTGTTTCCTGTTGATGATACTCAACCCAGGACTGACATGTCTGATGTTCCTGTAAGAGTTGAGGATACAGAGCTGCAAGTGCCTACCGAAGCACCTGATGTTCAGGCAATTTTGGAAAAGGAGGTTCCTGACAAATAATCTGAAGTTGTGGAGCTGTGACATCCCACACATTACAGGAAACTACCTGAAAGACTGTAAGTTCCATACCCAGTGTAAATATTATGTAGTCGTGAAAAATTTGTACTTGTAAATATAATATGTATAGCCAGTTAAAGGGGGAGGAATGTAGTAGTTATGGTTTTACTTAGTTGTAATGTTCGTTTAAGAATCATACTTGATCACATGATCTGTAGTAACAAATAGGAGAGTAACACAGACTATCTTAGTAGTCAGTGTAGTTAGAGTTGGGACAGAATTTTCTGCCTGTCGGGCGGGCAGACCTGACCCAATCTCCGGTGGGCGGGGAGCCAATCCCCACCGGAGAAGCGAGCCCTGCCACCATTTTATGTGGGCAGGCCGATTAATGTGCTCCCTGTGTGGGCGGGGGTGATTCCCCAAAAATGAGAGTGTGCTCCTCCGCACATGCGCACGAAAGAGTACACATCTCCCTGAGGCTAAGTGCTGCCTCAGGGAGATCAGACACTTTTAAAAATATTAAAAATAGGAAAAAAATCCTTAACACGTCCCCCTCATGTGACAATGTCACAAGAGATGGGACATGTTCATAATTTATATAATTTAATTAAATTTCTTAAAACCCTACATGAAACCTCATCCTGCCGGTGGGTGAGGTTTCATGTTTTATCTATTTGCCACTCGGGCACCTGGCCTGCCCACCAACCTTAAGGTTGGATGGGCAGGTCCTCTAATTGTATAATTGATCCTGTCAATGGCCTCAATTGGCCATTGACAGGTCGGCAGGCCCGCAGCTGATTTTGCTGAAAGTTTAAATGGAGCGGGGTGATGTCGGGGGTTCCGCCTGATGTCATCACACGTCATTTTACGCGTCGACGAGCAGGCCCCGCCCACTGCTTGCCAACGGCAAAATTCTGCCCTTGGAGTTGAAAGCACATATATAGTTGCTGCTGAGTATATTGTTAAATAAACTTAAATTTTCCACCCAAAAAGTGTCTGTTTATCAACTCTATCATTAATAGTACAACTCAGCCACCCTACAGCAGTCTCCAACAGATTACTAGGATTGGTGAGGCTCCCCGCAGTGTTTGAGAGTAGCACTGTGGAGCATGAACCTGCTGTGCCCTCTCAGGATTGCAGCATTCATACTCCTACCACTGCCACTCCACCAGTGCCCTTGTTGTTGCCTGTCAGACAGCCAGACCAGTCTATCATCACCCATGCCAAGGTGGTGCAATCCAAAGCTGGACCCTCAGGGCCTGGAGCTGCCCAAGAGTGTCCTCCAAGACTATCTGCATTCTCCCCCACTGAAAGTCAGCAGCTTCCGCCCAGCCATGCTGCATCCACAGGGCGAGCATTGCATAGGAGCACTAGGATAGACAAGGGCACACTCAAGCCAAGCAATAAGGTGATTCATAAGGGTGATTGGTTCTGCTTTTTATTTCTGGGTAAAGTTTATGTCCATTGTTGAATCATGTTGACTAAAGGAAGTTTATGAAGGAGAGTCTGAAATGGAAGATAATGTTTCCATCCATAATGGGGTGGACAAGTTCCTTTTAACTAAAGTGAAATCTCACATTGTGGTCCCTCTCACTCAGTCCAGTTGCACATGGTGGATGTCATCTCTTCCCTTCTTCCTGTTCCTCCTCTTCTTCCTCCTCATCTGCATCCTCCTTCCAAGGTGACCTCTGGACTCTAGGAAGTAGTGGCTGGGCCCTCATAAATGCTAGGTTGCAGCAAACTATCACAAACATTATTCTATTCTTTATTCCTTCCTATTTTTTATCTACATGCTAACCCTCAGCAACATTATTCAAAAACACAGCGTCAGTTTCCACATATATTCTGATGACAAGCAGCGCTACCTCATCACCACCACCCTCAACCCCTTCGCTCTCTCTAAGGCCACATCAAGTAATTTCCTCCAAACAGATATTGGGAAGGTTGAACTTGAGGTAATCAAAAATGCTATTGACTTGATTTTAAAATTCTCATCCTAGTTTTCAAATCCTTCCATGGCCTTATCATCCTGCCACCACAACCCACCCCCCACCCCCACCCTATACCTCTGTAATCTCCTCCAGCCCTACAACTATCAACCCTCCAAGATCGCTTTGCTCCTCCAACTCTATCATCTTGAGTAGCCCCAGTTATAAGCATTCCACCATTTAGAGGCCTTGCTTTCTGTTTCCAAGGTCTTCCTAAACCTCTTCACCTGCCTTCCACTCTTTGCTCCTTTAAGGCAATCCTTAAAATGTACATCTTTGCCAAAGATTTGTTCATCTGCCATAATATCTCCTCGTGTGGCTTAGTGCCCAATTGTGTTTGATAATGCTACTGTCAAGTGGCTTGGGATGTTTTAGTATATTAGAAATGCTACATGAATACAAGTTGTTGTCCTGTTGTTCAGGTAATTTGTATTGATTGTGCTTTGGGCAGGCCATTCATCCACCCAGACATTGGCCATACAACAGTATAGGTGGGCATGTATTGATTTTATTTATCCTATTGATTTTTTTTTCTGTTGTGCCCGCAATAACTGAATGTAAGGTGCACAAGAGTGTCAGGCTTGGTCAATGGAAGGAACCGTAGGTTTTATAAGTAATGCACTGATATCATGTTGCATTAGTAGTTGAGAAGAGAAGCTTGGCAGGAGGTGCAGAATGCAGTGAGTGCCAGTGGCATTGTATGGAGAATCTGTGTGTAGTGCAGAAAAAAGGATTAGGAAGTGCCTGGGAGAATGAACTCTATACTATTCTCTTCCCAATGCTGTTTGAAGATGTTGAAGGCGTGTTATTCCTTGCATCCTCTGCTCCTTTAGCTTGTTCCAGGAAAAATAACCAGCAGAAAAGACTTTCAAGTATGTGCTTCATCTACCTCATACAAGTCTGAATGCAGGAATTTTTCTAAGTCTAAGTCAACTTCTTCACCTCACCAATATTTACCCTTCAAACAACATCACAAAAAGAAATTATCCGGTCATTATCACATTGCAGTTTGTGGGATCTTGCTGTACGCAGATGCTCCTGATCCTTCAGAAGGTTCTTGCTCTGGGGGCTTCTTGTGGACATCTTTTTGAATAACGAGGCAATGAAAGAATGTTGAATATTGCAAGAATCCTTGTATTGCTTGGATTGCACGAAAGATTCTTTACTCCAACCTGTTTTTTTAATTCATTTACAGGATGTGGGCTTCGCTGGCTGGGTCAGCGTTTATTGCCCATCCCTAATTGCCCTTGAGAAGGTGGTGGTGAGCTGCCTTCTTGAACCCCTGCAGTCCATGTGGTGTAGGTACACCCACAGTGCTGTTCAGGGGAGCACACTAGGATTTTGACCCAGCGACAGTGAAAGAACAGTGATATATTTCCAAGTCAGGATGGTGAGTGGCTTGAAGGGAAACTTACAGGTAATGGTGTCCCCATGTATCTGCTGCTACTTTAACATGTCAGTGCTGTTTTGATCGCACTCTGACTCTAAAACAGAAGATTGTGGGTTCAAGTGCCACTCCAGAGACTTGAACAAAAAATTCCAGACTGACATATTCCTATGCAATATGACAGCAGTGCAGCATTGTTGGTAGTGCTGTCTTTTGGATAAAATGTTAAATGTCTGCTCTCTAAGGTGATGTAACAGATCCCACGGCATTAGTTTAAAAAGAATAGGTTGTCACCCTTGGTGCCCTGACCAACATTTATCCTTCAAACAACATCACGAAAAGAAATGATCTGGTCATTGTCATATTGCAGTTTGTGGGATCTTGCTGTGCACTGAATTGGTTGCTGCATTTCCTAGATTACGACAGTGTCTACATTTCAAAAGTCCTTATTGGCAATAAAGCACTTTCAGACATTCTGAGGCCATGAAAGGTGCTATATAGATGCAATTCTTTCTTTTTGCTGATCATGCGTTTCAGGGAGATGTTCACTTCAGTATATCTTCCTGCTAGATTAACAGGTTGTTGCAGAGGATGTGGCTGTGATTGCACTGGAGAGGGTGCAGAGGAGATTTACCAGGATGTTACCTGGGATGAAACATTTAAGTTATGAAGAGAGGTTGGATAGAATTGAATTGCTTTTATTGGAGCAGAGAAGACTGAGGGGCGGCCTGATGGAGGTGTACAAGATTATGAGGGGCATGGACAGGGTGGATAGGGAGCAGCTGTTCCCCTTAATTGAAGGATCAGTCACAAGGGGGCATAAGTTCAAGGTGAGGGACAGGAGGTTTAGGGGGGATGTGAGGAAAAACTTTTTTACCCAGAGGGTGGTGACGGTCTGGAATGTGCTGCCTGGGAGGGTGGTGGAGGTGGGTTGCCTCACATCCTTTAAAAAGTACCTGGATGAGCACTGGGCATGTCATAACATTCAAGGCTATGGGCCAAGTGCTGGTAAATGGGATTAGATAGGTAGGTCAGGTGTTTCTCATGTGTCAGTGCAGACTCGATGGGCCGAAGGGCCTCTTCTGCACTGAGTGATTCTGTGATCCTGGTCATGTGAAAGGCAGCAGCTGGTTAATCCGGTTAACCAGTTGCTAATCCCTGACCATGGGGGCAGGTGGACTGCCATAAAATGAGGAGAATGTGACTACAGCCAGAGCAGTGCAGGTAGGTTTGGGTGGTTCTTTATATGGTGAAACAGTTTTATTTTATATTACTGTGTTAAAAGCAATCAATCAGTTACAATTAATCCTGAAACGTTGATTGAATTACGCATGTTTTGATTAGCTTACAGCAGTGATTGATCAGCTTTAGTGATGCAGAATTTTAAACACCCAGAGCTGTGTCGGAGCACGTTTCCCGCAAGTGGGGGGCACATAGAATAAGGTGGGTGCCCATCCCACCACCTTCCTGCCCTCCTCACACTGGGAAGGTGGGGGTGGGGGGTGGAGAAGGGGGGTTTGGGGAGGGGGTCTGGTGGGCAGGCACATTATTTAAATGAATATTCAAGGGTTAATTAGGTTTGTTATCAAGCCAGTTGACCCTGATAATCTGCTACCCACACCAGCAGGGTGTGGACAGCAGGATGGGAGTGTGAAGGCCAATTGTTAAAGTGAAATATTTAAAGGGTGGGAAGAAAGTTGGGGGGAAGGGCTCTTTGAGAGCTGCCTTGCTGTTTGTTGGATGGCCCCACCCTTCGGTCAAGCCCACCCTTCCTTACTACCGCTCCCTCCCTTGAATCCATTGCCTGCCCCTGCCACGCTCCCTAGCCTACCCAAGGCCTGGGCCTGATTCTTGCGTTCCGAGGATGGGTGTGCGCCTGACCCCAACGAATGGGAAATTGAGCAAAAAGATTTCGGGCATGTGTTCCGATGTCATCACGCACACGTGTAATATTGAGATCAGTGGGCGCACGTGGGAGTTGGAGCAGTGCCCGCTGACAATTAAAGGGCCAATTAAGTTCAGTAAAAGCCTATTGACTGCGATTTTATGTCGCATGTGCAATTTTTAGCTTGTCGCACGGGGCATAACGGATGGGCAAAAAATACGTTTTCATCATTTCCTAATCCATCGGCAGGATAAAAAGCCACAGCCGCAAAAGGAGCAGCAGCAGTTTGTCATTGCCAGTCCTTTGCTGTGTGAGTACAGAGTTGTCACAGTGCTTCTTGGCATCTTGTTTGATTGTCAAGCCTGCCTTTCAGCATCTCAGGTCCTCATCTTTCCTGGAAGGTTCCCACAAGTATTTCAGCACAGCACTCCTTCATTTTCAAGGCAATGCTCTTCTGCATCCCATCTAATGGGGATAATGTATTCCACAGGTGGAACTTGATCTGAAGAGGAAGAGAGGGGCAGGAGGGAGAGGAGGCCAGGTGGACGTGGGCAGCATCCCCGGGACAGACCTTCAAGAGAAGAGACACAGACTCAGTTGGTGCAGGGCCAGTAGGGAGGCCAAGGCAGGAGGGCACGCCAAGGACGCCACTACCCAGCATCTAGAGTGTTCAGGCAGTGCTCCAACTACCCCCAGATGTCTGAGGTCCAATGTGGCAGGAGACTCCGCCTCTCCAGGGACAGCAATAAGCCACATGTTAGGTCCAGAAATCATCTCTGATGGCTTTGAAGGTCACAGTGGCCCTCAATGTCTCTGCCTCCGGTCCTTTGCAGGCCTCAATGGGGGGGGTCTGTGCGGTGTTTCTCAATCAGCTGCACACAGTTGTGTCAAGCTCATGACTGATGTTATCTTTAGACACATTTGCACGTTCATCCACTCCTGGACAGGTGTGGCGAGCCAGGCGGAGAGAGCACGAGGCTTCGCTGTGATGACTGGGTTCCCCCGTGTAATAGGTTGCACTCATGTGGCCATTAAGGCACCAACAGGTGAACCTGGAGCTTTCGTAAACAGAAAGAGGTTCCACTCAATGAATGTTCAGATCGTCTGCGACCACAGGACACAGATTCTCCAAGTTTGTGCCTGTTACCTTGGGAGCTCACATGATGTTTACATTTTGCAGCACTCACAGGTACCAGGGCTGTTCATAGCTCCTGCCCGAAAGGATGGGTGACTTCTAGGTGACAAGGGCTATCTCTTGAAGAGGCAGCTGATGCCCCCACTCCATTATCCAAGAACTGAAGCCGAGAAGAGATGCAACAGGAATCATGCCTCCACAAGGGCAGTGGAGGAGAGGACCATCGGGCTGCTGGAGATGCGTGTCAGATGCCTGGACCAGTCAGGGGGAGCATTGCCGTATCCTCCAGGGCATATCTCCCTCATAGTCATCACATGCCGTGCCCTGCACAACCTGGTTCTGGCAAGGGGGGTCCCACTGGAGGCTGAGGAAAGCGAGTCAGCTCCACAGGTCATGGAGGATGACTCACGTTATGGCTCAGTGGAAGAGCCTGGGGAGGTGCAGGGTGAGGACGTCGAGGCAGAGAACAGGAATCTTCCTCAGCTAGGCATCCAAGGTATCGATGCTTCATCAAGCCAATAACACTGTCTCCATTGCTAACAACCAATAAATGAGAACCCAACACATAACGCCAGCACCACACGGAGCTGCATCTGGCACCTATTCAAACCACCCAGACTACTCAGCCCTTTTAAGTCAAATACATATTTATGTTACTTCACAGGAACAAAGGACAAACAAAGTGTCCATCCATAACACAAGGGTCACAATAATTAGTGCAAAAAATGTCACCCGTGACACTCCCCTGTTGTGCTCAAGGTGCCTTCAATGCACGTCTACGAGTGCTGCGTCTTGGTGCCCCTCACCCCCCCACACTCACTGGCAGTGATGTTGGAGGCAGCCTGCTGACTCTGCTGTCCGGGTGGCCCTGATGACTTTGGCAGTCATCCTCTGGCCACCGGAGACTGAGTAGGCTGCGCCTGGGAGGCTGCATCCAGCCCCATGGCTGGGCACTCCTCAATCGTCGCGGCATCATCAGATGCAGCAGATAGTGGCAGAGGGGTGGAGGAATTGGTGCCCTCATCAAGAGCACCCTGAGAGAAGCCCATGGAAGTGACAGGCAGCTAGTCTGCCAGTATAGGGGTTGTTTGCACCTCCCTGCTTACCACTGATGGAGGGGGACCTAGCAGGGAGACTAGGTGCCCCATCCATCTTTCACACTGGAAGTGACCTCCTGAGGTCACTGACAGTGTGAGTTCTTGCAGATTCGAGTGCAACCCCAAGGACCCCTGAGTCTACACCTGAAGATGCCTCTCCATGAGAGTCATCACTCGCTCAATGGAGGAGGCTGTGAGCTTGGTGTTAAAGGTCAACGCAGAACTCATGCTCTGCATGGACTCCTCCATGATGGAGACCATGGCACGAAGACCCTGATGGATCTCTACCAGTTCTCCCCACGCATCCTGCTGGTCATCCAGCATCTGCCGCTTGATGGATGAGTCCAGAGGCTCATCATCTGGATGCAGCATGGTCCTGGTCTCCAGCTGTGCTCTCATTGTCTGCTCTTTGGGGCCTCTCAGTCTCTGCCAGCTGCTCAAGCGAGTGTGATGTGCCTTCACCGCTCTGCATTACCCGTGGAGCCGAATAGCTAATGCCACCGACATGTGAGTATCTGCGTTGCAGCCTGTTTCAGAGAAATGGTGTGATATGGTACAGGTATGATGTCTTCCTTGGAGCTCAGTGGGGGGTCCTCAGGGTCGCTGGCTGTCCCTGCAGATGACACATCTGCGGGAGGAAGGCAAAAGATCAGGACATTCAATCATCAAAGTCACTATGCACACTAGGCGGACTGAGGAGACAGTGGAGACCTGCTGCATAGTTCCATCTGCATTGGAGCTTCAATGGGCTCTCTGGCTACAACACTTCAGTTTCTGATGAGAGGAGCCCGTTATGTTTCCAGTACCCATCGTACAAGCATCTGTCACCTGCACTCTTACCTTCCTCTGAGACTCCTGCCTCACCACAACCAGAGGAACGAGCTGGCCGGTGACATTCCAGCTCCAATATATCAGTCTCGAGCTTCTTGAGGATGCACAGATTTTTCACTCCTCTACCCGTTTTGCAGCACTCCACAGCGTTATGACTCCTTTTCTCCTGACAGGGAAAAGTAGCCTCATTATTGTTCCGTCTCCCTGAAGGTCCTTTTCTGGTTCCCACCTGCTCTCTTAACTGAGCATTAGGCGTCCGTGTCACTGTGGCACATCTCACCCTGCAATGCTTGAGACCAGTTGTGCTGACATACCAGCCTTGGCAGCGCAGGCTTAAGTGCCAGTTGACATACACATTCTTAGGCCCCTGAATGACCCGAGCAACAGGCACCCAATTAAAGGTCCATGCCAGTTCTGTACTTACCCTTGCTGAACACAGCAGATCATTGAACATTTTGCACCACTGAAGCCACATGTGACACTCCACGTCATGTCCACTGACCTTGGCGGCGACCTCTGTCCAGGCCTTCTTGGTCAGGTGGGGCAACCTTCTCTTGCCATAGCTAGGCATTAGGATATGCCATCTGGCATTGACCTCCTCAACCAGCATTCCCAGGCACTCATCTGGGGAACTGACTTGCCCTACTGCCTTCCATGGCCACCCGGTGCAGAGGCCATGACTGTACAACAGGACATTTGTTGACTGCTCCCGGATGGCTCCTTCAGCCTCCCACACAACTCCTGGCAGCCTTCAGGGAGCTGCCTCTTCCATTTTTGAACACCTGCCAGGTTCCCATTGGACCTGGTGCCCAATGCGTTCCCACCCACAGCCCCTCATGCATGGAAAACGCATCCGGCAGTTGCATTTCACGGTGGGGAAACCGTGGCCACCGAACGTAAGATTGTGTTCACAGCGCAAACTCGACCGGGAGAGGGTTTTACATCCACTTCCAGCCGCGCCGACTTCGGGCGCACCCCGAGGATAGAATTTAGGCCCTGGACTTACCTGCTCCAGGGATCTATGGGCCCTGGCCTTATTCTTCTTCCACAGTCCCAGCAGCAGCCGCTGACGCCTTCCCGGTGCTGCCGGAACTAAGGCAGCTGCTGGCTAATCGGATTGGCCAGCAGCTCCAGAGGGCAGCACCTCCTCCGCAATGACAGGCGGATGTCCTGCTCTGCCCTTGTCAGTCTGCCCTGCAGTGCTTTATGGCTGCAGGTCAGGTGGGCGTATAACATATTCGGCAGCATGCCGACGTTGTTTCTGGGATTGCGGGGGGGGTGGTGGGGGTGGGGGGGGGGAGGTTCCATCCGTCCTCACCCCATGTTATTCAGCCCTCAGTTTTTGTGGTTTGCTGTAATGCAGGCACACGTCTGCCTGTGTTCCACAAAGGCATTTACGAACTTCAGTAATTCCGGTGAGCTTAAAACTAGTGACCATGGTACAGCCAACACTAATCAGGTTGTATCACTGGAAGTGAATATATACAGCATGAAGAGGACTCTGATTACTGCTGCATAGGTATCTTATCAATTAGGAGTTACAATTAAAAACCAATCAAGTTAGCCTAGTAACAGAGTTAATTATTCGCCCAGTTTGACTCTGATTGCAAGGTGGTGTGATGGTCAGAATGGAGCTAAAAATTCAGTTTTGTAAAGCCTTGATGTGCAGCAACAATAGAACATACGAACTTATGTACAAGGAGCAGGAGTAAACCACTCAGTGCCTCGAGTCTGCTCTGCCATTTAATAAAATCATGGCTGGCCTGATAGTCACCTGAAATCTGCATCCTGCCTACTCCTGATAACCTATCACCCCCTTGCTTACCAAGAATCTATCCATCTCTACCTTAAATATATTTGAAAACTCTGCCTCCACCGCCTTTTCTGGAAGAGAGTTCCAAAGACTCACAACCCTCTGAATGAAAAATTTTCACCCCATCTGACCCCTTATTTTTAAACAGTGACCCCTAGTTCTAGATTCTCCCACAGGATGAAACACCCTCTCCAAGTCCATCCTGTCAAGACCCCTCAGGATCTTATAAGATCATGTTGCCTCTTACTCTTCTAGACTCTAGTGGATACATGCCTAGTCTGTCCAACCTTTCCTCATAAGAAAACCAACCCATTCCAGGTATTAGTCTGGTAAACCTGCTCTGAACTACTTCCAGTGCATCCTCCCTTAAATAAGGTGACTAATATTGTACACAGTACTCCAAATGTGGTCTCACTAGTGCCCTGTGCAACTGAAGCATAACCTCCCTACTATTTTATTCAATTCCCTTCACAATAAATGATAACATTCCATCAGCTTTCCTAATTACTTCTGCACATGCATACTAGCCTTTTGTGATTCATGCACTAGGACATCCAGATCCCTCTGCACATCAGAGCTCTGCAATCTCTCACCATTTAGATAATATGCTTCTCTTTTTCCATTTTCCAGATCTTTTCCCACTCACTTAACCTATCTATGTCTTTTTGTAGCCTCCTATGTCCTCTTTACAACTTATCTTTGTGTCATCAACAAATTTGGCAACCATCCCATCCATCCCTTCATCCAAGTCATTTATATAAATTGTAAACAGTTGAGGTCCCAACATTGATCTCTGTGGCACATCTTGCCCACCTGAAAAAGACCCATTTATACCTACTCTCTGCTTCCTGCTAGCCAGCCAATTTTCTATCTACGCCAATATATTAACCCCCACACCATGAGCATTTATTTTCTGCAATAACCTTTGATTTGGTACTTTATCAAATGCCTTCTGGAAATCTAAGTCCACCGGTTCCCTTTTATCCACAGCCCATGTTATTCCCTCAAAGAACTCCAAAAAGCTGGTTAAACACAAGGTCCCTTTCACAAAACCATGTTGACTCTGCCTGATGACCTTGAGCTTATCCAAGTGCCCTGCTATAATGTCTTTAATAATAGTTTCTAAAAATTTCCTTCTGACAGATATTAAGCTAACTGGCCTGTAGTTTCCCACTGTCATGTTAACTATGACGAAACCTTGATTGTAAAGTGCAACCTAAAGAGTTGTAAATTATCACCTGAAGTTTGTGCAGTATATATTCACTTTCCAATAAGCTTTCTGGAATTACTATCCAAGTATCCTGTTGCCATAATTGGTTTTAGTTTTGCCGGGCAAGAAGTTTGGGTGAATTCACCTTCAGTAATGGGCATTCACATACATAATTCTGCGCTGATGGCCACACACAAATTGAGCATTGATTGAGTGGAATAATTGTGGTTCTTCTATGAGATGCTGCTACTGCTTGGAGTATGTATAGCTAAATGTATCATTGGTATCACATTGCGTTTTGAGGAAACCTGGCACTGAGGAAAATCTTTGTGTTGTTTCCAATTGTTCTCTTGTCATTGGAGGAAATAATGAGATTGTTAACTTGGGCATAGAGTGCATCAGAAACTAATTTATAGCAGTGTGTTGCAGGTAGATTGGTGTTCCCCCAGTACCCCGGACATCTCAGAAGGATCCCAAGGAGAATAATTTCAGGGTGGGTGTTGCCTTCATGGTCACAGATAGTATCATGTTGGTGATGCTGTTCAAAAGCAAATACCTTTTGTACAAATATGTGTTTGCTTCATGATGAATTAGAGCCTGAGAAAATATTGCTCCATCGTATATAAAAAAGGGAAAAATCTGTTGGACATAATTGATTGAAGTTGGTAGGCTAGCTGTGGCCATGTGCCCTCATTCTCTCATGTTGTCCTTCTTCCCTGGCATCCAGCAGTTCTGAGTCATCCCCTTCCTTCTCCTTCTCCTCCTCCTCTTCTAGTACAACTACCTTGTGATTCAGAGGGAGCACCCATTGTTTATTGGGAATAACGGCAAGTGATAAATGAGCCTTTCTCCCACATACCGAAGGATAAAGTTTATGGACTAGACCCTTAAACTTGAGAAGCAATTTCAAAAATGATTAGCATGAAATATAAGCCCTGATTTTCATCTTTTGCCTAATGAGTTCCACTTTGATTATGTTCACTTACCTTTAGTGTCATGTTTATGTGGAAAAGTATGGCACATGATTGCTGCTTAGTAGAATCACAGGAAAATGAGAGGGAAGCTATAAACAGATCACTCTACACCATAATTACATCAAATTGTCTGTGTCAAACTCTAGCATTGAGCACCGCTCCCATCTCTGACCTTGCGCATCATGCATTACTGGGATGCAGTACTGGCATAACAAACCTCAAGTTGTTTTTCCTCCTCTCAGAAGCAATGCAATTGAGCACAAGCATGAAGAAAAACACAACTCAATGCCTGGAAGCAAATCCTACACAATTCTTTCTGAATGGTTTTAGTGACATTGTACACAACTCCTCAACTCCTGACCTAATCTCTTCCTTGCAACAGCATAACTTTCAAAATCTCTGAGTAGTGCTACAGTTGGTCTGATAGTTTCTTCATTTTTTTTAGTGCAGTTAGCTGCAGTTATCACATTCTGTTGCATTACTTTTACTTCACAGCTATTCTTTGCCAATCATTTAGGCTATTTTTCTGTCAAGTTTTGTTTGCAGCTGATATTAATTCATATGACTAGGGATCATTGAGCCTTGAACATTTTTGATCTTGTGCCATCTAATCTCAGTGATGTATATTGCTTCAGCTTTATCTTAGAGCCCACTGCTGCCACTCTGTCTTCCCTTTCCCATCAATTCACTCAAGCGATGTCTCCAAGTGCTGATCTTCTTTCGCCTATCGATCTGTCTTCTTTTTTCTTGTCACTCCTTTGCCCTCCAAAGACCCACTCTCACACTAAGATACTTTGAATTAGTTCCTGCTTCTATGGGCGGAATTTTCCATGCCGTTGGCATCGGGTGTGGTGGTGGGCATGAGCGGACAATATGGTGGGAAGGCCAAAAATCGGTTTCAAGCCGTCGCGATACCAGTTTGTGATCGTCCACTCTGCCTGTCAAAGACGGGCCATGGTTCCCGCCTTCGGACATTGGAAATTTTATTTTAATACATCAGCAAATCATTAAAAGCTCTGCTCACCAGAATCATTCCCCCGCCTCAAATTTACTGCCCAAGTCGGTGGGAAAACACACTAGTGCAGGGCACATCTTGACAAGTGTAATGTACAGAAGTCGGGACTTACCGTCAGAGACTTGCACAAATCATGGACACCTGAGGAGCAGCAGATGCTGGAGCCCTACAGCAACGGGACCCTGGAGGAGCACATGCATTGAATGCTGGGTGAGTGAAGCGGCTCATGGAAGGTGGAAGGTCACCGTTGAGAGTCTGCTTCAGGGCATCAGCATCTTGGCCATGGGCTGCTATGGATGATCGTCAAGAGGGTGGAAGGAAAGGTCCAGCTTTGAGTGAGAGAGGAAGGTGTACCACCGGGGTGGAGTGAGGTGTTGGGGGGGGGGGGGTAGTGGATATTGTTCTGGCATCTGGGTGTCTTTTCATCCTCTTTTTCTGTTCTTTGGCATTGAATCGCTCTTTGTTGATTCCCCAGTTGCAGTGATAGGTGACAGTTGGTTTATGGCACTCCTTACAGGGCAGACAAACTCTGGGCTCATCTCGATAGCGTTTTTTCTCTTCTTCCTTCATGTGGCTCACCATGACGCATGCTGGGATGGAAGATGGCTCTTCCTGTTGTGAGGGTCTGTCTTGGTAGTAAGCTCACCTTTGCGTTTGGCTATGTAGTGTGCTGTCGTCAATGGATGGTGGCTATTTGGTTCCAGCATTGTTATGGCTGGCTGGGAATTGCAGCGTCTGCTCTGTGGTCCTAGGGTTAATCTCTCCAGCTTCTGTTGGAGCCAGAAGTTGGGGCTCTTCTCATTGCTGGTTCCTTTTATGACTGTCATTTAATTGAGGTGTCATGGTAACCGTCTGAGTGGTTGGCTGGTCTCACCAATGAGGGGCTTCTGGTACTCTTAGAAAAACTGGAAAAACCCGGTTTGCAAATACAGAAGACAATTCAGAGCTGAAGACCCAGTCGAGAGAACTCTCCTGTTGGAGTTCTCAGGAACTTGCAGTTTTGTATTTTGAGGAGATTCAGGGCTACACAGACATCTCTGCTTAAAAGAGAAAAAGACTAGGATGGCCTACATCAGCTTGAGGACTTGTTTACCGCCACACCTTAATGCTTCCAGAATTATGCCTATGACCAGGAGTCAGCTTCCTCTGGGTTAATAAAGCAATCTGTCTGCTGTTCGTAGCCAGAGATCTCTCAGCCATGGTTCTTTGTCTAATAGGATTGTAACACTGGCTCCTGTGTTCAATTTAAGGTTTGTGAGATGTCCATTAACCAAGATGTCTGGATTTCAGAATGAAAATCCAGGATCTTTGACTTCACCCAAGAAGCATGGTTGTGCATCCACTTGGTGTAAAATCTTGACTTTGTAAATCTTCTTGGGATCTTCTATGCGTTTTGACATTTCAGCTTTACACAGATTCCCAAAGTATCCTATTCAGTTACATTGAAAGCATTGGGCTGAAATTGTAGGGTATTGATCACGTTTTGCTCCAAAGTACTGGCGTGGTTGCTCTACTGGTCCATTAGGGTTATTGCCTCCCTTGGCCTGGAGTGTCCCTGTTTCTGTGCTGTTTCACTAACTGGAGAGTGGGGTTTACTTTGTACCACAGTTTGCTTTTTCCCCTTAATATGGATCTATGCTGAAAATGGATTTCAAGTTGCTTGACAATCTGGATGGCTTTCTCGAAGGTTAGATCTTCCTTTGCTTGTAGTTCAGAAGGTCTTATTAAGATATTTGTAGTCTAAGGTAGTTCAACAGTTAGTATTTATTAACCACTACAAACTATATACATAGGTACAGTAAAGGTCCAAGCTAGGAGCTGGCTCCATGCTTGTTTCTACACATGGCTCTACCAACCTTCGCATTGACTCCTAGGTGTGGAGCATGTGTTCTGTTACATCACTGTGGGTGATACTGTACTTAGTCCCATGTTAATCATTTATGTGCCAGACCCTTATACTACAACGAGAGCAATTCTTGGGCATTTGACTTGAAAAAAATTATGTCAGAAATGAATGCACCTTTGTTGACCTTTATATTCCAAGCTAATCGGAGGCCAATTTCTTATATGTTGCTTAAACCTCCATAATGAACAGTGGAATCTGAGGCAGAAGAAACCCAGTCAATAAAGTATTATATTTAAAGTTTAAATAAGCTAAAATTTCTTATACTCGAAAACAAAAGCTTTGCATCTTTGCAAAGCCCAAACCACTATATATCAACACAAAACGAGCAGTATAACTGCCCTATAACTGTACTGAAAATGAGCAAGCATCTTCCTGACATTCATATAATTAATTAATGTTACTGCCTGTCAAATTCCAGACAATGGCTGGCCCTTATAACTCAGGAAAACTATTGCAAATGGTAATCATAGGCTTAGATTAAAATTAGCAATGTTAGGTTGATTAAAGAGTAATCATGGTGATCGAGAGAGACAAAACATTGATGATTGATTTGCACTTTAAAACAAATGAAACCAGGCCTGATAGATGAACAAAATCAGTTTGGCAAAAAGAAATAGAGAAAAGCCTATTTATACACTGTTGGACAGTAGAAACAGATTTGTGTGCATCTTTGCGATTCAATGTTAGCCTTTCTTTTTAAACTTGGTGGAATAGATGAGGAATTTGTTAACTAAGTGGAAAATTGTCATTTCCATCAGGCATATTTTGTAAGCAACAAATTCATTCTTCTGTATTTAATGTCTTAGACTTACCTTTATCCTTAGATTTATCCTTATACCCTTGTAATCTCACCTCTGTCTTGTTATCCTTCCTGAATGATTGTGTGAGCCAGAGTACAAATACCTTCCCATAGGCTGCAGGGTAAGAAGATCGAAGCCAGGCTGCTTTTAAAGCTCTTGGAGGCCAGCAATGTAACACTTAGGCATAGTCTCAGGAGCAGCCTGCTGGGCCATGCTCATAGCGTTGCACATTGCAGAGAACCTACAAGGAGGGAAGAATATATCATTTTTAAATTTTAATTGTTTTTAAACAAGAAAAATGGAATGATGGTCTTTGCATCTAGAGGATTCGAATACAAGGGCATAGAAGATATGGTTCAGCCCTGCAAAATGCCAATTAAACCAGAACTGGAATACTCTGTGCAGATCTGGGCACCACACCTTAGGAAGGATATATTGGCCTTGGAAGGGGTATATAGCGTAGATTTACCAACATGAAGCCTGTGGTGGAATCATTCCAGTCCTGTGGAAGCAGATTTAAAGGCAGGACTGGGATTAGGGCCGTGGAGATGAAAGACCGCATCCATGGCTGAAATGATTTCTCCTGAGGGGCTTTCCCTCCACTCCAATGATCCTACCAGTTTTAGGCCTCTTCATTTTTGTAATTGTATTGACACTTCTAAGGGGTGCCTCCATTTTGAGGCTACCTCGTGCTCTCCTTTCTATCTGAGCAGCGCCCACCTCTCCCAGTGGGGCTGCCAGCAGCAGGCCCTATGATTGGGTCTCATGAACCTACCTACCATCGTTAATTGGATTGCCTACATGGAGACAGCCAATTAGGAGCCTACCTCCCAGAAGATTGCGTTGGAGGACGAACTGCAGGTCCATGGGGGGCAGGATCTGGAAATGGTCCCAACTCCTGTAAAAAATATCATCATAGGCATCTGTTTCTGGACTCCAAGGGGGGAGATTACACAAAGAGGGATGTATCCCCTGGAATTTAGACGTTTAAGGGGTGATTTGTTTGAATTTTTCAAGCTATTAAGCAGAACAAATAGGGTATACAGATAAAGTATTTCTGCTAATTGTGGAGTCTAAGACTAAGAAGCATATTCAAAATAATAGATCTCTTTCAGGGGTGACTTTAGGAAACACTTCTACACATGAAGAGTGGCAGGAGTTTGGAACTCTTTTCCGCAAATGATAATTAATGCCACATCAACTGTAAATTTTAAATCTGAGAATGATAGATTCTTGTTATTCAAATATATTAAAGGAAATGGGGGAAAGGTGGGTATATGGAGTTAGGTCACAGATCAGCCATGATCTCAATGAATGGTGGAACAGGCTTGAGGGCTTAATGGTCTACTTTTGTTCCTATAAAAAATTAACAACATATTTAAAAAGATGCGCATATGGAAAGGGTACAAAATGCAATTGAACCACTGTTCTTAAGTCTCCTTAAGTAATCCTTCCTATTTATTTTTTATTTGTTCATGGCATGTGGGCGTTGATGGCTAGGGTTGCATTTCTTGCCCTTGAGTAGATGGTGGTGAGCTGCCTTCTTGAACTGCTGCAGTCCATGTCATGTAGGTACACCCACAGTGCTGTTAGGGAGGGAGTGCCATGATTTTGACCCAGCGATAGTGAGGGAACGGCACTGCATTTAAGCATGTGGTGTGTCAGTAATTATTTTTCGTTCAAATAAGAACAAAAATAACTGGAAAAACTTAGCAGGTTAGGCAGCATCTTTGTTTTGATGAAAGGTCACTTACCTGAAGTGTTAACTTTGTTTCTTCACGGGTGCTGCCTGGCCTGCTGAGTTTTTCCATCATTTTTTTTCCCACTTCACATTTTCAGTACCCGCCGTATTTTTGCTTTTGTATTATTTTTAATTCATTGATAAACATTTCCACCTGAGAAGTAATGAAGTTCCACAATGCTAAGCTCTGCTGACTCTAACGCACAGTATCTGAGCTGCGATTGCCAGATCAAGTGACGGTTCTCCTTCATCCAAGATCTGGTGTTATTCTCGCTGCACCACTTGGTCAGGTAGCAAATCAAGGGTTAGGGAGATAAATCATGGGCCCCGGTGCTTCTCCTATTTTCTCCCCTTTCTGGGACCTTATTCTTTCCTTCCACCCACCCCACTCCCTCCCTTTAACACTTTCCTTCAATCATGCATGATATCTTTCCCCTTTCACGATTCACCAAACAATCACAGAAAGGTCCGAGTAAAATAATGACGCCTGTTGTTGCCATCTGATTACAAATATCACCCGATATATATGCTGATATTCGTTGATATTCAGAGCAGCAATGATATAATGCATTTTGAGGAAGGCCTTGCTGCAAGGCAGGTTTTCAGAGATAAGTCCCCTGTTCTTCATCGATAGAGTGTCAAGGGATATTTTAAGTCCGCCTGAGATGGAGGATGGGGCTTTTGCTTAATGAGAAACAACAAATCCGACAGTGCAGCACTTCCTCAACACTGCACTGGGGGGGTTAGCCTAAATTTGGTAGTCAAGTCATGTAACACAGGTAAGAGATGCTGAGAGATGAAAGGGCACAGTAATAACTTCCAGGTACACAAAAAACAATATTGAGAACGACATCAAAGCCAATAGCGCTTTGAAAAATAGAAGGTATAATTTTTGTGACAACAAAAAATAAATCTGTTAGGTGATGTATAGAGGGAAAGAGGCCACCTGAGATTCCAGATCAGATCAAGATGAATGTAGCAAATGTGCTCTGTACTAATCTATACCTATCTGCGCTCTTCTCCTGGGTTCTGCTGCCCCTTCGTAATTATGCACTCGTCACCACTGCTACTCCACCATCTCTGCTCTCATCCTTTCAGATCTGCCAAAGTTCTCTAAATTGGCTCAATTTCCTTCCTGTTCCATTCTTGAACTGCAGTCCCTCATTGTCTGTGGTTTGATCTGTGCCTCCTCGTGTTAGAATTTGAACAGTAGAAAATAAGAAATAACAGGAGTGGGCCATTTGGCCCCTCAATCCTGCTCCACCATTCAATAAGATCATGGCTGTCTGATTTTGGCTATAACTCCACTTTCCTGTCTTCCCCCACCGCCATAACCCTTCTCCCTCTTGTTGGTCAGAAATCTAACTCAGCCTTGAATATATTCAAAGACCCAGCATCCACTGCTCTCTGGGGTAGTGAATTCCATAGACTAACAACCCAATGGGAGAAAAACAAAAATTGTCCAAAGCTCAGTCTTACATGCATGACCCCTTTTTATTGTGCCCCTAAGTTTAAGATTCCCCCACAAATGGAAACATCCTCTCAGCATCTAGCCTGTCAAGACCCCTCTGAATCTTTTCAACAAGATCACTTCTCATTTTTTTAAACTCCAACATGTATAGGCCCACCTGCTTAACCTTTCCTCATAAGACAACCCTTCATCCCAGGATTCAACTTAGTGAACATTTACTGCACTGCCTTCAATCGATTATATCCCTCCTTAAATAGGGAGATCAAAACTGTGTACAGTACACCAGGTGCAGTCTCAACAATGCCCTGTACAGTTATAACAAGACTTCCCTACTTTTGTATTCTATGCCCCCTACGTTCCATTTGCCTTCCTAGTTGCTGTGCCTATGCGCTAATTTTTATGATTCATTTATGTGGACACCCAGACCCCTCTGTACTGTAGCATTCTACATTCTCTTTCCATTCAAATAATATTCTGGCTTTTCTATTATTTCCACCAAAGTGGACAACCTCACATTTTCCCACATTCTAATTCACACTCTAAATTTTTTGCCATCTCAGTTAACCCATCAATATTCCTTTGTGTCCACCTTAAAGCTTGTTTTCCTACCTATCTTTCTATCATCAGGAAATGTGGCTGCAATACACTGAGTCCCTTCATCCACGTCATTAAATTTGATTGTAAATAGTTCAGACCCCGCACTGATCCCTGTGGCACTCCACTAGCCATTGTTTGCCAAATTGAAAATGATGCATTAATCCTGGCTCTCTGTTTCCTGATGGTTAGTTAATCTTCTATCCAAAACCATGAGCTCTTATGTTGCAATTCCTTATTGAATGACTTTTGGACATCCAATTGCGCTACATCTCCTGATTCCCCTTTATCCACCCTGCTTGTTACTCTAATAAACTTGTCAAACACGATTTCTCTTTGGTAATGGCTGTCCAAATTTTCCTGTCCTACCCATAGCGATGCCCGCCAGTGTTAGGATTAGAAAATTGTGCCCCATGTTGATTCTGCTTGATTGTATTATTTTCTAAATGTCCTGCCTAAATGTCCACCTTAACAATAGATTTTAGCATTTTCCCAATGTGATATGTTAGGCTAATTGGCCTATAGTTTCCTGCTTTCTGTCTTCCTCCTCCCTTAAATGGTGGTGTTACATTTATGGCTTTCAATTCACTGGGACCTTTGAAGGAGATTTTGAAAGATCATAAATAAGGAATCCATTATCTCTGCAGCCACTTGTTTTAAGACCCTAAGATCTGGGTCCATGGGACGTTTAAGCCTTTAATCCTGTTAGTTAACTTTGTACATTTTCTCTAGCTATAATAATTGTTTTAAGTTCTTTCCTCCCTTTTCCCCTTGATTTTCTACTATTCCATCCTTAACTTCCTTAGTTAGACATGGATGGTGCATCCCTCTTGTAGAGCCTTTCTTTCTGAATGAAATATATTTTTGATAAAACTTTTGAAATATCTCCATAAATAACTGTCACTGCTTATCTACAGTCTTATCTTTTCACCTATTTTTCCAGTCTACAGTGGCTAAGTGTGCCTTCATACCTTTGTAATTGCCTTTATTTAGTTTTAAGGTACCTTCCAAACCCACGACCATTACCATCTAGAAGGACAAGGGCAGCAGATAGATGCAAACACCATCACCTGGAAGTTCCACTCCAAGTCACTCACCATCCTGACTTGGAAATATATTGCATTCCTTCACTGTCGCTGGGTCAAAGGTTTTGTACCTACACCACAGGGACCGCAGGTTCAAGAAGGTAGCTCACCACTACCTTCTCAAGCATAATTAGGAATGGGCAGTAAATGCTGGCCCAGCCAGCAAAGCCCACATCCCGTGAATGAATATTAAAAAAGCTAGTTTCAGACACTTTTTCCCCTCAAACTGAAATTCTGCACTGTTATGGTCACTCTTACCGAGAGGATCCTTTACTATGAAATCATTCATTAATCCTGTCTCATTACACATTACGGGTCTAAAATAGTTTGTTCCCTGGTTGGTTTCAGAACTCATCCTCAAGGCTACCTTTGGTTCAGCACACATGGATTAAAAGAAATCCTGTTCTGACTTTTGATGCTCACCAGCTTATGAGCCAGACCAGAGGAAAGGAGAGGCCAAGTATTCCAACGAGGTTATTGGCAGTAAGATATATGGGAATCTTAGCAAAATTTGAACCATCTGTATGTCAAATGCATTGTTAGGGCTATTTTAAGGATTTAGAGTTAGAATTTTTCAAAAGGTAACTCAATGGGTTCGCATGGCCCAGGACAGGGGGAAGCTCAGATGGACTGTCTGTAGTTGACATGCGCAGCCCAAACATTCAAATGACCCCATCCTTGAGATTTAAAATAGGGTCTCCAGATTTAGGCTAGGAAATTTAGGTAAGGACTTATGATATTATTATTTCTCCTATAAGACAGCAAGGGGGCTGAAGCAATGAAGAACCTCAGGAGTAGGTGTGGATGGAGTTTTATTTAGAGAGTACTTCAGCAGGCCATCCCAGCTGCCAGCCTGGGTACAAAAATATAAGTGTCTCAGTATCTTAAAAAAAAGAGGTTCACATTTTAAATGATAAAATGGAAAAACAGTAAATCCTGGAAATCTGCACAAATAGAACCAGCTGAAAATACAGTCAATCAATGAAGAGATAATTCAACTTTCAAAGTTTCAACCCATCATTGGAAATTAAGCTTGAGCAAATGTTAGGATTTTGTGTGGAAGACTTTGCAAAAACTGTAGAGCTTGAGCCAAAGGAAGAAGGAAAGGCAAACTTATATAAAGGTTGGAATATTTTGATGGAGTCATTTAAATTTTTAAAATTATTTTCTCTTGACAACTTCCATTATGCTGTGGTCACAGTCGCTGATCTGAGTGACGTCACTGCATCTCAGGTTTCAGGTATTTACACTCTTCATTCATGCGACATTGTTTTAATTATTGCAAAATATTGCTTCATTGCATCATAGAAGCAGAATGAACATTTAGCACTGCTACCAGACTGGCCAATGAAGGAGCGCTGCTTCAAACCACAATTGACCATTTATAAAGTCAGTCATTTGTTGAGTCCTTTATCTTCAGCATCAATATTGATTAAGTACATAGTGACAAAATGTGCAGCCAAGAAATTTCATTATGAAGCAATACCATTGACAGCTCCTCTTTCACATACATCTTGCACATATGGGAGTGCGTTGAATCAAACACTCACTGCAGAATTTACATCATTCTGCTTAACCTTGATGATACTTTTCTTGCTGCATTGAGTGATTTGATGCCTGGACCAACGATAATTCACCACGCTGCTTCATCCCATGCATAAAAATTATTCTCCATTAACCTATGGCTTAACTTTGAAGCATCATGCTTGAACTAAGAAAAATTAGCAGAAGGCAGGAATTTAAGTGGAGACCTCCTCTCTGGTTCACCAGTAGCGGGGCAAGAAATCGGCTGCTGAATGTAAGGATGCATTGGGAATTCATGCTGCTTGATGTTCTATAATGGGTGGTGCCAGAGGGCTCAGTAAACTCATGCTGCTGGAATGAAAGGTTTAAGGGACATAAGTTAAGGCAGATTACTTATTTCAATGTTATCTGATAGTTGGAGCTGAAGCTCTGTTTAACTGATGTTTACCTGCATAAAATGGATCCAAACTGACCTTCTGGTCTTCAGCTCCTGGATTCTTAAAAGTGCATGTTGTCCAGCTTTGCTAGTGACAGTGAAGTTGATCATTTTACAGCTGCTTTAGTTTGGTATTGTCAATTTTTTAAGTGCATCTTTTCCATTTTGCTGTTTAGCTTCAAACTTAACTTTTTTTTGGTGTTACTGTTCAGTAGACTTGTTCTCCAAATGGACGGAAGGTGTAATTTTTTGAGAGTTCTCTTGCCCTCTGGGAAAGCAAGGGTTAGCAAAGGCAAGGGCATTGCATCAGAGGCAGGGTCAACAGATCTGTTCAGATCCAAATATGCAATTAGTGTCATATTGGTTCAGATAAATCCAAGGATCTTTGTCACTATCACTTACGCTTCATCAGGGAGACAGTTTCAGAATTATGCTGATAGTATGAACTCTGACTCTTATCCTGGACTGGAAAAGCGCAGCCAGTAACTAGTTTCTGGAACTTCTAAACAACAGGCTCTATTACGCCTCCTCAGTGTGTGTCTGATTGATCATTAGATATGAAGTGCAACAATAGCATCCATTTGATACCAATGTTGCATCCTTTAGGGTGAAAAACTTTATTGCCTTTGCAAATGTGAGTGACCAGAAGCAAGAAAGAGGATCCTCACTTTTGTAATCAGTGGAATCATTGAGTCTCATCATTGTGCCATGTCCAGTATGGAGATGCCATAGTATGAACTTTCAGTCAATAATTTTAAAACTGGACACAAACAAGCTATTAAAATGGCTTCTGTGAATCATGTGACCTTTGCTATAAAAACAGAAAATGCTGGGGAAACTCAGAGGCTAGAATTTTCCATCTCCGTTGGTGTTGGGCCTCAAAGCAGGCATAAGTGGATAATATGGCAGGCAGGCCAAAAATCAGTTTCACGCCAGCATGAAACTAATTTGTGATCGTTCGCTCCACCCGTCAATGGCTGGCCGCCTTTCCCACTGCCACACGTTGAGAACATTGTTTTAATATATTTGCATCTAATTATAAGCTCTGCTCACCGGAATCGTGCCCCTGCATCAAATTTACCGCACACATTGGTGGGAAAGCACACCTGCCCAGAACACATCTTGATATATATGACGTACAGAAGTCGGGACTTACTGTTAGAGCCTTTCCAACATTGCAGACATCCCAGGAGCACAAAATGCTGGATCCCTACAGTTACTGGGGCCTGGAGGAGCACATGTATTGCATGCTGGGTGAATTCTGATGGACATGGCTCCGCCGCGAAGTGGCTCATGGAGGGCGGAAGTTTACCATTGATGTCTGGGGTCTGCTTCGGGACATCAGTGTCTTGGCCATGGTCCACTATGGATGATCAACAAAGGGATGGAGACCAAGGTTCAGGTTTGACTGGGAGATGAAGGTATACTAGGGTGGATGGGAGAGGAAGGTCTTGGTTTGACTGGAAGAATAAGGCGTGATTGGGAGGGGGGGTTGAAGTTGGGAGTGGGGAACAATAGTGTTGGGAGGAATGAGTATTGGGAGGGACGGAACGATGTTGTCGGGGCCGTGGTGAGGAAGTATGGGAGAGGAGGGTGTAACAGAGGTGAATGCGGCAAGTGAGGAGGTAGGTGTCAGGGGGGAGCAAGTTGAATGGGAAGGAGTCGGGGGAAGGGTGTAGGTGGGAGTTCGGAGAGGGGAAGGATTCCAGGGGGAGGCAGGAGCTCGGATGGGGGAAATGGATACAGGTGGAGGAGGGAGTTAGGGGGGAGGAAGAAGTAAGTGGGGGGAGATCCAGGTGAACGTGCAAGGGAGGGGTCTGTGGAGTCAATGACTGCCTCCTGGGGAGCGAACTGAGGATGGGCATGGTGGGAGGGAATGGTGAGAATAAGAGAAGGCAGAGTGAGCCAGTAGGGTGGGAGGGTGAACATGTTATGGTAGCGGTAGAAGGGACAGCAAGGTTGGTTGTTGGGGACTCAGAGGCAGACACAGAATCTGAGGGTGGGGAGGAGGAGATTGGGGAGATCAGTATGGATGAGGGTGGGATTCTCGGAAAGATAGTGAACGTACATGTTCACCTGGACATCCCAGAAAGAAAAGGGTTCTGGCTGGTAGGTGATGGTGGGGAGGTGGAAGGTGATGCCGGGGGGGGGGTTGGCAGTGAATGGGGAAAGAACATGGGTGACTGGGGGAGGGGAAAGGATGGGGGAGCTGAAGACGTATTTAGCAACCACCATGTTGCTAAAATTGAAAGTGAGCGGAACCTCGTGTTGGACGGGCACAGGTGCTGCATGGGAGTGTAATCAATGGGTGGGCAGAGATGCAGGTCAGCTCAGATGAACAACTGAAAGAGAACCTCAGCAGGCAGCATTGAAAATGCTCAGGATGATGAGTGTGATGGATGTGTGGGAGAGTGCTTGCATAAGGCCCTGCCACACACAGACTTCTCCCTCCAGAATCACTTGTGATCCAGTTGTGTGCAGCTGAACTGCTAGCAGGTGGTGGATGCAGATGGCGTACCTGTGAAGCCTGTAATTGAAGCTGACAGATACCACTTCACCTTATTCAGTGAAAGTGAATATATTTTCAAACTATAAAGTGACAAAATGTGTTCACCTGTGCAACCAATTGTGATCAGAAATTCATAACTTTTCTCGGCCTACCATTTCTTCTAGGTGCTGCCCTGACATCCACAGAAGGGGTGGAGGCGACCTGTGCAATGCTTGGCCCTGTTGCCTCTGATGACTTTGGTGTGGGTCCTCTAGAGAGCTGAAGCCTTGAGGGCCCCGGTTTGCTTTGGCTGTCCTCCTGTGGGCCAGCTGCTCCCTCTGCAGTGACAGAGGATGAGATTGAGGGTGTCACAGGCAAAGGCAACTCGAAGGGAGCAGAAAGCCCCTGAGATTCCTAGTGGATGACCCAGGGGTGTCCAGCTGCCACTCTTCCTCCCTTGGGTGCCTGATGGCCTCAGCCTGACTCCATGAGGGGAAGATGAGGTGTCTTATTTCCCTTTCACATTGCTACTGTAGGATCTCACCCATGGCTACCATGATGGAGTGCAGGTCTGCGCACATCTCCACATTCTGCTGGACCAGTGCCTTCAGGGCATCCACCATCCTTCCCATGGAGAACTCCAAATGTGCACATGTGGGCACTTTATCAGACAGCAGGCAGACCTACTCCTCCGATTGGCATGCCACTCTGTTGAGGGTTTCCAACATCTCTATATGATGTTCCCCAGCCTTCTGCTGACTTTCCACAATGAGTTGGAAGGTTAAATCCAGAGGCCCATCAACTGACTCAGACCTCACAGATGCCTTTTCCCTAGCAGTCCTCCACGTGTTGGGGAGCTTGGCTGAACCAGCCTCCTCCAGCCATGGACTTGTGTCCAAGCAGTGACCACCATATTATGAACCCAAGCCTGCTCTAGACCTAGGTCCCACTGAGGCATGTGTCTCTGCGCTGGTAGAGAGTGTGGACAAGTGCTGTGATGTGTCTTCCAGGCTGCTTATTTCCAGCTCTTCAATGAAGGAGGTGTCATTTTCGCTGAAGGAGCGGACTTGGATGAGCTGAGGGATTGGCTGGCTGTGGGTGTCAGTCGCTTGGCAGAGCTTCCTGTGAACCAAAGAAGAGATAATTAGTGCATGTCAGCAGAGTCAAAAGGAGGAGGGAAAGCTCTCACAGTTGTGTTGAGAGAGGGATGATGTAGTGCAGGATCCTCACGAGGGTGTTCACCTCTGACCTCACTATCACCACAGGCATGGGCCATGTCCTCACCAGTCAGAACAATGGCACACTCCTTAAAGTGAGTGAAGGGCCTAATGTGGGCCACTCCAACCCCCAGTGTTATGACATGGCAGATGATGTGTGCCAGGCGCACCAAATCCACGAGGGAAATTTGATTGCACTATCATAACCGTTTTGCAATTTGTATTTATTACAAGATGCATGCACTGAATTCAGAAGTAATAAGTCCACCAGGACCTTTAGAAATTTAAAAAATTAAATTAAAATATTTATTAAGAAAAGAAGAGATGTCAAGTGAGACTACAATTATTATAATAACTCCTAAAATTCCTAATTAACATGATTCCCAGTTACACTCCCTTTAAGGCAATGTCTGAAATAGATTTTAGATTAAAACAGATTCAGCAAGTTAACACAATACCCTGGACAGTGGAATGTGAATTTCAAATGGCTTTTCTCCAGCTTCAGTTTCGATAGACAGCAGACTTATGCACAAATGCTGGAGGCTTCATTAAGGCTATTTCACACACTCCTGTTAGATCTTACATTGCCCTTTCCTTCCACATAGCCTTTCATTCTTCTTTGTATATGTTTCTCTCTTTTTAATATGTAACTTCTATTGTTTCACATGTCTTTGAAACTGTATCTTCCTCATAACATAAAACAAAATTCATGGTGCCAATAATTCCAGTAACCTTTGGGAAAAATAAATACATTCCTTAGCCTTGCTTCTCTGGCTAGTTATAAACAGGCTAAAACCACTTTGAAATCCAAATAGCCCTTCATTTGCCTAAACATGCAAATTCCCTTCACACCTTACATGCTAAGCCAGCACCCATGTTTGCTCATTAGCATGTCAAACATCTAACTTCTTTTGATTATTTAAACTTGCAGTCTACTTGACTGCAAACATAATTAAATCACACATAGGCAAACCCAATTATATTTAGCCCCATAAACCTGCTTCACAATAAACCAGAAAAATATTACAAAAATTATTATACTTTCATGATACCCAGTCTGGGACCTCTCCCTGCTGTTGTAAGCCAGTTTCTCCTGCATGAAAACAGATGGAGAGAGTGTGAGCAGGACTCATGGCTCTGCGTGGAATGTGTGTGGTAAGCGGAGCCATGGACAGGATGAGGATGTGAAGTCCAGAGGATGTGAGCCTGCTGGAGATGTGAGGGTGTGTGTGAGAGTTAGTGGTGTTGCCCCTTGAGGTGTGAGATCCTTGTGGATGTGTGATGGGCTTGAGCATGCTGAGAAGAGTGACTTACCCTAGCAGAACAGATGAGACTATTCATTCTCTTTCTGCACTGGGTGACTGTCCTACTTTGCAGGTCATTGGGACAGACCGCCGCTACCAACGCCTTCTATGCTGGATAGGTGACCTTGCTTGCTAGCCTTTGCTCAAGGTGGGGGTTGAGGACTTCATGGTGGGCCTCCATTTTGTCCATTAAGCACTGCAGGGAGGCATCACTAAATCTGGAGGCAGAACGTTTCCTCCCTTTGGCAGCCATCAGTTCCTAGCAGCTTCCTATCCCTTGTACAGTGCTAACTCTTTGCAGGGGCAGCATTTAAATATGGTGCCTGGTTTACTGAAAGCCTAAGGTGACGGCAGGGCAGACGAATCAGAGGATGCCCCACCAGTGACCTGGTGTGTTTCCCGGGATTGCATAATTATCGAGGCAGGAGTGAGACGAGAAGGCATGAAAACCTGCCATGGCGGCCAGCAGTAAGAAATTCTTTTTTTCCCGCCTGCTACCCCACTTAGTGCAAATCTTGGACAATTCTATCCAGAAGGTCTGGCAGCATTTGTGGAGAGAGAGACACAGAGTTACTGTTTTGAGTCCAATATGACTTCTTCGCAAATCTGTTCCGAAGAAGAGTCATACGGACTCGAAATATTAATTCTGTTTCTCTCTCCATAGATGCTGCCAGGCTGTCTGAGTTGTCTCATTTCCAGCATCCAAAGTATTTTGCTTTTATTTTATGTGACTTTTGAGATTTGAGCGACAGACTGTACCAAATCTTAGGCCAATACCGATATTAAATGTGGACACTCAAAGCCATCTGGGGAATTCACACAACTCTTTGTTTAAGCATGGTCCAATACAGAAGACTATGAAGATTTCCAGACTGCCTGCCTCCCAATTTCATAATAAAAAAAAGGGATGATTGAAACTCAATTGGTGGCAGTTGGAAGTGAATGGCCCATTGTATCATGATGGGTTTTAACCTTGGAGTTGTTACTGCACAATACAGGATGTGGTTTCAACTTGAACACCATTTCTTTATTTGGAAAAGGACTTGAACTTGGCGAGCCATGTTGTTGTCTGTTTTTAAAAACCAGCCAAGAGCTGTTTGCAGCTAATCATCAGCCATCCGTTGGTCAGAAAGCCAGATCACGAACTAGTTGCAAGCCATCAAGCATCTACGGCAATTAACAGCAATACCTTGAAAATGGGAGATTCAGGCAGAATGACACTCACATCCACTGTCCCAGTTTAAAGTTCACCTGAGAACCAATCTCCTAGCTATTCAACTACAAGACAGCTCAAAACCTGCTGGGAACCCTTCAGTTTGCAAGACCCTTACTTCAACTTTACATCATCAAAATTATTGAAGAAACCGGGCCTGCAATGTGGGAGACCAGAAATCATGCATCGGAGACAACTATAATCTGGAAAAGTACATTGCCTTCATCTGTATCCAATCTATGTGTGTGTTTGTGTGTGTGAGAGATTGAGAGGGTAAAGTTGTGTTAATTCGGTGTGAATATGTGAGAATAACGAACATTTTTATTTTTTTAACTCACAAAAGCTTGCTGCTGAAATTAATTACCAGGGATCTTGACGACTGCCATCCTGCATTTCTCTACACCAGTCAACAGCCTCACCATTATTTCATAAAATTTCTGCCCCACATGAATCCTGAGTGATCAAGGGCTCTTTTCCAGCTGTGTTTGATTCTAAATCCACAAGAGAAATACAACGAGGTACATGTCCCCAAATAGAACAGATGATAATGAACCCTGCACCTTCTCAGCCTAATGCCTTCATGTGCATTAATTGCAGCAGGGTTTGCCATTCCATAGTGGGTCTCTATAATGGATGCAGCAGGAAACAAAGTAATTTTTTCTGGTTGTTTAAATGCAACTTTTGAGAGCTTTTTTAAAAATTTAAATTAACCACACTGAAATCTGCTCTATATTATCTGTATTTTTAATGTATTTTCTTAGGATCAGTATAAGGCATATGAAAAATTGAAAAGCTTCCCCAATTGTAGGCCATTAAATATGCTGTGCCTGAAGCTCATGATTGATGGTTAAATTTATGAGTTGAAATTTAAATTTAAAATCTCAATGAAGAAAATATATTGGTTTGGGTTCAATGGTTCCTAGAGTTGCAATTATTTTCACTGATTTCCACCCATTTAATTTCAGGCACATTTTAATGAGGTTGGGAGGATATCTGAGCATAACATGACATCAGCAAAATGGGCTTAGCTTCTGTCAGATCCAGTGTTTCATAAAGTGCTTCTTCTAGATGCTTTCTGCATGGGAGGAGGAAATGTAATGTGGCGCTCAATATCTCTAATAAATCAGTTATGCCATTCTTGAGAGAACCTACAGCAACACACCCCTTGCATCAAATGCCACTTGCTAACATGTGCAGTGCTATGATATTCTGGCACTCGCTAAGTTTCTTGTGGACAAATCTTCAAAATGCGTTCCAAATTTATTAAATGAGGAATATTTTCCCTCCCAAAATGAAAGTGCACCAAAATGTAATGCCCAGGTGGATATTAGTGGATTGTTTACTCTGTCAGCTTTTTCCGATAATGTGGTACCTGAAGAATCCTGCTTCAGACACCATGAAGTAGGTTTCATTGTCTAGAGTATGTTAACAGCAAGTTTTTACTGACAGCTCATAATACAGGCACCGGACACCATATCTGGGACGCTCGGGACTGGATGTGTTCCAGATTTGGGGTTTTGACGGATATTGGTTCCTGTGCAATGTACTTATAAAACATGAAAACGATGTGAGAAATAAAGGCTAAAAGGCTTTTATTTTCTTTTATAGTTTTATTATTTTACTTCTTATTTTCATAAATTATATCTCAGCAGAATCAGCTGGTATACAGACACAGGCCACAGAGGTTAAATGTTCAGGCTCCGTTGTACTTCTTTTAAGCACATCCTGCAGCTTAAGTTGTTTCAAATATGTGGGCCTTTCTTTCAGGAACACATCCTGTATTTTCTAATATGTGGCTCTGTAATGAAGTTCTTCTGCTTCAGCCTGCGAGTCAATTCCTCCGTGTTGCTTATGCACCTGTCAATAGACACTGTTTCCTGTTCGTCCAGTGCACCTTTTTCATCGTCATCATTATCATTCACATTCTCTTTATTCTTATTCATGATCATGTCACATATTTCACTGTCTGTGAGTTGGAGGTGAACTGGAGCATCGTTGTCAATATTCAGACAATCCTTGACAGCTTCTTTGCCCAAGACCTTGGTTTCAGCACCTGACAAACCTTTTGTGTATGTCAATAAATCTGCAACAACTTTTTTTTGTCAGATACACGGAAGCCACTAAAATCAGGCTCATTTGCACCGTCATCATTTAGGAACATAGTAACTGGCCACAAATTGCACTATCCATTTATCAAAATATCTTGGGTACATTTAACTAAGCCTTTGCAGCAATCCAGAATGAATCTTTCATGTTGAAACTTTTTGAAATTCCTTAAACTTCAAGCCTGTTTCATGTAGTGAGTGTTCTGTGCATGAATTCAGCCTTGTACTTGGTCTTGAATGTCCGCAGAACGTCTTGATCCATGGGTGTAAAGTTTGGGGCAAATAAATTCCACGACATTATCCCTGATGAGGAGTTCTGTATCAGGGTGTGCAGCACATTATCAAGGAGTAACATAATGCTTCAGCCCCTGGGAAGACCTGCAGACTGACAATGAGCCCTGGTTTTAGGGACAAAATTGTTCTTGTACCAATCAAGGAAAATTGGTCTGGTCATCCACATGCGCTTATTGGTATAATAAACAACAGGAAAAACCCGGATCCCCTTGAAAGACCTAAGATTCTGACTTTTACCAATAACAAGCAATTTACATCTGTTGATACCTGCTGTATTTGAACATCTGAGTACAGGAAGCCGTTCCTTAGAATCTTCGAATCCCATTGGTGCTGTCTCATCCGCTGTTACGTAGGTTTTCCTGGGAACTTATCTCCAAGATAATGAGCATTAGCATTGTATACTTGCTTTGCTGTTAGACCTTCTTCCAATATCATTGTGGAAAATTCATCCAGTATGCCTCTATAGCTTCATAGTCAACTAAAACTTTTTCACCGCATCCTTTCAGCAGACGTATACCCAGGCGTTTTTTAAATTTGTTATAGCATCCTGAGGAGAATTCACATGGTTATTAGACCTAGCTGTTCATGGAACACTTTTGCTTGGGCCATGATACTGAAGCAATACAATGGATATTTCCTGCTCCAACACTTCCTGAAGCACTCTAGTAACACTTTGTCTACATGGAAAGTCTTTGTCTGATGGAATGTTTTCTTATTATCCATTAATTTGGGCAAATTGCTGTCAGCATAAAATTTAATTAACTTCTCCTTTTGCTTCTTCAAATCATAGGTGGTTGATGTACCAACACCGTACTCTTCACTTAGGGGAGGATTTCTCCCTCAATGAGCAGGCTTGGCGGGGGCAGTTGGGAAGCTGACCCGCAATTGGGGCCGGACTGCAATTTCAGCACTGCCTGTGTGGTGGGGGGAAGAGGACAGCAGCACAAGTTCGTGCTTGCGCGCCAGTGCACGCTGATAAAGCTCCCTGAAGTACAGAGCTGCCTCAGGGAGCTGAAGAGTTTATAACTCTTAAAATTAAAGATTTCTGAAATGTTATAAAGCGTGTCATCTTAAGTGACTCTATCTCATGAGCAGGAACGTATTAATAATTAAATGTTAAAATTTTTATTTTATTTTTATTTGCTGTTGGAAACTTCATCCTGCCCGTGGATGAGGTTTCCTAAAAAATGCAAAAGCTGTTTGGCCTTTTTGCCTGCCCGCCAACTGCAAAACAGCGAAAAATTGAATTCAATTACCTTCTCAATGGTCCTAACAGGCCTTTTAATTGTCAGCAGGCATACTGCCGACTCCCGTACGCATCCACCGACTGAAATATCGTGTGAGTGTGCGATGACGTCAGGACGCTAACCCAATGTCATTGAGCGTCATTTTATGCTTGGTCAGGACGGGCGTGCGCCCTTCCGATGAACATTATATTCTGGCCTTGACCTTTTCACTGAGGCGTCCTTCTCTAGGCAAATTAGTAATTCTGCTTTCTGATTAATACTCAGTGAAAAATGTTTCTTCCTGGCGCTCCTGCCAGCCACAGGACTTCCTAATGGCCTTTTCGACATGATAATACAGTAAAGACTTGAACTATAGAGCGACACTTGTTCAAACAGTGTTCAAACTGTGTGGTGCCACCAAATAAAGCAGGAACTCGGCATAACACTCTGCATGCGGATATCAAATTGTTACACATGGCGCCATTGTCAAATGTAGCTTATATTCATGTCCTTCTGGTTTTTGGGATACCAGGTAAGGCTTTCTGTACCTGTATTTACAGTAGAGGGTATAAGTATGGAGCTGACTCCAAGTCTAGGTCCTTATCCTTCTCTATCCAACTCTAAACTGACCCTGGCTTTCGGTCATGTGTCTTCTTACATCACTGTGGGCGGTACTGTACTCGGTTCTACATTAACCCTTTACCATTATTAAAAAATATGTCTAGAATTTGGGAGTTGTGTGTCAATGAATGAATATGGCTGCCTTGAACTTGTTTATGAAGGCATAATTCTGAAATGAGCAGCACTTGTCCCCATGTGAGGATACAACTGATTGAGGTAAAGGTGCATATTTCTTTCGTACTATACCATACCAATGAGAACAAGAACATTTTGCAAATACTTAGCTTGGCAAATATGTTAAATGTATTTTATAACTGAGCCATTGTCATGAAGCTATTAATGTATGTAATATTATTGGAAAATATTTTATTTGAAAATAGAGGTTCAGTCTGCGGGTGTGTCTTAGTTGGATTAAAGCCACCTAGGCTGGGTGCTTTGATGTGTACTAGTTTTGATAAGTGGGAGAGATAGAGTGTATTTGCATTTTTTGAATAGAAAATTCAAGAAGTGGGGTGAAAACTGACACCTAACTAGCTGAGACCAAGCAATATATTACCAATAAAATTGGTACTACGAAGGATGTTCTATTTTTATAAGAGGCTGGTGATACAATGAGAACTTATATTTAATGAGCAGTGCTAGGTATAACTTCAGCAGTTTTCGGGTGTGCAGAGCAGAGGCAATGTGAGATCAAAAGGCAGCTGTAAGCCTCCAACTGTCTCCATAAGAACCAAAGTGAAAAGAACCTCATTTTGAATTCATAAGTTGAAAGTGCCTGGTGTCTGGTTAAGTCTATGAATTGCTGTTGCCTTAATGGAGATTAGTTTGGGAATTTGTTAAAAGTTATGATAGTAGTAATTCGAAGCCATGTGTACATATATTTTAACTTGTGTAAATTAATAAAATGTTTCATTTAGTTTCATGTAAAACCTCGAGAACCTTCCCAAATTTAGAATCGCATCTCAAACATAACACTTAAAATTATAGGTTATGACAGTTGTTTAAAATTTCCCTCTGGGATTTTTAAATAACTCCGCTTTACCAACTGCATCGGTCATAACAGCCATGGAGCTCCTCATTTCAGAAATTGCATGTGCCTGTTCTGCCACCTTTTCCCATTCTGCCCCATTGTGAGAAGAGTGGCTCTACAAACTAAAGATGGCAACCGTTCCTTGCTTCAATAACCACTGCACTATCTGCAACCTTCTCTGAAAAAGCAGCAGTCCTCCTTCCTCCCTGGATCCTTGCAGTCTGCTCAGCCATACCTAACACATCACTGAAACACAGCACAGGCAAAGCACTGAACATGCAGATGCCAATTTTTCAAGCACAACAGCAGCTGCTCCAAGCTGTTGCTGTGTCAGATTCCATCCTTTCCCACCTGGTCTCATAATACTTGGACCAACCTGCACTGGGAGATTGTCAAATTAGCTAAATTGAAGGACCTTGGAAAATAAGTTTGCTCCACACATGATCCTGCAAAACAAGATGTGCTCACAAACATTCGGATGCAGTGACATTGTACGGCAAGCAGATTTCCCTATAGTTTGAAGGTATGGTAATCTGATGTGTAATATACCTTTAAGAAATATATTATAATGGAAGATCACATGATCTTAGTATCCACTAGCAGAGTGGCACGGGCTACGTCTGTATTTAGTGGGCTGGAGTCAATAGTTAGTCGCAGCAGAGTATTGTTGCTCTGAGTTTCTTTGTAAATAAACACAGAGGCCAGAATTTTCCATTGGGCGGGTGGGCGGAGCAGGTGCTGACATGGGCAGTGCCACCATTTTGTGTGGGCGGGCCAATTAAGGGCTGCCCAGCGCATTTCCGACTCCCGTGGAGAGCGGGAGTCTGAACTTTGTGGCGGGCGTGTACAGACCGCAGGTCCAATGGTGACCCAGCAGTCTGTTTAAAAAAAGGCCTGGCAGCCTCCTTTAGGCTGTTTGCTATGGCCAGCTGCACATGGTACCACAGGGGGTCTGCACAGCAGGTCAATGTTGAGAGAAGGCCAGAGGAGGAGGGCAGGCTGCAGGGTGTGGCCCAGGAGCAGGGCAGGCTGCAGGGTAGGCCAGCGGGGGGGCCAATGTGCCCCTCGCTTTTCTGATGATTGCCTTGCTGCCCTTCTCGAGGAGGTGGCAGCATGGCGGGAGGTGCTGTTTCCCCAGGATGGGAGGAGGAGGCCCCCCCCACATGACGAAGCATGCCTGGGAGGAGGTGGCGGAGGTGGTGAGCTCCAGCGATGTGGTGCGGTGCACCTGGACCCAGTGCCATAAGCGCTTTGATGATTTGTTGCACTCTGGAAGGGTACCATGTTGGTGTTGGGCATTTAACCCAGCAGGTAGCCTTAGCCTTTGAGGGCCTCCTCCCCTCCCCCCAAGTCTTACTGTCGTGACTGCATTAACTCATGTTGGGAATTTGACGCATGCTGGGTGGGCAAGCAGATAGTGCGCATGCTTACGTCAGCCTCAGTGGTTCATGAGAACATGAGTTCTCCCCTGCACCATGTGTTGATCTTACTTGCACATGACTAGTCTGGGGGCAACCTGCAGGAGATGCAGCTAGGTGCCTACGCAGTACTCCAACACATGCCCTATTCATGGTGATGAGATTGTGGAAGGGGAGCCTCGAGGTCTCATGGCCAAGAGCCATCTGGTGCCCTCGGTGCTGCACCTAGTTGTGCCCCCTTGCCATGGGAGCTAAGACTGTGTGTTTCTTAAAGTGATGGACGCAGAATGTGTTCAAGGTGGCCGTTGGGTGGTGGCGGGGGGTGTTGGGAGCAGTCGTACTATATTTTTGTGACTGATCAGCAGTAGCATGGTGAGGAGTCATTGGAGGCCTCAGATGGGCCACTGTGGTTGGGGTGCAGCGTGCGTGTGCAGAGTACATGAGCGATTAGCCCCAATGAATGGTCTTCTCTATTTTGCAGGAGAAAAATGCACACAACAATGCTTCTGAGCATTTGTGCACTGAATGCAGCCAGGCCCAGTTGGTGATTTTGAGCCGTTTTGAGCAGGAGGCCCTGGAGCTTGAAAGGTGCCATGCACCCAGGTCCACAGGTGTCGGTGAGGCTGGGGTGGAGCAGCCAGGTATTTGAGGTCCACAGTCACATCTGCTCAGTCTTCACACCATCCAAAGCATTGATGATTGTTTGAATCGTTAAGGTAGCAACATTGCTCATTCACAGACTGATAGAGTCAGACGTGTGGGTCATAGACAAAGGTCCCTCGGCCCTTCGAAGATGCACGTGTCCAGCACCTTCCAAAGTCGCCTTATCCCATTTCTGACCACTATCCCCATGGCCTTGTATGCCATGGCATCGCAACTGCACATCCAAATACTTATTACATGTTAGGAGGGTCTCTGAGTCCACCACCCTTTTAGCCAGTGCATCCCACATTACTGTGTGCAAGAGTTCCTCAACACCTCACCTGTCAACATCATGACTAACCTTACCTTACCTTACCTTAAATAAATGCCACCAGGTTAGTCATCTATCTGCAAAGGGGAAAAGTTGTTTTCAAACCACCCTATCTATGCCCCTCATAATGTTATAAATCTCAATAATGTCACCCCTCAATCTCCTGGGGTCTATGGGAAATAACCCCAGTCTATGCTATGTGTCCTTATAATTCCAACTCTCCAGCCCAGCATGCATCCTGGTCAGCGACCTCTGCACTCTCTCCACTCCAATCACATCCCTCCCATGAAGCACTGATCACAACTGCATGCAGAACTATAGCTGTGACCTCGGCAGTGTTTTCACCACTTGCAACATGACCTCCCTGTTCCTACATCCTACTCCTTGGCTAATAAAGGCAAGTATGGCATTTACCTTCTTAAATGCCTTATGCACCTGTCCCACTACCTCAATGGGACTGTCGACATGCTCAGGAAGGTCCCTCTGATCCTCCTTACTTTCCATGGTCCTACCATTCCTTGTGTATTCCTGTACCTTGTTTGTCCTACCCAAGTGCATCACCTCACACTTATCCACATAACATTCCATTTGGCATTCCTTAGGTCATCTGACCAGCCCATCTGTATCTGTCTGTAATGTTTGGGCCTCCTCCTGACTATTTGCCACCCCACCAATATTTGTCTCCTTAGGTTCTGGAAGGTTGAGCGCATAATGAGCCTGGGGGAAAGGGAAAAATATGTCGCTGTGTGCATGCTAACTGATCCACTGTCCTTGTTATTTTCAGCATCATCAGAGCCTGGTGACCAGGCTACATTACAGATGCCCCCCTCTCACACCTGAGGGCTGTGAACTGTTGCCTGCCTCACACCATTTCTGCCAGGCAGGCACCAGCGCAGATATCAGCACACCGGTCGGAATTGCAACATTGGCTAGTGTCCCGGGGCACAGTGGAGAGGGCACTTCACAATGCTGGAGGAGCTGGCACAGACAGAGAGTGCCGATGGCACCAGCAGCCGGAGGGCTGCAGGGGACCAGGCACATGCTGAGTCGGGGCGGGATGATGTGCCTCTGGAGTCGTCCACGACGCAGCAGCTGCAGGAAATGGGGCTGGGTGTGAGGGAGCATCTGGGAGTGTTGCATGAGACTATGCCTCACTTGGCGTCTGTGGTGGAGGAATCCACGCGGAGCATGAGTGTCAGATATGAGCCTCATGTCAGAGCATCATTCTTCCTATGGAGAGAGTGGCGACTCTCCTGGAGAGGGGCTTCCAGGAGAACAAGCAGCTTCTCCTGGGGGTATGCTCAGACCTGCAAGCCCTCACAGCGCCAGTGGCCACAGCTGGTCTTTGCCAATGTGGGAGTTGGTCTTGGCACCAAGTTTCCCAGCTCCATTTACGGTGAGCAGGGAGGTCTGAAGTGACCTCATGTCCGTGCAGCAGCTGCCTGTCATCTCTGCGGGCTCCTCTCAGGGCGCTGTGGATGAGGGCAGCAGCTCCTCCACTCCTCTGCCAGTGACCATTGCCTCCGTTGAGGCTGCAATGACTGGGGAAATGCCAGCTGTGGAACTGGCAGCTCCCTCCCAGGCTGGGCCAGCACAGGCTCCAAGGGCCAGAGGATGTCCGCCAAGGTCATCGAGGCCAAAAGGACAGCAGAGTCAGCAGGCTGTCTCACAAGTCACTCCGAGCGATGGGGCAGCACCAAGACACAGCACTCGCAAACGTAAGCATAAGGCGTGTTAGGCACTCCACGGGTTTCTCACTGGTGCGTTTGTGTTGGCCCGAGATTAGGGAGTTATTATTTATTGCTGTTGATGAAGGCACTGGGCTCACCTGCTGGCACGTTGATGGCCACATGTGTGCAGTCTATTGCATCCTGGACACGGGGGAAGCCAGCAATGGCCGTGAAGCCTCTGGCTCGTTGTGCCTGACTTGTCTGGTCATAGTGGAAGTGAATGAAGGTCAATATAGCCTGAACAGAGCGTCTGTAACTTGCTTGATACAAGTGTGGACAGCTAATTGGGAGTCACCACAAAGATCACCCATCAAGCCCTGGAAGGAGCCAGAGGCATGGAAGTGGAGGGCAACTGTGACCTTCAGAGCTGCTGGCATGGGATGTCCACCCACATTGTTAGGGGAGATCTCAGGGCCAATTATCTGACAGTGTCCCTTGACAGATAGAGCCTCCTTCAGCACTGCACCTCAGTCATATTGAGGTAGCTGCTTCTCCGCCTGTATACCCCAGCAGAAGGATAGTGGCGTCTTCTGTGGCCCCTTCCATCTTGGACTACCTCTTGGCCCTGTGCCCCTTGTACCTGCGCCTGTACTCCCAAGGGTGGCTCCCCTGGAGGCTGAATGTCCACTCCTGGCTTCCTCCTTATTCTAGCCCTCCCTTCCTCCTCAGAGGAGCTGCCTCTAGTGGAAATGTCAAAACCCATACCCAGGATAAAGGGAGGCCTCTGGAAAGCTGCAGGCCCAATAAAGATTCCTGACTGAAGAGTGCTGAGCTGAAGGTTAAAAGTACAGAGAAAGCTGCTGAAATTTGTTCTGAACTGCCACAGGTCACACAGGCAAGTTTAAAATACTTTCTACAATAAGTACTCACAGACCAGATTGACAACCCCACTGAGCCCTCTTATTCCGTCCGTGGATGAGTTTTATTAAAAAGTCACTTACCTGCCTGCCCGTTGCGCCCGTGCGCTGAGGCAAAGATCACACGGGCACCTGAAAATCGGCATCGATTGCCGAGTTAAGGGCCTTAACTAGCCTGTTAATTAATGGCGCGCATGTCGCACTTCATCGCGTGCCCACCCAGCGAAATATTGCGATGGTGTGCAATGACATTGGGACGCTCGCCTGGCTTCACCGCACATCATTTTACGCACTGACGTGTGGTGCCCATCCCTCGCACGTCATCCAGAAAACTCTGCCCAGAGTTTTTGCCTATGAAGTCGCTGCTACTCAACTCTGTCATTAGTACCAAATTGGCCACCCCTTACAACAAGCGTGCAAGCAGGATCCAACAAACGGGTGACTAAGAGCCAACAAATTGGCAACGAGGATTCAACAAGTGGGATGAAGTTATCATTGAGAAACAATGCCATCAGTATTACCTTCAGGTTGTGCTGTTGATACAGGTACTCTCTTTCATGTATTATTTCTAACATGTGACATACATATCTGGATGATACAGACATTACTCACATCAAAACATGAAAGATGCCTGACCTTTCACAGATACATTGTCCCCTCACTTCATGCAGTAGTGAAGTTGCACTGGGAATTTCTCCAATGCCTAATTTGTTCCCAAAGGATTTGGTCTACGAATGAATGTGTTTATTTAAAGATGTTACAGGTTAACAGTTTCTTCAGTGTATTAACAACAAAAATTAAGGTGATTAAGGTTAGGGTGATGAGGCAAGCTTTACTGAATGGCATTATACGTAAATAAATGATCCCTTGATAGGTTAGCTGGTTAATGCGGTGCATAATTGAGCCACTCAATAGCAGAAAGGTCGCGTGTTTGACTAGTTTTTTTTTGTGCTGAATTGCTGATCAGAGCCAGATTGCCAGTCAAAGTACAATAAAACGCTTCAGAATATCTGAACTAGTGACTGGACAATTTGGCTAAATTCCTGTCCCTTCCCATACCCCATTTTCAAGATACAAAGTACACATGTGGAATAATGAGTAAGGATATGATAGAGCTTGACTATGAAGACAATCATGAGGAAATAACTTGCTGATTCTTATTATCAAAGCTTATTCATGAAGAATGGATCCTTGGGATGTGTAGGGTGTCTCGTGGTTGTGCTACTAAATCACAGCTTGAGTCAAAGCCTTCAGGAAAAGGAGGAGGAAAGTTGGAGAGGATTTTTTTTTAGAAAAAGAAACATTTTTCCCTGTTGTTAATTGTTAAACATTGAAAAAATTACAATTTTTTTATTATTCATTCATGGGATGTGGGCATTGCTGGCTAGGCCAACATTTATTGCCTATCTCTAATTGCACTTGTTCAGAGGGCATTTTTAAGAGTCAGCCACATTGCTGAGGGTCTGGAGTCACATGTAGGCCAGACCAGGTAAGGACCGCAGACTCCCATCTCTAGAGGAAATAAATGAACCAGATGGGTTTCTTACATAAATCATTTCATGCTCATTGTTAGACTTTTTAATTCCAGGTTTTTTTTTAATCAAATTCCACCATCTGCTGTGGCAGGATTCAAACTCAGGTCCCCAGAGCATTACTCTGGGTTTCTGGTTACTAGTCCAGCAACAATACCACTACGCCATCAGCTCCCCATTTTAGCCAGTTTGTCTGTTTTAGCCTGGCTGTGCTGTATAATCTGCCTTGATTTTCTTTTTATTATCCTCATCAGCAAGAAATGAATCATTCTGGATTGTGGTTCCAGGGCCCTGAATTCTGGGTCAGGAATCTGGAGGCGACCGTAAGGAGCAGGACACTGGAGGAGATTTTCAAGGAGGCGGACAACTCAGAAGCGACCTCGGAACCCTGTCCAGTTAAAGTCAGTTGATGGCCTTTGCAACAGGGAGAGCCAATGGGAATGCCTGAGGTTCTGATGGCTGTCTGCCCAGCCAGGAGAGATGAGCACTGTCGCCATGGGTGGGAAACCGGGAGGACACGTCAAGATGGAGGCGCCCTCTGAAAACTTGTTAATAGTGCAAAATATAATGTGTCTACAGCGGCCAGGCCATCACTGTGAAGGGGGAGACCCTGTACAAGATGGCCTCTGAGCCGCCAAATTGAGTGGATTGATGCTGGGCTGCTTTGCAAGATACAGCCCAGCATCCTCGTCTACTTTTCAGTTACAGGCTCCAGTCACATCAGGGGTCCATCTGCCTTTTTGAAAATTGAGACGATGAGCAGAATCATGTGATAGCTGGTGAGCAAAATGATGAAAACCGCGATGGCTGGTTTTCATGCCACATTGTCCCAAACCTGCCACGTTATTTATGCATTCCTGGGAAACACACCGTTTCTATGGTGGGGGGGGGGGGCGGTGGGGGGGCTCTCAATCGCCCACCTGCCATCACCCCGCAGCTGCTTCATGCTGGGTGCCATATTTAAAGTCCAGCCGCCAGGACACATCTCAGTGCTTCTAGACCACTACTGCTGCACGGAAGACATGGCCCTAAACTGAAGGAGACTGCAGCCTCCAGGTTCGGCGACGCATCCCTTGAGGGCCTTTTGGATGCTGTGCAGGCTTGCTGGGATGTCCTCTACCCCCGCTCTGGCTGCAGGATGGGCAGCAACAGCCCCTAACCCAACTAATCCGGCTTGGGTGGTGGTGATCAGCGCCAACACCCTGCAAAAGAGGAGAGCTACCCAGTGCTGCAAGAGGATGAATGATCTCTTCCATTCTGCCAGGGTAAAGTCATTCTTCTCATCACTGAACTCACACAATCACAAACCCATTACATAACCACAGGGATCTCACTCACTGCCCGTTCAAGGGACAATACCATTCACTCTCTCAAACTCACCTTCATTGTCCTTATCTAGTCCATGGGAAAGCTCACTACCCACTCAGGCCAGGTGTACTTATCATCGGGCTTGGCAGGCATGCTGCTTACACTCTCTCCATCTCTATTCATGCAGGACAAGCTGGCATGCAACAACAGGGAGAGGTTGCAGACTGGTGGAGGAATGCTTGAAATAATGGTCATTATAAACTTTGAAAACAAAGCCATCCAGCTGGCCAGCGACAATCTGCACCAGTCCTGTGCTGATGATGAGGTCGGCAGTGCTCTACCCAAGTTAGGGTCCAGCAGTGCAACATCCATCAGACAACCATGCTGTGAGTGATGTGCCCTGATTCACAGGCCACTGCCATGTGCTAATTATCTCTCCTTTCTTTCGCAGGCACATCTCTCAAACAGCCATTGGAGTACACAGAGATAAAAACAAAAAAACTGCGGATGCTGGAAATCCAAAACAAAAACAGAATTACCTGGAAAAACTCAGCAGGTCTGGCAGCATCGGCGGAGAAGAAAAGAGTTGACGTTTCGAGTCCCCACGACCCTTCAACAGAACTGAGTGAATCCAAAGAAGGGGTGAAATATAGGCTGGTTTAAGGTGTGTGTCTGGGGGTGGGGGGGTTGGGGGTGGGGGGGTGGGCGGGGGTTAGGTGGGGGGAGAGAGGTGGAGGGGGGTGGTGTGGTTGTAGGGACAAACAAGCAGTGATAGAAGCAGATCATCAAAAGATGTCACAGACAACAGAACAAAAGAACACATAGGTGTTAAAGTTGGTGATATTATCTAAACGAATGTGCTAATTAAGAATGGATGGTAGGGCACTCAAGGTATAGCTCTAGTGGGGGTGGGGGGAGCATAAAAGATTTAAAAATATTTAAAAATAATGGAAATAGGTGGGAAAAGAAAAATCTATATAATTTATTGGAAAAAACAAAAGGGAGGGGGAAGAAACAGAAAGGGGGTGGGGATGGAGGAGGGAGCTCAAGACCTAAAGTTGTTGAATTCAATATTCAGTCCGGAAGGCTGTAAAGTGCCTAGTCAGAAGATGAGGTGTTGTTCCTTCAATTTGCGTTGGGCTTAACTGGAAGAATGCAGCAAGCCAAGGACAGACCTGTGGGCAAGAGAGCAGGGTGGAGTGTTAAAATGGCAAGCGACAGGGAGATTTGGGTCATTCTTGCGGATAGACCACAGGTGTTCTGCAAAGCGGTCGCCCAGTTTATGTTTGGTCTCCCCAATGTAGAGGAGACCACATTGGGAGCAACGAATGCAGTAGAATAAGTTGGGGGAAATGCAAGTGAAATGCTGCTTCACTTAAAAGGAGTGTTCGTTCAGAGCTCAGCAAAGGACTTAGTTTCATACCCTTACGCCCTCACCTCAATGAATTTCGGGCTCGGCATGATGCTGAACTCTTCTTCCGCCCGTCTTCGTCTCCGGGCTCACTTCTATGGGCAGGAGTCCTCTCCGCGTTCAACGGATCCTTTCACCCACCTCCAATATTCTCCCTCCACCTGGATCCCTCCCTCTGGATTCTTACCTTCTCTTGATCTTTTCATTGAGAACTGTCAGCGTGAAATTAGTCGTCTCAATTTCTCTGCTCCTCTCACCCATTCTAATCTCTCTCTCTCTCTGAACTTACTGCACTCCATTCTCTCAGGTCCAACCCTGCCATTGTCAAACCCACTGACAAGGGTAGTGTTGCTGTTGTCTGACACACTGACCTCTACCTCGCAGAGGCTGAGCGTCAACTCGCAGACACTTCCTCCTACCTCTCCCTCGACCATGACCCCACCACTGAACATCAAGCCATTGTTTCCAGGACTGTCACTGACCTCATCTCCTCTGGGGACCTTCCTCCCACAGCTTCCAACCTGATAGTCGCCCAACCTCGGACGGCCCGCTTCTACCTCCTACCCAAAATCCACAAACAGAACTGTCCCGGTAGACCGATCGTGTCAGCTTGCTCCTGCCCCACAGAACTCATTTCTCGTTATCTTGACTCCCTTCTCACTCCCCTTGTCCAGTCCCTTCCCACCTACATCCGTGATTCCTCTGACACCTTACGTCACACAACAATTTCCAGTTCCCTGGCCCCAACCGCTTCCTCTTCACCATGGATGTCCAATCCCTCTACACCTCCATTCCCCACCAGGATGGTCTGAGGGCCCTTAGCTTCTTCCTCGAACAGAGGCCCGAACAATCCCCATCCAGCACTACTCTCCTCCGTCTGGCTGAACTTGTTCTCACACCGAACAATTTCTCCTTCAACTCCTCTCACTTCCTCCAAATAAAAGGTGTGGCTATGGGTACCCGCATGGGCCCCAGCTATGCCTGTCTCTTTATGGGGTATGTGGAACATTCCTTGTTCCTGTCCTACTCTGGCCCCCTTCCACAACTCTTTCTCCGGTACATCGATGATTACTTCGGTGCTGCTTCATGCTCTCGTCGGGACTTGGAAAAATGTATTAATTTTGCTTCCAATCTCCACCCCTCCATCATTTTCACGTGGTCCATCTCTGACACTTCCCTTCCCTTCCTTGACCTCTCTGTCTCAATCTCTGGTGTTAGACTGTCCACCAATATCCATTACAAACCTACCGACTCCCACAGGTACCTCGATTACAGCTCCTCACACCCCGCTTCCTGTAAGGACTCCATCCCATTCTCTCAGTTCCTTCGCCTCCGTCGCATCTGTTCCAATGATACTACCTTAAAAAACAGTTCCTCTGACATGTCCTCCTTCTTCCTTAACCGAGGTTTTCCACCCACGGTCGTTGACAGGGCCCTCAACCGTGTCCGGCCCATCTCCCGCGCATCCGCCCTCACGCCTTCTCCTCCTTCCCAGAAACATGATAGGGTCCCCCTTGTCCTCACTTATCACCCTACCAGCCTCCACATTCAAAGGATCATCCTCCACCATTTCTGCCAACTCCAGCATGATGCCACCACCAAACACATCTTCCCTTCACCCCCACTGTCGGCATTCCATAGGGATCGTTCCCTCCGGGACACCCTGGTCCACTCCTGCATCACCCCCTACTCCTCAACCCCCTCCTATGGCACCACCCCATGCCCACACAAAAGATGTAACACCTGCCCCTTCACTTCCTCTCTCCTCACCGTCCAAGGACCCAAACACTCCTTTCAAGTAAAGCAGCATTTCACTTGCATTTCCCCCAACTTAGTCTACTGCGTTCGTTGCTCCCAATGTGGTCTCCTCTACATTGGAGAGACCAAACGTAAACTGGGCGACCGCTTTGCAGAACACCTGTGGTCTGTCCGCAAGAATGACCCAAACCTCCCTGTCACTTGCCATTTTAACACTCCACCCTGCTCTCTTGCCCACAGGTCTGTCCTTGGTTTGCTGCATTCTTCCAGTGAAGCCCAACGCAAACTGGAGGAACAACACCTCATCTTCCGACTAGGCACTTTACAGCCTTCCGGACTGAATATTGAATTCAACAACTTTAGGTCTTGAGCTCCCTCCTCCATCCCCACCACCTTTCTGTTTCTTCCCCCTTCCTTTTGTTTTTTCCAATAAATTATATAGATTTTTCTTTTCCCACCTATTTCCATTATTTTTAAATATTTTTAAATCTTTTATGCTCCCCCACCCCCACTAGAGCTATACCTTGAGTGCCCTACCATCCATTCTTAATTAGCACATTCGTTTAGGTAATATCACCAACTTTAACATCGATGTGTTCTTTTGTTCTGTTGTCTGTGACATCTTTTGATGATCTGCTTCTATCACTGCTTGTTTGTCCCTACAACCACACCACCCCACTCCACCTCTCTCCCCCCACCCAAACCACCCCCCCACCACACACCTTAAACCAGCTTATATTTCACCCCTTCCTTGGATTCACTCAGTTCTGTTGAAGGGTCATGAGGACTCAAAACGTCAACTCTTTTCTTCTCCGCCGATGCTGCCAGACCTGCTGAGTTTTTCCAGATAATTCTGTTTTTGTTTTGGAGTACACAGCCCAGGGCCTCCAATCAGGCCCAAAAGAAACCTCTAAAGAGCAATCTGAAGGCATCCTCCTTGAAGCCTTGTCACAATGCTCACCCACATCCTTCATCGCAGAGACACACACCTCGATGGGATCTAGCTTCAGAATAACCCCAGGATTATGATCTGGTGAGCACATTGCACTGTCCTATCCACAGCACGTGGAGGCAGGGACTTCCAAGATTCCCAGCACTAGGAGGACTGGTGGAGGCCAGAACTTTGTTGAGCCGGAGTCAAATGATGAACCTCTGGCCTCGGCCATGTTACAGTTGCTGGAGCTGCAAAGGCAAGTTCGGGAACATCAGAAAGGGATGTCCACTGCACTCTTCAGATTGCAAGGCACAATGGAGGATTCTGTCTGCCTTCACTCTGAGGTGATAGCACTGGCATGCCAATACACCGAGGTCAATACTGATAGGATGGTGGCTGCCATGGAGACCTTGGTCCAGGATGTCAGTCCTATGCTGCTGTGCGGCCTCAATTCCATCACTGATGCCATAGTTGGCCTCCAACAGTGTGTATGCTGGAAGCGTGTCAGGCAGCTCAGTCTCACTCCAGCTACCACTGCTGCTCAAGGAGTCAGCCTGGGGGCCACTGGGCACCCATAGGGAGGAGGATCAGCAGGTGCACCCTCCGCCCCATCCTATTCCCCTTTTCCTGTGACCTCAGAAGCTCCAGCTCCACAGGCCTTAGAGGGTGCCTCTGCCACACAGCAGGACCCAAAAGCAGGCTGAGGCCCTCCAGCAGATGCCCGTCAAGGGCATCACAGTCAGCAAGCTGCCTCTACCTCTGCTGTGGATGTCCGGGGAGCACTAAGACGTAGCAGCAGGGTTGGAAAGTTAAGGAGAATTAGTTGCACAGCTTGGGAATGGGTGTTAATCACTTGTACATATCGTTCACTATTGTCAATAAACTCCCAAGAATGTCTCCTTGCCTATGGCTCCTTGTTCTGATGAGCAGTATTCATGTCACTCAGATGTGAAACCTTTTGCATGAGGAGGCAGGTGTCTCAGTCCAGGACCTCTTCCCTTTGCTTTGTGCAGCCTTCAGACCACAGTGATGGTCCAGCCTCACACTCCCTGGAAACATTATTGATGCCTGCACCTCGACGGTGCTTGTCATTGCTGCCAGAATGTTGTGGGGAGTTGTCACAGAGTTCTCTCGTTCTTTCTGTGTGCTCTCAGCACCTTTAAGGGGGTATGGCCCCCATCTCTTCAGCATCTGTAACCAATGATGCTGCGCTCCTGAAGAGCTCAGGTGCTAAAGGCAGCCAAGAGATCAGATGCTTCTAAAGTTTCATGGCAGCATCTCCATGATATGACCCTGATACACAGCGCAAGCAATCTGCCCTCAGCCAGACAGGAGTCAGACATTCTCAGAGGCCATGTGAAGATCTATGGAGTGTCCTCACTGCATGTTGTCATCATCCTCCTGCAATCGAGCAACTATTAGGGCCTCCACTGAATCTCCATGACAGGAGCATTCTCACAGAGGGTATTCACGCTGCGATAAGCCAGACTGGAGTTAAACGTTCACAACTGCATTGAGACGATCGATGGAGTCACTTCACTGCATGCCGTCATCATCCTCCACAAACCTAGCAGCTATGAGAGCCTCCCGAGTGTTCCTGCCTCATCTAGTCATTGTGAGAGCCTCATCCCTGCCATCGTCACCACCGAGGACCTCCTCACCCTCATGCCTGTTGGTGTCCTCCTCATTGAAAGAGATGTGCAGCACCTCCTCAGCTAGCTCATCTCCCTGTTGGAGCGCCAAGTTGTAAAGGGCGCAGCAGATGATGTTACTGCGTGACACTCTGCAGACTGTATTGCAGGGCTCCACCAAACCGGTCCAGGAACTGGAACCTCATCTTCAGAATCCCGATGGTCTGCTCCACCAAGTTGTGAGCTGCAGCATGAGCCTCATTATATCACCAGCCTGCTGCAGTCTGAGGCCACCGCACAGGTGTCATCAGCCACGCCCTCTGCAGGTAGCCCTAGTCCCTGAGGACTCAATCTACAGCATTTGTGGACCCTGGAAGACTGTAAGAATCAGTGACCGACTGAGGATGTAGGAGTCGTGCACACTCCCTGGAAACCATGCACAGACCTACAGGATGTGTTTCTGGTGATCATACTTCAGCTGCATGTTCAGCAAATGGAACCCCTTGTGGTTGATGTAGTCCACCATGTGTTGCGACAGAGATCTGAGCATCACATGAGTGCAGTTGATCGCACCCTGCAACCTATGGAAACCTGAGATCATGGCGAATGCAATGGCCCTTGCATCCTAGCTGTCCTAGTCCCGAGCGAAATGCACAAAGTTGTGTGCCCTCACAAAGATGACATGCGTGACCTCATGGATGCATTTGTAAGTGGAGTCTTGTGAGATCCCACAGAGGTACCTGTGGAGCCCTGAAAGGAGCCACTGGCATAGGAATTGAGTGCCATGGTCACTTTCACAGACACTGGCAGTGGATGCCCTCCATGTCCCCGTGGCGCTAAATCCTGCAGCAGCTGGCAGATGTGACCGAGCAGTTCCCTAGATATTCACAACCTTTGGCGACACTGGTTCTTGGTCATCTGCAGGAATGACAGGTGGTGTCTATAGACCCTGGGTTTCGTTATGTGCTGGCCTGCTTTGGCTCACTGTGGCTCTTCAGTGGTGTGTGCAGGATCCCCAGCTGCTACTTCTTCCTGAGGTTGCTGCTCCTGCCTCTGTGCAGCCAGGAGTCTCAGTCACTCTCTCCTCTATCGTCTTCATTCTCTGTAGGCCATCAGGCATATAGCTAATTCACCAGTCTCAATGATCCTAATGTACTCCTCCTGCAGGATGAAACAGAGAGAGACACGTGGTTAGCATGGGGGTACTAAGAACCTGTCCTGGTTAAGTGTGATGGCCCCTTAACGATTCCCAGAGAGTGCTGGCCACCATTTGGATGGCCAGAGATTAGTCCGCTGCATGGCTGCCCGAAACGCCACCACCTCCTCCCTCGTCCACCTGCCTGACTGGTGGCAGATTTGCACATTGGACTACATGCTGTACTCTCAGCTCAGGCGCAGGCATTCTCCTAACCTGCACTGCAAGGCTGCACTGTTAGCTTGAACCCTGGAGGAGACTGGTCCAGACCGGGATGGTGGCGTCGCAAGGGGTTGTGAGCGCCCCCACCAGTGACTGCTCCATGGCCAGCTTTAGCAAGGAGATTGTACAACATGTGCAGTCGTCCAAGTGTTCTGCCATCCCCTAAAATGCTCATGACTTTGCAGTCTGTGCTGGGGGGTGGGTGAAAATCTTTGGAGCACTTAATAGCACTTTGATGCCTCTGTGTTGCTTGAGTGGGCAGATAAGCTAGAAGCCCGACTCCAATCATATCAACAGGGCTGCGCCTGAACTGACTGAGTTGCAAAGGAATGGTCACTTTACGCCATTTTCCCTAGTGCTTGGCCACTTCCCTCAACCACCCTACCCACCCCTCTCACCCCAAATGCTTGTGCGCAATATTCAACGACAGGCCCCTGCCCCCCCAAAAAGTCACCTCAATATGTTCCTCCAGGGTCTGGTTGCTGTAGGGCTCCAGCATCTTGTGCTCCTTGGATGTCCGCGCTATGAGCAAGGCCCTAACAGTAAGTCCTGACTTCTGCATGTCACAGGCATTCTGCACATTTTCCCTCTGACGTGGGCAGTAACTTTTATATGGGGAGATGATTCCCGTGAGCAGGGCTTTTAATGATATGCAGCTGTATTGAAATCAAGTTCCCGTGTGTGGCAGTAGGAAACGCAGCCCGCCATTGACCGGTGGAGTGAACGATTGCAAACTGGTTTCACGAAGGCGTGAAACTGATTTTTGGCCTTCTCACCATATTGTCTGCTCACGCTCATCATGATGCCCAATGCCAAGGGGCACAGAAAATTCTGTCCTCGGTTTTGACACATGGGGATAAATTTTTGTTTTTACTGCCTGGACTGCAGAAATGCAAAACTAGCAGGGAAGGTCGCACACATTGCTGACAGAACTCATTGAATTTTCCTTTCAATAATCTTGAAGGCTTTCATGAGGGACATTTGATTTTACCCACCACAATTTCCTTTCTAGTTTCCACCTCATCTATATTGAACAACTGGATGTATGTATGAATGTGAGTTCGTGTGTTTGTGTGTGAGTGTGTTTGTGAGCATTTGTGCGTCTCAATGAAACACTTCTTCCATTGTTTGCTATTTTTGGCCTGTTTCTGTGGCTCCCCACCAGGCTAAACCTGGCGGGAACAGCAGCCATGGCAGAAGGCCTAGTAACATAAGATAAATAAAAGTGATTACTTGTCTGAGTGACAGGAGGAACCAGAGTGCTCCAATGAGTCTCATAAGGAAATCTTGGGCCTCTCCTGCATCAGGTTTCCAACATGTCTTCTGGTATGCTAACCTTGTGCAATGGACCATTGTCCCATGGCCTTTGACTACTCGATTTTTATTCTTCATCCCACAGATCTCCCAGTTGCTTAGACGGGAAGTTTGCAGATGGCCCAGCTATGAAAATTAGCCAAGCTTCCCTCTACTATTCCCTGATGTGTGGCTTCCAGTGCTCCTGCCCGGGGGTTAAAACCAAGCCCGTGCATAGTTTTCCCAGATTCATTCTAGCAAAACCCTTCATAATTTTAAATTCCATTCAGGCTTTTTTAAAATCTTTGCTGCTTTAGCAGAATAGGGCCTGTGTTTATGCTTTGTATTCTTTATGGCTTTAATTTTCTGTATGTAATAGGGCACCCAAAGCAGCACTTAGTGCTCTAACTGTGGCCTTACCATTCCCAATGCCAATTTATTACACAGTATTTACAGCACAGAAACAGGTGATTTATCATTGTCTGTTTACTCAAAGTCTCTGATTACAAAATTCAATATTACAGTGGCCTTGTAGACAGTTTTGTTCGCATGCACTCACACTTTCAGGAATATATATATCTACACTCTGAGGTTTCTCTCTTCTTCCTCATGTTTCAACATTTTGAAATAAGTTAATACTTTCATACTTTGTTTCTCCTCCCATAGAGTGTGTTACATTTTATAACTATGAAAACTTTAAACAGATCCAGAAATGTTATAAAAGCAAAATACTGCAGATGGTGGAAATCTGAAACAAAAACAAAAATAGCTGGAAAAACTCAGCAGGTCTGACAGCATCTGCGGAGAGGAATACAGTAAACGTTTCAAGTCCGTATGACTCTTCATCAGAACTAAGGAAATATAGAAATGAGGTGAAATATAAGCTGGTTGAGGGGAGTGGGACAGGTAGAGCTGGATAGAGGGCCAGTGGAGGCAAAGAAGAGATTGCCAAAGATGTCATAGACAAAAGGACAAAAGGGTGTTGACGGTGGTGATATTAGCTAAGGAATGTGCTAATGGTGACATTAAGGGTAGAAAGCAGGATGGGCAAGTGACAGATAGCCCTCGTGGGGGTGGGGGGAAGGGATCGAAATAGGCTAGAAGGTGGAGATAAAGCAATGGATGGAAATAAATTTAAAAATAATGGAAATAGTTGGGAAAAGAAAAATATATTTTAAAAATTATAAATTATTGGAAAAAGGGGGATCGGAAAGGGGGTGGGGATGGAGGAGAGAGTTCATGATCTGAAGTTGTTGAATTCAGTGTTAATTCTGGAAGGCTGTAAAGTACCTAGTCAGAAGATGAGGTGCTGTTGCATCAGTTTGCATTGAGCTTCACTGGAACATTGCAGCAGGCCAAGGACGGATATGTGGGCATGAGAGCAGGGTGGTGTGTTGAAATGACAAGCAACAGGAATGTCTGGGTCATGCTTGTGGACAGACCGAAGGTATTCCGCAAAGCGGCCACCAAGTCTGTGTTTGGTTTCTCCAATGCAGAGGAGACCGCATTGGGAGCAGCCAATGCGGTAGATTAAATTGAAGGAGGTGCAAGTGAAGTGCTGCTTCACTTGAAAGTAGTGTTTGGGCCCTTGGATGGTGGGGAGGGGGGAAGTAAAGGGGGAGATGTTGCACCTTCTGTGATTGCATGGGAAGATGCCGTGGGAGGGGGTTAAGGTGTAGCGAGTGATGGACGTGTTGACCAGGGTGTCCCAGAGGGAATGATCCCTGCAGAATACTACCGGGGGGGGAAGGGAAGATGTGTTTGGTGGTGGCATCATGCTGGAGTTGGCGGAAATGGTGGAGGATGATCCTTTGAATGCAGAGGCTGGTGGGGTGATAAGTGAGGACAAGGGGGACCCTATCATGGATCTGGGAGGGAGAGAAAGGTGTGAGGGCAGATGCACTGGAGATAGGCCGGATATGGTTGAGGGCCCTGTCAACCACCATGGGTGGGAAACCACGGTTAAGGAAGAAGGAAGACATGTCAGAGGAACTGTTTTGGAAAGTGGCATTATCAGAACAAATGAGATGGAGGTGAAGGAACTGAGAGAATGGGATGGAGTCCTTACAGGAAGCGGGGTGTGAGGAGCTGTAGTCGAGGTAGCTGTGGGAGTCGATAGGCTTGTAATGGATATTGGTGGACAGTCTAACACCAGAAATTGAGATAGAGAGGTCAAGGAAGGGAAGGGATGTGTCAATGATGGACCATGTGAAAATGATGGAGGGCTGGAAATTGGAAGCAAAATTAATAAATTTTTCCAGGTCCAGACGAGAGCATGAAGCGGCACCAAAGCAGTCATCGATGTACCGGAGAAAGAGTTGTGGGAGGGGGCCTGAGTAAGACTGGAACAAGGAATGTTCCACATACCCCATAAAGAGACAGGCATAATTGGGGCCATGCAGGTGCCCATAGCCACACCTTTGATTTGGAGGAAGTGAGACCATAAGACCATAAGACATAGGAGCAGAAATTAGGCCATTCAGCCCATCGAGTCTGCTCCGCCATTCAATCATGGCTGATAAGTTTCTCAACCCCATTCTGCCGCCTTCTCCCCGTAACTTTTGATCCCCTTACCAATCAAGAACCTATCTATCGCGGTCTTAAATACACTCAATGACCTGGCCTCCACAGCCTTCTGTGGCAAGGAATTCCATAGATTCACCACGCTCTGGCTAAAGAAATTTAAGGAGTTTAGACCAGTTTAAGGAGAAATTGTTCAGCGAGAGAACAAGTTCAGCCAGACAGAGGAGAGTAGTGGTGGATTAGGATTGTTCGGCCCTCTATTCGAGGAAGAAGTGGAGAGCCCTCAGACCATCCTGGTGGGGTATGGACGTGTAGAGGAATTGGACGTTCATGGTGAAGAGGAGGCAGCTGGGGTCAGGGAACTGGAAATTGTTGATATGATGTAGGGTGTGAGAGGAATTGCGGATGTAGGTGGGAAGAGACTGGACAAGGGGAGAGAGAATGGAGTCAAGATAGCAAGAAATGAGTTCTGTGGGGCAGGAACCGGCTGATACGATCGGTCTTCCGGGACAGTCCTGTTTGCGCATTTTGGGTAGGAGATAGAAGCGGGCCGTCTGAGGTTGGGAGACTATGTGGTTGGAAGCTGTGGAGGGAAGATGTCCAGAGGAGATGAGCTCAGTGACAGTCCTGGAAACAATGGCTTGGTGTACAGTGGTGGGGTCATGGTCCGGGGGAGGTAGGAGGAAGTGTCTGTGAGTTGACGCTCAGCCTCTGCGAGGTAGAGGTCAGTATGCCAGACAACAACAGTACCACCCTTGTCGGCAGGTTTGATGACAAAGTCAGGGTTGGACCTGAGAGAACGGAGTGCGGCAAGTTCAGAAAGAGACAGGTTAGAGTGGGTGAGAGGAGCAGAGAAATTGAGAAATGTTATGTTGGCCTGCCATTTTATAGGAGTGAAGTGGGCACCTAAGTGTCTAGTATGGGTGGACTGTGTGCATGCACTCAGTCTGGGCAGATGTGCATCACCCGCCATATCGTTAAAGCTCCTATAGGCTTTCAAGGTTTGCACCCGAGATAGGAATTAACCCCTTTACATATGCAAATAGGGCTCCTCACGCTATTTTGAGACCCCATTTTACAGACAGTTGCAGGGGTTGATAGTACAGGTCCTGCATGCTTAGTCACTGATCACACTTGGCACCCAAACCAATGGTCTTTAAAGAGGTTGCTAGAGGCTGCTCTATGAAATGTAATATTTCATTTTTTTACTTACTTTATTCTGGAGCAATAATGAGCAAGCATGGGCTGTTATCAGCCACAGCTCACTCCCCTCTTAAGTGCATTCCAGGCTTTACTTATGATCCTATTTGGCATCAATCAGAAATATTGGTGCCTTCTGAGACTTGTGGTTGACTCCAGGGCCACAACTGACCACTGTAGCTATTGAGGATTGGCAGAATAGTTTCCACTGCTACTCCTGCCATCCTCATTAGCAATGGACCCAATTTCTAAGCCATCAGGCTTTCATTAATGCACAGGTAATTTCCTGTTTGAAAGCAAAGGGAATTTTGCCTGCATGTATTTTCTCTAAACTCACAATAAAAAATTTATTCCTGGGTGATTGTCTCAATACATTATTTATGGAAATACAACTGTTCCTAAAGGTAAAAGCTTTTCATGCAAGGGATAATGTTTCATCCCGGAAAGATGCTGAAACTTCAGATCCAATGGGTGAATTTCCATTATTGCCCATGTCACTTAAATGTTTCCTGTAATTTCTATGGGTACAACAAATAGGCATCCCAAAAATGAAATTAGAATTTCCTGAAAGTAACTGTCATGATAAGATCAAATGCTTTACAAGTTTATTTGGAAATGTAACAAAGGCAAAAAACATTCACGTTGAAAATACACTGGAACAGACTGTTCTCTCTTCTCTCTCTCTTTGTCATTGCCTTTGATTTTACCCTTTGTAGTTGCCTCTGTTTTTGCATTTAGTGGTTATTAATACTTTCAGATCTTAAGCACATATATCATCAAGCAGTTTCAGCTCTCAACCTACTGAATGTGAATCCAAAGAGCCTGTTGATAGATAATTACCATTCCCACTGAAAGTAAAAGTTATGTGTGAAGTAATGCACTAATGCTTCTTGATGTAGGAAGGGAGGTTTGCTGCCAACTATCAGGGATGTCCTTTTAACTTTCATAGTCATTGATCGCTATTTCTGACTGACCAGTGGACGTGCCTGTTGGAATCAAAGAACTGAGACTCTATCAAATACTTTGGAAGAAACATTACTTTTTTCATGGTAAAAGAAATCTTAGGAGGGTGGACAGCTTAATTTACTAAAGATGGGTTCAATAAATAATCCCATCGCACAGGTTTAAAACACACAAGCAGTAGGGAGGCTGTGATTTCCATAATTTGCTTTCCTTTGGTTTATATTGCAGTGAATACAGCAATTACAGAGGGCTGGGTTATACATTGAGGGCAGGCTCTCCACGCCTCAGCGCAAATGTCAAGAGTGGGTCCACCTCTGCTTAGCTGGCTCACCCTGTTTTAATTTTTTGGGTGATGGTCCTGTAGTTATTCCGTGGTGAGACTTCCATCCAGCTCCAGGAGGAATTCCCACCTCGTAGAGCTGCCAGCCAATCAAAGACCAGCAGCATCGCACATCAGCAGCGCCAGTGGCCACTGCCGGCATTGCAGGTAGGCCAAGGGAGTGGCATTCAGTGATGGACCCAGACATTCAGGTCTGTCCAGATCTTGTTGGGGCCAAGCTGACAGGCACCAGTGAGGGGGAATAGTGTGGGGCATGTTGGACAGGGCAGGGAAGGAGAGTAGATGTGGGGAGGGAGAAATGTGGGGTGGCCTCCGATTGACAGCGACAGGATGAGGCCCTGAATTGGGCATTAAGTGCCCACTTAAGGGCCTCAATTGGACTACAGCGGGCCAACCCATCCACGGCTCTCCTGCTGCTCATAAAATTGTGGTGGGTCAGGGCGGACACACCGCTGATGACACGCTGCCCTAATTTACGGGTTCACCCACCTGCTTTCCCACCCATGGGTGGCCCATAAAATTCATCCCATCATTCTAGAGAATGAGCTGATTCAGCTAAATTCTGCAACAAATATTTTAAGCTCCGCAGAAATTAAAAACAAGAATGTTATAGAGACAGTAAATGAGTTTACAAGCAATTTCGGTTATGATAATACTCTGATGTGCTCTTCAGGCACAATTTGTGTTTTTGAATAATCCAAGGTGGAAGGGGCTGCAGAAGACACCACTATCCTGCTGCCAGGGTTTACTGGCAGTGATGCAGCTACCTCAATATGTCCGAGGTGCAATGCCGAAAGAGGTTCTAGCTCTCCAAGGATACCGTGGTCTCCATTTGTCAGATGATTGGGCCTGAGATGATCTGAAACTGTATGGGTGCACACCCCATGCCCATGGCTCTGAAGGTCACAGAGGCCCTCAACTTCTATTCCTCTGGCTCTTTCCAGGGGTCAGTAGGGGATCTTTGTGGAGTGTCCCAATCAGCTGCCCACAGTTGTGTCGAGCTGGTGACAGAAGCGCAGTTCAGGTGGGTAATGACATTTATTCATTTCTGTACAGATGAGACCAGCCAGGCAGAGTGAGCCAGAGGCTTTGCAGTGATTGCTGGGTTCCCTGTGTCCAGGGTGCACACATGTGGCCATCAAGGTGCCAGCGGGTCAATCGGGTGCCTTTGTCAGAGGAAGGGCTTCCACTCCATGAACGTGTAGTTAGTGGGCAGAAATTTTCACTCAGCAGGCGGGCACACTCCTAACCCACTCGAGGATGAAATGACACGCTTTGACATTGGCTAAGCGTGCTGACGTCAATGCACAGTTGCACGATAGTTGGGTCAGCTGACAATTAAAAGGCCTGTTAAGGCCATTAAGTTAGCAATTAACGGAAACTTTTTGCTGCTTGTCCAACCTAATGGTTGGCGAAAAGACCAAACAGCCTTTGCATTTTTTTTTGAAATCTCATCCATGGGCGGGATGAGGTTTCCAAAAGCAAATAAAACTAAAATAAAAACTTTATTTTTTTATTAAAAACATGTCCCCACTCTTTACATTATGATAGAAACAGACAATAAACTTTTAATCAGACTGTTGAATTTGAAAGAGCTTGCACCAATGCCAGCAACAGTTTAAAGGTTTAAGATTGCTAAGGTTTGATACTCATATGATATATGTTTAAAGGAAACAACAGATACAGAGCAAATACATTATCACACATTGAAACAGAGAATACAGAGAAATGTAATGTTGAATTTGTGGAGGAAGTTAAGGAGTTTCCTATAATGACAGTCCATACATATTGAAGAGGAGATGCTACACTCTCCAATCCCACAACGATTACAGAGACTCAGGCTTCCTTTTAACCGGTTTTATTCAAGCATATGCAAGGGAGCTGCAATCATTCCTAAGAATGAAGACCCAGCTCCCTGACTGATTACATTTCACTACTTTTGTACTTTTTCTTATCATAACACATTTGAATACATCCAATCAGTAACCAACACACCATTTCCATACTTACTCTATCCTATTGAGTACATAAACATGTGATTTTGCGAACCAATTATTCTAAAGGATGTATGCATAATTATATTATCCAATCAGAATTAAAACACGTATGTAAAGACCTTGGTTCTTACAACTCAAGACTTTTTGTGTTTCATCAAATCCCACTCTTTGTCCATTGTTCATCTTCCCATATCTAAGCTAAAACCATCTGCTCCTTCCCTATCTGAGAGAGGAGTACACTTAACCTAATTTATGTCACACTTTTGTCTCCAGTCTAACTTTCAAGGCTGTGCAATGTTATTCTGGTAATCTTCAACTCTTAATATGTTTAGCAGTCTGTCTGCCTGGAGATTTTAGGTGTTTTTCAGTAAATTCTTACTGTATTCTCTTTTAGCATTTTTAATTTCCCCCTAACACAAATCAAAGAGGCTCAAAAATCAGACAAGGAATGTAAGCAGGTCAGAGAATTTTGCATTAGAGGATGGTCAACATATATGCTACATAGTCATTTGGAGTGGTGAGCACCTCGCAATGACTTGTTGGTATACAGTGATGGAGTAACTCAAAGAGCATTGGGACTTGAAACCTTACAATGTCTACATCAAGGTCATTTAGGCATTATCAAGTGCAGAGCCTGAGCACAGCATTCGGTTTGGTGGCCAGGTGTTTTGAAGCCACTGGAAGAAATGATGTCCAGATGTGGAGGTAGGTGCCATTTTGCATCTGTATTGCTTCTAAATCTCTTACTGTGCTTTCCATGGCCAGTGCTATCTATAGCACATTCATGAAATCCAAATTCACTTTGGACAATAATCTTTTCTGAATAGTGTCTTCTTTCACTCCACACAATAAACAATCTCTGAGCATCTCCTTTAGAGTTGTACCAAACTCACAATGTTCCATTAGCTGCTTCAAATGTCCCACTTAACATGCAATTATCTCACCTGGGGCTCTATTTCTCAAATTAAACCTGAACCACTGCATCGTGACTGAAGACTTTGGCTGAAAATAATCCTTCACAAGGTCCACCAATTCATCAAATTTTTTTGAACCTGGGGCAATGGGTGCCACCAAACTTCGAATCAAACCATAGGCTTTGCCCCACATGTACTTAAGAGTAATGCTCGCCTCTTCTCTTCCCCCATAAACTCGTCCATTTGAAAAAAGAATGTGAGGCATTCTATTTAATGAGACCAATCATCTGTGGCTGGTTCAAAAGGATCAATTCTCCCAAATGGTGGCATTTTGAAAGAGGATAACTTCTTCATTCTTATGGAACTTTCTACTTACAATCACTGGGTGAGGTACAGTGCCGATTTATTTTTAACTTGGTTTCTTTCATTCAATCCTGTTTTATCCTTATCACCAGATTGTTGTCAGCGTGACCAAGTTGCTACTATTGATCAAGTTGAACTGCAGATACTTCTTAAGTGGAAACATTAAATTTATTTACTGAGCAGCAACTGTTCATGTGCTTTCAACTCCAACTCTGTCTCTGCACTCTGAGTCCTGAGGTGGCCCGCGCTACTATCCTATTGGTTACTACAGATCATGTGATCTCCCTTAACAAGCATTATCCCTAAATGTAAATTACACACTACATGAAACCATAATTACTACAACGGTTCTTATTAGTAACTTAAGATATCACATTGGATGTACCAGAAGTGTTTCTTCAGTTTATTTGGTTCAAGTTGTCTTTCTCACTTTCTTGCAGAGAGGAACTTGCTGAAACATATCTAATTATGGGCTCTGTTAAGATTGTCTTCAGCATCTGGCAAGTTATACTGTCTGATAAACAGCTTCTCTTTCAGATAGTATCTGGGCAAAGCTACTTTTCTTTTGTCCAACTGCACCTATCTCAGCTTGGTAATGGGTTCATGCCACACTTCTGCGTTTTTATATGTCCAGTGCGCATTCAGATCCAGTGTCTGTGTTGAGATTTTAAAATCAGCATGGAACTATTCCCAGGTGGTTCCCATTAAAACTTTGGGGATCTCACATTGACATGGAACCGACCCATGAGCCAATGTGTTTCCTTTTTTAATATGCACAGTTAGTTCACATGGATTCATAATTGGTGGAACAGGAAAGATTCATAGCTCATGGAGACAAAGAAAAGCCGGAGTTGTTTGGCAAATGGTGAGTCCCTTATGCATCAATTGGAGAAACACAATGAAATAATATTCTCAGTTCTCATATTCTGCTATGTTCAAAGTCTTAGTCATTAATTTTGTTGGTCCACACAATGTTCTTGAGGCAATGCTAACTGTGTAATTAAATATCATTAGTAAACCCACATTGTCCATAAAACTTAATACAATATTTACATGTCATGGACAGCACTTTCCACCAGCCTCAAAACAATGACCCATAATCTGCAGTCAAAATAACATGAGCTTAAAGTGCTCACTGCATGTGCAAATGCTATAGCAACTTCAGCTGAGAGCAGATACGTGATTAAATGTTGAAATCCCAAAGCTGCTGCCCGAGATGCGGAAACTGCATTAAAGCTGTCTGACTCACTATTTAAATGTTATTGAGTGGCAGGAAATTACTGTGTTTAGAATCATATGATCATAGGAGCATACAGCACAGTAAGAGACAGTCCAGCCCATTGTGCCTGTTCCGGTTTCTTTGAAAGAGCTATCCAATTAGGCCCACTCTTCTAGCCTTTCCCCGTAGCTTTTCAAATTTTCCCTTTCAAGTATTTATTCAATGCACTTTTGAAAACTACATTTGAATCTTTTTTTTTTCATTCATTCATGGGATGTGGGCATCGCTGGCTGGGCCAGCACTTATCGCCCATCCCTAATTGCCCTTGAGAAGGTGGCGGAACGTGCACCGTGCTTTCAGACAGTGCATTCCAGATCACCACAATGTGCTTTATAAAAAAATTGTTTCCTCATGTCACCCCTCGTTCTTTTGCCAGTCACCTCAACTCTGTTTCTGGAAACACTTTCTCCGCATTCACTCCGTTAGAACCATTCATGATTTTGAGCACCTCTATTAAATCTCCTCTTAATCTTCTCTGGTTTAAGGTTGGCAGTGGGGGAGGGGCGAGGGGTGGGAGGGCAATCTCAGCATCTCCAGTCTCTCCTCAAACTGTAATTCCTCATCTCTGTGCCATTGTAGTAAACCTCCTTTCCACTCTAAGAGCTTGATATTCTTCCTAAAGTGCGGTGCCCAAGATTGAACATATTGGCCCGGATTTTGCAGTCAGCAGCAAAGAGGAGGTGAACACTGCTGACTGAATTTTAAATTAAATTCTGACCTTTCTCCCAGGCTGCAGCAGGAACTTAACCTCCCAGCTCCAGCATGGATCCATCGGCAGGATGAGTGGGGAGGCCTAGTGGCGAAGCACAATTCTAAAGTCGAACCCCTTCTGACATCATGAGCTGAAGAAATACCCCCTTGAGGTCTGTCTCAATGATAAGTGCTTTTAAAATGTTTTCAAGTGTTTAAAAAAGACATTTAAAATGTTTTCCTTATTCAACTTTTAATTCCAGTTTCCCCTCCCCCCTATGGCACCCCTGCTCTGCTCACAACCCACCTGCCCCCATCACCCACTGCTCACCCTCAACATCTTGAGCTCTCCCCACCCCGCAAAGCAGCCCCCCGGTATCAGTGGGACTGTCGCCACAGGAAGTGAGGGGTGTTGTGAGTGCTGGTCTGTTTTGACACTTCCCCTGATTAAAAGGACTGCACTCCTGGACCTGGATCTATGCCTGCTAGGCGCAGCACTAATTAAATTACTATAATTAGTTTTTTTTTTGAAAAATATACTTTACTCATAAAATATCTGAAATAACATTACAAAACATTCCAAATCACCATCACAAAAAGTGCAACCATATTCAACTTTTACACATGGATCACAAGGTGCTTCAATACAATCAATGAATATTACAGTCACTTCAATATGGTGATTACAGACAGTCAGACAGTGCATTGGTATTGGAGTTATCAAAATACATCATGTTGCATTCTGAGGTGCTTCAATACAATTATGATACAATTAGTGTTCAATGCATACATTCATTGTGAGCCGTCTAGTCTGAGGAGTCTATACCTTTCCCAGCCCCTTGGTGCACTATGGCAGAAAGGTCTTAGACAGCGACCTTTCCCCATTGCACCTTTGCGGTGGCCATCCCAAGCTTTCGCGTGTCCCTCAGCACGTAGTCCTGGACCTTGGAATGTGCCAGTCTGTAACACTCGGTCGGGGACAACTTTTTGCACTGGAAGACCAACAAGTTTCAGGCAGACCAAAGAGTGTCACTATAATTAGTAGTGTAAATACAGGGCAATCAGCCTGTATACAGGCTGACAGGCCCCAGCAGAATCATCAACAGGGTCTCCCCCAGAGCCCTTTCTGGTGAACTGTAGCCTCCAGGTTGCAGAATAAGTCGTTTCCCCAGAAGTTGCAGTTCCATTGTAGCCCTCAATAGCAGTGAACACCCCACCGTTCACTGTCATTAATCCTCAAGATCCAGTCTGTTACTCCAGCTGAGCCTTAATCAGTGTTCTATAAATGATTAGCATAACTTCCTTGCCTCTATTAGCAAAGCCAAGCATCCCATATGTTTTATTTAACAGCCTCCTCAACTTGACATGTCACCTTCAAAATTTGTGTACATGTACTCCTAGCTCTCTGTTCCTGCTCTTCCTTTAAAATTGTACCAGTTTATTTATATTCCCACTGCTCCTTTCTCACATCAAGATGCTTCACTTCACATGTCTCCCCATTAAATTTCATCTGACATGTGTCTACCAATTTCACCAGTTTGTTTATGCCCTCCTGAAATCTCCTCCTCATTATATGTTACATTTCGATTTTTGCATCATCTGCAAACTTTGAAATTGTTCCCTGTATACCCAAGTCCATGTCACTCATATATGTTAAAAAGAGCAGTGCTCCTAATATTGACCCTTGGGGAATATAACTGTATACTTGCTTCTGGTCTGAAAAACAACCATTCTCCACATTCTGTCCTTCCTATTATTCACAATTCCACTGCCTCTCAATCCCATGGGCTATAATTTTATTAATAATTGTATATATATCCTCTGAGAGTGGAGCCTCATTAGGTAGGAAACACAGGTTGAAAAATCAAATGTATATTTTATGTACTTGCCATTCATGAAGCTCAACATAAACACAGAATCACCGAATCTTTACAGCACAGAAGCAGGCCTTTCAGTCCATCGAGTCTGCACTGGCTCTCTGAAAGACAGTCCCACGCCCCTGCCTTATCCCTGTAAGCTTGCACATCTTTTTTTTTCAGATAGCAATCCTATGGATGTAATTGAGAGTGAAGAGTGTGTGGCTTTAGGTTAGGGTTTTGTGTTTTGACAAAATTGAAAATTACAGAACTGTCCCCTAACAGGTGCAGAACAGGCAACAGAGGCATTTGGTCACTGTCACTGCTTGCTTGTCCCTACAACCACCCTGCCACCACCACCACCAATTCCCCCCCACCCCCACCTCCACTTCTCTCCCCCCACCCTCCCCCACCTTAAACCAGCTTATATTTCACCCCTCTCCTATTTTTACTTAGTTCTGTTGAAGGGTCATGAGGACTCGAAACGTCAACTTTGTTCTTCTCCGCCGATGCTGCCAGACCTGCTGAGCTTTTCCAGGTAATTCTGTTTTCATTTGGTCACATCTCTTTTAAAATGTGCTGAGATTCGGAAGGAGAGGTAAAGAAACTGTAAAGATCACTGTACTCCTCCCAAGATATGGTGACTGCCTCTGAGATGCCTTTTGACCTGTCCACATTTTCTCTTTACTGTTTTCCCTCTCGTGGTTCTTGCAACACCATTCTGTAGGTCACAGTAAAGCAGGATCCATATTGCCAAGAGAAAAGCGAAATTCTGCAGATACTGGAATACTGAAATAAAAGCTGAAAATTCTGGAAGCATTCAGCAAGTGAGGCAGCATCTGTGGTGAGGGAGAAAGAGTGACATTGGACTTGGATACCATTGAAAGGAAACGTGACTCACATTAAGCTCTAGAGGGTGTGTTTGGTTTTGTTATTGTATATAATGCATCATTATGATGGTATAATCATGAAAGTAAAGGTTATATATTTATTTGTACCAAAATTTATTGTTATTCTAATTGTTCCTTTCTTGAGCATTTATGGCCGACCCTCCCATGCAATTTCCTTACACTGATGTGGCCCTCTGGCCAAAAAGTTTGCCCGCCCCATTCTGAGGCCGAGAGCTCCTTGAGGCTGTTCACTATGGCCATGCTGCAGCCATTTGGGTAGCACTGCATAGGAGTACTAGAACAGGCAAAAGCACCAGTAATATGGAAAGGTGATTAGTTGACTTTTGGATGTGATATGGCATGATTTAATTTATGAATTTGGCTTATAATGTTTATTTTGCAGTGGTTTTTATTTTTGCATCATGACCAAGAAGAGGCTATGAAGATCAGTAACAGAAGGGAGGCAAGGTGTGAGACTTGATGAATTTGGAACTGGGGATGCATTTACCAATGTCGCAGTCAGTTGAGTCAATCAAGGACAGTCCGGCCTGAAAGGGGCTATCTAATTTGCCTGTTCCATTTCTCTTCCCCCTCTATCTTCTCTTCCTCATGCACCTGCTCCTCAGCTGCTCGCCCTTTATCTGTTGGCAGGGGCTGTGCCCTCATGATAGTGAGGTGGTGCGGCATACTGCAGACCACGTTGTAACTTAACACACACACTCTGAGAGGAATTCTCCAGCCCTGTTGGTGACAGGAATCATGGCGGTAGTGAAATGACAATGTGGCGAGAAGGCCAAAAATCAGTTTCATGCTATCGTGAAACCAGGTTTTGATTGCCCGCCCCACCCGTCAATGGCGGGCTGCATCTCCCGGCGTCACACTTCAGGACCTAATTTCAATGCTTTAGCATCTCATTATAAGCCTTGCTCAGTGGAATCACACCCCCCCCCCCCCCCCTTAACTATATCATCTGGAATGCCAAGGTGTTTCACAACTGTACATAAGCGACGTGCACCTGGCGAGCTGCACTTTACTCGGGTCTTCGAGATTTGCTTGGGGAAAGTGGAGGAGTGGCCTCAGGCAAGGGAAGAGGCTGCAGGGCGAGGGCTGTACGGGGGAAGGGTGTTATCCCAGGGTGTGTGTGTGGGAACACATGTCGATTTGTGCAAGTGCCGTCAAGATGCTGAGGGCTGAGGAGGCAGCCTTCAGAGGAAATGAGGCCAGATGGAGATGTGAAGGTGTGTGTGTGAGAGAGTGAGTGGTGATGGCTCTTGAGCTGGCAGTGAGTGAGATGCCAGTGAATGTGTGAGCATGCGAGTTTAGAGTGATACGATGGTCAACTTACCTGGCAGCATGGATGAGATCATTCATCGGTTTCCTGCACTGGATGGCTGATTTCTTGTGTGTAGCATTGTCAATGACCACCTCTGCCACCATCTTCCAAGCCAGAATCGTGAGACTGATGGGCCTCCTGCAGCCTGAGAGGGCGTACAGGACATTTTGGTGGGCCTCCATGGAGTCCAGAAGGTGTCACTGAATTGGGGAGCTGCACTCTTCTTGGCTTTTGGGGCCATGTCTTCAATGGAGAAATCCTGGGCTGCAGACATTGAGAACTGTGCATGCGGATGCAGTTTAAATATGGTGCCTGGCATGAGGAAGCGGCGAGGTAACGGTGTGGCGGGCAAATTGGAGACTGCCTGCTAGTGAGATGGCATGTTTCCTGTGGTTGCAAATGAGACGGGAAGGGGATGATGCAGCACGAAAACCTGCTATTGCGGTTGGCGGGTAAAACTTCTTTTTTCACGCCCGCTACTGCACTTAATGCAAATCTGGGACAATTCCACCCTCTGTCAGTGCACCTCCAGTCCGGTCCAGGCAGTGGAAGCAATCAAGAGAGGTGGGCCCTGCAGAGGCAGCTAAGATATTGAGAAGGTGCCTTGAAATGTAGGCACCTTTGGACAGGTAAGTGAAAATTTAAAATCAGAGGGGCCGTGTAGGCAGGCCTCTCCAGCTAGTTTGTTGGGGCCATGAGGCTGGGCTTTCCTGCCTGCGTTCCCCCTCCCCCACCTCTTTGGGTCATGGAGCCTCCAATTCAAATGTTCTCCTCACCACCCCCTACCCGCCGGCCCTCCCCGCCCCCTGCCATTTGGCTCCACAGAAGTTGCCTTCCTGAAGCCTCCCAGGCAGCAGAGTGAAATGGTCTTGGAAAATCTCCCATTATTGTGCCTTTAATTATTTAAAATGGCTACCTGCTCCCATTCAACGGGCAGCCCATCCACACCAATTCCTGTGTTAGGGAAATTCCCTGCTCCCAGCCCACTGTCCCAGGGCCAGGAAAACCCACCCCAACATTTCAGCACACTAATTGTCACCTTCACAGCTACTGAAAAAGTGGCTCCTGCCCTGCTCTGAGGTTGCAATTATGGCTGCAGCATGTAGCACATTTTAGTGAGAACATGCATTTGGAAGCATGGCCATTTCACACATTGTTTATCACCAAAGATCAGGTAGGAGAATTGCTCTCTGAGCACCCTGGGTGGATATGCTGAGAGCCCTCCCCTCCCTCTTCCAGCAACTTGTCATGCTCTGCATGAACTCGGTTCATTCTCCGAGTCATGCTGTATTCCAAGGAGAATGTCTACTGGTACACCTTTGTCTGGGAGCAACTGATTTGTGCAGGAGCCTTGAAATTAGCAAACACTCCTACAGCAACAACCGCAGTATTCGTAGACTTTCGCAACTTGAAACAACTATAGAAAGCTCCAAACACTTGTAGAATAAAAGCAATATCCAGATGAAATTTACCAGCAACTAACCCGCTATTAATTGATGTTTCCTTTAAATTGTGGGGCTCTACCCTGCAGCTGAATGTATATTTGGCTTTGTGAGATTGAGAGGATGTTGACTGGAGCGTTGAGCTCCAAAATGGTGCTGCTGACATCACATCAGCTTTACACATCATGACCTATCTGCTCTGCAAACTTCCAGTGACTATTCACTGCGCAAGCACCTAAAATTCTCACAAATATGGCACCTGGCATTATTCATTCCAAAAGTGTGCACGTGTTGCAAAAGCCAATGTGGAGCTCTAAGAGCACCCATAATAGCTGAACTATGAACACAAAGAGTCCCAATTTCTCACCCTTGGTTTCTAAAATCATGTTCTAAAATCACTCCCAATTTCTGAAATCTGCTGCCCATTGTTCTGGTCTACATACTTGTTGCTCTGTGCAAACCATTAAGATATGCAGTTAACTTTCTATCAGTCCAGTTATGTAAGATGTGATTAATATGAAATGCACATTTATCGATGAGACAGGCTACAGGGCCAACAGGGCATGAATCTCTCTGATTTTGTAAATCCTGAAGGACATTAGTTGGTTGTAGATTGATACATTCTTCAAGGTTTATGAGTAATGGGAGTAAATCTGTTTGTTGGTGATAGGGGCTGTTTCTAAGATGTTGGAACTGCAATTTCAGCAAGGGCCTGAATCCTTATTTTCACAATATGGAGACTGACTTATGTCTAGAATCTATCTCGTGGACAGCAAATTAGGAAGCTAAAAGCACTGAATCATTTCAGTATTTAATTTAAAATTTAATTTTGCCTATTTCAAAATCATGAGAGGTCCAGACAGGGCAGATAGGGAGAAACTGTCCCCATTGGCGGAAAAAAACCGAGGGGTTTGGCAAAAGGAGCAATAGTGACATGAGGAATATTTTTTATGCAGCCAGGATCCAGAATGCACTGCCCAGGTGTATGGTGAAAGCAGATTCAATCATGGCTTTCAAAAGAGAATTGGATGATTATCTGAAGAGAAATCTTTTCAAGACTGGGAGGAAAAGGGCAGGTTAATGGGGCTAAGTGAGTTGTTCATGCAAAGAGCTAGCACAGGCATGAAGGGCTGAATGGCCTCCTTCTGTGCTGCGACCATTCTATGATTGCTCTCAACCCTGTGAACTGAATTAGCTGCAGCACAGTCATTTTCAATTCTTAATGGGCAGCAGCACATTACAGGGTTGCTGGGAAGAAACTGCAGTTCTGTATTCTCAATAGTGAGGGATTTCAGTGATCAGGAGCTAATCTGTTTTCCAATTTCTGAGCTTGAGGTTAGTTTTCCAAGCACTCATCTGTATGAGGTGCATTTCCTGTCACCCATGCATGTCGTAAAATTATGGACAACATGCTGCAATTTTCTGATACCTTCTCAAAGAAAGCGCGGATGAGGAACATTCCCTGGAGTCAGCACCAGGGTCTCTCTGGTCAGGCATAGTTTCGTCTGAAGCAGACTCAATCTTCTTGTACCCAATCGCAAAGGGCTTTTTTCCCCATTTCCCATTTCAGCTATTCAATCTCCAGTAAATTAGAATCATAGAATGGTTACAGCACAGAAGGAAGCCATTCAGCCCTGCATGTCCATGCTAGCTGTCTGCAAGGCAATTATACAGGCAATTATTTTTGTCACAGATGTGAGTTGAGATTCTCAAAGTTTATTGCTGACTGACTGAAAGGGTCTCATGAGGAAATGACGAGCTTTCATCCATTTGATCCCAGGTCCTGGACGTGGGATATTAATTTTCACTAAGATAAATATAACTGGCCTGAATTTTGCAGTCAGTGGCGAAGCAGCTGCGTTGACCCCGCAGAAAGCTGTCCACAAAGACCTAGTGGTCTCCGAGGTGAGGATTCCCCTTTTCCTGACTGTAGCTTAATCTGGCGCCAGTGATGTTTGCTGGGTAGGGTGTGTCGTTCGCATGCCTGACACCAGACTCCTGAAATAACTGCTCTAGTCGGAACTGAGTTGCAGCAGGAGACTCCCAGGAGGGCAGCAGAAACACTTTAGGGATGTCCTCAAAACATCCCTGAAGAGATCAAACATTCCAGCAATGTTGAGGTGGTGGTTGTAGCGGTAATGTCACTGGACAAGTAATCCAGAGATACAGGTTGAATGCCCAGGGAACATGGGTTCAACTTGCATCATGGCAGCTGGTGGAATTTGAATTCAATTAATAAATCTGGAACATAGAGCTGTGAAGGAACTTCCAGTAACGCTGGAACCAGTTCTGAATGGGGAAATAAGAACAGTTCCGAACTGGTGCTCCAGTAGAATTTACCAGTTAATAGTGGTAATGGACCCAGAAAGCTGAATGGTGGTGCCAGTACTACTAGTGATATAGCTACTACCAGTCCGAACTGGTTATTTTTTCAGTTTATCCGCTATGCTTTATTCTGTTTATTGTTATATGCATTTATTTATCACAATTGCTGGTGAGCATAAACTGATGTCAATTACTCCCCCTTCCAATGTGTGTTTTTTGGATGGAAATGCTTAAGATTAATAAGAGGGATTCTGTACTTGCACGTCAGACAGAGCTCTCAGAATGAAAAAGTATGCATAAAAACTGTGCAAACGTCATCGTGAACAATGCCCAGCATAAAACTAAAATTCTTCATTGATCACAGGCAAAATGAAACTCAGAATGAAGGTTTCAGTAAAGGGTCAACTTTATTACTGTAACAGAAGAAAGAAAACAAATAATTCATGAACGTTATGAAAATGCTGATTGATTTCAAGCTGAATTTGCTCCTGTTTCAGATTCATTATTTTCTCTGTTATATCTGATCAGCTTGCTTTCCCCCTTTGAGAGCTCATCTCGCTCAATTCCTTCTTCAAATGATGAGTAAAATATGTTGCAGATGAAGAAGGAAGAGGGAAAACATATGCATTGACTCATCAAAACAATTAAAGTTAAACAAATAGCAAAAAACAATTAAACCAGAAAAAATGGAAAAGTAACTGACTCTCACTGAGCTCCAGCCCTCCCTGCAATTAAACCTGTATGGGGAAAAAAAGGAACATATCAATGTTCTGCGTGCAAAATCCGTAATACAGATTAAATTACAGTGCATATACAGACTGCATGAATGAAGATGGTATATATATAAAACACTCCCTGAGATATCCATCACTTTTAAGGATGCTGTGTGTGTGAAATGGCACAGTTTTTATCTTCCACATTCAGAAAACCATACCTTCCCACCTATTGGAGTGTAAAGCACCTCCGCATGTGTGTTTGCCCCAACTGTGTGAATACATACAGGTGGAGCTTCAATCTGTGCAAGCCTGGGTAGGGTTGTTGCTCCGAAAGGCATGGTCATGTGGTCATGGGCTGCAGTGTTCCCACAGGTGATTGCTGTGGTCCTTGGGCTGCAACAGGAAGCAAGAGTAATTGTTCAGCTTATAATGACTCCTCAGCACTAAGATAGCTATTGCATAAGGGTTGCAGTTATCTAAACCCATATTACTCTGCGTGCAGGTGCTGAATAATTGGTCCTGGAGCCTGCAGTTGAGCCTCGATTGCTCGAACTCCAACCTTTCCTGGAGGCCTTGATTGATGCTGGAAAACTCCAGATTCTGCTGGCTGAGGGCTGCCTTCTCTGCCTCCAGCTTCTGAACGGTCAGTAACTTCTCCCAGTTCCGGGTGGGTTTCGCGCAGTCCTCCAGCTGCATTGCTGCCCTGGAGAAATTAGCTGCACTTGTACCTTGGTCGCAGTAGCATCTTCCAATGCCCTCTTTGCTTGAAGGGTTGCGATGGGTATATTGTCGGCACTGGTGTCACTCACTACAGTAGTGTCCCAAACCCTTGGGATTTGCATGTGTGTTGATTCTTTCTGCTCCTTGAGGCCTTCGTGGGGCTCTGCAGATGAAGAAAGAAAACCTCAACATGCCTCAAAGACACACTTAATTTGCAACGGCACAAAGCTTCAGCTTTTTCATTGAGATTTACCTCTAAGCAAAAGGATCTGTGCCTCATAAAAGACATAGTCGTACAACTGGTTCCCCTTCCCCAAATCGTAAACAATTGAGCTGCCGACGTTCACCTGGACCCACCTTACCTAGTACACCTTTCAGTCATGGTGGGTCTTGGGATCAAAGTTTTTGATATCCTCTTTAATTGACAAATCCCGCAGACTTGCTTATCACCCAGGCATCAGACGTAAGCGAACTTTGCTGCACCAGCCATTCTTGTTCCCAATAGATATAGATTGTGTTGATTTAAGAAATCAGTGGCAAGAACAAGCCTTTTTCTCCTGAGTTGTGAAAAGCATGCGTCCATTACCCCCACTCTATATCTCCCCTCAGCTAACCAATCCCACCCCCACAACCCCCTGGAGGGCTCTCTGTCACCTCTCTCCCTCCAGCCTCCAAACTCTCCCCCTCCCCCAAGCCTCCAAACTCTCCCCCCTCTACCTCCTTCCAATCTCCAGGCCTTGGGCTCTGCCGGTGCCGCTGACTTCCAGGGCCTGCCTTTCTCCAATGTTCTGGAGCCTCTTGCTCCCCGAAGTTCCAGGGCCTCTCTCTGAATCCTCGACTGCCCCACTGCCACCGAACTCTCTCTCCCCACACCGAAACTTCCCAGTATTCAGCCCGGTCCAATGGTCCTCGCTGTTCCCATGCACACTTCAAACCTATAGCTGGGCCGGCTGGCTGGAAACGTCACTTCAGGTTTCCAGCCAGCTCTTAGCGAAAATCTCCGGCGAAGGGGGAGGTGGGGAGTGACGGGAGGAGTAGGGGAGTGGGGAGTAGGGGGAGGAGGAGGAGTTGGGGAGGGGGAAGAGTAGGGGGGTGAGTGGGGAGTAGGGGGACATCGGGGAGACTGGGGGTTGAGAGGGTGTGGGGCATGGGAGTGGAAGGGGGAGTGGTATGGTGGGGGGCAGTGGGGAGGTGGGAGAAGAGAGTAGGTGGTGTGGGAAGGTGGAGCGGAGGGGTGGGAGGGGAAGCAGCGGGTGGGAGGACTGTAGTGGGGGGGTGTGATGGGGGGGAGCAGGCAAGGTAGGGGGTGTGTGGGGGAGGGGGCATGTATGAAGTTGGGGGAGGATGGTGGGCGCAGTGAGAGGGGGTTTGGGGGGAGGAGGTGTGGGTTGGGAGGAGTATGAAGGGGAGTCGGGGGAGCAGGGCAAGAGTAGGGGGAGTGGGAACAGTAGGGGGAGTGAGGGTAGTAGGGGGTGAAGGGGAGTAGGAGGGGTGAGGGTGTAGTAGGGGAGTGGGGGGAATAGTGGGTTGAGAGGTGAGTATGCGGAGTAAGGGGAATGGGGGAGTTGGGGAGTCAGGGAAGTAGGAGAGGTGGGAGGGAAATTGAGGGAGTTGGGGGGTGATGGGTTGTGGGGGGAGTAGATGGTGTATGAGGGGATTTTGGGGAGGGTGGGATGGAGAAGTAGGGGGTGGGAGAGGGGTAGTTGGGGGGGAGTAGGCAGGGTAGAGGTTATGGGGGGCAGTGGGAGGAGGGGGCCATGGGGGGAGTGTGTGTGTGAAGGGAGGGGAAGGGGGAGGGGATTGGGGGAGTAGGAGGGGCAGGTTGGGAGGTAGTGGAGGGGAATGGGACAGGGGGTAGGGTGGGAGGCAGAGGGTACGGTGGAAGGGGCAGGGGAGGGGGTGGGGCGAATGTAGGGTCAGATTGGGGGGTGGGAAGGTTTGGGGATAGAAGGCTGTGGCAGGCCTTGGGTTGAGTCCAGCCAGACCTTCAAGGGCTGTGGGGATGTAGGAGAAAGTTGGGTCTGCTGGAAGTTGGGGGTTTGGGGGGAAGGTGTCCCATGCGGGTGGGGGCAATACCATGGAGGCATGTAGTCTGGTGGGGTGGCAGGAGACCCCTGGGTTGTTGAGGTGTCCCCTGGGGGAGTAGTCACGGAGTTGGGGGAGTCTCCTGGGGGGTTAGTCTGGGTCCTTACGATAGTTACCCAGAAATTAGAAGTGACTTTAATCTTTCTAACTTTTTCTGGATATCTATTCGTGTAACCCAGTCGGAACCATTCAGAGTTTGTGACTTTAATCCCATTTGCGGGTGGTCCCCAGAGCAGGACAATTGCCCGGTGGAGGTTTGTAATTCTGGGCAATTCCCATGCAAACAATTACCTGGGAACTTCTGAAAGGGATTCCCCAGCGAATGTTTGGGGTACCCCCCCTAATCTGACACTGTGGAGCTGGGAAGTTATGGCCATTACCACATTGCAGTTTGCAGGGGTTTGCTGTGTTCAAGATTCACAGTCTCGTTTCCTGCATTATGTAATAACTATAGTTCAAAAGTTGGCTGTAAAGGGCTTTGAGCTATCTGGTGGTCATGGAAAGACAGTGGGCAGAATCACCCCAGATTTGCACTAAGTGTGGTAGCGGGTGGGAAAAGGATTGTTTTACCCACCAGCTGCAATGGCGGCTTTTCACACTGGAACATCCCAATCCTACTGCATTAATCATGCATTCCCGGGAAACATATCAGGTCCATGGCAGCCCACCTCCGATTTGCCTGCCCCCCCCCCCCCCCCCGCTGTCAACTTGCTGCTTCCTCACGCTGGGAGCATATTTAAAGCGCAGCCGCATGCACCCCTCTCAGTGCTTCCAGCCCAGGACTGGTGCACAGGAGACATGGCCCTGGAAGGCAAGAAGACTGCAGCCCCTGATTCAGGGACACCTCCCTGGAACACTTTGTGGACGCCATGGAGGCCCACTGTGATGTCCTCTACCCCTGCTCTGGGCGAAGGCCAGGAAGCAAGGTGACAAATCCAGCATGGGAGGTGATGGCAGCGAGGGTCAGCGCCAACACCCTGCAAAAGAGGACAGCCACCCAGTGCAGAAAGAGGATGAATGATCTTATTTCTTTCACTGGTTTAAGTCACTCTTCTCATCACTTTCAACCCAAACACTCACAATCCTATTACACATCCACAGGGATCCCGCACCTCAAGGGATAACACCACTAACTCTCACACACACACCCTCACAGCTCCATCAGGCTCATATCCTCTATAAGTCCTGTCCTCATCCTGTCCATGGCTCCGCTCACCACACAAACACTCCATGCGGTGTCATGTGTCCGGCTCACACTCTCCCCATCTGTTCCCATGCAGGAGAAGCTGGCTCACATCAGCAGGGAGAGGTGCCAGACTGGGGGTGGAGTGCCCCTCACTCACTTTGAGGATTGTGCCATTGCGCTGACTGGTTAGGGCATGGGCCTTGCCTGTAGCAATGGTGAGGTTGACAGCGAACACCCACATGAGGATCCTGCACTGCATCATCCCTCTCTCAACGCAAATGTGAGTGCTCTCTCTCCTGCTTTTGCCTCTGCTGCCATACAATAATTATCTCTACTTTGGTTCACAAGGAGCTCTGCCAAGCAACCAACACCCTCAGCCAGCCAATCCCTCAGTTCCATCCAGGTCCTCACCTCCAGCCAAGAGGGCATCGCCTCCTTTGAAGAGCTGCAAATAAGAAGCCTGGAAGACCCATCACAGCACTTACCCACACCTTCCACCTGCGCAGAAACACACACCTCAGTGGGATCTAGAACTAGAACAGGCTCGGGTTCCCATTCTGGTGGTCTCTGCATGGACAGATGTCAGCAACAGGAGGAGGCAGGTTCAGCTGAACTCCCTGACACTCGGAGGACTGCTGGAGAAGAGGCATCTGTCAGATCTGAGTCAGATGATGAGCCTCTGGCATTCCAACTCATCGTGGAGAGTCAGCAGAAGTTTGGGGAACATTACGCAGAGCTGTTGGAAGCCCTCAACAGAGTGGCACACAATTTGGAGGAATGCACCCGCCTGCTCTCTGATGAAGTGGTTCCCACACATGTGTATGGAGGTCTCCATGGGAAGGATGGCAGATGTCATGGAGACTCTATTCCAGCAGAATGCGGAGATGTGTGCAGACCTGCACTCCATGGCGGGAGCCACGGGTGAGTTCCTGCAGTGGCGACATGAGAGGGAAATGGGGCACTTCTTCAACACCCCCCCAGGTGCCCCTCAAGGAGTAAGGGCGGGGCCGAAGGGAGGAGAAGCAGCAACTGGACACCCCTGGGCCCTCCAGTCAGGAATCTCAGGGGTTGTCTTCTCCCTCCGAATCCCCCTTGCCTGTGACCCCCCCCCCCTCAACCTTGTCCTCTGTCACCACAGAGTGAGCAGCTGGCCCTCAGCATGCGGGGGTCCTCAAGGCCTTGGCTGCCCAGAGGACACACGCTGAAGTCATCAGCGGCAACAGAGCCAACCATTGCACAGGTTGTCTCCACCCCTTCTGCGTCTGCAGGGCAGTGCCTAGAGGTGGTAGGCCTGGAAAAGTTAAGAAATTCTGTTCACAAGTGGTTGCATGGTTGAATACATTTTGTCACTTTATAATCTGAAAATATATTCACCTTCACTGAACAATGTGTAATGGTGTCTTTCAGCTTCATTGACAGGCTTCGTGAGTCCTCCCACTGCATCCCCTCCACCCCCACCCCCACTAGCAGTCCAGCTGCGTGCAGTCAGCCCTCGAGTGATTCCGGAGGGAGAAGCGTCTGTGTGTGGCAGGGCCTTTTGGAGCCTCGTGCAAGCACTCTCCCCCGCACACAGAGGTCCTTCCCCCATCACACTCACCTCAATGTCCTGAGCATTTTCAATGCTGCCTGCTGGGGCTCACTTTCAGTTAGTCATCTGAGCTGATCTGCCTGTCTGCCCAACATGCAGCACCTGTTCGTGCCCACAATGAGTCTCCTTTCCCTTTTGGGGTTTAGAAGCATGATGCGTGTAACATTTGTCATTAGCTCCCCCGTCCCTTTCCCCTCCTTCAGTCACCCATGTCCTCTCCCCATCTGTCCACCCCCCCACCGGAATCACTTTCTACATCCCCACCAGCCACAACCCTTTTCTTTTGGGGATGCCTAGGTGAACATGCACATTACCTACCTTTCCAAAAATTCCACCACCCCCCACCCCATCCCCAATAATCTTCCCGATCTCCTCCTTCCCACCCCCAGAGTCTGTGTCTGCCTCCGAATCCCCACCAACCACCCTTGCCAACCCTTCTACTGATACCGTCACCCCCTCACCCTCCGACCCTTCTGGCTCACTCTGCCCTCTCTTATTCTCACCATTCCCTGCTACCATGCCCACCCTCAGTTTGCACCTCAGGAGGCATTCATCGACTCCACAGACCCCTCCCTTACACGTTCACCTGGGCATCTCCCATTTACTCCTTACCTGCTCCTTACTCCTTCCTCTGCCCTTACTCCTTGCCCCCTCCTTACTCCTTCCTCCCCCTGGAGTCCTTCCTCACCCTGGACCTCTTCCACCCCACGAAACTCCTTCCTCCCCTTCCCCAATGTCCTTCCCCTCTCCAAGCTCCTTCCCAAACACCTTCCTTCCCCCCCCTTACACTTACCTCACCAGTTGCCGTCTTCACACCCGTTACGCCCTCCTCCCACCGTACTCCCCACCCCCCCTCCCAACCTCACCCCCTTACCGTTACATCTTCCTCTCCCAGTCAAACCTATAACTTTCTCTCCACCCCCTCGACAATCATCTGTAGCAGACCACGGTCAAGACACTGAAGTCTCAAGGCAGACCCTCAATGATGAAATTCCTCCTTCCATGGGCTGCTTCACGGTAGAACCATGTCCATGAGAATCCAACCAGCATGGGAAGCACGTTCCCCCAGGATCCCATTGCTGCCAGGCTCCAGAATCTTCTGCTCCTCGGATATCCATGATGTAAGCAAGGCCCTGGCAATAAGTCCTGACTTCTGCATGTCACCCTTGTCAAGAGGTGTTCTGTGCCGGCTTGTTTTCCCACAGACATGAGGCCTGGGGGGTTGATCCCGGTAAGCAGGGCTTATAATGATATGCAGGTGTATTCCAATGAAGTTCCCGATGTGTGGCAGTGGGAAACGTAGCCCACCATTGATGGGTGGAGCGGAAGATTGCAAACTGGTTTCACGACATCGTAAAACCAATTTTTGGCCTTCCCACCATATTGTCCGCTCGCGCCTGGCATGATGCCTGACTTCAGTGGGCACAGAAAGCTCCACCCTATGGGAACTTGCATATTCACATTAGACAGACACTATCTGCTAAAGAAGTGCTAGTATCTGTGATTACTTGAAAGCATGAGAAAAGCAAAAGTGTTAAGCAGATGGTCCCTGATCACATTAACCATCTGTGTTGGTGAGTGAGACATCTCATATTCTCCTGAAGTGCCTAAAAGGAAAAAAAAGTTAACTTGATCAAGCAGCCAAGTCAGAAAAGCAGACAGCATACACACTGAAACCAGAATGGAAATCAGCAGTTGCCAATCTCAACAGTTTTCATGTCGGGGTGGCAGTATATTTGGGGATCACATAACTGAAAGAAGGATAAGTAAACAGATGAAGCAGCTTCCAGTGTAAGAGGTTGAGATGCCACACCGGGAGGGCATCTAGACTCTATCCAGAGGGAGAACAATACAATACTGTTTTTCACTCCTCTGTAAGTCACTGTTTATACTGAAAAGTATTAGTACTCACTTGTTTGAAGGGTCATTGAACTCAATTTGGTGCCACCTCAGAATCTATCACAAAAGCCAGAGATTACCTGTACCTCTGATAAACTGATAGTAAAAGCTACAGCCTACTCCTGGATCTTCTTTCCCGGGGCAGTAACACTTTATGTATTACTTCACATCAGCACGCACCTGTTCCATGTTCCTGTGGCATTAGATAGACAGCAGAAAAATAGTTTCATAGTATTAAATATTAAATAGATTAGTCTAACATATTTTATGAAAACACTTCTGGAGGCCCCCGTAAATCCACTTTAGCTAGTAACAACACACCTTTTAATGAGTGTAAATCAGGCACAATGCTCACTGTCAGCCCCATATGCCATAGGCAAACAAATCGTCTGGAAAACAGCATTGTGTCCACGCAACCTCAACTTGCATTTAAAGAAAACATTTAGCACAAGTGTCCCAAAGCACTTCACCATTAATCAGAAATAGAGAGCAAGTGAAAGAATGAAATATTAGGAGAAGTGACCAGAAGCTCGGTCAAAGAGTATGTTCTTTAAGGAGGAGGAGCCTAGTTAGTTGAAAGCAGTGTGAGATACAATTTGGGCAAAACACTGTAGAGAGAAATTGTATTTTAATGAATTCACAATTTTCTTGTGAGAGCTACAGGTGATGTAACATGCTGGAGATGCAATGATTCCAATAATAAAAAGGTGCCAAAGTGGGGAATCATTCCCACACTTTTCCCCATGTACTGTATATCTTGCATGTTCTGCTCTGAAGGGGTCAAGATAATTTCAATCCACATTAAGTCATGCAGGGCTGCCCCAAACAGCTCCTAGATGCCAGTCTACCAGTGGGATCTGGTGGAAGATGGTGTGAAGCTAGGGAAGGCACATGCCTTGGATAAACTCTCGTTCTAACGTGACCTCTTTGTTTTTATATTCTATTTCTCCCTTTTTAAACCCAAGTAACTCAGATGCTTTTTTTAACCACTTCAATAGCTTGTCGTGCCTGCTTTAAGGATTTTTATTGTGATAACATCATTCGTTTTGTCTCTTTTGTTCTGTGTTAGCAGCTTTAGGAAGTGACAGTTAGTTGACTGGGGATTGTAATATTTAAAGCAGTGAATGTTCTGATGCTTGATGAATTCAGTTCTGCCTCTGAACAGGGGTGGGACTCTGTTCAAACGATTTAGTAAGTCTCACAGATCAGTTCAAGGGTCAATGAACAGTCGGTTTTAGTCAGTCAGAGGTTCAGGAGCAGGGGAAGAAGCACCATACAGCTAAAGTGCTGCTGATAGCGTCGAGGAGCTGGTTTTGGGGGATAGTGATTTGGTAGCTCCATACAGTTGGGGCTCAGAAGTAGCCCCAGGAGCTACTTGCTGATTTGATGCTGTTGAGAGGATTCAAGCTTAGAAGGAGCCTTGGGAACCATTAACAGCTCGGTGCAGCTGGGAGTTGGGGCTGAAGAAAGCCCAGGTGACGAGGGGATGTTCAGAAGCAGGGAGAAGAAGCTATAGGCAGTAGAGACGTTGTGGTTAGCAGCCTCCAGGCAGTCAGGGCTCAGGAGAAGTCCTGAGGAGCTGAGAAGGCAGCAGAAGATCTCTGGCTCCATACTGGAGAGGGCTGGGGCTCAGAAGAAGCCCTGGGATACATTTAAAGCTTGGTGCAGCTGAGAGACTTAAAATTCGGAGAAACCATGGGGCACTGCCAGCTTAGTAGTGCAGCTTTGTGAAACCTGTGGAAGTAGTCTCAGGAGGAGATTAAACCGTCAGGAGGTGTGTACTCATTGAGGCAGTCTGAGTCCGAGTGACCTTTGGAGGGAATTCCCAGGCTAGATCTTTGAAAGTGAAATCCCTTATGATAGAGACAGTGTTTTAACAAGATTGATTAACTTACAGTGGACGCTCACATCTGGTGGGTTGCTGAGAAATCTGTGGGATCTTGTATTGGTCACATCTTCCATTTATCGTGCAGGGTGCTTGTTTGACCACAGTTTTTCTGGTAATTCACATGCACCTCATGTTAATTCTGAATGTTAGGCTTTCAGATAGATATTGTAAATTGTTTTACTTTTTTGATTTTGTATAATAAAGTTTCTTTTGTTTGTTCAAAAAACGTGGAATCTTGTGGCTTTATTTGCTTAGTAAGCACCTTGGATCTCAAACTTTGTCTACTTTAAACAAAAAGTTACTGGCCCCTAACTGGAACGTAATATAAATTTGGGGGCCTGGTCTGAGATCATTACAGTATATATGGACAGCAAGATTTTTCTGTTCATCTACACCATTCAAGATTGTGCTGTTTTTGTATACTATTTTCATACTAATCCTCCCAGAGTGCATCACTTCACAATTCCCCATTCAATTTTTTTTGACATTCTTCTGCCCATTTCACCATCTTTGTTCATCTTGTCACTGGCTTCTAATAACTTCTCCAGTTTCGATCTTATGCTGATTGGCCTCTAGTTTCCCGGTTTAATCCTTTCCACTTTCTTGAATAGTGGTACAACATTAGTAGTTCTCCAGAAGTACTCCTGTATCCAATGAAAATTGGACAATTGTGACCAATGTCTCTGCTATTTCTACTTATGCTTCTTTCAGCAACTTAGGATACATCATATCAGTACCAGGTGACTTACCAACTTTCAGCAATGATAATCTTTTTAGTATGCCTTCAGTATTATTATCCTATCCATAACTTCCCTCTCCCCTTTTGGTATAACTGCACATCATTTGCTCCCTTTGTGGACATCAATGTAAAATCCTCATTTAATGCTTTAACCATGTCCTCTGTATCTACAAGAAGATTTCCCTTTGGGTCCTTAATAGGCCCAACATTTCCCTAACTAAATGCTTACACCATACATGTTTATAAAATGTTTTAGGATTCAATTTAATATTGCCTGCTAGTTTTTTTTTCCTATAGTTTCTCCTTGCCTCCTTGCCTCCTATAGTATATGTTACAAATTCTTCCTGTACTTTTCATAATTTACCTGATTATTAACTGAAGCTTGTTCCTGACATTTGTGCTTTTATGTTTATTTTAACTTTTATTTCCTTTGTCAAACAGGGCAGATTAGTTTTGGATGTTCTACCTTTTCCCTTTAAAAGGAATATGCCTATTTTGTACCTGAACTATCTCTTTCTTGAATGCACTCCATTACTCTATTACTACTTTGTCCTGGAATCCCCTTTTCCAGAATCACAGAATCTTTACAGTGCAAAAGGAAGCCAACTGGCTCTCTGAAAGAGCTTTCTTCCTAGTCCCACTCCCCTGCCTTATCCCTCTAACCTTGCACATTCTCCCTTTTCAATTCCCTTATGAATATTTTGATGGAACTTGCCTCCACCACACTCTCAGGAAGTTCATTCCAGACTCCAACCACCCTCTGGATGAAAAGAAAAATTCCTCACATCATTTTTACTCCTTTTGCCAATTATTTTGAATCTGTGCCCTCTAGCTCTTGATGTTCTCTTGAGTGGGAACAGTTTCTCACAATTTACCCTGTCCATACTCTTCAAGACCTTGAATACTTCTATCAAGTCTCCTCTCAGCCTTCTTTTCTCCAACGAAAACAGTCCCAACCTCTCCAATCTATCCTCAGAGCTACAGTCATTCATCCCTGGAATCAGTCTTTTGAATTTCCTCTCTACTCTCCCCAATATCTTCACATCCTTTCTCAGGTATGGCACCAAGAACTCATACAGTACTCCAGATGAGGCCTAACTAGTGAATTATACAAGTTCAACATGACCTCCTTGCCCTTAATAAAAAGCCTAAGATACTGTCTGCTTTAACTGCTCTCTCAACATGACCTGACATCTTCAATGACCTACGTACATATAAACTGAGGGCCCTCTGTTCCTGCGCCTCCTTTAGAATTTCTCTCTTTATTTTATACTGCCTCTCCATATTCTTCCTGCCAAAATGAATCAGCTCACACTTCTCTGCATTGAACCTCATCTGCCACTTGTCTGCCCAAACCACCAACATGGCTACTTCCTTTTGAAGTTCAAGAATATCCTCATCACAGTTGACAATGTTTCCAATCTTTGTATCATCTGCAAATTTTGAAATCATGCCCTGAACACCACAGTAATATATATTTCAGGGAAAACAAGGATCCCAACACTGACCCCTGGGGAACTCCTTTACAAACCTTCCTCCAATTTGCAAAACAACCATTTATCACAACTCTCTATTTCCTGTCATTCAGGGATATGTCTTATCCAAGTGCTTACTTTCCTCTCTTTTCCATGAGCTAGAATTTTGCTCACATATCTGTTGTGCAGCACTGTATCAAATGCCTTTTTAAATCCATATATACCACATCAACAGTGTTGCCCTTATCAACCCTCTCTGTTACCTCCTCAGAAAACTCCAACAAATCAGTTAAACATGATTTTCCTTAATGAATCCATGCTGACTTTCCTTAATTATCCTGCAGTTGTCTAAGTGACTATTGATTTTGTCCCGAACTCTAGCTTCCAGATGTTTCCCTACCACTGAAGTCAAACTGATTGGTCTATAGTTGCTGGCTTTATCCTTGCACTCCTTTTTGAACAAGGGTGTAACATTCACAATTCTCCAGTCCTCTGGCACCACTCTGGTGTCTAAAGAAGACTGGAAGATTATCACAAGTGCCTCTGAAATTTCCACTCTCACTTCCCTCAGTTCCTTTGGATGCACTTTATCCGGTCCTGGTACCTTATCAATTTTAAGTAAAGATAGCCTTTCTAACAACTCCTCATTCTCATTCGCAAATTCTTCTAGTATACTAGTTACCTTGCTCTCACCTTGGCCTGGGTACCATCTTCTTCCTTTGTAAAGTCAGATGCAAAGAACCCATTTAATTCCAATTTATCTGTTCCTGGTCTTTTAAATCTTTTTCCCAGTTAAGTGTTTTTACCTTCTGGTCTCTGTCCATAATTACTTTAAAACAAATTATGTTGTGGTTACTATTAGCTAGATTATTTCCTACAGTAACACGCTGCATTTGATCTATTTCATTTCCCAGAACTAGATCCAAAACTTCCTTCCTTCCTTCTTGTACTAGAAATATATTGATTGAGAAAGCTCTCACACTTGCATAGCAGTAATTCTTCTCCTACCCTACCCTCTAGCACTATTTCCCACCCTCCCCCCCACCACATTTTATATTAGTATAATTACTATCTCTCTAAACAAACAGATTACTGCTGTACAGTTTGCTGTAGCTTGGCCCAGCATAACAGGTTGACCCAATATTATATTCTGGTATGCTTCACAAGGCCAAAACACTTTTCAAAGCAAATTAAAACTGCTGAATGGTGCAAGCTGTTTTTGACGGATAAATAAGACCCTGGGTGGGAACAAACTGTTGGACCATTGCAAAAAACAAGTACATCTCCGCACCATGCCAGAACCACCTTTGAGGCATGTGGACAATTGCATGAATTTCTGATAAGAAGAACTGGAAACTACTCCCTCTGGAATGCAAAAGTTAATTATGTAGTTTGTATAAAAAATGTATATGGTTGGACTGGATAGCTATTATGAATAGCTTATTAGCAGGCTTGATGAACAGCTGGATGAACTGAACCTTAACCAACTGTTAAGAGACAAGTAGGAACAATGAAACCTCTGAAAGTTAGTTTAAAGGCCAGAAATGAAATCCTTCAAGGGAGTTGTCAGGCTGATCATGGGGACTGACATAAGACAAGATATGGGGAAGTCAGTGCTAATTAAAGAATTACATAGTATGACTTCTGAACTGACCACTCACCAGGTTTGTAAGAATGAGGTTTTTACATATAGTTGTTTGAACATAACAGTAAATGGGTAGATCGCTGCATGTTTATATGTAATTGGGGATTACTGTATGACAGTAAAGGATGCTTACTCACAATATCTTCCTGATTTTTAAGTGAAAGGAACTTATTCCAGAAATATTTGTCTTGAATTGTTTGTTCCATGGTTACAAACCCTGCAAGCTGCTTGACAAGGGAAAGTCTTCCATTGCTAAATATTACTGCACTATTTTTATGACACATCTTTGAAATTTGGTGACAAATTTATTCATGTATATCCTTTGGTTTGGAGCTCTGTAAGTATTTCCCAACGTTAACATACCCCCTTCGTTTCTCAGCTCAAGCCAAATAGATTCAGTCCTAGAACAATTGGGTAAATCCTTTCTACTTAGAACTGTAACATCATCCTGAGTCAATACTGCCACTCCCAATCCTATTTTTCTTCTCCGTCATTCATGAATACTTGGTGACCAGGAATATTAAAAACTCATTCCTGGCCTTGTTTGAGCTATGTCTCTGTTATGCAGCCATGCCATGATCCCATGTAGCAATTTGTGCCTGTAGCTCACCAACTTTATAAATAACATTATAGACATTGATGTACATACAGTTTAATACTTCCTTCATCACTTTTGCTATTTTCCTCAATCTGATCCCCAAGATTTTTGGAATATTTCTAATTTTACTGCTGTTTATTTCTCTTTGTCCTCTGAGCTCCTTTCTGCTATTCTCTGGTTCCCCTCCACTGGTTAAATTATTTTAAACCCTCCCCAACCATACTCGTTTTTAAAATTCATCTACGGGATGTGGGCTTTGCTGACTAGGCCAGCAGTTGCTGCCTATCCCTAATTGCCCTTGAGAAGGTGGTGGTGAGCTGCCTTCTTGAACCGTTGCAGCCTATACAAAGCCTCTAAAGTATGCGGAGTGCCAGTATCTGAGCTGGTAACTGGGTTTGAAAAGCCAAGTGATGGTCCCCCTCATCAATGTCATGGGGTTGCTGCTGCTCTTCCTCCTAGTTCTGCTGAGGTTGTCCAGGCAACAGGTCTTGGATATCAGAAAACATACAAGCATAATGGGAGGGTTGGGATTTGGGAAGAATTGGATTGGAGGAAAGCAGAAGGTGCATCATCCACTTCCGCTGATGAAATTTCTCAAGATGCGGGTGAGGATGGAAAAAGGTGTAGGCAATAACTTACTGCCATCCTGAATGCCCCCTGGTGTCAAATGCCATAGGCTGTGTTGCTTTTGGACCTATTATCTGAAGCATTGTCTCCTCGAGTGTGCTCAGGAGGTGGAGTTGTGCAGACATCCCTCTGGTTTTCTGGGTTTCCCTGTTTTGGGTCCTGCAAGAGAGAGAGAGAGAGAGAGAGAGCAAACTATCAGGGATTGTGTGGTATGGTGCTTGGGTAATGTGCCTGCCATAGCTGAATAGCTGGAGGTCTGGGGGGCAATGAGAGCTGGGTGTGCTGCTGGCTGCATTGGAAGGCGTATGTGAATGAGGTGCAGTATGTGGATATAACACATGAATTCTGAGTGCCAGGGAATACAGCTGGGTGAGGGCTGGTGGGTGTGGTGCATTGATCAGAGTGAGAGGTTGGTGGTGTGGTGGGTGTGAGATGTGATGTGAGGATGCATTCATTCACCATGACTACCCATGTGCTTTGTCCAGCACTGCTGCCATGTTCCAAATGCCAGACTCCAGGCATTCAGCTTTGTGGCAACATGCTCCACGCCATCTTCAGACTGGTGCATGAGGGCTTCCTGCTCATCCGTGGAAATATAACATCCCTCTCTGCTAGTCCACCTCATTCAGGTGTTGTTGCTAAACTTGGGACCCTGCTCCCTTACATACTGTGCCATTCTGCTACCTGCAATCTTCCTAATTGATTGACCAGCTCCCTTCATTTCAGCAGTACAGCCTCCCTTTAATGCAGAGTCTGCCTTTAAGAAGGGAGAGCTGGCTGGACCACATTGTTTGCGAACAACACGGCCAGGCCCACCTGAAGAGCACTAGAGACTGCAGGCAGCATTTAGAAGAGTACTCCATCACAAGAGCTGCTTGGACCAATGCTACAATCATTTAAATGAGGTGGGGCCACCAAATTCACTTGTCGCCCATCTTGACCTTAACAGCGATTGGCAGGCCATGAATCGCACCTCCCACGCCCAAAAAAACCCAACTATCTAACCTCTAGTCTAAATTTTCCTTTTGCATTTTCTTTCTGTCTCTTTTTATGGCTTTTAATCTCATGTTTCTTTCTCTCTATTTCTCTTTTTGTACTGATTTGACATTGAATTCACCCATTCTAATTTACGTTTCTTCTTCAATCCTTATTCTGGTAACTTCACAATCCTTCACTCTGATTGGTTAAGGAGATATACCAATGCCTGCCCTATTCACTCAGGTCCCGGAAGTCTAGATTCCTCATCTGCTCGCATTTCCATTGACTTGTCTTGCAAAAAATGTAAAAACCTAAACGTGCATGGTCAAGATAATTAACAGTAGATGTTTAGATCCCTTGACAGCAAAATCTGACCTATAGACTGAGATTTAGTTCCTGCAATGAGGGTCCGGCCCAATGGTTAGAGAATGAGTGGTAGCCCCATGTTGCTTCCGTAGAAGAGGCTGGCCAGCATCAGGCCTTCAATGGGATCAAGAACTTGGAGCTGTGAGCTGACAGTCAATTAAAGGCCAGCAGCTCTCCATTGCTGTCAGTGCCAGGGGAGAGGCGGCTACTGCTGATAATACTCCAAGGCCCAACCCGAGGATCGCCATTGGATCCCTGGACACAACTGAGTGGGCTGGGATGGGGGTCAGAGGGAGGGCATAGCCGGAGATGGATGGTTGCGGGGAGATTACAGGCAAGGGAAGGGGGCCACCTTAAGCAACCTGCCCTTCCTGATAACGGGTCTCTCCACTGGGCACTGAATGCTTGTCAATGAGAGCCACCACTGCCTGCCCCTGCCCCTGGCTACCTGAGGCAAACCTGACAGGGTTGGTGTGCACCCTTTGGGAAGCACAGGAGAGCGATGCATGCTGTCACAGAATTCTAGTGGGCTCAGGGATAATTGATGTCAAGGAGCTCATTAATGAACCTTCTGAAGAAGAGTCAAATTGGGCTCTCTCCATAGATGCAACCAGCCATGTTGTGTTTTTCTAGCATTTTCTGTTTTTATTTCAGATTTCTAGCATTGGCAGCATTTTGCTTTCATTCATGAGCCCAATTGGCATCCAAGAATCCGATGTAGGTAACCTTGCTCAATTCTACGCACCCCCCCACCCCCCACCCAACGCCCTACCCCACCATCATGGTTGCTCCAGAGAGCTCGATTAAACTCAACCCATTATATATATGTATATGCATTTATGAGTTTGCATGTATACATATCTGTGAATGATATGTATTTTTCCAAAGTATGCATTTCTTTGGCAAGAGGAACTGAGTTTTATTGATGCTACTTTGTCGACTGCAGTCTGATGAATGAAACAAGTGATGGTGAAACAGAGCAGCAGCCTTACTTTCTTGCTGGGGTCACTATTTGAAGGCAATTAAATCGAAAAGATTCCAGCTGCACATTGTCACTGCACCGGCTAATGATTTGTCCAAGCTGCTGGCAGTGCAGTGAGAGACATGTAGGATCAAACATGCATCTCTCACTGCAGCTCGATCAGAAAAAGAGCTAAGAGCAGTTACACCACTGATTTGATCCACAAGATCGCCATTCTCCTTTCGTTTTTACTTTTCTTTATATGTCACTTTGTCTACTCCACAGTCTTGTGTTTAATATGTAATTGGTAACAAATATACATTCTGTTAACTTTTTCTTTTAAAAGTTTATTCACAACAAAACACCCCCATAGAGACAATGGACTGGTCTGCTCAGGAGCAGGGACACAATAGTGTCTCCTGTCAACTCAAGATAGCTGCTGACACCTGACTGTACATTTCAAAAATCAATTTATGGGATGTGGACGTCACTGGCCAGGCCTAAAATTTATTGCCCATACCTAATTGCCCTTGAGAAAATGATGTTGATCAGCCGTCTTGAACCGCTGCAGTCCATGTGGTGTAGGTACACCCGCAGTGCCAATGGGCAGGATTTTGACCCAGTGACATTGAAGGAACAGCAATAGATTTCCAAGTTGGGAAGGTGAGTGGCTTGGAGGGGAGATTCCAGGTGGTGGTGTTCCCATGTGTCTGCTGCCGCATTGGCCCGTGCATGCGCAGAAATCCAGTGACGTCACTCCTGTGGGGCTAGCAGGACAATGTAACAGGGATTCAGGGTTAAGGAAATAAAAGTTTTGCATAGGTAGTGGAGTCCTCGTCTGGAAGCAGATGGGAGTCAGTTAGTAATTGTCCTCAGGCAGTTAGGCCTCTCCATCATAAAACAGTGATAGCCTTCTCAGCAGGGTTGGAACAGGGTTAGGAACGTGGAGCTACAAATTCAAGAAAGTAAGAAAAAAGGAGCGTGCAAGCTCAGATGGGATCCCCTGTAGGGACACAAAAGCCCCTGCCCTTGGCTGGGAAAACTGGTCACCGCACCACCACCCCACCCCCACCCACCCAGGGGTCTGGGCTGTGTTTCAGGCGGGGAAGGTCCCAAGAACAGCTATGATGATAATATTGCTACTGAAAGGAAGGGCGTGGTTGGGAACTCAAAGACAGTCAAAAAAATGCATGCTTCCTGTACTCCTGATCATAACTCACCCACACCCCCCCATGCTCCTAAACCCTGCCCAGAGTTAAACACTTTAACTGCGCATGCATGGCATGGACAACAAATGCAGCCAAGCAGGACATTCTACAATCTGACGTGGCCATTTTGTTACTGCCTTATGGTACTTCAACCTATACTCTTCCTATACTGTTCCTTCTTTTGTTTTAGGTAAGATGATATATTTCTATTTATAAATTGTTGTAGAGTATGATCAAGAACTGAAAGATGCTTATTTGAGATAAAAGTTTGATTATGTTTAAGATGTTCTGAACAGTTGTTAACTTACGATCCACATTGACCTTACTTAGAAAAACTGGTCTTACTCCATGCATTGAACCAAGTTACAATTTTATTATTTCCAATGACTAGGACAGGCATAAAATGTGTTATACAGAAAGAGTTTAATACTGCAGTACTTGTTCATAGGAAATTATTGGTCAGTTAGCTTAATGTCTGTTGTGGGGACGTTATTAGAATCGATCATTAAGGAGGTTATAGCTGGGCACTTAGAAGAACTCAAGGCAATTGGGAAGAGTCAGCATGGTTTTCTGAAAGGAAAATCATGTTTAACCAATTTGTTGGAGTTTTTTGAAGGAGTCATATGCACAGTGGATAAAGGGGAGCCTTTAGATGTGCTGTACTTGGATTTCTAGAAGGCATTTGATAAGGTGCCACATCAAAGATTATTATGGAATCTAAAAGTGCATGGTGTAGCAGGTAACATATTAGCATGGATAGAAGATTTGCTGGCTGGCATAAAGCAGAGAGTAAGTATAAATGGGTCTTTTTCTGATTGGCAGGAAGTGGCAAGTGGGGTCCCACAGGGGTCTGTACTGGGGCCTCAACTTTTTACGATTTATATCAATGACTTAGATGAAGGGAGTGAAGACATAGTAGTTAAATTTACAGATGACACAAAGATAGGTAGGAAAGTATGTTGTGAAGAGGACATGAGGAGGTTGCAGATGGATATAGATAGGTTGAGTGAGTGGGCAAAGATTGGCAAATGGTGTTTAATGTGGGAAAATGTGAAGTTGTTCACTTTGACAGGAAGAACAAAAAAGCAGAGATTTACTTAAATGGGGTATGGCTGCATAATTCTGAGGTACAGAGGGATCTAGGTGTTCTAGTACGAGTCAAAAAAAGTTACAATGCAGGTACAGCACATAATTAAGAAGGTTAATGGATCACTAGCAAGATAGGCATTTGTGGCCCATCACTAATTGCCCTTGAAATGAGTGGCTTGCTGGGCCATTTCAGAGTCAACCATCTTGCTGTGGGCCTGGAGTCACCTGTGAGCCAGACCAGGTAAAGATGGCATATTTCCTTCTTTAATGGCACATTAGTGAACCAGATGGATTTTTACAACAATCAGTGATAGCTGTCATGGTCACCAATACTGAGACTAGCTTTATAATTCCAGATGTATTAATTGAGTTTAAGTTTCAATAGCTGCTGTGGTGGGATTTAAACCCACGTCCCCAGAGAATTAGCCTGAGCCTGTGAATTATTAGCCGAGTGGCATTACCATTATGCCACCATCTCCCTGATTCTTTCTTTTGAAATGACTTTATATAGCAACAGCTGACATAAAAAAAAATTTAAGGTGTACAGCCCAATTAATTAACTCCAGCATTTTATTAACTAGTTCATTAGATGTTGAATCTCAGCTTGAACATCTATTCAGCTGTTACGGATATAGCAGAAACTATAAAACCTTTAAGTGGCTGGAAGTGCTAATTTTAGTACTTTCAGTGATTGATTTTTTTTTGCTGTAAACAGCAAGCATTTCTACTTTGGTCATTAATTAATTCTCATCACAAAGGATTTCTGCCTTTCAAAAATATCTGCAGTTGTTTGACATGGCAACACAATGGAATCCAATCTGAACATTACAATTAGATTCAGATAGGTACATAATATTTTGGCCCTGCTGTCTCATTGAGACAGAAGCCTACGTGCACAAAATTAGTTCTCCTGTGTAAAATGATGCCAGGTGCAGGAGAGGAAAGGAAAACACAATCGTGAAAAATGAGGCCACCTCATTTAAAGAACCAACTGCAGCATCACCAAAAATACAAATCATTTTAGTTCCCAAAGTTCACCTGGCATGTTATTGCAGAAATCCTGGCAAAATGTAACAATGTTCTCAATATAGCATGTAAAATAACACGTAGGTCTCACTGTAATGATTCAGTGTGGCAAGTACAAAACAACAGAAGATGTAAAATCAAATTGAGACTAATGAAATACATCTCAGTGTACAAAATACATTTTTCATCACGTAATTTGCAGCTGAACTGATGCATTTCTTTAAAGTTATCAATAAACGACTGAAATTTTGATAGACTTGCTATTTCTATTTTTAAAATATTTGCTGGGCTCAAGCTATCCTTTAGATTTAGTGAAAATGATTAATAGTTACTTTGAGCTTTATTAGTTAAATGAAAGTAGAACTATTAATGATGTACTGTTTATCTCCCAGAAACCTTTACTAATGGTCTTCTCTATCCCATCAGAAATGAAACATGATTAATTGGGACAATTATAATCAATTTGTGGGCTGTGTCAGCCAGTAAGGAAATAAATTAGGGTAAATGTCTCAAAACATTTCCCTACTTTCCATAGGTTGGCACAACACATTGGCCTGGAGTTTTGCTCTCTGTTGTTGTGAAAATGGCAGAGGAGGCAAAAATTGAAAGTCCTGCCCCTGAACACGGCACCTACCATTTTCGCAGAGGCCTTTTAATTATACGCTAATCTATTACAATTAGCTCTCCTCTGACCGACGGCTGCAAATGTGACCTACTGTTGGCTGGCTAAGCAGAAGATTGCAAACTGCCTTCACGCTGTCGTGAAGCGGGTGTCACCATATTTTCCACACACACCACCTATCACACCCGCTACCAGCGGGCTCAGAAAATTCCGCCCATGATTGCCAACTTTGCTGATGACACAAAGTTAGGAAGGAAAGAAAGTTGTGCAGAGACTATAAGGTGGGAAAATGTGAACATGCTCATTTGGGCAGGAAGAATAGAAAAGCAGCATATTGTTTAAATGGAGAGAGATTGCAGAACTCTGATGTGCAGAGGGATCTGGGTGACCTGGTATATGAATTACAAAAGTTTAGCATGCAAGTACAGCAAGCGATTAGGAAGGCAAATGAAATGTTGTCGTTTACTGCAAGGGGAATGGAATGTAAAAGTGAGGATGTTTTGCTACAGTTGTATAGGGCATTGGTGAGATCACATCTGGAGTACTGTGTACAGTTTTTGTCTCCTTAATTAAGAAAGGATATAAATCCATCAGAAGCAGCTCAGAGAAGGTTCACTTGACTGATTCTTGGGATGGGGCAGGGGTCAGTTATCTTATGAGCAAAGGTTGAATAGGCTGAACCTGTATCCATTGGAGTTTGAAAGAATGAGAGGTGAACTTATTGAGACATATAAGGTCCTGAGAGGGTTTTGACAAGGCGGATGCTGAAAGGGTGTTTCACCTTGTGGGAAAGACTGGAACTAGGAGACACGGTTTAAAAATAGATAGTCTCCCATGGGATGAGGAGAATTTTTTTCCTTTCAGAGGGTTGTTAGTCTTTGGAACCCTCTTGCCCAGAGAGCAGTGGAGTCTGGGTCATTGAATTTTTTTAAGGCAGAGGCAGATAGATTATTGACTAACAAGGGAGTCATAGGATATTGGGGGTAGGCAGGAATGTGGAATTGAGGCCACAATCAGACAACCATGATCTTATTGAATGGTGGAACAGGCTCAAGGGGCCGAATGGTCTACTTCTGTTCCTGATTCGTATGTTCGTAAATGTAAGGCAGCACATTTTGGTAGGAAGAATAGGGAGGTCACTTATTACTTGGTAGGTGAGGTAGGAGAATAAAGGTAGGAAAGTTATGCTAAACCTGTACCAAAAGTTGTTTAGAAAGCACTTAGAGCTCTCCGCATAGTTCTGATCACCATATTATAATAGGCTACATAGGCATTGGAAAGGGTGCAGAGTAGATTTAAGAGAATGATACTAGAAACACATGGGAATGTGTATCAGGAAAGGATTGTCAGGCTGGGTCTCTTTTCTCTTGACAAAAGAAGGTTGTGTGTTGATCTATTAAAGGTCTTTAAAATTATGAAAGGTTTTGGAAGAGTGGATATGAAGAGAATGTTTCCCCTTGTAGGGGAGATGATAGCTAGAGGTCAATAATATAAGATAGTCACCAAGAAAGCCAATAGGAATTGGGAAGAAACTTCTTCATCCACAGAGTGATGAGAATGTGAAACTTGTTACCACATGGAGTGGCTGAAGCAAATTCTATAGATGTATTTAAGGGGACAATCATTTGAAAGAGAAGGAAATAGATGGTTATGGTGGCAGATTTATATGAGAAAAGATGTGAAGAGGTTTGAGTGGAGCATAAACATCAGCATGAACTGGTTGAGCTGAATAGACTTTCCCCATGCCATATATCCTATGTAATCTCATGTAAAACCCAATGTACTAAATTCAAAACCCCCACTGTTATTTGTGAATCTCTTCACGGGCATGTCTCTTCCTAGCTTTGGGATCTCTTTGATTCCTAGTCTCCAATAATGCTCTAAATCTGCCTTTTAATATGTCCCGTTATCTCTTCACTCTACCAATGATGCCTTCAAGGATCATTAGCCCCACTGTCCAGAACTTCTTTCTTAAACCCCTCCATCCTTCTGTTTCTCTCTCTCTTCCATTAAAAGCCTCTTCAAAATCTATCATTTTGATTCCATTTTCAGACACTTCTTTCCAAAATACACTGAATGAACTGTGAGCCTCTATCCCTCTCTATGTTCTTATATCTTGAAATGAATGCTCAATGATGCTATTCTCCTCAGATCAGTTCAGGAATTACACTAAGTATGTTGTACAACACTCTAGAGTCCAAGCTGTATTGAACTCTATTACTGCGTAATTTAAATAATTAAGACTCCAACACAGTATAAATGTTGAAAAAAATTCTAATTATCTTCATCTTTTTAAATTAATTTCAACAACTCACATTTACACAATATAACTGCATATAACAGGTTGCTTACTGTCCATTCATCTTTGTCAATTAACTTGGGAGCTTCTACTTAGTTAAACCTGTTGTGCAAATGTGTGTTGTTGAAATTAATTAAAAATGAAGACGTTGATTTGGACTGTCAAAAAATCAGTACTGTGATAGAGTCTTAATTATTTTAATTACATAATAATAGAGTTCGATCCAACATGTAATATAATTCCTGTGTGATCTTAGAGGAACAACAGCACTCAACATTAATTTCAAGATGTGGGAAAATAGGCAGAAATAGCTCATAATTCATTGCAGTTTATTCAGTGTATTTCTGGTGTTATCTATTCTTGAAATCTCTATGATACTCGATCTGAAGTGTTTGCAGCAAAGGGGCAACATAAAAGGAAAGAGATTTTACTTGTAAATGAGGAAGGGTGGCCATTAAAACCTCAAAATACTTTGGGCAAGCATGAGATCACTGCTACTTAACACTATTTTTAAAGATTTTAAAAAATTCATTCACAGGATGTGGGCTTCACTGGCTGGGCCAGCATTTATTGCCCATTCCTAGCTGCCGTTGAGAAAGTGGTGGTAGCTGACTTCTTGAACCGCTGAAGTCCATGTGGTGTAGGCACACTCACAGTGCTGTTAGGGAGTTCCTGGATTTTGACCCAGCAACAGTGAAGGAACAGCAATATATTTCCAAGTCAGAATGGTGAGTGACTTGGAGGGAAACCTCTAAGTGGTGGTGTTTCCATTTATCTGCTGCCCGTGTCCTTCCAGGTGGTAGTGGTCATGGGTTTGGAAGGTGCTGCCTAAGGAGCCTAAGTGAATTCCTGCAGTGCATCTTATAGATGGTACACACTGCTGCTACTGTGCATCAGTGGTGGAGGGAGTGAATGTTGTGGAGGTGGTGCCAATCAACTGGGCTGCTTTGTCCTGGATGGTGTACAGCTTCTTCAGTGTTGAGGGAATTGCACTCATCCAGGCAAGTGGAAAGTATTCCAACACACTCCTGACTTGTGCCTTGTAGATGGTGGACAGGCTTTCGGGAGTCAGGAAGTGAGTTACTCGTTGCACGATTCCTAGCCTCTGATCTGCTCTTGTAGCCATTTATATGGCTAGCCCAGTTCAGTTTCTGGTAAATGGTAACCCCCATGAGGTTGATAATGGGGGGGTTCAGCGACGGTAATAGCATTGAACATCAAGGGGCAATGGTTGGATTCTCTCTTGTTGGGGATGGTCATTGCCTGACACTTGTGTGTTCGTGAATGTTACTTGCCACTTGTCAGCCCAAGACTGGACGTTATCCAGGTCTTGCTGCAAATGAACATCGACTGCTTCAGTATCTGAGGAGTCGCGAATGGTGCTGAACATTGTGCAATCATCAGCGAACATCCCCACTTCTGACTTTATGATGGAAGGAAAGCCATTGAGGAAGCAGCAGAAGTTATTTGGGCCTAGGACACTACCCTGAGGAACCCCTGCAGTGATGTCCTGGAGCTGACCTCCAACAACAACAACCATCTTCCTTTGTGCTCGGTATAATTCCAAACAGCAGAGACTATTCCCCCTGATTCCAAATGACTCCAGTTTTGCTAGGGCTCCTTGATGCAACAATGTGGCCTTGATGTCAAGGGCAGTCACTCTCACTCACCTCGGGAGTTCAGCTCTCTTGTCCATGTTTGAACCAAGGCTGTAATCAGGTCAGCAGCTGAGTGGCCCTGGCGGAACCCAAAGTGGGCATCAGTGAGCAGGTTATTGCTAAGCAAGTGTCACTTGATAGCACTGTTGATGATCCCTTCCAATACTTCACTGATGCTTGAGAGTAGACTGATGCGGTGGTAGTTGACCAGGTTGGATCTGACCTGTTTCTTGTTTACAGGAGGAGGCGATAGCATAGTGGTATTGTCGCTGGACTAGTAATCCTCCCGATCGGGGCCGTGCTGCCATTTTATATGGGCAGGCCAATTAAGGCCCACCCAGCGTGATGCCCACCTGGAATTGCTGAGCGTTCCCTGTGCGGGAGGGGGAGTGGGATGCCCTGAGCCCAGGCCTGCGCTCTTTTGCACACGTGTGAGAAAAAGCACAAAAATCTCCCTGCTCAAGGAGATCAGTTTGACATTTAAAACCTGAAATAAAGCATTTAAAAACTTTTAAAACATGTCCCCTCATGTGACACTGTTATACGAGTTGGGACATGTCAAAGAATTATTTTTAAAAATTTTATTGAATTTTAAAACACTTCATGAAATCTCATCTCGCCCGTGGATGAGGTTTCATGATAAATGAGAAGGCCGTCTGGGCTCTATGCCTGCCTGCCAACCTCAAGGTTGGATGGGCAGATCATTTAATTGCTTTAATTAGTTTTTAACAGGCCTTAATAGGCCTTTGCCAGTTCGGCGGGCGTGCAGCTGACTTGGCTGTGCGCCCACCGAACTGGAAATCTAAATGTTGCACAGTGATATCAGGATGCCTGCCTGACATCACTGCGTGCCATTTTACGCGTTGGCGAGTGGGCCCCACCCCCGCTCGCCGACTGCAGAATTCAACCCAATAAAATTCTGGAATTAAAAGTCTATTGATGACAATGAAACCATTGTCGATGTTGTAAAAACTCATTTAGTTCACTAAAGTCCTTTAGGGAAGGGAATCTGTTGCCCTTACCTGGTCTGGTCTGGCCTACATGTGACTCCAGACCCACAGCAATGTGGTTGACTCTCAAATGCCCTCTGAAATGGCCTAGCAAGCCACTCAGTTGTAACAAACCACTACAAAGTCACAAAAAAGGAATAAAACCGGACAGACCACCCAGCATTGGCCTAGGCACCGGAAAGGACAATGGCAATCTCAGTTCTGTCGACCCTGCATAATCCTCCTTACTAACATTTGGAAACTAGTGCCAAAACTGGGAGAGCTGTCTCACAGACTAGTCAAGCAACAGCCTGACATTGTCATCCTCAAGGAATCATACCTTACAGATAATGTCCCAGACACCACCATCCCTGCGTACGTCCTGTCCCACTAACAGGACAGACCCAGCAGAGGTGGCTGCACAGTGGTATACAGTTGGGAGGGAGTTGCCCTGGGAGTCCTCAACATCAGCTCTGGACACCATGCAGTCTCATGGCATCCGTCAAACATGGGCAAGGAAACCTCCTGCTGATTATCATGTACCACCCTCCCTCAACTGATGAATCAGTGCTCCTCCATGTTGTACATCACTTGGAGGAAGCACTGAGGGTGGAAATGGTGCAGAATGTACTTTGGGTGGAGGGATTCAATGTCCATCACCAAGAGTGGCTCAGTAGCAACACTACTGACTGAGCTGGCTGAGTCCTAAATGACATAGCTGCTTGACTGGATATGCGGCAGGTGGTGAGGGATCCAACAAGAGGGAAAAACATACTTGACCTCATCCTCACCAACCTGCCTGCTGCAGATGCGTCTGTCCATGACAGTATCGGTAGGAGTGGCCACCACATAGTCCTTGTGGAGACAAAGTCCCATCTTCACATTGAGGATACCCTCCATCATGCTAAATAGGATAGATTTCGAACAGATATAGCAACTCAAGACTAGGCATCAATGAGGCACTGTGGGCCATCATCAGCAGCAGAATTGTACTCGAACACAATCTGTAACCTCATGGCCCGGCATATCCCCTGCTCTACCATTACCATCAAACCAGGGCATCAACCCTAGTTCAATGAGTGTGCAGGAGGGCATGCTAGGAGCAGCAGCAGGCATACCTAAAAATGAGGTGTCAACCTGGTGAAGCTATAACACCAGACTACTTGTGTGCCAATAAGCATAAGCAGCAAGTGATAGACAGAGGTAAACTATCCCAATGGATCAGACCTAATCTCTGCTATCCTGTCACATCCAGCTGTGAATAGCGAGGGACAATTAAACAACTCATTGGAGGAAGTGGCTCCACAAATATCTCCATCCTCAATGATGGAGGAGCCCAGCACAGCAGTGCAAAAGATAAGGCTGAAGCATTCACAACAATCTTCAGCCAGAAGGGCCGAGTGGATGATCCATCTTGGCCTCCTCCAGATGTCCCCAGCATCACAGATGCCAGTCTTCAACCGATTTGATTCATTCCACGTGATGCCAAGAAACGGTTGAAGGCACTGGATGCCTGCAAAGGCTATAGGCCCTGAAAACATTCTGGCAATTGTACTGAAGATGTGCTCCAGAACTTGCTGCACCCTAGCCAAGCTGTTCCAGTACAGCTACAACACTGGCATCTACCCAGCTATGTGGAAAATTGCCCAAGTATGTCTTGTACACTATTTCGAGACTGTTCTCCTGTTACTAACTGGGTTTATCGTTTAAGCATGAGTTTGTTTGGAAAATTGCAAAATAGAGAGATGGAAAATAATAGTCTTATCACAGATTCCTGGAGCTTGACCTAATGAAATTACTATGCACAGTAACTTGGCATCTAATTGTAATGCAGATAAGCTGACAGGACAGAAAATTATCATGTATTTCCTGTATCCTAGATTTGAGTTATCTTCCTATGTATTTTGCTTTTTAATATTAGGACTGAATGATGTTAAAGAGAATGTATTTCCCCTATAAATATGGGATGTTTCAAATGACAAGTTGATTTGTTTGGAAGAGTGCAGCAACTACGCTGCTGAATGGGAATATGCAACACAGCTTAACTATATTCTTACATCTGCTGCAAAAAGTGTTTTATGTGATGGAAATGAAAAATAGTCATCTGAGAAATTGAAATCCATCCATGCTGGATTTATAAAGTGTTGTCCCATTCATTTGCATTTTATGTAAACTCATCTGTTACAGGGGTAGGACCCAAGTAAAATCAGTCTAGATTTGGCAATAATGAAAATATCACTGAACGGATCGAGTTCACCAGCATTTACAATGATCAAAAACCAAATACGTTGGATGGTGGGGATTTAGATCAAAGCAGCTCTGCTCGTCAATTGCTTATTTGTAGAGGGTTGGCAGGAATTTGCAGTCCATTAAGCTGCAGCATGAAGCAGGATGATGTCTTCTCATGGTGTGATTCCCTTCAAGCTGAAATTTTCTGATGTCATCCATGCTTTGGTGAGATGGTACAGAGCGGAGACCAGATCCTACTTCAACACAAAGGGAAAAGAGGATCAGCAAAACCTGCTCTTGTTCACTTTATTAGCCAGCGATAGAACTCTAAAAGTAGTGAGGAATTTATGGTGATCCTTTACAAGGCACTTCGTCAGCTTTAAGTGGAGTATTGTGCACAATTTTGGGCACCATATTTTTGGAAGAATGAAAAGGCATTAGAGAGGGTGCAGAAAGTATTTATGATTCCAGGAATAAGGGACTTCAGTTATGTGGATAGATGGGAGAAGCTGGGCTGTTGTCCTTGGAGAAGAGAAGGTTAAGAGGGAATTCGATAGAGGTTTTCAAAATGATTAGGGGTCTGGGCAGAATAGTTAGGGAGAAACTGTTCCAAGTGGCAGAAGCCTCAGGAAACAGAGGGCACTGATTTAAAGCAGATGACAAAAGAACCACAGGCAACATGAGGAAAATCTTTTTTCTGCAGCGATGAGCAAACATACTGCTTAAGGGTGTGTTGGATGCAGATTCAATTGTGGCTTTCAAAATGGAGTTGGATAATTACCAGAAGAGAAAAGAATTGCTGGGCTATGGGGAAATGGCTTGGGAGTGGAACTAGCAGAGTCACTCTTGCAGGGAGCCAGCACAGGCACAATGGGCTGAATGGTCTCCTTCTCTGCTATAACCGTTCTATGATTTTGTGGTTCCATTCTCACAGATGGTCCTCTTGTCTCTGCTGTTGCATGCTGTAAGGCAAATGAAAGGACCGAAAAGTGTCTATTGTTTGATTGCAGGAAGTTTGCTGTTACTAATCCTCTCATAATTTTAACAGGGGTCATCATATCTTGTAGTCAACATTTCTAAGAGAAGTCATAAGAGGCTATATAAACGCAAATGTTTTCTTTTCAGTATTATTGAGCATTTAATTACTTGCATTAAAAAAACAAACAGGAAGTATTCTTTTTTCATTATACGGTTTAACATGGGGTGCCCATGGTTGTGTGCAGGAACAGCCACGACTTGATTACACATTCTGACTTTCAGTATTAATCTGCTCATGGAGTCCATCTGTTTGGAGTTCAATCCACAAGTTCAATAGGTTTTGGTAATTGGAAATTTCAATGAATATAAATGCCCACAAGCTAAGTCTGTGTCAAAGCTGTTGTCTGTAAGTAGACTATGAGCAGAAGGGAGTTGGATGATGCAATCACCTTGCAGCTTCCCAATTAAATTGAGATTTTTGTCTGATTCGTTCAGGATCCTGGCCTTTGGGCCCCACTGAAATTCTGATAAAGATCCTTTAAAAACATGACAAGTTGTAAAATGGCAGTATTATCCCTTTTGAATGAAAAGGGGGGATTTTAACAAGGAAAACGCACGGGCCTTGGTGAATTGGTGAAATTGGACTGTGGCTCCAATATGCTGACTTCTGTACTTCACTCGTCAGGAGAAGCAGGTTGGCAATTAACATATCGCTCAATTAGAGCAGTATTAATGCAGACATTTGACTTTAATGTTAGGTCTAGGGGATTTCTGGGCTTCCAGGAAACTCGCCAGTGAGATCAAGTTAAGAACATGGCAACAATTGAAACGTGGAAACATTGTAAAAACCATACTCACTTCTCACAGCTGCTTTCTTACCTGCTTTTGGGAAAAGATGTTCACAATACTGTGCTGAAAGTTTAATTTCTACAGTTTGGAGGTTTGTTCTATCGTGTCAGAATGAGTGGTGTTTTGACTGAACCTCAGATGTGGAACAATATGACCAGCAGCAGCCTGCTGGTCACAGACCTACAGCTACACAGAATAGAGGAGATCGGCAGAGGGGTGCAGCTTTCAGGAGCTGCAAAATAACTCACAATACAGGGCGTTTAGGCACAGGCTCATTTTCTTTGACGCGACTGAGCGACAGTGTCTCAGGAGACTCGGGCTATTGTGGCAGGTGGTGGCAGACATCTACAGCATCCTTGAAGAAGACCTCCCTGATGGCCATGCATTACCAGTGGCTGTCAAAGTCATCACTGCCCTCAACCTCCTTGCCGCCAGATCCTTCCAGGACTCAAGCAGGGTACCCACGATCCCCCAGCCGGGAGCCCACAAGTGCATAAGAGAGCTAGTGGGTTGTTCACCATGACCGGGAATTATGTGAACTCCAGCTGCAATAATGATAGAATGAGTGGATGCTTGGGTTCACAGCTCTGACTGTCTTCCCATGGGTGCAGGGTGCATTGACTGTACACATATGGCAATCAGGGAACACCCAAATCAACAAGGTGTATTTGCCAACTTTATAGGGTCCTGATCCATCAATGTGAAACTGGTGTACAACCACAAAAGGATACATCTGCTGGTGTGTGCAAGATTCACGGGGAGCTGCCACAATGCTTTTGTCCTGTGACAGTCTAAGCTCCCTGATGTCTTTGGACCTGAAGCGATTCCTGCTCAGTGACAAGGGATACCCACTTCAAACTTGGTTGGTGATATCCATCAGAAATGCAACCAATGAAGTCCAATAGCACCACAATGAATGCTTTATGTGTGATCGAACAAACTATCAGCATGTTAGAGATGGGTGTCAGGTGCTGAGACAAATCTGGAGGGACTTTGCAGTACACACCAGCCTGCATGTCCAGAATGATTGTGGCATGCTGTGCTATGCAAGGTTTGGACTTTCAGGAGAAAAAAGATGATGAACTCCAATCCTTCTTGGATTATTCAGTGGCAGAGGAGGAGGAAAATGAAGAGCTGACAGTGCGCCCTTAGCTGCTCACACTGCTGCCAGGGATTTCCTTATTAATGCAATGGTCACATAACTTGCACCTGTAGACCCATGTCTACATGGTTAACCCCTCCTTAACATTCAGAACTTGTGAAATGGTTAAATGCACAGCTATTGTTGGAAGTGATGTCTGAGCAGAATTTGAAATTCTGTTGTGTGAGGGGATGTTTCTATTTGCTGTGAGCTTCCATCAGAATGTGAATTGGAGATTCAGTGACAGTGCTCCTGTCTTGACAGTGCATTATTTTCCCAATGTTTCTTTGTTGCAGAAGAACTTGGTCCATTCTTCTGCACTCAGTTCGGTTACAAGAAAAAGAGCAAAGTCGCTGAAGTGAAGGTATGGCTGGGATTGTCTACGCATTCATTTTTAAGTAAACCTACAAACAAGTTCAATGTACCTTCTTATTCAGCATCATAAACACCAGCTAACTTCAGCTTCTACACCATAGGCATAGTGCATTTTAATAGTCTTATCTCACAGTGGCAACAGCAGTGTGCTGTAAGCCTTGCAAAACTGTTAAAAACCTCTTGAGGTTTTAGTATTTATTGTAGTATAGGGCACATACAAGATTAATGTGGGAGTGAGTATAGTACCACCCATGCAGTGAGGTAAGATAGCAGATGATCTGCACTCGGTCAGTGTGGTGTTGGACAAAGCTGCATGGAGATTTCTCCTAGTTTGTATCCTCTGCTATATTTTTGTAACTAGTTCTAGTAGTTCATAAAGAATCTGTTAACCTACTTTAGACTATGAAGACTTCAAAAACCTACCAAAATGTAACCAACGTCCCACATTTAATTACATTTTACATTACATTTTGTTCTAAGTGGTTGAATATACATTACACTTTAACACACAAGATTGCTTGCATATCTCTAATTACTAAACCTTTGAGTGTATTGAACTAACCTCAAAGTTTTGAAACAAGTGCTTCGTCTAGTCTGACACCACTGGTTGCAGCACAATCACATTCGATATTGAACTGGTTGGAGATAAGCATTGCAGCAGGCTCTTAATTAAATTGTTTTTTGTTTTCACAATGTCACAGTGGTACATGGCCAGGACGTGCAAGTGTTTGGGATAAGAGATCATGATGACCAGCAGTAGTTTTGCTTTATGTTTGTAATGTGGCTGTTTGAGTAGCTGCTCCCCTTACACTGCTAGTGGAAAATTACCAGCAGTCACAGAAAAAGCAGTGAGTGTGTCGGCTAGGGGGTTGGCCAGTAATAATACCCTGCTTTAAGCGTCTCCTCTTTCTATTGTAATTTGCAGATATCCATCTGCAGTTGTAGAACTACAACTTTCGACACGTTTGAAGAAGCTGCCAGAGATATTCAATGTGTAAATAGTTTATTTATGTAATTAGTTAACATATTGTAAAAATTGTCATTTGTACCTTTGAGTAAAGGGCGGGGGGGTGGTGGTGGATGTGGTAATCTGAGGTACAATACATCTTTAAGAGAATGTGATCAGATTGACCATGTGAAGGTATTACCCAGTTGCTGCGTAGCACAGGCTACATTGTTAATCAGTAGTTTTGGAATGGGTATGGGTTTGGAGAAATACATGTATTAGTGCTCCGTTACTTGTGTGAATAAACAGCATGTGTTTCATTTTACAATAGTCTCTTCGTCTACATCGTTTTGACTACCAACTCACTTATCAGTAGATAGGCATGCAACTGTGTTCACTGAACAAGCGACTTGATAGAAGGAATATAACAGAAGCATAACAAAATATAATAATTAAATAAAGAGCTGATCAACAAGAAAGACACATGTGTGAATTTAATTAGTCATTTATTTTCAATAGTTGGGAATAACTTTATACATTCAACTTCCCTCGCTGCTAGTTTGGTGTTTTCCAAAAAGAGAATATCACAATGGCCTGATCTTCCGAGGAACAGCAATCATTAATGGAATGCCGCTCTGCTCGAGCATTGCCCTGACTCGATGCAACTCTGCATTTCTTCTGGGACCATCTGAGCCCAGCTTTCCCAGAAATGAGGAGCACAGCTTCCATCGGAGAGCTCCTTTGCAGCAGATTAGAGTTGGGAGGAAGACAGGCCACGCTTCTTTTATGGCACCAGCCCGCAGTATGATAAGTTTAAAGGTCCAATTTGAATGTTAGTGAATAGATGAATGAGTGAATGGGCATGTGGGTGAGGTAAGTGGGTGGGGGCAGGTGGGTGAGATGGCAGGTGGGGGTTGGGGGGAATAGTTGGGTCACGAGGTGGTGCTGGTAGCCGAGGTTGGTTTGCCGCGTGGCGCAGGAGGTCTGGACGCTGGGGGAAAGGTAGTTGGGGGGGTGGTCAGTGTGAGTGATTGGGGGATCAGTTCTGTAGTTACTTAAGAGTTAGAGTAGGTTTTAATCTGTCTAACATTTTCTGCGTAACTGTTTATGTAACTTTATCGGAACTGTCCCAAGCCTCCAACTCTAACTCTAGACATTCATGGAGAATCCCACGGTGCAGGGGAACTGCCTATCAAAGTTGAAACTTCCCAGGCAAATCCCACAGAGGTTCGCATGTCAGGACTTCCACAAGGTCCCAAGGTACATCTCTGTTGTGCACCCAATTTCTGATGATCCAGAAACCAAAAGATTTGGGCCCTTATAATTGTTTTTGTGATAGCAGGAGAGGTACAGTGAGCCTGGATAAGAATTAATAACCTTAGGAAGAGCTCAGCTCATGTTTAGGCTGCATTTATACTGCACTGTTGAGTCCTGCTTCTCTTTGCTGCAGATTCAGATTGACCCTTGACTTTGGATTTGACAATACAATTTCTCGGTACCACTGTAAAGCAAAACCACTTCACACTGATGTTGACAGTGTCATTTCACAACAAGACTGATTGGTGTTTTTACATTTTAAATGTAATTTGCGTTAGTGCTTTAAAACAGAGTGATTTAAATGGGGCAAGAATTCCTTTAGTTACTTTGTATAGAAATACAATGAATACAGTTCTAAAGATTTCTCCAGTTCACTATTTCTTGTAGAATGCATCAGAAATAATGAGCAGAGGAAATCTTCACAAATTTATTCATGTGTTGCTGCACATGCTGACCAGAGGGACTTTCCCTTCATACTTTTCTCTAGTCTTTATGCTCTTGTTTTTTTAAACCACCTTTCCTAAGCTTCTTTGTGTATTTTTTTGTCTGCTTTCTCTTCCAGTTAGACTGTTGTTGGTTGACATAGACTGAGGGAACTTATTAACTTACTGTGACTAGCTATGTGATTCATTATTGCGATGGTTATACGGATGATTTTGCATTCATGTGGGAACGGCAGATTAAAACTGTTTTAGCTGGGAGAGGTAGCCTGAATTGTTTAAAAAAGACCTATGATGCACTGATAGTAATCAGAAACGCTTCTAGTAAACTCACGCTGGAATTATAATTTTGCGCTTTGAGATTGCGGAATGGGATTCATTCATTTCCTTTCCCTGTGGAAAGGCCTGCAAGTTCACAGTGACAATATAAAGTGTTTAAATACACCGACCGTGAAAAGAGCTTTATAACTTCCTCTGATAAGTCTGCCGGAAGTGGCTCTAAGATGCTTTTTTGATTAAGGAAATAAGTAAAAAAAAACACTGCTCCAGAAAACACTGCTTTGAACAATCAAATTGAATTGGGAGCTATAGCTCCACTCGTGACTCACCTTAGGTTCCTGCCTGTTGTTAGCACTGTGAAGCTGGAGCCATTTGCAGCCGGCAAGCGGTGCACGCCAAACTAGCGCTCTGCAGCAATTCGGCGGCTGTGGTGTGTGTGTGGGGCATTGGCTGGTTGCCATGCTGAGCTTGACTGACAGTTGAAGCCTAGGTGGCGGGTTGTTGGGGCTGTTCTCATTTGGACAAGTAGCGTACCTCAATCTCATAAAAAGAAAAGTTAAAATTAAATTTTGTCTGGTGTTTCTGTACTGCCTCCAATGGTCCCTTTAACACACTGGAACAAATGGGTGGAGTGTGCATTTGATATGATCTTTCCATTTGTACGTTAAAATTACTATCAGGGTCCTATGTGTGCCTTAGAATCCTAACTTACATATTACAAGTGGCCTTCCATCTGAAACAGGGAGGTACCATGGCCACCCATCTTGGTACCCGAAGTGGCGATGGTTAAGCACCGTTGTAAACAAGGTGGTAGGTACCTCAACACCATCTTCAGGTCACTACCATCCTATTTATGCCAGGCTGGGGGCTATTAAAATCAACCCCACTATTTTTTGAGATCCAACTCAGAATATTTCAGGTTTGATTCTGGTCTGTATTAAGTTATCTGACCTCAGCTGGGGCAGCAGCAGTCTCTACAGGATTCAGTTCGCCCAAGTTGTGGTGTGGGAAAGCCAGCCAGGCTTATCCACCCTTAATTGCAGCTAGTAATCCTGATGGAATGCTGGGCAGTGATGATACTGACACTTGGAAAAAGCTGTTTGGTTGAGATACTGGAGGGTTGTGAGCACCCATGGAATTATAAGCAGGAATGGTGACTTATGACAAATAATCTACCGACTAAGAAGGAATTCAGGAGTTACCTCTTCACCCAGAAAAGGGTCTTCAACCAGAAACATTAACTCAGTCCTTCTCCACAGATGCTTCCTGAACTGTTCAGTATTTCCAACATTTTATGTTTTTGAGAGACTTTGATTGTTGAATTATCTTGGTGGTCCTGAAACATGTGAGATCTGGAAAATAAGCTGTGGTTATATTTGCTGATAGCAATCTTAAAGACATCGGCAGCATCCAAGAGTGATAGAAATTACCGCAGGAAGTTTAAAACAGCTGTACAAAAAGAGGGCAGATTATAATATCATGGTTCTGGTATCAAATAATCAGATCCCTCATTGGACAATTGTAGCTTAAAGTGGATTTTGATGGAACAATATGAAGGTTCCAATGAAACACCTGGAAAACTTGGAAAGAAGGCATAAAAATCATTTGGCACTGCAGCCAAGCAACTTAATCAGTTGCTGAAGAATATGATTAATGGGAAGTGACAGCTCACCAGATCATTGTATGTATAGCTCCTTGTAACACATTTATGATTCATTGTGGTATTGCTAACTGGTACTCCTACCAAACTTAGGAAAATCTTTAGTGTTTAACTTGGGCTTTGAATGTTGTTTCATTATTCCTCATGGATTCTCATATCTGAACAGTAGAATACCTGTCAAGGGTAAAAGGTTACATCTTATATCCCCAGCGAGGATTGGAAGCTGCCTACATATTAATATTGGGCTGCAGTATGAGTGCCCTGGAAATAAAAAACAAAAAGAAAGACTTATATTTATAACACAGCTTTCATGATTTTGAAACCTCCCAATGTGTTTTATAGCAATGACATACTTTTATAGTATAGTTGGGTTTGTCATGTGTTACAACTCCAGGTTTGACCAAAACAGAATATTTGTGTGGATTTAGAGAGAATATACTTTGCCAGTTCCATAGGAGTTCCACAATTTATGCTTCTAAGCTGTAAAGAATTAATCAGACAAGTTTGCTTAGATTAAACAAAGAACAGGATAAGGTTATTGAAACTATTTCCTGAACTAAAAGAAAACTAGGTAAATCATAGCCACCATTCATACAACTGGGCCCACAATCCACAAACCAATACAGATGGCAGAGTAAGAGTATAGACTTTTAGGACTTTTACAGTTAGTAAAAATGAAACAGAGGAGTATACCATTAGTTGTTCCTTGGCTGCTCTTAATGATGTGGTTCCACAATGTGGCCATTTTGTTCAGTAGTCTTCCTGTGTATAGTTATATGGAGCAGATTTCTATGATTTTTTTTCCCAAAAGGTCTCGGTTCACAGTAAATTTCTCTTCTCAGGATGGTAACTTTGCAAAGCCAGGCACAATATTTCCAGGGCAGAGAGGCAGAGGAGGCGCACAGCTTCAGAATGCCTATGTTCAGTACAGCATTGTCATTTTGTCTCTCTCTCCACCTTGGTAAGAAGTCCTTAAAAGTATCTTTCTGGCTGTGTATTACAGAGAAATTCTATAGGTTCATGTTTGCTGCAGTTATTCTTTCAGAACAGATAAGTACATTTTAATATCTCATCTCAGAAGCATTTGAAAAGTATCAGAATAATGTGAAACCAACATTGGATGGGCTTGTTCACACTCCCCAGGGATTTGGGTGTCTTTTTTCTTTTACATCCCACTTGGTGGAATGCAAAATTGGGTGCATTTTAGCAGTCTGGGCAGGTTTGTCATTGTCTCTTAAGGGTTCCAGCTTTTGTTCAATCCAGCCAGGAAAAGAAAAATTAGAAATTGTGGATGGAATTGTCCCAGATATGCACTAAGTGTGGTAGCGGGCACCAGCCTCCGCATTCAAAGGATCATCCTCTGCCATTTCCGCCAACTCCAGCATGATGCCACCACCAAACACATCTTCCCTTCACCCCCCCCTATTGGCATTCCGTAGGGATCGCTCCCTCCGGGACACCCTGGTCCACTCCTCCATCACCCCCTGCTCCTCAACCCCCTCCTATGGCACCACCCCATGCCCACGCAAAAGATACAATACCTGCCCCTTCACTTCCTCTTTCCTCACCGTCCAAGGACCCAAACACTCCTTTCAAGTGAAGCAGCATTTCACTTGCATTTCCCCCAACTTAGTCTACTGCATTCGTTGCTCCCAATGTGGTCTCCTCTACATTGGAGAGACCAAACGTAAACTGGGTGACCGCTTTGCAGAACACCTGCGGTCTGTCCGCAAGAATGACCCAAACCTCCCTGTTGCTTGCCATTTTAACACACCACCCTGCTCTCTTGCCCACATGTCTGTCCTTGGCTTGCTGCATTGTTCCAGTGAAGCCCAACGCAAACCGGAGGAACAACACCTCATCTTCCGACTAGGCACTTTACAGCAGCCATCCGGACTGAATATTGAATTCAACAACTTTAGGTCTTGAGCTCCCTCCCCCATCCCCACCCCCTTTCTGTTTCCCCCTTCCTTTTCTCTTTTTTTTCCAATAAATTATATAGATTTTCCTTTTCCCACCTATTTCCATTATAAAAAGAGAAAAAGAAAAAAAAAAATTATTTATTTATTTATTTATTTATTTTTTACATCTTTTATGCTCTCCCCACCCCCACTAGAGCTATACCTTGAGTGCCCTACCATCCATTCTTAATTAGCACATTCGTTTAGATAATATCACCAAATTTAACTTTAACACCTATGTGTTCTTTTGTATTATTGTTGTTGACATCTTTTGATGATCTGCTTCTAACACTGCTTGTTTGTCCCTACAACCACACCCCCACTCCACCTCTCTCTCTCTCTCTCTCCGCCCCCCACACACACACCTTAAACCAGCTTATATTTCAACTCTTTCTTGGACTCGAACTCAAGTTCTGTTGAAGGGTCATGAGGACTTGAAACGTCAACTCTTTTCTTCTCCGCCGATGCTGCCAGACCTGCTGAGTTTTTCCAGGTAATTCTGTTTTTGTTTTTGTTTTGGATTTCCAGCATCCGCAGTTTTTTTGTTTTTATCTCTGTGTTTAATTGACTGCCACTGCTCTTCAAGAAATGCCTACCTCCTTGAAGAAGTTCTGTTCCTCTCTGCGACAAGATTTCCGTATCTCTCTTTTGCCCTGCTCACCTTCCTTGCTTTCCATTTCCCTCCTGGTGTTTGACAAGGTGTTTACTAAAATCCGCTTTCACAGCCACATCTCCTTTCTCAGTGACTGTCTCCATCTTCGACTTACCCCACGTGGATTTCAACTGAAATTCCACCCCTCATGTTTTGAACCCACCCAGGATTACAGGTATCTCCGGGACATAAAACGTTTCTCAGACTGCTGTTCCCGTCACATTCTGAAATCCACACTCAGTGCCATGCGCCGTCATATGAACACACTCGACCTCTCCCTCCAGCAGCACCGCCGTACCCTTTTTCAAAGCTGCGCGTGCCCCCAGTTTCATTTTATCCTTCGGCTCATCCGACGCCTCAATAAGAAACTTTTTCTCTTTCTCTCAAGTGCTAAGGAACGCAAGCTCCAACAACTCATCGACACCAACACCCATCTAGGACCCTCCACCCCGGCCTGTCCCTCCGTCCCCACCCCATCTTCTAATCCCAACCCCAGCCGTGTATTCACTATACCCCCTGACCTTCCCCTCTCCAATGCTGAACGTTCAGTGCTCAGCAAAGGACTTAGTTTCATACCCTTACGTCCTCACCTCAATGAATTTCGGGCTCGGCATCATGCTGAACTCTTCTTCCACCGCCTTCGTCTCCGGGCTCACTTCTTTGGGCAGGAGTCCTCTCCCAGTTCAACGGATCGTTTTACCCATCTCCAATATTCTCCCTCCACCTGGACCCCTCCCTCTGGATTCTTACCTTCTCTTGATCTTTTCATTGAGAACTGTCGGCGTGACATTAGTCGTCCCAATTTCTCTGCTCTTCTCACCCATTCTAACCTGTCTCTCTCTGAACTTACTGCATTCCATTCTCTCAGGTCCAACCCTGCCATTGTCATCAAACCCGTTGACAAGGGTGGTGCTGTTGTTGTCTGGCGCATTGACCTCTACCTCGCGGAGGCTGAGCGTCAACTCGCAGACACTTCCTCCTACCTCTCCCTGGACCATGACCCCACCACTGAACATCAAGCCATTGTTTCCAGGACTGTCACTGACCTCATCTCCTCTGGGGATCTCCCTCCCACAGCTTCCAACCTGATAGTCGCCCAACCTCGGACGGCCCGCTTCTATCTCCTACCCAAAATCCACAAACAGAACTGCCCCGGTAGACCGATTGTCTCAGCTTGCTCCTGCCCCACAGAACTCATTTCTCGTTATCTTGACTCCCTTCTCTCTCCCCTTGTCCAGTCCCTTCCCACCTACATCCGTGATTCCTCTGACACCTTACATCACATCAACAATTTCCAGTTCCCTGGCCCCAACCGCTTCCTCTTCACCATGGATGTCCAATCCCTCTACACCTCCATCCCCCACCAGGATGGTCTGAGGGCCCTTAGCTTCTTCCTCGAACAGAGGCCCGAACAATCCCCATCCACCACTACTCTCCTCCGTCTGGCTGAACTTGTTCTCACGCTGAACAATTTCTCCTTCAACTCCTCTCACTTCCTCCAAATAAAAGGTGTGGCTGTGGGTACCCTCATGGGCCCCAGCTATGCCTGTCTCTTTATGGGGTATGTGGAACATTCCTTGTTCCAGTCCTACTCCGGCCCCCTTCCACAACTCTTTCTCCGGTACATCGATGATTACTTCGGTGCCGCTTCATGCTCTCGTCGGGATTTGGAAAAATTTATTAATTTTGCTTCCAATCTCCACCCCTCCATCATTTTCATGTGGTCCATCTCTGACACTTCCCTTCCCTTCCTTGACCTCTCTGTCTCAATCTCTGGTGATAGACTGTCCACCAATATCCGTTACAAACCCACCGACTCCCGCAGCTATCTCGACTACAGCTCCTCACACCCCGCTTCCTGTAAGGACTCCATCCCATTCTCTCAGTTCCTTCGCCTCCGTCGCAACTGTTCTGATGATGCTACCTTCAAAAACAGTTCCTCTGACATGTCCTCCTTCTTCCTTAACCAAGGTTTACCACCCACAGTCGTTGACAGGGCCCTCAACCGTGTCCGGCCCATCTCCCGCACATCCGCCCTCACTCCTTCTCCTCCTTCCCAGAAACATGATAGGGTCCCCCTTATCCTCACTTATCACCCCACCAGCCTCCGCATTCAAAGGATCATCCTCCGCCATTTCCGCCAACTCCAGCATGATGCCACCACCAAACACATCTTCCCTTCACCCCCCCCTATCGGCATTCCGTAGGGATCGCTCCCCCCGGGACACCCTGGTCCACTCCTCCATCACCCCCTGCTCCTCAACCCCCTCCTATGGCACCACCCCATGCCCACGCAAAAGATACAATACCTGCCCCTTCACTTCCTCTCTCCTCACCGTCCAAGGACCCAAACACTCCTTTCAAGTGAAGCAGCATTTCACTTGCATTTCCCCCAACTTAGTCTACTGCATTCGTTGCTCCCAATGTGGTCTCCTCTACATTGGAGAGACCAAACGTAAACTGGGTGACCGCTTTGCAGAACACCTGCGGTCTGTCCGCAAGAATGACCCAATCCTCCCTGTTGCTTGCCATTTTAAAACTCCACCCTGCTCTCTTGCCCACATGTCTGTCCTTGGCTTGCTGCATTGTTCCAGTGAAGCCCAACGCAAACCGGAGGAACAACACCTCATCTTCCGACTAGGCACTTTACAGCAGCCATCCGGACTGAATATTGAATTCAACAACTTTAGGTCGTGAGCTCCCTCCCCCATCCCCACCCCCTTTCTGTTTCCCCCTTCCTTTTCTCTTTTTTTTCCAATAAATTATATAGATTTTCCTTTTCCCACCTATTTCCATTATAAAAAGAGAAAAAGAAAAAAAAAAATTATTTATTTATTTAATTTATTTTTTTTACATCTTTTATGCTCTCCCCACCCCCACTAGAGCTATACCTTGAGTGCCCTACCATCCATTCTTAATTAGCACATTCGTTTAGATAATATCACCAACTTTAACTTTAACACCTATGTGTTCTTTTGTATTATTGTTGCTGACATCTTTTGATGATCTGCTTCTATCACTGCTTGTTTGTCCCTACAACCACACCCCCACTCCACCTCTCTCTCTCTCTCTCTCTCTCTCCGCCCCCCACACACACACCTTAAACCAGCTTATATTTCAACTCTTTCTTGGACTCGAACTCAAGTTCTGTCGAAGGGTCATGAGGACTCGAAATGTCAACTCTTTTCTTCTCCGCCGATGCTGCCAGACCTGCTGAGTTTTTCCAGGTAATTCTGTTTTTGTTTTTGTTTAGGAAAAAGGATGTTTTACCTGCCGGCTGCAATGACAGATTTTCACGCTGTATCATCCCAATCCCACATTACTGATTATGCATTTCCAGGAAACATGCTATTTTGAAGGTGGGAGGGCTATCATTGGCCCACCATGCCATTACCTCACTGCTTCATCATACTGGGCACCATATTTAAAGTGCAGCCCACGCATAGCTCTTATAGCTTCCAGCCCAGGACTGCTGTGACAAAGGCATGTCCCCAAAAGGCAGGAAGACTGTAGTCCCTGATTTAATGATATGTCCCTTGAGCATCTTTTGGACATGGTGGAGGCCCACCTTGATGTCCTCTACCCCCATTCTGGCCACAGGATGGGCAGCAACATCACTAATCCAGCATGGGAGACAGAGGCAGTGGTGGTTAGTGCCAATGCCCTGCAAAAAAGGACAGCCATCCAGTGCTGAAAAAGAATAAGGGTAAGTCACTTTTCTCATCGCTCTCAAATCACGCACTTATCAGCGATCTGTGACCAACTGGGAATGTAGGAGTCATGGACCTTCCCTGGGAACCATGTGCTGACCTGCAGGATGCATTCTTGGTGGTTGCAAACCAGCTGTACATTCAGCGAATGGAACCCCTTGTGGTTGATCTAGTTGACCGCTTGTTGCAGTGGAGATCTGAGCGCCTCATGAGTCCAGTCAATTGCACCCTGCACCTGTGGGAAACCTGAGATCTGGGCAAATCCAATTGCTCTTGCATTCTGTCTTTCCTTGTCTGGTCAAAATGCACAAAATAGTGTGCCTTGACGAAGATGGTGTCCATGACCTCATGGATGCATTTGTGGGTGGAGGTCTGAGCGACCCCACAGAGGTCAACTGTGGACCAGCGGAAGAAGCCACTGGCATAAAAATTGAGTGCTGCGGTCACTTTCATGGCCACTGGCAGTGAATGCCTTCTATGTCCCCGTGACACCAAATCCTGCAGCAGCGGGTGTGACTCACCAGTTCCCTAGACATGTGCAATCTTCGGCGACACTGGTGCTCAGTCATCTGCAGGAATGAAAGGCAACATCTTTAGGCCCTGGGTCTAGATAGGCCCTGACCAGTGACAACGCTCTGTTGCTCTTCAGCTGTGTGTGCAGGAGCCCCTGCCGCCCCTTCCTGAGCGTGCTTCTCCTCCCTCTGCACAGCCAGTTGCTTCTGTTTCTCTCCTCTCCTTTGTCTCCGCTGTCTGTACGCCACAAGGCATACAGCTAGTTCACCAGGCTCTATGCTCCTGATGTACTCCTCCTGCAGGATGAAAGACAGAGATGTGTGGGTTAGCTTTTATGTTCTAAGAACCTTTCTTGGTAAAGTCTGAAGGACCCTTAATGCACCCTGGATGGTGCTGGCCACCACTTGGATGTCCAGAGTTTAGTGTGCTACATGGCTGCATGAGATCCCACCCTTCTCCGCCCCACTTCACCTGACTGATTGGCAGCAGCTTTGCCCACTGGACTGCATGTTGTGCTCTCAGCTCAGCACAGGCATTCTCCTAACCTGCATTTCAAGGCTGCACTATTAGTTTGAACCATGGGGGAGACTGATCCAAACCGGGATGCTGACATTACAAAGGGCTGTGAGTGCCTCCATCAGTGACTGCTCCATGGCCAGCTTTAGCAAGGAGATTGTACAACGTGCACAGCTGTCCAGCTGCTCTGCAGTCCACTAAACCGCTCATTCATTAGTTTGCAGACTGTGCCCAAGGGGTGAAAAGTTCTGGAGCACTCAGTGGCACTTTCATGCCTCTACGTTGCTTGAGTGAGCAGATAGGCTAGAGGCCTGACTCCACACATGTCAATGTGACTGTGTCTGAACTATCTCAGCTGCAGAGGAATGGTCACTTTATACAAGGTTTCCCTAACGCATGGCCACTTCCCTCCTCCCAACTCAACATGTGCTTCTGCACCTCCATCAATTGCAGGGCAGCCCTTGCCCTCCCCGCCATGCCACCACCCCCCACCATGCCCCCGCCCACCCCCACAACGTGCCTCAACCTTCAAGTCCAACAGGCATCTCTCGTGGGTGCTGCGCAATGTTACTGCGCACTCACTTCCCTGTTCTCCTTGAAGTGCAGACCGTCAAGTGCACGCCTTATATATGCCGCCGATGTGCTCGCAAGAGTCAGCACTGGGGAATGATTCCGGCAGGATGGACTTATAATAATATGCAGATGTATTACAGTGAGGTTCCTGATGTCCGACGGTGGGAAATGAGGCCTGCCATTGACGGGCAGAGCAGATGATTGCAAACTGGCTTCACGACGTTATGAAACCAATTTTTGGCCTTCTCACCATATTGTCCATTCACGCTGCCGAACACACCCGACACCAGCAGGTACAGAAAATTCTGCCCTGTATCTTTTTAAAAGCCCATCCTCATAATAAATGTAAAAACAAAATCTTATATTTAGCTCCCCCAATCTCCCTTGTTACTTTCACATCATGCCTGTAAAGCTAATGCATACGAACATCCGAATTAGGAGCAGGAGTAGACCACTCAGCCCTTCGAGCCTTCTCTGCCATTCAAAATTTTATTGCAGCAAATCTGATTTTAATCTCAACTACACATTCTTGCCTACCCCTGATAACTTATCACCCCCTTGCTTATCCAGAATCTATCTATCTGTGCCTTAAAAATATTCAAAGATTCTACCTCCACAGCCTTTAGAGGAAGAGAGTTCCAAAGACTCATGACCCTCTGAGAGAAAAAAATGCCTCCTCATCTCTGTCTTAAGCAAGCGACCCCTTTATGTGTAAACAGTAACCCCCTGGTTCTAGATACTCCCACAAGAGGAAACATCTTTTCCACATCAACTTGTCCAGTCCCCTCAGGATCTTATACAAAGAACAAAGAACATAGAAAAGTACAGCACAGGAACAGGCCCTTCAGCCCTCCAAGCCTGCGTCGATCATATTGCCCATCAACTAAAGCTTTTTGCACTTCCAGGGTCCATATCCCTCTATTCCCATCCTATTCATGTATTTGTCAAGCTGCCTCTTAAACACCACTATCGTACCTGCTTCCACCACCTCCTCTGGCAGCAAATTCCAGACACTCACTACCCTCTGCGTAAAAAACTTGCCCCGCACATCTCCTCTATAGTTTTCTCCTCTCACCTTAAATCTGCGTCCCCTAGTAATTGACTCTTCCACCCTGGGAAAAAGCTTCTGACTATCTGCTCTGTCCATGCCACTCATAATTTTGTAAACTTCTATTAAGTCGCCCCTCAATCTCCGTCGCTCTAGTGAGAACAATCCGAGTTTCTCCAACCTCTCCTCATAGCTAATAAACTCCAAACCAGGCAGCATCCTGGTAAACCTCCTCCGCACCCTCTCCAATGCCTCCATATCCTTCTGGTAATGTGGCGACTAGAATTGCACGCAATAGTCCAAGTGTGGCCTAACCAAGGTTCTATACAGCTGCAGCATGACTTCCCAGCTTTTATACTCAATACCCCTGCCAATGAAGGCAAGCATGCCATATGCCTTCCTGACTAACTTATCCACCTGCATTGCCACTTTCAGTGACCTGTGAACATATACACCCAGATCCCTCTGCCCGTCAATGCACTTAAGGGTTCTGCCATTTACTGTATAATTCCTGCCTGTATTAGACCTTCCAAAATGCATTTGTCTGGATTTAACTCCATCTGCCATTTCTCCGCCCAAGTCTCCAACCGATCTATATCCCATTGTATCCTTTGACAATCCTCTTCACTATCTGCAACTCCTCCAACCTTAGTGTCGTCTGAAAACTTACTAATTAGCCCAGTTACATTTTCCTCCAAATCATTTATGTATACTACAAACAGCAAAGGTCCCAGCACAAAAACAGAAATAGAAATACCTGGAAAAACTCAGCAGGTCTGGCAGCATCGGCAGAGGAGAGCACAGCCAACGTTTCGAGTCCTCATGACCCTTCAACAGAACTAAATAAAATAGGAAAGGGGTGAAATTCACTGATCCCTGCGGAACTCCACTAGTCACAGCGCTCCATTCAGAAAAGCACCCTTCCACTGCTACCCTCTGTCTTCTATGACCAAGCCAATTCTGTATCCGCCTTGCCAGCTCACCTCTGATCCCATGCGACTTTACCTTCTGTACCAGTCTGACGTGAAAGGCCTTACTGAAATCTGTGTATATAACATCCACTGCCCCCCCATCGTCGATCATCTTTGTCACTTCCTCGAAAAACTCAATCAAGTTTGTGAGACATGACCTCCCCTTCACAAAGCCATGCTGCCTCTCACGAATATGCCCATTTGCTTTCAAATGGTAGTAAATCCTGTCACGAAGAATCTTCTCCAATAATTTCCCTACCACTGACGTACTTATAATTTTTTCTGATTTGTAACACTATTGTCTTTTTTTTGCATAAGTTTGCTTGACATATTCAATTCAGATATGTCACCATGGCTGAGGGTGCCTCTTTTCTTCTGCACGTGGATGGTTTCTAAAAATGTAATAAGTGCTTTATTAACAAGGTCCTTAGTTACTGTTCTTAACATGGCAGATTAAGTGTTGAGTATGAAGGCTGCCCAGGCTTGTCCTGGAGGTCCATCTGTGTTGTGCTAGCTGAAGGTTCATTGGATTAAAGCCTCCCGGGTATCCCTGTCTCCCTGGAGTATGCCTGGGTCAGCGTCTACCCCCTCAGCATTTCCCTGTGTGTGCTCATCCTCTGACTCACTGTTGGACTCATCATGTGCAGCCGCAGCCACTGCGTCGATGACTTCATTGTCCACTGCATTCTCCCTTTCCAGCGCAAGATTGTGGAGAGCGCAGCATGCAACCTCTATCACCAACACATGATCTGAGAGGTACTGGAGTGAGCCCCCTGAGAGGTTCAGGCATCAGAAGCACATAATGAGAAAACCAATGTTTCTCTCCACCACAGCCCTTGTGGAGGCATTGCTCCTATTGTACTGTTGCTCAGCTTCTGTTCTTGGATGGTGGAGAGGTGTCATGAGCCACCTTCTGAGGGGATAGCCCTTGTCAGCCAGGAGCCACCCATCAAGCTGAGCGGGAGCACTGAAAGCCCCGCACCTGGGAGTGTCTGTGGATGTAGGCGTCGTGGGAGCTGCCTGGGTACCTTGCACAGACTTGTAAAATCAGCATCCTGTGATCATACACTATCTGCACGTTCATGGAGTGGAAGCCCTTCCTGTTGACAAAGGCAACAGGCCTAGTTGCTGGTACCTTGATGGCCACGTGTGTGCATTCTATTGCGTGGGGGAAGCCAGCAATCACCACAAAGTAAGTTAGTATTTGGCTTGCCTGGTCCCAATGGAAGTGGTTAAAGGTCATTGCGCAGCTGAACAGAACATCTGTAACCTGCTTGACACAAGTGTGGACAGCTGAATGGGAGACACCGCAAAGATCACCCACCGAGCCCTGGAAGGAGCCAGAGGCATTGAAGTTGAGGGCAACTGTGACCTTCAGAGCCACTGGCATCAGGTGTCCACCCACATATTTAGTGGAGATCTCAGGCCCAATCATCTGACAGATATAATTGTTTCCTTGCAAATTTGATCCTCTAATTTTTTTTTATACTTGTTGGTGGCCTGTTGAATATACCAAGCAATGTAATGATATGTTTATTGTTTCTTAACTATAGCCAAATAGATTCTGCCCTTGAGCCTTTGGGACATCCTCTCTCTTCTATCCTGTAATGTTCTCCTTAATTAATACTGCCACCCTCCTCCTTTTTATTCCTTCCCTATCTTTTCTGAACAACCTTGTACCCTGGAATATTTAATACCCAGTCCTGCCCTTCTTTGAACAGGCATCTCTTATCACCACTCCCATCATGAGCTACGTGCCTTGTCCTTTCGATAGTTACCTATTCCATCTCTCCCTGCATACACTTAAGCTGCAGAGTGATTTCATCTATAAACATGCAAGGAACAATCAAGAGTAAGAATACTTAATTTGGGGAGGGTAAATTTCAATGGGGTGAGATTGAATTTGGCCCAGATAAATTGGAATCAAAGATTGGCAGGCAAAAATTATAACTGAACAATAGGCTGCCTTTAAAGAGGAGCTAGTTCAGGTACATTCGAGATATATTCCCAAGTGAAGGAAGGGTGGAGCAAACAAATCCAGACCTCCCTAGAATGTGAAAGAGATAGAGGATATTATGAAACAGATAAAGGGTACAAATGACAATTGAGATTCAGGTTCAAAATAGAAGCTTCGGAGAGGAATTGAGAAAACAAAATCAGAGATGCAAAGAGAGCATAATAAGAGACTGGCAACTAACATAAGAGGAAATCCAAAAATCTCCATAGGCATAAAAATAATAAATGGTGATAAAAAGAAGGGTGGTCTGATTATGGACATAAAATGAGATGTATATTTGGAGACAGGGGCATGGCAGAGCTACTAAATCAGTTCTTTGTATTTGCTTTTACTGTCTTGCCCAGTACGTTATGAACTTTCAGTGAATGCTTTTAAAAACTGGATACAAACAAACTGTTAAAGTGGCTGCTGCAAGTCATGTGCCCTTTGGAATTTGAGCTACAGACAAATCTAAGCAAATAGCTAATTCAATATGGACATTCACAGCCATCTGGAGAATTCACACATGTCTCTGTTTAAGGATGTGCCAACACAAAAGGCTATGGAGTTTTTAGTCTACCCATTTCATACTGAACGAAAAGGAAATTTGAAACTCAATTGGTGGCAAATGTAATTGAATGGCCCCTGACACTATCCCATTGTATCATGATGACTGTCTCAATCCCTCAGAGGTATTAAGTCACAACACAGGATATGTAATAAGCATGAACATCCTACCTTATTTGTGAAAGGACTTTGAACTTTGAGCTTGGAGCTGCATCCTGTGCCCATTCAAGAAGTTACCTTGGTAGGAATTTCTCAGGTCAGCCCAGGTTCCTGGACAGGTCAGGAGCAATGTGAGTTATGAAGCTAATATTATCAAGCAGAGCAGCAGGAGCACTCTATCTGATTCAGTTGGAGCTTTTACCCTTGGGTTTTACAACTGCAAATAAAAGCTCATTTAGTTCAATTTCCTCTCACAAGTGAAACCAAATCAAATTGAATTTGAAGACCATGGAGACCTGAAAATACACAGGAAATGTATTCCCATCGGTAAAAAAGAAAGACCTCTCCTGATAGCTCAGTTACTAACTGCATTGATTGGACTGGAATTGAAACACACCTGAGGTTCCTGAACTGTGCTTGGTTTTCTAATTTCAAGTAAGATAGCACTAGGAATGATGCAAATACTTCAGCACCACTGAGCGAACACATTGGGTTCACTGCTATCCATTCACTGTTGCTGAAAACGAGTATGCATGTGAATCAATTAAGTGAGGACAGAAATGGGCTTGACTAATTTTATTTATTTAGCAAATGCAAATCACCGAAGCTAAGCGACAGCCTCCTCACTTGCAGCGTTTAAGGTGATTAGTCTACTACTTAGTCTGTAGAGGAAGCACTTCTTGGTAATGTACAGCATTGTTTGTGTCTCTCCACAAGTGAATAAGGGTTGTGCTGCTGCCCTAATGATGGAAGTTGGCTGCATAGGGGCCATGGCCTGTTTAGCAACAATCGCTCTCACCGTGGTAGTTCAAAGCCTGCCATTTGGCAGACAGGGTTTGTCACTGGGAACTTGTTAGTGACTTCCCGTGTTTCCCATTCCTTGATCTGAAGAATGACTACTGGTAGAACTTGATAGGTAGTGTGCTCCACCTGGGGCGCTGAGATAGAAGGTGGATCGTTATTGAGTGGTCAGTAAGATGCAGCAGAGATAGTTTCAGCCAGCTAATGGATTTTTGTCATTCAGCAGATGTGTGGGGGAGTGATCTTTGCAAGGATAGCAAGCCAGGGAAGGATTGTTAAGCAAAAACAAAAATTGCTGGAAAAACTCAGCAGATCTGGCAGTATCTGTGGAGAGAAAGACAGAGTTAACATTTCGCGTTCAGGTGACTCTTCTTCAGAACTAAAGAGAAGTAGAAATGTGGTGAAATATATACTATTTAAGGGGGTGGGAAAGGTGAAGCTGGATAGAAGGCCAGTGATAGGTGGAGGCAAAGGAGAGATTGCAAAATATGTCATAAACAAAAGGTTGAAGGGGTGTTGATGGTGGTGATACTGGCTAAAGGAGGTGCTAATGGTGGCATTAAGAGTAGAAAGCAGAATGAGCAAGCGACAGATGGCCCCAGGGTGGGAGTTGGAGGGTGGGGTGAGGGAGGGGACGGTGTGGGAGAAAAGATCAAAATAGGCTAAAAGGTGGGGATAAAACAAGGAATGGAAATAAATTTTTAAAAAATAGAAATAGGTGGGGAAAGAATGTATACAAAAAAATAAGTATTTGAAAAGAGGGGATCTACCTTGCAGAGGCTGAGCGCCACTCATAGACACTTGCTTCTACCTCCCATTGGACCATGAACCCACCACCGAACATCAAGCCATTGTTTCCAGGACTGTCATTGACCTCATTTTCTCTGGAGATCTTCCCTCCACCACTTCCAACCTCATAATCTTCGGACTTCGGACAGCCCGCTTCTAACTCCTCCCCAAAATCCACAAACAGGACTGTCCTGGTAGACTGATCATGTTAGCCTGTTCCTGCCCCACGGAACTCATTTCTTCTTATCTTGACTCTGTTCTCTCTCCCTTTGTCTAGTCTCTTCCCGCCTACATCAGTGATTCCTCTGACGCCCTACACCATATCAACGATTTCCAGTTCCCTGGCCCAACCGCCTCCTCATCACCATGGATGCCCAATCCCTCTACACCTCCATCCCCACCAGGATGGTCTGAGGACTCTCTGCTTCTTCCTCAAACAGAGGCCCAAACAATCCTCATCCACCACCACTCTCCATCTGACTGAACTTGTTCTCTCACAGAACAATTTCTCCTTAAACTTGTCTCACTTCCTCCAAATAAAACGTGTGGTTATGGGTACCCGCATGGGCCTCAGTTATGCCTGTCTCTTTATGGGGTATGTGGAACATTCATTGTTCCAGTCCTACTCAGGGACTCTCCCACAACTTTTTCTCTGGTATATCGATGATTGCTTCGGTGCCACTTCATGCTCTCGTCTGGACCTGGAAATGTTTATTAATTTTGCTTCCAATTTCCGCCCCTCCATCACTTTCACATGGTGCATCACTGACACTCCCCTTCCCATCCTTGACCTCTCTGCCTCAATTTCTGGAGATAGACTGTCCACTAATATTCATTACAAGTCCATCGACTCCCACAGCTACTTCGACTACAGCTCCTCACACCCTGCTTCCTGACTCAGTCCCATTCTCTCAGTTCCTTTGACTCTGTCACATCTGTTCTGATGATGCCACTTTCCAAAACATATCTTCCTTCTTCCTTAACCGAGGTTTTCCACCCACGGTGGTTGACAGGGCCCTCAACCATGTCCGGCCCATCTTCCGCACATCCGCCCTCACACCTTCCTCTCCCTCCCGGAACCGTGATAGGGCCTCTCCTGTCCTCACATTTCACCCCACCAGCCCTTCAAAGGATCATCCTCCGCCATTTCTGCCAACTCCAGCATGATGCCACCACCAAACACATCTTCCCTTCACCCTCCTGTTGGCATTCCATAGGACCATTCCCTCCCGGACACCCTGGTCCACTCCTCCATCACCCCCTACACCTCAACCCCCTCCCACGGCACCTTCCCATGCAATCGCAGAAGGTGCAACACCTGCCCCTTTACTTCCCCTCTCCCCACCGTCCAAAGGCTCAAACACTCCTTTCAAATGAAGCAGCATTTCATATGCACTTCGCTTAATTTGTTCTACTGCATTCATTGCTCCCAATGCGGTCTCCTCTACATTGGAGAGACCAAATGCAGACTGGGTGACCGCTTTGCGGAACACCTTTGGTCTGTCCGCAAGCATGACCCAGACCTTCCTGTCACTTGCCATTTCAACACACCACCCTGCTCTCATGCCCACATGTCTGTCCTTGGCCTGCTGCAATGTTCCAGTGAAGCTCAATGCAAACTGGAGGAACAGCGCCTCATCTTCCGATTAGGCATTTTACAGTCTTCCGGACTTAACACTGAGTTCAACAATTTCAGATCATGAACTCGCTCCTCCGTCCTCACCCCTTTTTGATCCTCTTTTTCAAATATTTATTGTTATATATACATTTCTTTCTCACCTATTTCTATTTTTATTTTTTATATTTATTTCCATTCCTTGTTTTATCCCCACCTTTTAGCTAATTTTGATCCTTTTCCCACACCGTCCCCTCCCCCCACTCCACCCCCACTGGGACCACCTGTCACTTGCTCATCCTGCTTTCTACTATTAATGTCACCATTAGCATCTCATTTAACCAGTATCACCACCATCAAAACCCATTCTACCTTTTGTTTATGACATCTTTTGCAATCTCTCCTTTGCCTCCACCTATCACTGGCCTTCTATCCAGCTCCCACCCACCCTTAAACAGCATACATTTCACCACATTTCTACTTCTCTTTAGTTCTGAAGAAGAGTCATCTGGACTCGAAACATTAACTCTGTCTTTCTCTCTACAGATGCTGTCGGACCTGCTGATTTTTCCAGCAAATTTTGTTTTTGTTTCAGATTTCCAGCATCCGCTGTATTTTGCTTTTATCTAAGGATTGTTAAGCAGATTGTTCCAATTATGATGCACATTATTGTATTCAATTGAGTGTCAACAAGATGGCCAGACAGGTGTACGGTACTCTGCTACGGAGAGCTGAAGTCCGGCGTGTTGTGGCAGCAGTACCCCACATAGATCCAGCAAGCTTAGTTAGTAGATTGTTTCTGGTTTTTACCCATTGCTGCTGTTTTCTTCAGATGTTCCCGGAAGGACATTGTCCTATCTAGAGTCACTCCCAAGTATGTTGGGTTGGGATCATGCTTTAGTCCCTGGCCATCCATGTGGATATGCAATTCTTTTTTGGCACTGGCATGATGGAGGTGGAATATGGTTTTAGAGAGGTTCAACCTAGGGCACCATGTGCTGTAGTAGTCCATCAACTTTGTAACGTCTTCTGGTCCAGAGTGCAGCAGGGTGAAGCTTGGGTGGCATCAGCATATATGAACTTGCACAATGTGGTTGTTGGCAGGTCACTTGCATATATGTTGAACTTAGGCTTGACTAATAATCCTCATTAACACTTATTCTCCAGGCTCACTTATGAATAATGACCATCTGGGCACGGGCATTAGAGGAGGAGATTGAACTGGAAGAAGGGGCAGGGAAATGTGTAAAGGCATAATAATGGGCAGAATAACATGTGCAGGGGGGATGGATGGCACTCCCCGACAGAAACAATTTAATCATTTAAATATGGGCAGGCAGGCTGCCGATTTTGGCGCCTGACTGCCCTTCCTGCATTATGGGGCTGAGCTAGGGGGTGGACAGGAAGGTGGTGGGATATGTGCTGACCCCATTTATGTGCCTTCCCCACTGGAAACACACCCACTGGGGGCACGTAAAATTCAGCCCCATGTCACTGTCTATTCATTGAAGTGACTCTGTCTGCCAATGTGCGCAGCAAGTGGCTGAAGAAAATTTAACTGTGATAATAGTATAGTAGCACTGTTTGAAATGGAAAACATGTGATTCAGGAATTTTAATGATAATTAAAGAGCTTGGGACTTGCAAAATAACAGGAATACTTCATTTATAACTACTCATTGAGACAAGATAGGATTCAGAATGATTTTACCTCTAATTGCAACATATGTCTTTGAACCTAATGTTCTTCCATATGGCCAGAGAAATCACTGACAAAAAGCATATTAAGCATCTCACTTTACTAGCTGTTAAATTAAAGTCAAATATTGCACGTAGTTACAAGACCAACTTGCGTCCATCTCAGCCTAGCATTAGATGGCACATGTTTACAGGCCCTGTTCAGACTGTTGTTAGATACACATTTATTATCATTGACACATTTTTGCTCAGTAGGGATTAATTATTGTGGTTGCTGCAACCAGTCTTGAAAAAAGTGTATACTCAACAGGAAATTCTTAAAGAAATATTGTTCATCCATGATCTGAGCTCTTCCACTTTGGTCAATATATTATTCTCTGAGTCAAAGCACATCAATAGTAAACACAATGATTACTGCCTTTGATGTGAAATTCTATTTGTTGTTTAACATTATTTAAAGGGTTATTGGTGAGTATTATCGGGTTTTGGAGATGGTCAGTCATTGGAACAGCCGAATTTCAAACTGCAGGGCAATTATAATCTTCTTTTAAAATTTATTCATGGGATGTGGGTGAAACTGGCTGGTCGAATATTTATTGCATTTCTTGCATTATTGTATTTATTGCAATATTTCTTGTATTTCTCAAGGGCATTTCTAAATGCCCTTGAGAAGGTGGCAGTGAGCTGTCATCTTGAACTGCTGCAGTCCACATGGTGTTGGTACAGTGGGGAGTCCAGGATTTTGACCGAGCGACAGTGAAGGAACGGCAATAAATTTTCTCAAGAAACTATCATTTTTTCCTAATATTATTGTGGGATATTTTGAAGCAGGCTTATGTGCATGTGTGTGTGCGTATAGTTCTGCATGTGTGCTAAGTTAATTAAACTAGAGACAGTTACACTGCAAGGTTTACATTATCAAAGAAGTGAGGTGTAAAGCAGACATTTGAAATGAAGATGAGTAGAGCTAGGGTAGGGTCAGCAGATATGGTGTGAGTAGAAATTGCATTTCTAGTTAAGTGGTGAAGTGTTTGATTTTCAAAGGGACATAGCCTACTGTAGTTCAGCAGCCTGTGGAGATGCAATCAGCAGAGATGTGGCAAAAAGAACATGCTGGATTGTTTTCAGATTGTGTAGTAACAAGATCACAAACTCACAGGTTGAAACAGGAAGAAAAATTATTTAAAAGGCAGGGAAAGGGTGCTGACATCCAATTAGCTGAATCTGTCTTTAAAAAGATTGTACAGGTAGAGTAGGTTGAAGCGAATGAGGTGGAGGTGTTTAGTTCCGTGAAATTGATAGAGTTACAGCAGAAGGATTCACAAATAAAGAAGTTGTATCAGATAGCTTATTTGGAAACAGAGGCAGAATGTTATTATCTTAAAGTTAATGTATTAATGAGGAAATAGAGGCCATCTCATGTTCCAGCAGATAGGATAAAAACAAAAAAACTGTGGATGCTGGAAATCCAAAACAAAAAATAAAAAATACCTGGAAAAACTCAGCAGGTCTGGCAGCATCGGCGGAGAAGAGCACAGTTGATGTTTCGAGTCCTCATGACCCTTCAACAGAACTAAGTCAAAATAGGAGAGGGGTGAAATATAAACTTATATTTTACCCCTCTCCTATTTTTACTTAGTTCTGTTGAAGGGTCATGAGGACTCGAAACATCAACTGCACTCTTCTCCACTGATGCTGCCAGACCTGCTGAGTTTTTCTAGGTATTGTTTCTTTTTTGTTCCAGCAGATAGGAAGTGGGTGGTAGTACATCAAGATATGGCAAAATAAATAAGGCAAGGTTACTCGGTTGATTTTTCCCAAAGATGCTGGCCATAATAATAACATGAAAGGTTGTTATATTCTGGGAAAAGTAGTTTCTAAAGACAGGTGGAAACAATGGGATTTACAATTCAAAAGGAGTAATATATTTAGAGAAGGATGGAAGGCTTTGTGAGGTATGGCCATGTGAGATCTTGAAAGGTGTATCATGTGAAACAAACTTGGAGGAAAAGCCTCTAACCACCCTGAAGAAGTTTGCTGTTCCAGTAACCACAGTTTTGTTAAAAGCCTTTGGATGTCCATTGTCCAGTGGATGCTTCTGGTAAAATTGCTGGATAACTTTATAAATTTGGAATCTGTTTGGACTGTTGCCTTAAGCTGGGTGTGTAGTTAGGAATTTAGTTAATTATAAAGTTTGGAAACTGTAATAACTGTGTAACAGTAATCTTGTGTGTGTATTTATTTTTTCTTCTTTTGTTAATAAATGTTTTAATTTAATCTTTAAAATCTCTAAAGGTGGCAGTGGACTCTACTTCTGACTTCAAGCAGGAAAGAGTGGTAGTAAGTAGTATTCATGGCAATGCTAAACCTATTCCATTGTGGTAGATAAATTTAAAAAATGAGTTGAAAACAGATGAGGTGATTGTTGGAGAAATGGAAAAATTGCCAATGCAGTGGTTCAATTTATCTTAGGCAGTGATATAGCTGGGTCACAGTGTTGATGATGCCTACGGTAACTGAGCAGCCCGTGAAGCTGCATTCAACAGAGATGTTGCAGAAAGACATCCAGGATTGTTTTCAGATTGTGTAGTAACAAGATCACAAACTCACAGGTTGAAACAGGAAGAGAAGGAATTTAAAAGGCAGGGGAAGGATGCTGACATCCAATTAGGTGGATCTGTCTCTAAAAGGATTGTACAGGAAAAGCAGGCTGAAGCGAATGAGGTGGAGATGTTTAACTCACTGAAATTGGTAGAGTTACAGCAGAAGGATAATACCATCTGGATGCAGAAATGAAATATTGAGAGTAGCTCATTAAATTCCAATAGCTAGACTTTTACAAAATAGGGAAACTCAGATGAAAATACAAAAACATTTTTATTGACTTGGACTGCATAAAGATGTAGTCAAGTTCTGTAGATCATGTCAGACATGTCAGGTGACAGGAAAACCTCAAGCAGTGATTAAACATGCATCTTTAATTCTGATTCAAGCATTTGAGCAACCTTTTACCAGGGTCCTGATTGATTGTGTAGGGCCGTTCCCTCAGGCCAAAAGTGGAAATCAGTACTTGCTGACAATCCTGGATGTGTCTACGAGATTTTATGAAGCGATACCTATACAAAATATTACAGCAAAGAGAATTGTATTTTTGACAAGATATGGGTTACCAAAAAGAAATACAGTCGGATCAGGGTTTGAATATCATGTCACAGCTGTTTAAGGACGTAATGAACAGCCTGGGGATAAAACAGTTTAAGTCATCAGTTTATCACCCTGAAACACAAGGTGCTTTAGAAAGATTGTATCAAACTTGAAAAACAATGATGAGAGCTTATAGTCAAGACTGTCCACAGACTAGAATTGGGGGATTCCATTATTGTTATTTGCTATTAGGGATGCTCCTAATGAATCAACAGGATTTAGTCCTTTTGAATTAGTCTATGGTCACGACAGGGACCATTTAAGTTGAGACAGGAGAAACTAGGGGGTCAGAGTTCAGAAACTACACTCCTGGAATATGTGACATAATTTAGAGAAAGATTGAACAGAGAATGAGAGTTAACTAAGGAGCATTTAAAGATATCACAGCAGGTAATGAGGACAAATGCAGATAAGAAGGCAAAAATTTGTAGTTTTGTTGCTGGAGAGAGGTGTTAGTTTTGTTACCAGTGTCAGGTGAACCATTAAAGGCAAGGTTTAGCGGGCCTTACAGGATTGAAAAGAGGCTGAGTGATATAACTTATTTAATCAATACTCCAGATAGAAGAAAGAAGCAGAGGGTGTGTCATTTAAATATACTTAAAAAGTACTTTGATGGAGAAGATAACCAAACGGAGGTATTAGTAGTGGTAGATAAAGAGAAAGAAGTAGAAATGATGGATTCTGAAATTGATTTTCTTCTAATCAAATTGGATGATGAGGGGCTACTTAAAAATTTAAATGTAATTGTAAATAATATACCATTTTATTTCTGTTGGACTGTAGATTAAAATTACAATGGCTGCAGTTTGAAAGACATGTCTAGTGGAAATGTGTGAGGGATATATACAATGTTGCTGTCCTGGAACAAAGTGTGCCATGAAAGATAGGATGGTGCTGAAAAGGAGCCAGTCTAACAAGGAACTGCCTGGTAACAACATTTTAATTGGCTCCTGACCAGGTGACCAGGGTTTGTGTGAGAGCAGTGCAGCAGAATAACTCCTAGCCTGAAAAGAGAAAAAAAATCTAAAACCTCTGTCTCCTGTGTGTGTAAGATTCCAGTAATCCTACAATAATAGCCAGCTGTTTTTTTTCTTATATCTCTATAATCTGCTCTCTCTCTGAAAACCTCTGTCAAGAGGAAAAGGGGAAAGTCACTGTTGGAGACATTGAAAAGCAAGTGCTCAACCAGTGAACTAAATACTGGAAGTGCTGGGGAGACCACCTCATGTCATCAACAAAGAGGTAAAAGGAATTTGGAAGACATCGATCAAAATCAACCCATCAAATCTGTACTCCGGAATTGGTGCTATTGAACTGTTTTATCCCACCCATAAAATCCATGTTTTTGTGTGTCTTATATGTCTTATATGTGTGTGTATGGGGTTAAGAAGGGGTAGAGTTTAGATTATAGAGTTAGATATTAGCAGTTCATATTTCTTTCTTTTGCCACTAGTTAAAGACAATTTGTTCAATAAACAGTTATTTACCTATAGGGCAGAATTTTATGGCCCCATTCTGGCGGGGACGGGGCCATAAAATGGGCGAGCCATTATAATCCCCATTGACTTCAACGGGAACGTAAAATCCCGCTGCTGTAAAATTCTGCCCATTAAGCTTACAAACCTGGTGCTCGTATTCTGTTAACCTAAATTAAACCATTAGGTGGTTTGAGCAGATTTTTCACATTTGCTGTGGCTCGGGGAGCAGTGGGGCTTGATATTGCAGCGCACTATCCCCAGTGAATTGTGACATAATATTGAATTACCTTCCAGACAAGCATCAGTGATTTGGAAAAGCTAATGCAGTCGCACCAAGCTATTTGTGGGAATAAGCTGGGGAAGACAAATTTAGCTACACGTGACATAGATGTGGGAGATTCAGTTTCGATAAGGCAATATCCTTATAGATTAAATCCTCATGTGGGTGTTCGCCGTCATCAAAGCATGGTCCACGCCCTCATCAGTCAGCGCGATGGCATGCTCCTCGAAGTGAATGTGGACCATTCCATCACAAGTCCAGGACGTCTCCCTGCTGATGTGAGCAGGCTTCTCCTTCATGAAAACAGATGGACAGAGTGTAAGCAGGATGCGTGGCAATGCATGGAATGTTTGTGTGGTGAATGGAGATTTTGATGGGATGAGGCCACAAGCTCGAGACGATATGAGCCTGGTGGAGATATGAGGGTGTGTGAAAGTTAGTAGTGTTGTCATTTGAGATGTGAGATCCCTGTGGATGTGTGATGGGTTTGTGAATGTGTGAGTTGTGAGTGATTAGAAGAGTGACTTGCCTTGGCAGCAATGGTGGCTGCCCTATTTTGCAGGGCATTGGCACTGACCATCAATGCCACCGCATCCCATGCTGGATTGGAGATGCTGCTGCCCATCCTGTGGCCATAGCGGGGGTAGAGGACATTGCGGGCCTCCGCAGTGTCCAAAACGTGCTCGAGGGGTGTGTCACAAAACTGAGGGGCTGCAGTCGTTTTGGCTTTTGGGGGCCATCCTGTTTTCTGTGCAGCAGCCCTGGGCTGGAAGCACTGAGAGGTGCGCATGTGGCTGCACTTGAAATATGGCGCCCGGTGTGATGATATGACGAGCCAATGGCTTGGCAGGCAAATGAGAGCAAATGTTTCCTGGGAATGCATAATTAATGTGGTGGGTTTGAACTGTTACATTTTGAGAAGCTGCTATTGCAGCTGGTGGGTAAAAAGTTATTCCTCCTGCCTGCTACCATACTTAGTGCAAATCTGGGACCATTCCGCGCATTGTCTGTAAAGTTTGATTCCGTGAGGATGACTATGTCAGGCTGTTGCTTGACTAGTCTGTGAGACTGCTCTCCAAATTTTGGCTCAAGGTCCCAGATGTTAGTGAGGAGGGCTTTGCAGGGTTGACAGGGCCAAGTTTGGTGTTGTCGTTTCCAGTACCTAGGTCAATGCCGCGTCATCCATCTGCATTCATTCCTTATTGACTTTCTAGCAGTTTGATACAACTGAGTTGCTTGCTAGCTCAGTTTAGAGGCCATTTAAGAGTTAACCATGTTGCTGTGGGTCTGGAGTCACATATAGGCCAGACCAGGTGAGGACAGCAGATTTCCTTCCCCCAAGGGCATCAGTGAACCAGATGGGTTTTTATAACAATCGACAATGGTTTCATGGCCATCATTAGACTTTGAATTCCAGATGTTTTTTATTGATTGAATACAAATTCCACCATCCGGGTCCTGAGAGAATTACCCTGTTTCACTGGACTACTAGTCCAGTGATATCATCACTATGCCATCACCACCTCCCCCAGAGTAATTTTGTTCTATAGTGCATGTTGCTCAATGCAATGTCTAATCCCATTACAAAATTAATGTCAAGACTAAGTCATAGAAGTATGGACTCAGCCCACTCAGCATCCCCAAATCATTTCTGATTGACTTAAATAAAATAAATTTTAGCTACCTCAAACTTATAAATTAACCTTACAAAAACACTTGCATTTATGTGGTGCTTTCCATGACCTCGGAACATTCCAAAGCCAATGAATCACTTTTGAAGTATAGTCACAGTATAATGTAGGATATGCAGCAGCCACTTTATACACATCAAACTTTCACAAATAGCAATGTGATAATGACCAGAAAATGTTTGTGTGATGTTGATTGAGAGGTAAATATTGGCCTGGACAACAGGAAGAACTCTGCTGTTCTTCTTCAAAAAAGTGCCTTTGGATCTAATCCATCTGAGAGGACAAATGGGAGCCAGTTTAATGTCACATCCAAAAGATAATTTTTCTGACATTGCAGGACTCCCTCAGTACTGCGCTGGCGTTTCAACCTGGATTTGGTGCTCAAGTCCTTGAATAGGATTTGAACTCACAACAGTACAACACAGAGGCCAGACTGCCACCACCTTAGCCACAAATGACACTGAAACATGAAGCATTGAGGTCATTAAAGACATTATATAAATGCATATCACAAAAGCAAAATAGCAGATGTTAGAAATGTTGAAATGTCATCGACTTGAAGGTTTCTCTAGCCACAGGTGCTGCCAGATGTGCTGGCTATTTCTAGCATCTTCAGTTTTTATGTAAATGCATGTCATTTATTCCTCATTCTTTCTAGTATCTTTGTATTTCCCTTACATTAACATACAAAAAGAAAGGCGAGTAAAAGTCATCAGGACCATAATGTCTCCACATACAGTTAAATGCCGGCACAATTAACATTGAAATTTCATTGATAATTTTCATCAGTCACTTCAGCATAGCAGACTGCAGCAGATGTAGCTCAGTGAGGAGAAACAGTTAGAACTATAGGACCATAGAAAAGTTACGGCACAGGAAGAAACCATTCAGCCCATTGTGCCTGCGCCAGCTGAAAAAGAAAAAAGAAAAAACTAGCTGCCCATTCTAATCCCACCTTCCAGCACCCGGCCTGTAGACTTGCAGGTTACAGCACGTTTGGTGAAGGATCCAGGTGCCTTTTAAATGAAGATAAAAGCAAAATACTGCAGATGCTGGAAATCTGAAACAAAAACAAAAATTGCTGGAAAAATTCAGCAGGCCTGACAGCATCTGCAGAGAGAAAGACAGAGTTAACGCTTCAAGTCCGTGTGACTTTTCATCAGAACTAAAGGGACTGAGAAATGTGGCAAAATATATACTGTTTAAGGGGGTTGGACAGGTGAAGCTACATAGAAGGTCAGTGATAGGTGGAGGCAAAGGAGAGATTGCAAAAGATGTCATAAACAAAAAGGCGAAAGAATGTTGATGGTGTTGATACTGGCCACAGGAGGTGCTAATGTTGACATTAATAGTAGAAAACAGAATGAGCAAGTGACAGATGGTCCTAGTGGGGGTGGGGGGAGGGGATGGTGTGGTAAAAAAGATCGGAATAGGCTAAAAGGTGGGGATAAAACAATAAATGGAAATAAATATAAAAAATAATTATAGAAATAGATGGGAAAAATAATAATAGAAATAGGTGGGAAAAAATATATATATACAAATTAAGAAGTAAATATTGAGAAAAGGGGGTCAAAAAGGGGTGAGGATGGAGGAGAGAGTTCATGATCTCAAGTTGTTGAACTCGATGTTAAATCCAGAAAGCTGTAAAGTCCCTAATCAGAAGATGAGGTGCTGGTCCTCCAGTTTGCGTTGAGCTTCATTGGAACATTGCAGCAGGCCAAGGATGGGCATGTGGGCATGAGAGCAGGATGGTATGTTGAAATGGCAAACAGGGAGTTCTGGGTCATGCTTGCAGACAGACTGAAGGTGTTCCGCAAAGCGATCACCCAGTCTGCGTTTGGTCTCTCCAGTGTAGAGGAGACCACATTGGGAGCAGCGAATGCAGTAGACTAAACTGAGGGAAGTGCAAGTGGAGCGCTGCTTCACTTGAAAGGAGTGTTCGGGCCCTTGGACGGTGAGGAGGGGGGAAGTGAAGAGGCAGGTGTAGCACCTTCTGCGATTGCATGGGAAGGTGCCGTGGGAGAGGCTTGAGGTGTAGGGGTGATGGAGGAGGGGACCAGGGTGTCCCGTAGGGAACGGTCCCTACAGAATGCCGACTGGGGGTGTGAAGGGCAGGTGTGTTTGGCGGTGGCATCATGCTGGAGTTGGCAGAATCTCTAAGGTCCAATCCTCTGAACCTTGCCTGTATCCAGTGAGGATTGGAAAATGGTCCTCAGAGCATCCATTATTTCCTCCCTGGCTTCCTTCGAAAGCCTGGGATACAATCCACCTGGCACTGGTGATTTATCCACCTTCAAGGATGCCAGTCCCTCCAATACATCCTCTCTCACTGTGTTTATTGAATCTAATATTCAATACTCTTGCTGTTTAACTAGAATATCAGCATCATCCCCCTCCTTAGTAAAGACAGATACACAGTACTCGTTGAGAACCCTGCCCACATCTTCAGCGTCAATGCACAAGTTACCATGTACATCTCTGATAGGCCCTATCCTGTCCTTAGTTATTCTCTTGCTGTTCTGTTCTATCAGTTCATAGTGGATTAGCATTAAATTGTCCATATTGATGTCAGTATGCCACATTTTTCAGCCTAAAAGAGGGAACCTGGGAATGGATGAAAACAGTAAGGATTTAATGAGGGATGAAGGGTGTCAGGTAATGTTTGAGTGGGCTCTATAGTATAATCCAAGTAGGAAACTTTATACATAACAGAAATGCAAAGCTAGAATTCTTTGACAACTGAGCATATTTTACCCTGTACAAAGAATCTGTTGCTAACTGTTTATGCATATGGAATAATATTTTGCTCTTTATACAGTAATATTTGACTCACAGCAGAACAATGCAAACAAAGTGTTTCTGTAAATGTACTCCAGTAACTGCACTGCTATCTGCTGCCAGTCAAGGAAAAATTAACATCAGGCACAGGGGAATATACAGACTGTATCCATAGGTCACTGTACTAAAGATTTATTTTCTATCCTTATTGTGGAAAAAATTAAAATGTAGTAAGAGTAACACATCTGTAATGATCTGTAGCAAACTTGTAAATGTAGATGCAACAATGCAAAGCTTGCATTTATTTGACATCCATGGAAAACATCATATAAATGTACATTATTTCTGTTCTGGTATCTTTGTAATTCCTTTATATTAACGTACAACAAAATGAGAAAAAGTCATCAGGACCATAATATCTCCACATCCAGTCATGCAAGTACAGATAATATTCACATTTTTGCATCACATTTATTTTCACTTACTTTTAAGTACAGCTTATTTAGCTCTAGATTCTTGCTCTGCATCTAAATCCATTTTGTGCGTGAATCCAGAAATATCTGTTCAAACAAGCTAGCATTCTCTCAGCACATTAATGAAATGACTCACTGCATTATGAGACATTTTCCTTCTAAATAAACATTTCCACACAAACAGTACAAAGTTAACTGGTAATCCTGATGTTTACTACCGCCTTTGAAATTGTACTTCAGATCTCAACCATGTGAGTAAAGTTCATTTCATTGGGATTTATCATATTAGAGACTATTCCCCACAAATTCAGTTCTTCAAATAGCCAAGAAAAGGCCTATGAACCTCAATCTGCAATTTAAGATCTACTTATGTAGCTGTTTCTGCTGATTTATGGTGCAGCATATGCAATAATTCAAAGTTTGCATTGTGCCCTCTTCAAAGCTTCCTCTAGTGAGTCAGTGCTCCCTCAGTGTTTCAGTCAGAAGCATGTGGATTCAAGTCCTGCTCCAAAGACCTGAAGGCAAAAGACTAAGCTAGCACTCTATTGCAGTACAGAGTACTGTGTTTTATGCCTTGGAGCTATGCAGAGATGACGCTCACAAAGTTCTATGTGTGAGAAGATGCTTTATTGCAATACTTCTAAAATGGCTGCTGCTTCATACTGATTGCTTGGTTCCAGTTTCTCTCTTGCCAAAACCACAGGCCTAACTCAAAGCACTCAGCACAGTGAGCTGTCAACAGACACACACAATCTTGAAATCCATTGATCTGTTTCCCGCTAGGTGTTAACTCAGCAGTGTGTGGTGATTGTAATATTTAATGTACTGTATGTTCCAATGCTTGTTACATTGGTTCCTGCCTATTAACAAGGGTGACACCCTCTGGGACTGTTTTATTAGTCAGCAGATCAGTTCAAGGGTCAATGAATAATTCTTATTGAGGCAGTCAGTTTGAGGCAGTCTATCAACCAGCAAGTGTCACAAAGGAAAAAAGGGACAGAAACAGGCCCCAGTTAAGCTAAATTAAAGAAAGAGCTGTGGGGAACAGTAAAGAGGGCCATTGGGCATAGATACCCCTTTGGAGCAGTGGTGTTCTGCTTTGCACAGCCATAGATCTGAAAGTGTGCTTGTAAGCTAGTGCTTGAGAATACTTGGGAATCCAGGGAGAAGGAATCTTGGAGGGTGAGATTGAAACACTGTGATGTAGGCCATTGTTAAAGCCATCTGAGAGGGAGTGACCTTTGGAGAGAATTCCAAGGGGGGGTCTTCAAAGGTGAAGCTGGGAAGCTCTTGTGAAACAGAGTTTCAATGAAATTGTTTGACTTGGGGTGAAATTTTACGGCAGCGGGATTTTACATTCCCGCGAAGCCAATGAAGTTTAGAATTTCTCGCCGCATTTTACGGCCTCGTCCCTGCTGAAACAGGGCCGTAAAATTCTGCCCTTGGTATTTACAGGCTCTAAGTAGATTCTTGAGAAATCCGTGGACTCTGGCTTAGTTGCACCTGTCATTTACTCTGTAGTGTGATGCGTTTGACCACAGTTCATCTGTTAATTCACATATACCTCATACTTATCCTGAATATTAGAGTATAAGATACATATTGTAAATTGTTTTATCTTTCTGAACTTGTCACATACCCCACGTGACGAAGAAAAAACTTGCCTTTTTAAAAAAAATGAAGGGCATGCCCTCGGAGTTGGGAACTACAGTTCCCTATTGGCCCCAGTGGTTCCTGTGCATGCCCGGCCCTGGAAAAATTGCACATACGTAGATCTTTCTTTTTTTTTGATCTTTGGGTTCTGCGCACATGCAGGCTAGAGAATAGCTGTACATGCGCAGTTGGTGCATTTTCTCGGCGTTAAGCCAATATACAGCCCTGTGCACATTTGCAGATTGTTCCTTTTTGATTTTTTTAAGGTTTAAAGATAGCCCTGCACCTGAGCAGAATGGTAAGAAGGCCCCAAAAGTGACACAGTATGAAAAGGGTGTCAGGTGACCCAGAAGGGAATGCCATTCTGCAGAAGGTGCCAGGAGAAGCTAGGATATCAGAGTGAGAGCTGCAGGGAGTGGCCCCAAAGGAAAGAGGATAGTTCCAAAAAATCAGGGAGTGGGACAGGAAAAGATCCTAAGACAACAGTTATGTCAGAGGACGAGGACAGGAATCTGGAACAGATCCTGTTCAGAGAAATTAAAGTAAAGAGCAGAGGAAAAGTCTCTGAATTAAAGAGAGAAAGCTGTGGGGAGCATAATTAAGGCAAAGTAGTCTTGCAAGAAGCCAGAAGATCCAAAGAGACTGCCAAAGCTTGATGACTCCTTACTGCAGGCCTGTGAAGCAATTGTTTTCTGCTGGCATGGCTGAGTATCTGAGAGAGTGCATGGAAGGCAAAGCTTGAATGCATATGGTGATCCAGGGGAGAGGAACATCGGAAGGCAAGATCAAAACCCTGGAGGCATATCCTTGTTGAAGACATCTGAGAGAAAGCGTTGTTTGGAAGAAGATTCCAAGGCGAATTCTTCGAGAGTGGAGATTGGAAACACTTGTGTGAAAGGCAGAGCTCCCATGAGACCAGTTGACTCACAGTGTGACGAGTGTCTAGGGGAGTTAATGAGTGATCCATAGCATCTGCTTCGGGTGGCATCTATCACTTGAACTTGGAGTGTGGTGTGTCTGCCCACAGATTGTTTAATGGTTTACATGGGCTGTATATGTAATGTGAACATTAGAGTGTAAGATTGATTTTTTAACTTGTGTTATGCTTACGAATCTGTATATATCTGTAAAGGTGTGGTTGTGGGTGAAAGAGCAGTGTAATGTAGTTAATCTTTTCTTGTTTAATAAATGTTTTACTTTTTTGTTAAAAGTTCATCAGCAGACTTCTGTGACTCTGTTCAGTAGCCACTCTCCACGTTTCTAAACAAAAACTAAAAGTTAGGTAAAAACAAAAGAACTGCGGAAGCTGGAAATCCAAAACAAAAACAAAAACAGAATTACCTGGAAAAACTCAGCAGGTCTGGCAGCATCGGCAGAGAAGAAAAGAGTTGACATTTCGAGTCCTCATGACCCTTCGACAGAACTAAAAGTTAGGATCTATCAAGCCAGGCTCTATCCAGGAACTTGACTTGTCCAGTAGTAACATCAGCTGGGATCGTAACAAACTTCTATGGCAAAGATTTTTTTGCTTGTTCAAAACCAATGGAATCTTGTGGCTTTATTCCAAAAGCAGGTGTCTTGAGTCTAGCCTCTGTGTGCTTCAAACAAAACATTATTGGCCCCTAACCGTATCCACCCAACCACCAACCCCACATGCTGGGGTCTGGCCAAGGATTGTAACACACCAAGCAGTTGAGCACAACACTGAGGAAGTGATAAAAGTGAAATACTGCAGATGCTGGAAATCTGAAATAAAAACAGAAAATGCTGGAAAAACTCAGTAGGTCTGACAGCATCTGCTGGAGAGAGAATAACAGAGTTAACCTTTTGAGTCTGTATGGCCCTTCTTCAAAGATCTGTTCCAAGAGTTTTGGAACACCCTGAGCTTATGAAAGGCACTGTATAAATGCAAGTCTTTGCTTTTCTCAGTTTGTGACTGAGGTCAAATGACTAGAACGTCCCAAGTTTAATTACTGATCTCAAGAGAGCTGATCTCAACAAGAGCAGGAGCTGGGGAACAACAATTTAGCAGAGTTCCCCTGGAGTAGGGTGAAGAAAAACATCACCTGATTACTGGTCCAGTGACCCCTGCTGGAAAGTACATGGTGGAGTTGGTTGAGGACAGGATCAGGATTGCAGCTGAGGCCCTCTCAATTGAATAGCTTGTTGACACTCGCTGCATAGGCTCACACTTGAAAAAGAAACACTTTCTTTAAGTACTGGAGCTCTGCCAGTGCACATGGAACATACAGGCAGGCAACAAGGAGCCAAAAGTTTCAGGGCAGCAGGAAAGAAAATTGGATGGTAAAGTGTTTAATAAAATATTCATACCAGTCTATTACTGAGACAAGATGAGGTGTTCTTAACGTGTCAGTTGCTAAGTACCATGTTTGCTTATGTTAGGCTTTCAAAGTGAATGTTATTTGCTTGATAAGCCCTTAATTGAGTTTACATCAAAGGCCATACTACCCAGCTGCCAATACTATTTTAGGACTGAAACACTTACAAAGACACTTTATACTTCAGGGTGTTCTGTATGTAATGCTATAAATCCTGGGCCTATACACTAGAATTTATAAGAATGAGATATTGATATATAAGATTCTGAGAGGCCTTGACAGGGTGGATTCTGGGAGGCTGTATCCCCGAGCTCGAGAGTCTAAAGCTAGGGGGCATTGTCACAGGATCAGAGGAGGTCCATGTTAGAGTGGCTCGAGGAGATATTTCTTCACTCGGAGGGTTGTGAATCTTTGGAACTCTCTATTTCAGAAGGCTGTGGATGCTCCATTTGTTGAGTATATTCAAGGCTCTAAGGGAGCCTTTAAGGGAATAAAGGGAATTGGGTTCAGGCAGCAAAGTGGGTTTGAGGTCAAGGATCAGCCATCAGCTCATTCAATGGTCCTGTACTGCTTCTATTTTTTATGTTCTTATGCAGAGAACAACTATCATTCCCATCTCTCTTGTCATGGAGAACAACTAGTATCATGCAAATGAAGATAACAAAAGCAATGAACTGGAAGGTCTTTTACTCCAGTAGCATTCAGCTTTTGTGTGGCCACAATGTCATGGCACTTATCTCAGTTCAGATGATTGAAGATACCTGTATTACTCACTGATCATTGATATATTGAAGAACTGATGCATGCATGCAGACTCAATGTTGATTTATCTGGCATGTGACCATGATCTCCTCTAATTATATTAAATTAAATTAAATTGGGATTTAAAACAGGAAAAAATGGTTTAAACATTGAAGACAACCTTTTTGTGCAGTTTCATTTCTCCCCAAATTGAATTCTGCTCCTAATTTTGACAAATTGCCAGTAGTGTTACTTTCAATGTTACTTTTAAAATGAAAATTATTTAGCTCGTTTTCTTCTTAAAGATTCTCGCACAGTGTCCCAAGCCAAGTGGAGTGTTGGAGGGTTAGGAGATATGCTGGGCAGCAGGGTGCGGCAGGACATCAGTGTTTAGTGTGATGGAACCCGAGCTGTTATGCCTCATTCAAAGAAAAAAAAATCTGTATTATATCCTTTTAATGCAATTTTAGATACACAAAGTAACATGAATTAAAAATAGTTTTGCTATATCTTTAAAAGCAAATTTGTCAAAACGCAAAGCTGACTAGAGACAATGGGCTGGTTTTCCTTAGATTATTATCTCAAATGCACCTGTGGTCAGACAGGGTATTTGTAAAATTTGGTCTCCACCCCTTTTGTACATGAGGTTCAATTGCATGTTTAAGATGAACAAGTCTCAAGGTCTTTTACTCCAATTGCATTCAGCTTGTGTGTGGCCACATGCTAAGGATGCTGCAGGTGAAAAAATGCTTCCTCAGCAGCCATGATGCATTAATCCTACAGTAATGCCCACAATGCTCGTATCATTTCATGACATGTAAAATGTCAAGGGCTATGTCTTACCAACATACGAACAATGGTGGACAAGAAAATACCCTTTTCAGTCAGGAAAAGGTCCATCAAGCTTATCCCATATAATTGCCATGCTTTATGCATCCTAATATATAGACACTACACCGCACACAAAACCATGTGGTTTGCTGGGAGAGGCGGAACAAATAGGTAGGGCCTTAAAGCCAAGGACACCCACTCCTGCCATGATTTGTGACTCTTCTGGTGCAAGAGCTCATTGATAAACAGATGGAGGATGTTACTGAGGATCCAGTAAAAGCAAAGGATGCAACAGCATTAGCAGATTTGGCAGCAACTAGTGCCAATTCTATACCTTTATCTCATAACGCCCCTTTCAATAACCCTTCAATCAGACAATTTTCCTCATAACTTCCTCATGCCCTTCAATAAATTGCAGGCCTTAGCATTCACATTGCCATTCTATTTATTTGCCAGTCAGACGCTGTGTATATTTTGCCACAAAAATAAAACTATTTATGGATCTGACTTTTCAGTGCAAAGTATTTTACTTCTGAAAATTTGTATTGTATCTGAATCCAATGCTTTGCTACCACAGAGCCTCCCCACTCTGATATTTTCTGTGTAGAAAGTAATTTTCTCAGCACAGCCCCTGTTGCTCAAGCTTATTAGGTGGTTAGCAGTTGAGTCCCAGAAAGTGACTGCTGAAATTGAGGTGGCTGTCAGCCTCTGTGAATATAGTCCATACATGGTTCTGCTTCAGGCTATAGAGCTTCGTCAGTAACAGTAGCAGCCTTGCTGAGGTCACTTTGTGGCACATGGGAAGTCACTCGAGGGTTGGGGCAGAATTATGTTGATTTGTTGTTTTCATGTGAGCCTGCATGTGCTGATGTCTGTGCCAACTAATCTGTGGATGAGCAGACCCCATTGTGCCAATAACTTTGGTGAAGTGCCCACCTATGGCTCTTTCCATTCTGCTAAATTGATAAGCTGACCTGCTGAGAGGGGAGGTGCTGTTGTAGCAGTCTGAGCATTCATGAGAGATGCAAAGACTGGCAGAAAAGTCTCTGCTATGAAGGCTGCACTGCAGATACCCTTGGAAATGCTTTATGCTCCAAGGCAGACTACAGAGCCTCAATGCCTTGCATGAGAGCCTCACACATGTGGGTAGAGGAATATTTAACATTAGTTGTCATGTTATGTGTTTTTCGGTCAGTTCGGGGGTTTTACTTGGAACTGGTGTACTTGGTCACCGCCTTTGTCCCTTCCGACACGGCGTGCTTGGCCAGTTCCCCGGGCAGCAGCAGGCGCACAGCAGTCTGGATCTCCCGGGAGCTGATGGTGCTGCGCTTGTTGTAATGAGCCAGGCGGGAAGCCTCACCCGCAATGCGCTCGAAAATATCGCTCACGAACGAGTTCATGATGCTCATGGCCTTGGAGGAGATGCCGGTGTCAGGGTGAACCTGCTTCATCACTTTGTAGATGTAGATGGCGTAACTCTCCTTCCTCGACTTTCGCCGCTTCTTGCCGCCCTTTGCTACCGGTTTCTTTAAGGCTTTCTTGCCTCCCTTTTTGGGAGCTGGTGATGACTCTCAACAATCTGTCATACTCTCACCTTCCTTTGAAATACTGGGCCCAAGAGATCAGAATTCCTGGTCACCTTCAGCTGCTGATAAGTTGCAAGATGACATTGAGGGTTGAGTTTGGGGCCATTCTGGTCTGTGTGGCTTAGCAACTCAGTGGCTGAACAATCTTGTGGAAGCTTAATTATCCACTTTGTGAAATGTACTATGTGTGTGTATAGGCTGAATTTAATGTGATACTTGGTAGCCGGGCCCACTTAATCATGGGAGAGGCATAAGTCTCCCAGCGGCGGCAAAGCTTCCCCCAATTAAGTCAGAGAATGAATGGGACTGAAGCAGGGTTCCCAGGTGCCAATGGCGGAGTGTCAATTAGGCTCATTAATGAGCCAATTGACACCTTTATTCTGGAGCCTGGTGCAATAGAGTGATCGCTCAGGCATTAAATGGGAGGCAACAGCTTTCCCATGAATTGTGAAGATTGCCTAGCAAACCCCATTGGGTTTGTCAGTGACGTCCAGGGGTTGGGGTGGGGTGGGGAGGGGGTGGTGTCCCTTGTAGTTAGGTACTCTGGTGTCCAATTGAGGGATCCAGCATTGCGCAGGGACTTGGTCTCTGAAAGCCAGTCCCTGTCTTTGCTTTTGACACCCTTCCCCTCTTCCCACAACACACACCTCACAACCCTCACTCTGCCCTCGCTCACCTTTAGCCTTAGATCTTACAATTCTGGGCCTCTGGTGGGTGCAGTGCCATCAGGAGCCACCACTCCTGCTGGTATTGGCGGCAAAGATGAGCTGCCAGCTTCTGGTAGGCTATTAGCTCTCGGTGGGCTGGACCTCCGCCTCCGTGAACCTCAATCACAGGGAATGCCCGACGGTGGCCACTTAAATGCCTGAAGGGTTGTCAGGCCTCCCCAAGAAAACTGATGGCCATTCCAGCCAGTTCTCCAAATGGTGGGTGAGACCACATTCAGCTCAACAAAATCTCCGCCTATGAGTAACATTATCTTGTTACATTTATAGGTGAACGTCTGCTTCCAGTTTAATTTCTGAAAACAGAGTGTAGTTAAATCTGTTCATTCACATGGTGGCAGTTTCTAGGCACAAAGGGAACAATTCCAAATTTAGATGGATTTCATGTGGAGTTTTATGTGAAGTAAATAATGGAAATCAGCTGCTCACAAGACTAACAGTTAAGGAACTTTTTAAAAACAATGCCTATAATACCAGGAGAAAAGAGTGAATCCCATCCTTAATTTTAAATTAATCTAATCTGATTAATTTATACAAAAATTGGCATTCATAGAATCTTACAGTATAAATGGAGACCATTCGGTCTATTGAGTATGTGTTAACTCTTTGAAAGAGATATCCAATTATTCCCCAGCTCCGGTTTTACCACCTTGCCTTGCAATTTTTTTCCCTTTTCAAGCATGTATCCAGTTCCCATTGGAAAGTTACTAAAGAACCTGCTCTCATCCCTCTTTCAGGTCGTGCATTCCAGATCATAACAACCCAATACCTAAATAAATTCATCTCACCCCTCCTCTGGTTCAAATGATAATTTTTTTCAGACTACTTACTATTGTTTGTATTTAGCACAGCACAAATAAGCTCCTGAAAAGTTATTTGTAAAACATTTTGCTGTTACGCATTAAAGTAAAATATGACTTCCAGTTTATTGCAATAGGAACATTGAGTTTAGGTGATACAATATAAGTGATTACAATCCATTGATTTACAAGTCTTAGTCTCAGGACAAGCTTTTGGGGAGCTTTTGGGGAACTGAACTGGTTCAGTTTTTGGAAACAATCTGATGACTTGGATGCTTCGATTACTTCAGCTGGTGACAGGAAAGGCATCTGATGACTTTGAGGATTGGGAAAGTTTTAAAAACCAACAGAAGATGACCAAAGGAATAATGAAGAGGGAGAAAATATACTTTAAGGGTAAACTAGCAAGAAATATATAAAACAGACAGTAAGAGCTTCTTTAAATATATAAAAGGGAAGATAAAGGCCAAAGTCAATATTGCCTGGAGATTTATCTATTTTTAACCCTGCCAGACCACTTAGAACCTCCTCCCTTTCTATGTTAATTTCTCGAATTATATCACACTCCTTCTGCCTGATTTCCATACCCACATTGTCCCTCTCACCTCTGAACACCAACACAAGGTATTCATTTAGAACCCTACCTATGTCTTCCGGCTCCACACACAAATTACCACTATGGTCCTTATTGGGCCCCACTCTTTCCCTTATTATCCTCTTACTCTTAATGTACTTGTAAAATAACTTTAGATTTTCCTTTATTTTGCCTGCTAATGTTTTCTCATGCCCCCTTTTTGTTCCCCTAATTTCCTTTTTAAGTTCCCCCCTACACATTCTATACTCCTCTAGGGCTTCTGCTGTTTTGAGTCCTCGGTATCTGCCATAAGCCTCCCTTCTTCTCTTTATCCAATCCTGTATACCCCTTGACATCCAGGGTTCCCTGGATTTGTTGGTCCCAGCCTTTAACTGTACTGGAATATGTTGGTCCTGCACTCTCTCTTTTTCCTTCTTGAATGAGCCCCTCTGCTCTGAAGCAGATTTACCTAAAAGTAGCTGCTCCCAGTCCACTCTGGCCAAATCATATCTGATCTTATTAAAATCTGCCTTCCCCCAATTTAGAACTCTGATTTCTGGCCAATCCTTGTACTTTTCCATATCAATCTTGAATCTAACAGAGTGATGATCACTATCTACAAAATGTTCCCCCACTGATACCACTACCACTTGCCCGGCTTCATTCCCTAAAATTAAGTCCAGGACCGCCCCCTCTCTTGTAGGACCTTCTACGTACTGGCTAAAAAGGTCTCCTAGATGCATTTTAAGAATTCCGCTCCCTCTAAACCTATCACACTATGACTAACCCAGGTAATGTTGGGGAAGTTGAAATCCCCCACTATTACTACTCTATTGTTTTTATAATTCTCTGAAATGTGCCCACATATCTGCTCTTCTATTTCTCTCTGGCTGTTTGAGGGCCTATAGTACACTCCCAGCAATGTGATTGATTCTTTTTTGGAGGAGGTAACAAGCAGGATAGATAAAGGGGAACCAGTAGATATAATATATTTGGATTTCCAAAAGATGTTTGATAAGGTGCCACACTTAAGGCTACTTAATAAGATAAGAGCCCATAGTGTTGGGGGTAGTATATTAGCATGGATAGAGGACTGGCTAACTAACAGAAGACAGAGAGTTGGGATATGGTGGGGGTGGGGGTGGCGGGGCTGCATTTTCAGTATAACAACCTGTAACTAGTGGAGTGCCACAGGGATCAGTGCTGGGGCCACAATTATTTACAATATTTATTAATGACTTGGATGAGGGAAATGAATGTCCTATCAGCAAGTTTGCAGATGACACAAAAATAGGTGGGAAGGCAAGTGTTGAGGATGACACTAAGAGTCTACAGAGGAACATAAACAGGTTAATTGAAAGGGCAAAAATTTGGCAGATAGAATATAATGTGGGAAAGTGTGAGTTTATGCACTTTGGCAGGAAGAATAGAGAAGCTGAATATTATTTAAATGGAGAAAGACAGAAGAAAGCTGCAGCACAAGGGATTTGGGGGTCCTCGTACATGAATCACAAAAAGCTAGCATGCAAGTTCAGCAGGTAATAGGTAAGGCAAATGGAATGTTGGCCTTTATTTCAAAGGGGATGGAGTATAAAAATAGAGAACTGTTGTTTAAACTATACAAGGCACTAGTTAGACCACACCTGGAACACTGTGAACAGTTTTGGTCCCTTCACCTAAGGAAAGACATACTGGCATTGGAGGCAATCCAGAGAAGGTTCAATAGGTGATCCCGGGGATGGAGATCTTATGAGGAGAGGTTGAGTCGGTTGGGCCTGTACTCATTGGAGTTTAGAAGAATAAGAGGCAATCTTATTGAAACATATAAGATTCTTAGGGGGCTTGACAAAGTAGTTGCTGAGAGGTTGTTTCCTCTTGTGGGAGAGTCTAAGACTAGAGGGCATAATCTCAGAGTAGGGGGACGTGCACTTAAAACAGAGATGAGGAGATATTTCTTCTCTCAGAGGGTAGTCAATCTGTAGAATTCTTTACGGAATGGGGCTGTATAGGCTGGGTTGTTAAGTATATTCAAGGGTACGATAGACAGATTTTTAATCAGTAGGAGAATCAAAGGTTCTGGGGAAAAGGCAGGAAAATGGAGTTGAGGATTATCAGATCAGCCATGATCTCATTGAATGACAGAGCAGTCGTTGGGTTGAATAGCCTACTTCTGCTCCTACATCTTCTGGTCTTTTGGTCTTTGGCCAGCATAATGCAAAGCGATACATCATCAGATACCTTTCTTGTCACCAGTGATACCAAACAAAGCTATGTATTGGCTCCGGTACTGTTTACCATATACTTTGCGGCCATTCTGCAGTGCACCCTCAAAGAACTTGACACAGGAGGACACATTCAATTCAGGACAGACAGCAACCTCTTCAACTTGCAAAGGCTCAAGGCTTGCACAAAGGTTACTGAACAGTTATTGAGTGAACTCACGTTCATAGATGAGTGCGCTCTCATAGCATGTATTCTGAAGGATATTCAGCTGCTAGCTGATTGCTTTTCCTTAGCCTCAGAACACTTTGACCTGACTATAAGCCTGAAGAAGACAAAGGTCTTGCATCAACTCACCCCTGGCCATGCACTCCAAGACCCCACAATCATTATCAACAGCACACTCCTCTATTCAGTACAGAAGTTTTGCTATCTAGAGAGAATCCTCTCTAAAAACGCTACACTGGATGATGCAACCAGTCATTGCCTGGCAAAAGTAAGCTCAGCATTTGGCAGGCTCACTCACAGACTTAGGAAAAAGCATAGAGTTTGTCTCAGATCAAAGATTAAAGCCTACGTGGCAGTGATTCTTAAATCACTCCTCCATGGGTGCGATACTTGGAGAAGTGACAGAACAACATTCCATTGCATTCCATCTTTGCTATCTGAGATCTATTTGCAACATCAGGTGGCAGGACAAAATCCCCAACACCGAGGTTCTGGAAAAGTGCTGCATACCTGGCATTGGGAGCATGCTCATCAGAGCTCAGCTTCGTGGGTTGGTCATGTGGTTCACATGGAGGATTCCCGCATACCAAAGGCAGCACTCTACAGCCAGCTGAACACAGGAACCCACACAACAGAACATAAAACTTAAAGACAATCTGAAAACCAAGCTCAGAGCTCAGAAGATGGACCCCAGTACATAGGGAAAAAAATAACTGGGAAAGACCAAATGGAGAAGTCTCTGTCAGTCAAGCGATTTTGACATTTGACAAGCGAGGACACCCAAAGCCAATGTCTCCATCCATCCCTCCTAACACTGACTTCATACGAAGAGCTTGCAATTGGTTATGCAAATTGAGACTTGGTCGAACGTCACACATGAGGTGACATCAACTTTGACTGTAACCTGGTTTTTTTTTTGCTGAACACTCAATCATCGATGCAATGGGAGAATCCACCATCTTTATACCATGGTAGATTCCATATTAAAAAATCTGAAACCACTACTTTAAATTGTTGGATGTGAATAGTGGGAAATCGCCTGCCTTTTGACCAAAATTATCCATGAAACCTCTAAAACTATGCCTTCATGGCCTCTGTATGTGCAGAAAATGCATATCTCTAAAATTCCTGCAAAGGAACTTAAGCATTGGGTTTAATGAAAACACTCTCATCACTAAGAACTGCACATGGAGCAGTAAACATAAGTAGCTGATTAAATGAACCCCTGCCACTGATTCTATTATGGTTAATGTTAATGCAATTAATAAATGAATATGTTGCAGATATTGCACATATATTTTACCAAATCAGATTTTGATCCCCATCAATAGCTTCTGAGTTTGTAATAACATTTTTGCTCCAGCTTTGTGATCAAAATATGGTGGATAGAATGTGATAATATTATGTTCTATTTCTGCTTAATGCAGATGTAGTGATAACACAGCCAGAATTGGTAGCTATCTAAGGCTAATTCATTAGGAACTGAAACTATCAATTCCTACCCTTGACATTGTAATTCAATGTTATATAAAAGCTGGAAACTTTTATTATTGTATTTCAAGTCACTGACTAATTTTCTAATATGTAGGAAGTCAAATAGAAGTAAGTGAAATGATTTCAGTCCAGTGGCATGGTGTTTTCTAACTTCTTGGGACCCTATAGTGTGTCCTAGCCCATCACTTTGGCAATCGAACTGCTGAAAATTTCTTGCCGTATGTGCACTGTGGACAAGAGGCTGACTTTGCTTGCGAAGGAACACTCAGCTAGTCAAAATATTTAATGGCCCTCCTGGAGCATAGTGCTGAGGTTAGGAGGGCTGTCCAGTACCAGCAGCTCTCAAAGGATTGCTGGTTGCCTTTTGTGCTGATCTTCAGCTTGCTGGGAAGAGTATTTGGGGGCAAAATGGCACGTTCAGTGATTCACCATGTTTGGGAATTAACTTGGCACAGCCACAACACAGGGCTTCAACGTCCTCATTGCTGTACAATGCCGATCACCAGTTATGCTGAGCGTCTAATGATGGAGCTGCTTCTCAGCAACCCCAAGGATGTGAGGCCAGAAGGAAGGATAATGGACAGATTACATCCAGAGGTGGCAAGAGCGAAGCTTTAAATTGGAGAAAGTTGTGGTTCATTCACGACTTAACTTCAGGCAGATAATCTGCCAGCATCAAGGCAGTTGTGGAATCAAGAGAGGTGGTGAAGTAGAAGTGATCATCAGCATATATGGAGCCTGACCCTCATCCATATGGATAGCGGTGCAGAGAGAAAGCATCTTAAAGAGAGCAGGAGCCAAGGATGGGGGTGTTGGGGATGTTTGATGTTGGGGTGTGGGAATGAGGTGGCAGGATGGAGATGGGGGAATAGGATGCTCCATCAAAGCCCCTATGAATCTCCAAATGCAAGAAAGCAATTTTCTCCAAATGTTTTAGGAAATAAAGAGCTCCAAGATGGGGTTTTAAGCTGAAACCCAATTTAGGCTGCATTTTATCGCAAGTAAAGAAATTGAAGCTTGTACTGAGAATGGCTATCAGAGGACTATTAAGGAGCTGATTGTCACTTAAATTGCCTGTTAATGCCCATTAAGGAGGCTGTACAGCATTTGACAGATAGCAGTTGACTTAATGCACTCTCCTAAAATCGATCAGCTTATTAGGGACAAACCAGTTTTGGTCAGATTCTTGAGTGCAACTTAAAGGTATATCATTTTTTACCATTTACTTGCCGCTCGAGGTTTGAAGAGGATTTGGAGAAGGAATCATTTTGAAATCTGTCGCTGTACATCAGCCAGCCCACTCCTCACCTTCAAATCATGGTAATCAGCAGTCAGGACTAAAATTATGTTCTAAATCCAGACTTTAAAATAGTTGTCTAAAAAGCATAGCGTCCATTTAACACCTGTTTTCATTCTTAACACTAAATAACCCCCAGTCTGTATAAATTACCAAACAAAGCCTGTGACAATTTCCAAATCCAGCAGGTGCTAAATTGAATATCCCCTGAAAATGGCATGTGTCAAGGTGCAAGATTAACATGCACCCATTCAGTGTAATGCAGGCAGTAGGCCAAATTCATGCTGCCTGTTCATTCCAATGATTTCAGCATCCAGACAGTGCTAACGGCATCAGTAGGAGGCCCATATAATTACTTCATAGCACTACTAGCCTGCACCTCTCAAACCTGGAGATGCTGAGATCATTGTTGATTTTCGAGCAAAACTATTCCCAACGGCTGACTATGAGAGAGAACATGGAGTAAGGGATTCAGACACTACACTGGAGGTCTTGTTGGAGGGCATGGAAAGGAAGACAGATGACCTATATCCATAGGGGGACAGAGGATGCCTCCTAGTCACATGGTTGGTAACTGTGGAGAGGTTAATGCCAGGAATTTAGCACCAAAGACCTGGGTGCAATGTTGCAAGATGTTTAATGATCTCATGGGATTGTTCAATGTCAGTGAATGCTTCTTCAAAGGTTCGATTCCGAGAACAAAGCTTGCTAGTGCATACATGATTGGGAGCAAATGGCTTAAACAAAAGCCTTGAAATCAGCAAAAGGTACTTCAGCACCTGCCATAACACTTCCCGTAGACTTTTAAAACTTGATCTATGGAAAGCACCAAAACGAACAGGACTGTAGCAACAGCCGGAAGAAATAAACCAGCAACTCACCAGTAAGTTGATGAACCCTTTCAATGGTGCTGGTGACAGGGGGGTGTGTGGGGTGGAGAGAGTGGTGGTAACTCTTTCAAGTACAAACCCATTTCCATCTGTTTCAGATGAAGTTACTTTGTTTCATAGTTTGCCATTGTGAGATTTGGACTCTTGATAATCTTTTAAATCCATCTGTTTCAGATGAAGTTACATTGTTTCATAGTTTGCCATTGTGAGATTTGAATTCTTGATACTCTTTCGAGTACAAACCTGTTTCCATCTGTTTCAGATGAAGTCACATTGTTCCATAGTTTGCCATTGTGAGATTTGAACTCTTGATCTTGGGGTTACAAACCCAGTACCATAACCACTTGGCTATTTAGGCCAAGCCCCAGAGTGTGTTGGTAGTGCGGTGTTATTCATGCTGCTTAAAGCATGTTCAGCTGTGCATGCTTAAGAGAGGGCATCAATTGCAGCCTGGAGTGCTAAAGTAGCAGTGCTATGGTCAAATGAGCATCACGTGCTGATTATGTCCTGGTCTGCCTGCTCTGCATCCTTCTGGGAATCGTTTTCCAGCATTTTCTGTTTTATGTTTCATATTCTGATCCTGCTGGCCAATGTTATGAGTCACCTGTTGAGATAATGGATATAATTAGTTTTTTTTTACCTTTTCCTTATTAAACAAAGAAGGGCTCTTTGTTTGACTTATTTGTAAATATTTAATTTCAGCAAAATAATTTCTTCTTTCCCAGGAAAGAAGATTTTAATTTCCTCATGCTGAATTCAAATCACATATACATCCTTCAGTAATTGGACGTAATGGCTAGCCACCATGTGATAATCTTATAATGTGCAGGATGGGGAGGGTCATATAGATCTTCTTTGGAAGTTTGTACAGATTTGTGTCAAAATTGGGTTCAGTGACGTCCATTTTTTGGCAGCTACGAGGCCTCTTGGGTTTCAAAATGGCACCATAATGCACGTGTGCACTCAGCTGATACAAAGTGAGCCATTTTCCAATATGGCGTTAGGCTCACTTTGTATCAGCTGAGTGCACACGTGCATTATGGTGCCATTTTGAAACCCAAGAGGCCTCGTAGCTGCCAAAAAGTGGACGTCACTGAGCCCAATTTTGACACAAATCTGTACAAACTTCCAAAGAAGATCTATATGACCCTCCCCATCCTGCACATTATAAGATTATCACTTGGTCGTTAGCCATTATGTCCAATTACTGAAGGATGTATATGTGATTTGAATTCAGCATGAGGAAATTAAAATCTTCTTTCCTGGGAAAGAAGAAATTATTTTGCTGAAATTAAATATTTACAAATAAGTCAAACAAAGAGCCCTTCTTTGTTTAATAAGGAAAAGGTAAAAAAAAACTAATTATATCTATTATCTCAACAGGTGACTCATAAAGTTGGCCAGCAGGATCAGAATATGAAACAAAAACAGAAAATGCTGGAAAAACTCAGCAGGTCCAGCAGCATCTGTGGAGAGAGGAACAGAGTTAGCGTTTTGAGTCCATATGACCCTTCTTCAGAGCATGCCATACAGACTCTGTTTTTGTTTTAGACTTCCAGCATCTGCAGGATTTTGCTTTTATCTTAGGATCAGAATATGGCTTGTTTGAAATTTTTATTTGAAGAATAATGAGTGACATAAACTTTATTTATTTTGTAATTTATTATATTTCTCATACCACAGGTAATTTGTAAAATGAGAATGGCCTGAAAAATTGCACACCATTGCTCACAACAAGATCAAATGTCAAGTAACAATATTGCTTTAGTTTCTTTCAGAAAACACCATTTAGGATGTAGTTTCTGAGCAATTGAAGTTGTGAGGGTGGCAATTTTCGGCAGCACGTTCAGGTGCTTAAGATCTTCTGGGGTGGCCAAGATGGAATCTTGAGCTGGTTTAGTCCATGTTGAGCACAATGGACCATCTTGGTAAAGGAGTTGAAGCATGCACTCGGAACGGTCACTCAGAAACCTATTTAAACAGATAATTGCTATTTCATATGCCCCCTAGCACTTATTTAGGAGCCTGAATTCATTTAGAAGCTAGCACTTGTTCCAAAGCCCTCTTCCTAACAACAATTAGCTCTTTGAGAGTAAACAAGGTGCTGATGTGGATTTCAGGTGCCACTTATAGATATATTCACATTTCACACTCAGTTGTTGCTGGAGATGTCACGATCTCGGAAACACTTTGTGATACTTTCCAGGGCACTTTGTCAAGACTCCACCAACACTCTAGCAACATTTATTCCACAAATTCTCTAACGACCTCATCTAACAAGAGTGAGTAATGTGTTTCTCCATCTTATTGGACACCTTACAGGACTCACCAGGAGAAAGGAAGTGTTAGGTCCAGGACTGGGTCCCTATTTGTCTGGATGGCGAATGGAGGATGGCATGATGCTAGGCAAAACAGCACCAGCTGCTCAGGAGAGAGGGACAGGAAGGACAACGTGGCGCCTTCCCCAATCCAGTCACAGTTCATCCCCACCTCCTCTGGACTTTCTTCCACAGGCCTCCAGTGCCTTGTCCAAGAACCTGTGCATCCTCTCCCTCGGTCCCTGAGCCATCCTGCAACATGCCACTGTACCAGCCAGAGTACTCCACACCTTCTGTGGAAATGTGTGTCAGGAGCCTACTTATGCTGATCCCGAAAATTGCTTTTCATCAGCATTTGAATCCTAAACCTGCAGGTATCTGTTCAGCATTTCCAGGCAAGGTTAAATTATGGGAACCAGCAATTAGGACCAAAATGATGTGCTAAATCCAAACTTTCAAATAGGCATGTTTTATTACTAGCTCCCATTTAGTGCCTATTTTCACTCTTGGTCAAAAATAACCATCAACAAGTTTTACAGGTAGAGATTCATACAACCTTCAACTAAGTAGTACAATTTGAATGGCCAATTCTTCTGCTGCGGAATATCCGAGAGATTACTAATCCATTGACATCCTATGAGGAAGATTTTTCCCTCGTCAGGCAGGCTCAGTGTGGGCAGGCGGGAGCGGCTGGGGAGCTGACTGCCGCCTGCGATTGGGGCCAGGGCGCGATTTCACGCTGGAGGACCAATTAAGGCCCACCCAGCATGAAAGGCTTGCTGCAGCACTCAGCGCTGCTTGTGTGAGCGGGGGAGGAGGGAGAGAGCACAAGTTCACACATGCGCGCGGGTGCATGCTGGAAAAGTTCCCAGGCACAAAGCTGCCTCAGGGAGATGAAGAGTTTAAAACATTAAAAATAAAGGTTTTAAAAATGTTATAAAACATATCCAATCATGTGACTCTGTCACATGAGCAGGGACATATTAGTACTGAATTGTTAAAAGTTTTATTTTATATTTATTTGCTGTTGGAAACCTCATTCTGCCCGTGGATGAGGTTTCCTAAAATGTGCAAAGGCCGCTTGGCCTTTTTGCCTGCCCACCAACCGTATACTGGACAGGCAGAGAAAAACTCCTTTCAATTATAACTTTAATGGCCTTAATAGGCCTTTTAATTGTCAGCGGACGCGCTGCTGACTCCAACATGAGCCCATCGGCCGAAATATCATGCGAGTGCGCAGTGACATCAGGAAACTTGCCTGACATCATCACACATCACTTTACGCTTGGCTGGGTCCAGCGCACGTCTGCTCGAAAAGCGTCATATTCTGGCCTATGTGTTATTCTTCTGATCTGTCTTTTGGGCTCTGTTGGTTTCTTGGACTGTCTCACCTTTCATTTGCAGTTATACCATTCTTGCTGACATTCTCTCTGTGCTACATTGACTGATGATACCAAACAGCATCTGGCGTTCATGATGATTTTCCAGTCTCTCAAGGTCTCCTTCTCTGTTGCTTTCCAGATAGACTGCATAATACTTTTGAACTTGATTAATCTTTCCAGCATACCTTTTTAAACAGTCTGTTAAACAGTTCTTTTAAAAATCCTGCACATGGGAGGCACAGTTGACTTTAGTTCCCAAACCTCTTTTCCACTGGGCTTCTTCGTATCCCATCTGGGCCAGTTGTAGGATAATTAATAGTGATTGATTTCAAAATACAAAAAAGCTACTATCATTGTATTGTGTGGCTAGCAGGATGGTAGGAGGCAAAAGATGCTAGAACTAGAAGGTAAATTTTGCCCTTTTGTTTTTCATTTCGCAATTCCTATGTGTGGTGAAGGGTATGTACCCACAATTGAAGTCACAAGAGGAAACATTGCATTTCCCACAATGCAAAGGCTTGATTCTTCCCCATTGCCCCAATCAATTTGTTTCCCCTCAAAAACGTTTAACTTTTATAAAACTCTAGTCCATCCCTGAATTGAGATTTCTTTTACTGGTGCATATACTGTTACAACATTCAATGGTGGTTGTCTGGTTTCCACAACCAAATCACTTGGGGCAGAATTTTTACCTCAGCGGGCAGGGGCATGCCTGACCCACTCAATCATCAAATAACGTTCATTGATGTAGGGCGAGTGTCCCGTGATATTTCGGTGGGCAGGTGTATGCTGGAATCAGCAGCGTACCCACCGATAATTAAAAGGCCATTAAGGCCATTAACAAGGTAATTGAAACAAATTTTTCGCTGCCCGTCCAACCTGGCGGGCAGGCAAAAAGGATTTTTTTGGAAATCTCATCCACAAGTGGGATGAGGTTTCCAACATCAAATAAAAGAGTCACATGAGGGGACATGTTTTACAACATTTTAAAAATCTTCATTTCTAATTTTTAAAACTGTTCATCTCCCTAAGGCAACTCTGTGCCTCAGGGAAATTTTCAAGCGCTCACTCACATGCATGCTTGAAGTTCCCCACTCACCCTCCTCCCCTGCCCGCACAGGCAGCGCTGAGCGCAGCCGCTCATGTTTCATGCTAGGTGGGCCTTAATTGGCCTGCCAGCATGAAATTGAGTCAGCCGTTGGCTTCCCGAACGTCCCCCCTCGCCCCCTCTACTGAGTCCGCCCGACAAGGACAAAATTCTGCCCTTGAAGTATTTTTAAGCTGTGCAATTTGAACCAGAGATACATCTCGTTTAATTTCTATATATGTGGTAAATGGATTCCATTAGCCTTTTAACATGTACAAAGGCATCTATCTTTGCAAAATTATTCATCCACTTACATCATAAATTAAAGCAGTGTAATATTTTGCAGAATTAGGTCTTTTTCAATTAGGTCCTTAGCCATTCTATTAGCACCAATAATTAGTTACCAAAAATATACTGTGATGAATTAAAGCAGGAGAATTAAATATTTTCATTCTTCATCCAGTGAGGACACAAGGAAAAGCTTTCTGCCTGCTAATCAATTAGTACAATGCACTTGCTGTTTTGAACTGATTTTTAACAATGCCTCTCCTTTTCTGTAGAGCTGTAGTCCAAAATATAACATTATTTGGATATTATTACCAAGCCAAGAATGGGAGGTTTGTAACCAAAGAGAGTTTGGCACATTATGGGGGTAAATTAATGTTTTAGTATTCGAAATGCAAAACTTCATTAATTTAAAGCACAGATGCTTGAGTAGGTCACAAATCAGACAGGCCAACTTCCACACTTAAATTTCTGATTTGATTTCCTGCTAAAGTGCAAAACTTTGGTGGGGAACACTTGCATTATAAGTTTGCCCTATAGGAAATGACTGGATGGGGAGCATCAGCATCATATCATTCTTTATCACTACTGAATAAAACCATTGATCTGTCCATTGTTCAGCTGCATCTTTTTAATTCTACCCATCAGGTGCAAAATTGACTAATTTGTAGGGAGTAATACTTTCAAAAGATAGTACCACAGCACTCGGTTTATTTTTTCATTACTTTGTGGAATTCTACTTAGAGCTGGTGTACTTGGTCACTGCTTTTGTGCCCTCCGACATGGCGTGATTAGCCAGTTCTCTAGGCAGCAGCAGGCGGTCTGGATCTCCTGGGAGCTGATGGTCTGCCCCTTGTTGTAATAGGCCAGGCGGGAAGCCTTGCCCGAGATGTGCTCAAAAATGTCGGTTGACGAACGAGTTCATGATGCTCATGGCCCGCGAGGAGATGACACCCGGGGTAAACCTTCATCACTTTGTGACATTATCACACAAGCTGGGACATGTTTATGAATTTACATTAAACATTTTATTACATTAATAAACCCTTCATGATATAGATGGAGTAACTCTCCTTCCTGGCTTTCTTCCTCTTCTTGCCACTCTTGGGTGGCATCTTTTTAATGACTTTCTTGGGAGCTCCTGCCTTCTTCTCATCAGCCATAGTCAAGCTCAACTTCGGAAACAGAACCTTAAGCCTACTGCACCTGGTATTCCCAGGCAGTCTCCCATCCAAGTACTAACCAGGCCTGAGTCTGCTTAGCTTCTGAGATCGGGCGTACAGTGTAAACCCAAAATCACATATAATAAATAGGTAAAAGCTACAATGTGCAGTTGTGAGACATATCAAGGCCTAAAATTTGTTCTCATAATAAAACAATACAATTTCATACAAATCTGTTTGAAGTCTTCTTTAAACTTTGCTGTCTAAAACAGCAGTCTACTGAGAGCCACTACATTGGAAGTTTATATGCAAGTTTGAACGAATGAGATTTTCTGGACCAGTGGAATCTTTCCTGCTATAGTGGTCATCATTTAGCATGGACTTGCCTTTGAATGAATTATAGAAGCAAGACAGCAAATACAACCGGGACTAAAACAAGTTTCAGCGCAAGGAGTATCTAGATTGTGATTTCTGAAGAGTAACGCACAACTGAAATATGCCATTCCCATTCTTTCTTTGTAATTATTGCATCTGAAAGTGATAGACATGTCCAGCACAGTTTCTCTACAACGGACAATCCAGTTCTTAAATAAACTCCTTTCTGAAAGACCTATCTACATGCTGAGGCATATGATGCATTAAGACCTGGTTCAATTATTTCTCTTTCTAGGGACCTTATGTGATTAGTACGGCCACACTGAAAACATTACATTAAAAATAGTACCAAAGAAAATAGTATTGGCAATTTAGTTTATCATAGCCATTCATGTCACAATCTGTACAGAATATTTCTTGTAAAGTTCTCATAATGTCTCCTTATGTGGCTCAGAGCCAAATGTTGTATGATAATGTTGCTGTAAAACATCTTGAGGCATTTTGTTAGGTTAAAGGTGCCATATAAATACAAGTTGTGATTGATACAAGTTGATGTAAATATAAGTTGACTCTACAAACCACTCAATACTCTGCAAAATTTGGACCCAGCCAAACCCAATTTTAACTTTTGGGTGACTGATCAACAAAGATCTTCTGTGATTTTGAAGGCACTGCCTCAATTGCATTTGTCAGGCAAGCTATGGGATATCAGGCATCCCAATGCACCTTGCTGGTCTGAGGCCTGAGGATGAGACTGAAGCAGCTAACAGCAAGGTAAGTTATGAAAAGGAGGATAGGAATTAAGGTCACACAGGGTTCGGAGTCCGAGCTTAATGGGAGATCTTTTAGTCCTACCTCTTCAGGAACTCTGTCCCTTCATCTCTTTAACTTGCTACTTCTCTTATAGCCTTTAGAAACATTGTTGCCTGAATCTACTGTGCGGCGTGTGGGCCCGTAAAAAGACACGCGGTGCATCAGGACATCACCGCGCGTCATTCTGATCTTCAGTTTGGTGGGTGCACATTGGAGTCGGCTGTGTGCCCGCCAAACTGTCGAAGACCTATTAAGGCCATTAATCAACTAATTGTGGCACTTGTCAGGGCTGCCCGTCCAACATTAAGATTGATGGGCAGGTGAAGAGCCCAGACGGCCTTTGCATTTTTCATGGAACCTCATCCACGGGCAGGATGAGGTTTCGTGAAGGGTTTATTAATGTAATAAAATGTTTAATGTAAATTCATAAACATGTCCCAGCTTATGTGACAATGTCACATGACAGGACATATCTGAATAATTTTATTTTTTTATTTTTCACATTTTTATGACTTTTCTTAATCTCCCTGAGGCATGGAGCTGCCTCAGGGAGATTTCTGTGCGCTTTCTGGGCGGGCCTTAATTGGCCCACCCACGTAAAATGGCAGCACACAGCCAATCGGTGGCGCACCCACCCAATCCCACTCCCGCCCAACCCACCCAACAGGGAGAAAATTCTCCCTATTGTTATGGACAGGAAGTGGTTTAGTTTAAACAGCCCTAGTTTCTCCTCTCACCAACCATCTGTAAACGGAAAGGTGTTTTGATTTCCCCCTTTATAAGTGGCGGCATATTTCCCAACCCGTCGGTTTTGGTGTGATCAAATTTCTATTAATAACCCCCACAGCAAACTCGAGATAGGGTGAACTCAGAGGGAAGTTTATTTGCACACACTCAAACATGAGAGAAGGGTTGCAACATGGCCTCCTTTCCACTCACAATAGTCAGGGCGGTGGGGGGAGCGGTGGTAGAGAAGGAAAGATTTATGGGCAAAGACACAGAATAAAGAATTATTGTTTTACATGAGTCCAGAATCAAAATTCATAGTGTATTCCTTCACAGAGTTTGCCAGGCTGAGAGCACACTATTCCAGTAGAGTTGACTTCCACGATGAGGTAGGCACACAAAGACGATGGTATAGAAGTTCAGATGTCCCAGTGGAAATAGTGTAGATGGGGGCCAGGCATTCAAACTTGGATCAAGCCCTTTTTCTGAGCTGCTGCTTTCTAGATGGAAGATGGTAGACTGATTGGCAGTACTGCAAGACAGTATAACTGTTCTCCCAGCTGCGGGGGTGGTGTCATGTCACATGGTTCCCACCTCTGCACTTTGGCTTTGACAAAGGGTGTATATTCCTTTAATAGGAGCAAAATACTGCAGATGCTGCAAATCTGAAATAGAAACAGAAAAAGCTGGAAAAACTCAGCAGGTTTGACAACATTTGTGGAGAGAGAAACAGAATTAGAAGAGTCATACAGACTCAAAGCGTTAACTCTGTTTCTCTCTCTACAGATGCTGTCAGACCTATTGAGTTTTCCCAGCTTTTTCTGTTTTTATTATATTTATATTCCTTTGTCTGGGTTCTTGAGATTGTTAATGACTCTGCCAGCCAGGCCTTTTTATCTGGTCTCTGCAGCCCAGAAGGTCATTAGCGTCTCTTCAGAGATAACGCTGATACTGTCAAGTTCCTGTGTTAAGGATCACAGTCAGACATAGCTTCAGCCTTTGTAAAGTCCTTGCCCAGGTTTTTAAATTTTAGGAAGTCTATGGCCAGAATTTTAAGGTCGACCTGCGGGCTCGGCGGGAGCGGGCGGGGGTGGTCAGGATGCCAACTGCCGCCCACGATCAGCTCCGCAGCGCCATTTTACTTGGGCGGGACAATTAAGGCCCGCCCTGCGTGAATCGCGAGTGGTAGCGCCCTGTGTGGGCGGGGGGAGGAGGGATTGTCAGGTCTAGCATGCAGTTCGTACATATATGTGAAAGAGCACTTCAGTCTCCCTGAGGCATGGAATGGCCCCAGGGAGATTGAAGCGCTTTTTAAAAAAAAATAATAAATACAGTAAAAATTGAAGGAAACATGTCCCCTCACGTAACTATGTCACTTGAGATGAGACATGTTTTTAATGTCAAAATAAAGGCTTTATTTAATTAGCTTTAGCTTTAGGAAACTTCATCACGCTTACGGATGAGGTTTCCTAAAAAAACATAAAGGCCGCTTGGCCTTTTCGCCTGCCCGCCAACCATTAGGTTGGACGGGCAACGTAAATTTCAAGTTAATTAGGTCATTAATGGCCTTAATAGGCCTTTCAATTATTGGCAGACGCGCAGCTGACTCAGGCACACACCCAAGGAATGGAATATCACATGAGTGCGCGGTGAAGTCGGGACGCACGCCCGACGTCATCACGCATCATATTATGTTCTGATGTGTCGGGCATGTGCCTGCATGCCGATGGTAAAATTCTGGCCTATAATTCATAAAAAATATGTGAGGTCTGAGTTCCATTATCAAATCAAAGCCTATCTTTCAGTTATGCATTTGGTCAACTCTCTCACTTCTTCCACTACTCTTTGTGATCCTCTTTTTGCTCAGTCAGCAGCCTAAGGACATTGCATTCCATTGAAGTTTGCACAAAAATTCAAGTTCTCAACCTTGCACTCCCTTTTCCAGCTCCATTCAAAGATGTATTTCTGAAAACTAAATCTGTCTTTCTCTTTTCAGATGCTGATGGGTTTATTGTATATTTAGAACCATAGAAAAACATACAGCACAGAAAGAAGCCATTCAGCCCATTGAGTTTGCAGTGGCTGTTTCAAAGAGCAATGCAGTTAACCCCACTCCTGTACTCTTTCTCCATATTCCTGCAATGTTTTTCTCCTTAAAGTCTTTATTCAGTTCCCTATTGAAGGATTCTATTGAATCTGTCTACAGCACATCAGTCAGGGCATTCCAAAACCCTAATCACTCATTTCATAATTTTTTTTTTCATTGTGCCTCTAGTTCTTTTGCAAATCACCTTATATCTGTGCCCTTTGGTTATTGTTCCATCTAACATTGGGAACAGTTAGTTTAATGTACTCCATCTAAATTCTATCTAAATTTCATCTAAACCCTAACCAGATAATGGATAATAGAATAAGCAAAGCCATTCTATATGCTCACAGGGACAAGGCATAACATAAAGGCATTTATAATTGTTAATCAAACCAAAGCAACAAATTCTCAGGAGAATATAAATTAGGCAATTACCTCTGGGTAGATAGGAAAGAATCTAGCATATAGTTTTAAAATATAGGAGGGATCCAAATATACCCTCTGCCCATGGTTTGTATTGAGGTAATCTCAACTGCACATAAAAAATTGGTTCAATTATCAATAGTGCCTAGATGGGACAAAATATACATGTGTTCCACTTACAATGCTATAATTGAGGGGATATATCATTCAAGGATCATTAACACAGTCATGGGCAAGATGCAGCCTCCAGGTCAAATAAAGCCCATATACTTCCTTGAACTGCAGGGATGGGAACCACTTACAGAACTTTATCTATTCTGACACTGAAGGTAGCTAAAATCTCCATGTACTAACATATTCAGACAACAAGGAGAAAAAAAGTAAAAGATAAAAGAATATTGCACATGCTGGAAACCTGGATCAAAAACAGAAACCACTGGAGGCAATGATCAAGTCAGGCAACATCTGCGGGTATCATAGTTAGGCTGATGCTTTTGGTTCCGTACTTGAGAGATGCCGAGCATCTGTAGTGTTCTCTTCTGTTCTGACAAGAGATAAGAATCTGCGTTAACACACGTCAAGATGGACAACGGTCATCTTGTATAGATCGGCAGATCAACAATGCAAACCGACATATATACCAAGGTAGATCTGAACTTGTCGTGTTAGGCATGAAACAAAACCTGGATGATCTTTATGTTCCCTGGGTTAAGTCGCAGATCAGCCATGATTTTATTGAATGATGGAATAGGCTTGAGGAACTAAACAGCCTCCTCCTGTTCCTAGGTGACCCTAGAAAAATAAAGGGCTTTTTCTTGGCTAAATGTTCCTGGAGCAAAACTGATAGAATTGGGTCGGCTACTTGTTTACCTCTACCACCACCACCTCAATGCGATTTAATATTTGAAGAGTCGTACGGACTTGAAACATTAATTCGATTTCTTTCTCCACAGATACTGTCTGACCTGCTGAGTCTTTCCAGCATTTTCTGTTTTTATTTCTGATTTAATATCACAATGAAGTTAAAATTACTCTCATAGTTTTAGCTATGGAGGTTTAAATGTACCAATGACTGCTTCGCTAATTAATTCTAGACAGTATTACTGCAATATTTCACTAGAAAGGCTGTCAGCCATAGACTGCTTACAGCACCAAGAGATATGGTTCTTTTGATGATGTAAAAACTCGTCAGACTTTTCCCTATCTCTTTAAGTTTTGCTTAAAAAATAAAATTGCATAAATTACCAGGTAATTTGCAAACTACTGCTTTTGCAAAACTATTGTGTTGGTTTGGTTGGTTGGATCCTGACAGGTAATTGTGATTCAGTAAACTGTGTCTCATTAAAATGAATAACATACTTTACTTCAATTCAGCTGTGCAAACAATTGTGCTTTGTTGAGCAGAATAACTGAATAGATATTGTCAATGAGGGGCATATAATTAACGTTTATGAGGAAGTATTGGTTCACAAGATATTACAGTCCATACATCTTGAAAAAGGCTGCTACCTAGAAATAGGAAAAATATAGCCAATTTTTTTTCTTAGTTAGGGCCACTGTCAGAGTTTGTCACAGCAGAGTTTGTCTTGAGTGGCAAACTCAAGCAGTTTATGACATCCACAATGTCTATCAAGTAAAATGTTACTCTATTGAAAGCAGAGCAAGTCAATTAGATTTGAAAAAAAAATTGCAGGTTCACTTGCAACTGAGCTGAATTTAATTGCCATGACAGTGGCCCCATCCACTAGCCAGTGGCAATCCAAAATGCAATTTAAGCGTTCGGAGTTGGGAGCTGAAGAAAAGTAAGTGGGAGAATGGAGTCAAGAAAGTCAAAAACTGCACCTCTGTTCCATGGAACCTGCCTTTATGTGCTGCTGGGGGTTGTGAGGGATGTACTGTTGCCTAGCAATGAGAGGAAGAAGTCAGCTGGTGGCACCAAGAAAGCATGATTGGAACTAATGAGAAGGTCAGCGGCAAAATAGTTGTTCTAAGCTCCTGGATACAATGTGGGAGGTGGGTAAATGACCTAAGCAAGGTAGGAAGGGTGAGAATAATGGTACATCCACACCAACTTACCTTGCAAGTGCACCTATCGCTCTCTAGCTATACGCTCCTCATATCCCCATCTGCCCATCCACCACTGACATTCACATTCATCTTTATGCAATGTCATGTTTCATAGTCTCATAGTCACTTCTCCAAGCTCTCCATCCATCATTTCAACGTCGGTCTTTATTCTCACTCATACACCTCTTCTCTTTCTTCTTACAGAACATTAAGCCAGAGAATCAGAGTAAGCCCAACTGTCATTGCACAACTAACAAGGGCTGAAGACTTGCTGTGACTGAAAATTTATCATTCAGCAAATGATAACTGCTGGATGATAGATGATTTTGTATATACCTCATTTTAATATATATATTGCTAATAATTTTATGTGACATGATCTTTCTAGCTGCTTTAGTTCCATTAATGTGAGCTGTATGAATTCAGCTACGTTCATGTGTTAAAAAGTTAGGGATCACTGTTGAACACTGACGTTCACTTTATTGAAATGTCGTTTTGTCCAATAGCTAAAGCAGAGAATATAAGAATCAAAGAATTAAAAAATGCTATTGCTTTCTTCCTGTAGCCAATTGTTATTTCTGAACTGAACTTAATATAACAATGGTGATTTTAAATCTTGATCACTAGACTGAGGCCTGTATGAAAAAGTTGGCTTAGGATCTGAATCATTTTTGCAGTCGTGCCTTATTTACATTTATTCGCAAATTGCAAGCATAGTTCCTAGAGGCAGCTCGCTTATCTAGTGGCGAGGCAGCTGTATTTGAAGAGCTTATGGCAACGCCACAATGATCAATGGCAGAAGCATTGGGAATGAAAGGAAATATTAGTTTTGAGCAGCAGGTAATTTGAAGTGCCTAGAGCAGCCAGGAAGTTAAAACTGGAAATGTTTAAGGTTGAAGATCCACAATCATATTTAGTAATAGTGTTAAAACTGCTTCCAGTTTTTCCCTCATTGCAGCCAAAGACACCTTTAATGTATATTCAAAATGGCCCAATGTTGACCACCCAAGTTTCATGGGCAACAGTAGAAACTAGCAATAACCCAGTGGACAGGGAGGAAATAGTAGCAAGGCCATGATTATGGCACTTGTGCCCAGTTCACATGTAGTCATGAGGGTCCGAGCTATATCCACCAGGATTTAGACCTCCAGGATAGAGATTCACTCAAAAATTGGAATGGGCAGGATCTCTGTAGTGATTTGGCATGTTAACTCTTTCAATCCAAATGGGTACCAATCGATTCGCTCCACTGACTCCTGACCTGACTTCCTCCGACCCACCTACCCACTCACCCACCTTACCCATTTCAGCCATCTCACCCACCTGCAACCCAACGTACCTACCACCCTTCCCAGCTACCACCCTACAAGCTGCCACCCTACCCTGTTACCCTACTTCCCAGCACCCTACCCATTTATGTCCCACCTACTCACTTGCACACCTGCACACTCAAACATTCACTCACCCAGTCACTCACACTCTCATTCACTCTCACACTAAGAAACTTAGAGACCTTTAAATCCTTACCAAAATACAGCAGCTAGTAAAAAAGGGGGTGTGCCGTCTGCACAAGTTCTCTTTGCTGTTCTCTGCGAGGAATCCTGCACTGAGGGAATTCTGCAGGATCCTCCACTGATAGTCGGAGCCTTCTCAATGTATACAGATAAGTGGGGAGTTTTCTATCTGATCAGAGTCAGACACATGGGTTCTGACTCTGATCAAAAGTTTTGGGCCAATGTTAAAAATAAACTTTCCTCTTGCTTGTACCCTTGTGTGTTGTAGACTGCTCCATTATCATTGGAAAAGGAAAGCTGAATAGACTCATCAGATAATTACCTTTTCACACAGATGGTGCTGAATGGAATGAATTGTTTAAATAGGTGATTGAGGCTGCCAGCATCATTAATTGTAACAGAGAGTTGAAGTGGCGTTTGGTCTGAATATTAATTGAGGACTATTTGTAAAATCTGCATTTTGTTATTGAACCCTGGAGCTGTTCAGAGGGATGCATTTGTGTTTATCAATCCCCTAGATTCCTATATTCCTACAAATGTTCCAAAGAGCGTCTCAGATGATGCAGGAATTTAGCAAAGAAAGGCTAATCCTTTTGTCTATTTAGTTAAAACATGTGTTTAGCCTTAGCTTCATTTAGATAAATTCTCATTAGAATCGTTAATAATGCAGAGATCTTTTAAATAATACCCACCAAAGTTTAGGCAACCAAATCAGCCCCCTGTGCTTGTTGCTGACTTCAGACATGTGAGATGTAGTGCTTTTTGAGTTGTCTTTAGGGAACCAATATCGAGCAACTTCTGTTTATTAACTGTTTGTTGTGAGGCAGCCAAGGACCTGGGGATCTCATTCTGAACTTATTTCTCCCGCTTTCACATAAAAGCACCGTCAAAATCATTGCACATCAATGTGAGTGTGATGGTCAACGGCACACAAAATATTATAGTTCCAGGAAGGAAATGTTCTTTCTATCAACAGAACGTTTTTGAATGCACCTGTTATGATAGAAGCAGATAACATTGTTAACATCAGGTTATAGAGGTAAACCAAAAATATTAAAGAAAATACTTGGAAGAGTGGTTAAGAGTGAACCACATGGAATTGCATGTAGGCCATGCCAGGTGAGGACAGCAGGTTTTGTTCCCTAAAGGACATTAGTGAACCAGATGGGTTTTACAACAAGTGATGATAGATTCATGGTTATCATTACTGAGACTAACTTTTAATTCTAGATGATTAATTGAATTTAAATTCCACCAGCTGCTGTGGTGGGTTTTGAATCCTTGACCCAGAACATTAGCCTAGGCCTCTGGATTACTAGTCCAGTGATGTTATCATTACATCACCGCCTCCCACCTTTGTTATGTCTAAACTCAATTATTTCAACACTGCTGACTAGACACACCTTCTACCCTCTGTAAACTTGAGGTCATCTAAAACTCTGCCTGTGTCTTAACTTGCAGAAAGTCCCATTTCCCTATCCTTACTGACCAACATTGGTTCCAAGTTAAGCAGTCTTGATTTTTAAAATTATCATGCTTTTTTTCAAAACCCTCCAAGACCTCAGTCCTTCCGGTCTCAGTAATCTCCTCCAGACCTACAACTCTCCAAAATATCTTCACTCCTCATATTGTGACCTCTTGTGCTTCTCCAATTTTAATTGTTCCCCACTGGAGGACGTGCTTCAGCTGCCCAGCCCCCAAGCTCTGGGATTTCCTCCTCACACATCTCCCTCCTCTCGATCTCAATTTTCTCCATTAAGACACTCCTCAGAACCTGCCTCTTTCACCAAGCTTTTGGTTATTTGACTTAATCTCGCCTTATGTGGCTTGGTGTCAGACTTTGTTTTCTAATAGTCCTATGAAGCGCCTTGGGACATTTCATTACAGTAAAGGTGCTTTATAAATATAAGTTGTTGTTATAAACAAAAAAAATTAATTCTTTCATAAATAAAAACAAAATATGCTTGAAATACTCAGCGGGTGAGACAGTATCTGTGAAAAGAGAAACAAAATTAACATTTCAGGTCAAGCACTTTTCACCAGATCTGGGAAAAGTTGGAACTGTAATAGGTTTTAAGCAAGTGGGAGGGTTGGAAAAAAAAAGGGAAGGTTTGTGATTGGAGAGTGGTAAAGATTAAATGACAATAGTGTTGGTGCTGCAAGACCAAAGGGAATGGTAATTAGACAAGTAAGGAAACAAAAGATGTGCCTAGAGGAGGTGTGAAAGGCAGAATCATAAACAGTCCAAAAACAAAACTGTGAAAAACAAGAGTGTAAAACCAAAACCTGCAAAGAAAAAGGAAACAAAATGGGGACAGAGGTTATGATCTGAAATTGTTGAGCTCAGTGTTGAGTTCAGAAAGCTCGAAAATGCCTATTCAAAAGATGCAGCACTGCAGGAGGTCGAGGACAGAGAGGTCACTGTGAGACCAACACATTATTAATGACAGATGACTAAAAGCTGGAAGTCACATTTGTGGATTGAGTGGAGTTGTTTCACAAAGCGGTCAACCAATCTTTCTAATGGGCAGCATTGTGAGCTGTGAATATACTAAATTAAAAGAAGCACATGTAAATCACTGTTTCATCTGGAAGGAGTGTTTGAGTGCTTGGATGGTCAGGAGGAAGGAGATAAAAGGGTAGGTATTACATCTCTGCCCTTGCATGAAAAAGTATCATGAAAAGGTACTCTTAGCAACATCTTTTGTATGGAGAACATGAGTGAAGTTAAAGAGAAGTTGTTCAATGCAGAAACAAGTTCAGCCAGGTGGAAAGGGATAGTCATGGATGGAGACTGGTTGGGCCTCTGTTCAGGAAAGAAGTAGAGAGCCCTCAGATCATCTTGTGAGGGGTTGGACATGTAGAGTGATTAAACATCCATGGTGAAGAGAAGACGTTTAAGGCCAGAAAACCGGAAACTAAAAGTAATCAGAACAGTCATGAGTGTAGATGGGAAGAGACTGGACAAGGGGAGATTAGATCAGTGACAGTCCTAGAGATGATGGCCTGATGTTCAATGGTCCAGGGAGAGCTAGGAAGAAGTGTCAGAGGTCAGTTAACCAGACAACACCAGCACCACTCTTATCAGCAAATTTGATGACAATACTCAAATTGGACCTAAAAGACTGGAGTGCAGCAAGTTCAGAAAGAGAAGTTAAAATGAATAAAAGGAGCAGAAAAATTGAGACAACCAATGTCATGCTGATTGTTCTCAATGAAAAAGGCTAAGAGGCCAGGAGTTGGGGTCCAGATGGAGGAAAAATATGGAGAAGTGTAAAAGGATCTGCTGTGTGGGGGCAAGACTCCTTAACAAAGAAAAGGGTGAAGGCGACAGAAGTGCTCGGCAGTGTTCTGAGCTCAAAATTCATTGAGGTGATATATGGAGAAGAAGCTGTGGCCTTTGCTAAGTGCAATTGTTTGGGGTCAGAGACAGACAGGTCAGATACATGGCAAGGGGTGAGACTGGAAGAAGTGATGAGGTCAGACAGAAGTGAAGAGCAAGAAGGATCGAGAGCAGCTTTGGTAACGATAAGTTGTTGAAGCTTGCAATCCTTTATACCTCAAAGGAAGAATTTTTTAAAATTATATATATATAACTGTTGCATGGAATGAGGATGAAATGAAACTGTGGACCAGGGAATCCTTAAGATAGTGTGAGTCAGTGCTGCTGATCAGAGAGGATGAGAACATGCATCTGACGGCACTTGGCATTGAGTAGTATCTGAGGATGTGGTGAGAACAGCGGTTCATGGAACGTTGCTTATCTCGGAGATGTCTGTAATCATGGGGAGATCCGAAACATGAAGGGTGCGATTTCAATTGGAATCCACATGGAATAAGTCAGAGTTGAAGACAGTTGCTAGGGAAGGAGTTGTGGCTGTAAAAGCGAGTTTTGGTAGATACTTGATCAAATGAGAAGAGAAAGAGAAAGCAATGATTGGATCAATTCTCTCCCATTTTTGTCAGGCCCAATACCCAGTTTATCAACCCTGGAATACAAGATTTAACTTGCATTGTCTACAGCGTCTCCTCGACATTTCAGTACATTTAACACAAATCACAAGTCTCTGATATATGACGAAAAGAAAAAAATATATATATGCCAGGAGTCTGAAAAGGAAAATGGAGATGATGAAAATAGACAATAGGTCAACCAAAATCTGTAAAAAGGTTAATGATGTGGGATTGCGAGTGGTAGCAGCACTGAATGTGCGGGCGGGGGGTGGGGGGAGAAGGGAGAGTCGGGTCTAGTGGGCAGTTCACGCATGCGTGCGAAAGAGTGCTTCAATCTCCCTAAGGCAGCTCCGTACCCCAGGGAGATTCAAGCATTTTTAAAATAAATAAAGACATCAAAAATTTAATGAAACATGTCCCCTCATGTGACTGTGTCACGTGAAATGGGACATGTTTTTATTTTCAAAATAGAGGTTTTATTTAATTAATATTAGCTTTAGGAAACCTTATCTTGCTTGTGGATGAGGTTTTCTAAAAAATGTAAAGGCTGCTTGGCCTTCTCGCTTGCTGACTCCGGCTTGCACCAGCTGAATGAAATATCATGCGAGTGCGTGGTAACATCGGGACGCATGTCTGACGTCATTCCACGTCATATTACCTTCTGGTGTGTCAGGCGCGTGCCCACATTCCGAAGGTAAAATTCTGGCCCATGATACTAATGATATTTCACCTCAAATGTCCTTTAATAACTCCAAAATTTGTAGCAATGCAATTGTATTTCTTAATCTTTTTATAAGTTATAAAAATAATCAATATGAAGAGAACAAACTTAAAATAAACTTGAATGATATAAAGGTTAACACCAAAAGACTTTATAGTCAGATTAGAAGGAGAAGGGTGGTCAAAGGTCCTGTGGGTCTTTTAAAAACAGATGGGGGATAACATTGCAAATGAAATCAAGGAATGACAGACTTGCTGAAAAAAATACTTTTTTGTCAGTCTTCACAGTAGAGGATACTCCTGCTGTCCCTAGAAAATTGATACTGAATCAAGGACTATAGAATGCACTAAGTTAACATGACATAGAAAATAGTATTAGGGTACATAGATGACAGTAAAGACTGACAAATTACCAGGGCCTGATGATTTCCATCTCAGGGTTTTAAGGGGTTTAGGTGAGGAAATTACATATGCTTTAACTGTAACTCTTTTAGAGTTAAAACAATTAAACTAAATTCACAAAATAAGGGATAAATCAAGCACAGCCCCTAAGTCAGGTCAGCTGTAAAACCAAGGACAAAGTTTAAAGGAAACTTATAAACATTAAACCAAAATGTGATCAAAGGGGTCAATAAAACACCCCAGTCCCCGCGGTGCCCACCGAGCACAGAAGGCCTCGAGAGTGTTGGCAGACACCGCATACTCCCTCTCCAGGGACACCCGGCCACAAATGTAGCCGTGGAAACAAACAGGGCTGAGTCTACCCAAAAAACTCTGGCACCATCAGTGAGTGACTAACACACACAGCAACTGGTGAAGCTCATGTGAATGGATTTCTAATTTGCTGCCGAAACCTGGGATTGAACAAGGGACCTTTAAATCTTCAGTCTAACACTCTCCGAACTGAGCTACTTCGGCTAACATGCTTTAACTGTAGCCTCCCAAAGCTCTCTCAGTTAGCAATTGCCCCTTTCAATTGGAAGATTGGAACTGCAATCCCATTATTTGAAAAAGTGCAAGGGAGAAATCAGGAAATTATAGACTAATTAGGCTAACAGCTGTTGTGGAGACACTATTGGAATCTATTATTAAGGGCAGAGTGTTTGAGCACTTCTAGAAAATTATGTTGATTACAGAGAGCCAACCTGGATTTGTAAAGAGTGGGTCATATTTAAAAAACTTGTTGAGTTTTTTGGAGAAATAGTTAAAGCATCGGACAAGGGAATACTATGAATATTGTTTAAATGGGCCTCTAAAATTACACTTGATAATATTCCACATCAGAGACTTTTTGCTAAAATTAAAGCTCATGAACTGAAGGCAAATTATTGACCTGGTTAGGACATTGGTTAGTTGTTGGAAGACAGAATAGGGTAATGGGCATGTACTTGAATTTGAAGGATGTGACTTGTGGTGTCCCACAAGTATCTGTGCTGGGACTTCAGTTGTTCACTATACTTATCAATGACTTAGATGGTGCAGTAGATAGCCATATTTCCAAGTTTTCCAATGCTACAAAGATTTGACATGGAGCCAAGGTAAGATAAATTAACACACAGATCATTAAATGGCAGAACAGGTTCAAAGGGCTAAATGGCCTAATCCTATTCCATAAGTTCCAAATAGTGATCTAAGTTTCCTTTATATATCTCAGTGACCAAAAAGTAAATCTCTTTATTGATTATGATCTCTAATGACCTTCACTAAAATTTAGCTTCCATTTGGGAACACGGTAGTTGAGGAAAATATTAACTGTTTAACTTGTGTGTGTCTGTGTTTTTATCCTTTCCTGAGACAACCTAATTTTATACTAGATGCTGTGACCACTTTAGAATTCTGTGGTATTTCCTGTGACTTAATATTTGCTAAAATGTTTTGAGAGATTTCCCAAAGCAAGAGAATGACTGTGTGAGAGTGCACTTTTACCTATTGCACCTATTGTTTACACCCATTCTTTCAGATCATTACAGACTTGTCAATGTGGAAAACTAGCAAAACCTGATCAACAGCTGACAAATCCAAAAAAGGAGCTCTGAATGGTAGAGCTATCACAAGTAGTTACACTGAATTTGTCAGTGAGGTAGAGGCATGTTATAATGAAAGCTATGGACATACCCAGTCTCATCCCCCATCTCCGTCCCCGAGTTATCCCTGACCCAGCTCTATCTCTTCAATCTCTGACTCTGATCCCAACCCAAGATGTCAACCAACCCCCCCACCCTGAATCATGCTGTATCCATCCTACCCGATCAATATCTCAATGTGCAAAATACACTAAATGTACACCTGTTCCTGGGCTGTGGTCTCTTCTCAACATTTCCCCCTCTGGGAGGGAGTCAAACCTGTCAATCAATATGGCACTCAATGGCGTTCTCCTGACCATAACTCCACCTTTCCCTGGCTCTGAAACACCAGGGCCTTTTACCCAAAGGGTAATGATATTTGGCAAGAAAAACAGTCAGAATTAGTAAAGTAATTAATTAGATTTTCCAAAGGTGAAGAGTAATGGAATGGGTTAATTATTCTTTATAAGGAAATAGCTGACCTGCACAAAGCATTTTATGCACAACATATTCTCAAGGCCTCAAATCTAAACTGTGGTTTTCAATGATACAACAAGTGCATCTGAACTGGGTGATTTTATCAGGCTTGATTCACAGGTGTTTAATCGCAGGGTGTGATTCACATCAAAAATTACAAATTGCAGTGTGTGAAACAAATTTATACTTAGATTTGAATGTGCACGATGTTCAATCTGCCAGAATGATAGATAAAATATTTAACCTTGAGTATATGTTTTATCAAACTGTAAGTAACCTTTAAACCTTCTTTCTCCCTCCGCCAATTTTCTCTCATTCCTACCTGAAGGGGCATGATCATGCTCAGTCCACCTGTTCAATAGGATTTTTTCAATTCATCTGTAATTTTTCTGCTTGTATTTGTTTAACTCAGTCGTAACAGCCCTGAGGCTATTTGCAATGGGATGACACTGAACATGTAGGACAGTGTGTGGGAGATTTTAATCTAACTCACTGATTGAGAAACTCATATCAATGGTGCAATTGTCTGTGGTTTTTCATGACCTGTCCAACCTTAAGGTTGGCAGACGGGCCAATCAGCCAGACAGCTATTATATTTTACATGAAACCTCATTTAAGGGCAAGATGAAATCTCTGTTAGGAAATAAAATAAAAAGAGAGATCTGGGGACAGTATTTTTTATGAGGTATGCTTTCAGGTGCTTGATTGTGATGCGTGGACATTTTTTTGAAGCTTTTTATAAACTTTATTTCATTATTTGCAGGTCTCCAGCTCCCTGAGGCAACTATCTGCCTTCAGGGAGCTCTCTCGCAGCGTTCACCCGCACCCGTCGTGATGTCGTCGCCCACCCTCTTCCAGCCCCCGCCTGGCAGCGCTGAGCTTTTCAGCATGTGTTTAATGCTGGCCGGCCGTTAATTGGCCAGCCAGCATGGAAACGTGATTGGGGGCCGGTTGCGGTTGGGGGCCTGTTTCCACCAATTGCTCGCGTCCAACGACCGAAAAATTCAGGCCATAGCATCAGGTGGAATACTATCTTTTCACCCTGTTCAATATAACTCATTGACTTCAAGCTGGAGTAAATGATGGGATGTAATACCAACATTGCACCCAGTCCTGAATATCAGAATAGGTTAAAATTGCCCTCATTTGAAGGAGTATAAAATCAATTTTTCACCAATCTAGTGGGTCTTCCACCCAATAAAGCAGCATCACTTCCTCCTGAGAACATACTAGGTTGTGGGGGTGTGTGAATATAATAGGGAAGGAAAACTCAGAGTGGAAAGCCCATTGCCTTTTTGACTCCCCCTCAATAAACCCTGGGGAGGTTAAGATTGAGGATGACCTTCCTGCCTGGAGGTCAATTGAGGCCCTTAAGTGGCAATTTAAGAGTCGTTTAAGAGCCTCAGCCATCTGCCCCTAGTATTCTACCAGAGCCAGGGAAGGCCCTTGCCATCCAAGTAAGGCACCCAGTATACCTGGTGGGCAAGCCCAGCTTGTTGGGAGGTCCCTCCTTTTTGAGCACCTTGTGCCCAATGGAGAGATCCACCAGTGGCAAGGGGTGTGCCCAGAGTAAGATACCCCCACCTATGCTCTGACACCCCCTCACCTCACTTGTCAAAGCCTGCTGAACTGGTGCCAGTAAGTCCGCCCCATTTTAACTGTTCTGGGGCTCCAGCAATGATCCTTCTCCTGGGGTCTACTGCACTACTGACAGTGGTCACTGCTCCCAGCGGTGCTGCAGTTACTGAAGAGCTGCCAGCCTCTGATTGGAGGGAGGATATCTGCCCTGCAGGACCGGGGGTCCCTGAAGATGACCAGGCAAGTGCTTGATTTACTTTTGATTGTGTCAGGGCTCCTAGAAATGGCTGCAACAGGTTTGCTACGGGCTGTCCAGTTATTGACAGACCCACCGCTCTGATCATTAAATCCAGCACAATAAGCCTAGTTAAAATTGTGCCCTACAACAGTTTGCAGATTCATCGTTAAAATGAGTGGAGAGCGGAGGTACAAGAACATTGAGGAAGAACATATTTAGAGAAAGAAAGCTACAGTGTGAAAATTGTAGTTACCACAAATAGGATTTCTGAATCATTACTAGTCAGGGCAACAGGGATAATTACAGTAGGGTGGGGAAAATGATAGCACGTAGAAGGCCACTTTGTGCATCTTTGAGTATATGCACCAAAATTACCTGAAGGATGTATGATTTAGGGATTTACAAATTTCATGTTCAATTGTGGAGTAGGCTCAAGGGGCCCTCCTGCTGCTCCTGGTTCTTAGGTTCTTACATGCTTAGACTCATAACACCACTCCCCAGGCTACTATTTCTCAATTTTAGCACAGGCAAGAGTGATGTTCTCTTGTCAAGACAAGCAGATTTGATACAATGTTTTACAGGAGACTGCTCAGGCACTAAAGTACAAAACAAAGCAACAGGCTTGAGTTAAACAGCAATAGCTGCAAAGCCTAATTGGCCTCAGACATTTGCCTGGCAGTGGAAGGAAAGGGTAGTTCTTGCACATCATTAATTCAGGCATCAGACCAGGATCTGACACCTGAACTATTTTGCCTAGTGAAGCATGCCTGAAACCACTTTGCATTGAAACAGAGGCGATGGTATACCTGCAGTCTTAGCTTCCACGGTCTCCAACAGTTTTCTCATCTTTTGGATGAGATGTTAAACCGAGGCCCTATCTTCCTCTCGGGCAGATATAAAAAAAATCCCATCATACAATTTCGAAGAAGAATAAGAGGGTTCTCATTGGCATCCTGATCAACATGCTTCCCCCAGCCAATATTACTAAAACATTATCTGGGTCTTAATTTTATGTTTCCCCCAGTGGCAGGTTCTGAGACTTGGTGGGGGGGGGTTGGGGAGGTGGGGGGGGGGGGGGGGGGGGGGGGGGGGGGGACGTGAAATTGCACGGACAGGATTCCCTCTGGGATACCACCCACCCTGACCTGGCAGCAATTTTACGGTGGGGCGGGCAGTGCCCTGGCTGGGAAGCCTGCCCCTGCCCCAATTAAAGCCCTTAAATGGCTGCTTAATGGCCACTTAAGGGCCGTTTCCTGCCTAGTCTCAATTTTTAGGCTCACGGGCGGATGACAGCTCATGGGCGGAAACACAAAAATAAAGTAAGTTCAATCTCTGGTGGGAAGGGGAAGGGCACCTCCAAGCCCCCTCCTGACTGGGGGTGCCCTCCTCTTAAGGCCCGGTGATTTCCAGATCTCTCTCCCCCTTCCAGCCTATTCCCCGAGAGCCTGATCATCCCGCTCGCGACACCCCCAGACCTTCCCTACCCTCCCCACCCTGGGACCCCTGCAACTTATCTGCGTTGCTAGAAATTAGTGCCAGGCATCACCCTGCAGTGCCCCTTCCAGCCAATATGATTGGCCGGCAACTCTCCAAGGTGGGACTTCCTCCCAAATGAGGGGCAGAAGTCCTGTCTTATGCCAGTCAATAATCATTAGAGCGTAATATGTCATCGTGATGTGTTCTCACTGACTCTTCAGGGGGTTGGGCCCACACCATCCTGAAAATTCAGGCCCTGGTCTTTATCACATTGCTGTTTGTGGGAGTTTGCTATGCACAAGTTGGCTGCTAGGCTTCGACATTACATCAGTGACTACATCTCTGAAGTATTTCATTTGCTGTAAAGCACTTTGGAACAGCCTGAAATAAACTGAGTTTGCAAAAGTGTTACAAGGGCAAATTAAGCAGTCCCAGTCAATGGTCCCTCCAAGCCATTGGTTCCTGCATGTTAATCTTACCACCCCTCCCCCCCACCTCATATTGTCCTGGGAGTGGGAAGTAACCAATCACAAGATGAACTCCTGGGCTTGAATTTTTAGGTCGGTGGGCAGACGTGATCGGTGGGCCCAGGATCAGCTGGGCTGCTAACCGCGATCGACCCCTGACTGCAATTTCATGCTAGCTGGCCAATTAACGATAAGCCAGTGTGAAGCGTGCACTGCGAAGCTTATCGCTGCCAGTGTGGGAACGGGAAGAGGACAGGCACTGGCGTCAATGCAGACGCGGGCCGGCAGTGAGAGAAAACTCCCCGAAGGCAGGGAGCTGCTTCAGGGAGCTGAAGACCTGATAAATAAAGGCTTCAGAAGCTAAAAGAAAATGTCCATGGCCAAAATTTTTGGCTCGGCGAGCTGGGGTGGGGCCCGCTCGCCGAAGTGTAAAATGACGCAGGGAGATGTCGGGTGTGCGCCCCTATGTCACGGCGCGACAGTTAGGTTTTCAGTCCGGCAGGCACGTAGCCGACTCGGCTGCATGCCTGCTGAACTGTCAAAGGCCTATTAAGGCTATTTAAATATAAATTAAAGTAATAAACTGAGCTGCCCATCCAACCTTAAGGTTGGCGGGCAGCCGAAGAGCCCAGGCAGCCTTCACATTTTTCATGGAACCTCATTCAGGGGTGGGATAAGGTTTCATGAAGGGTTTATAAATTAAATAAAATTTTTCATTAATGTTCCTTGGCATGTCCCAACTCATGTTACACTGCCACATGAAGGTACATGTCTTAGAATATTTTCTTTTCTTTATTTAAATTTTTAGACCCTAAACTAATCTCCCTGAGGCACCCGATGGGGGGAAAATTCTCCCCCATGAATCATAATAATTCACCTGAAAAGTTAGCTACTGGAAATGCTGTCCACAGAAATTTATTTACATTTTATTCCATCACGGAAACCTCATCCTGTTCGTGGATGAGGTTTCATGAAAAATATAAAGGCCGCTTGGCCGATTCGCCCATCTGTCAACTGTAAATGTTTTGTAAGTCTAACATATGGAACGCTTCACGAATTTGCGTGTCATCCTTGCGCAGGGGCCATGCTAATATTCTCTGTATCGTTCCAATTTTAATATATGTGCTGCCGAAGCGAGTACTGTCAACTGTAAAGGTGGACTGCGAAAAATTGGAGTCAATTGCTCCGTTAACGATCTCAATTGCTCTCCTAATTGTTGGCAGACGCGCTTCTGACTTTTCCGTGTGCCCGCCAACCGAAATATCGGGTGATTTCACATCTGATCGCGCCTGGCAGGCGCCCACCCATAAAATTCTGCCCCTGGTGTTGGGCATTTGGTTGTGGTGTCACTGATTAAGCATGCTGTGACATCATTCTGTGTCTATGCAAGTGTGTCAGAAGTTCCCTGGAGCAGATTCTCGGAGCGGCGGCAATGAAAGCGGACATGGATTGAGCAACCGGTCACCGAGCCCCAAGCTTTTTTTCAAAGATTTCCATAATTATATGTTGCATTATATGTTTATCTATAATATGCAAAATATATACTGAATGTTATGTGCTGCTTTATTGCTGTTTTGATGGTGTCTGGGGTTGCATTAATTTTCAAATGTTAAAATGGGGTCATTTTGGAAAATAGCTTGAGAAGCAGTGATCTGAGGCATATGCGGGCCGACAGCTATCCAGGCTGTTCTGCACAGTGTAACAAACAGGCCACCCACAACAAAGCACTTGAGTTAATTCCAGGGCTGATCATCAATCTCCAACAGTGATAAAGTGAGCTGCTGGAGAGAACGCAGAAAAAAGTGAAGATGTGGTTGCAGGATCAGTGAGAGAGGGAATCAGTGATTGATGGTGCAACGAGCTCGAGCTGGAGGGAGGGGTGATGTGTTCAGAAACCAGCAGCGTGCAATGAGAAAGGTGGGAAGCAAGGAGCCAGGCAATGCCTCAGAGCCCCGTGATAGACTGAGCTTCAGAAGGTCCAGCCAACTCCAGATTCATTGGTTAAGAATTGGGGGAGGGGACGAGACTTGGGGACATTTCCCAATAGCCAGTCAGCAAGGGAGACAAGGGGTTGAGTGGATGAAATTGATGGGGCCCAAGGCAGCCAAACCATAATTAGAGTGAGACCCAATTTGGCCCCCATTCCAATAACCCAGTACTCAACCAGAAGGGTGAGTGTGAGGAGCAAGGGAGAATGGGAACAGAAAGAGGAGATGGAGAATAAAATGTGTGAGGGGGTGATAGAGTGGGACCTATGTGATGAGAGGGATAATGGGAGGAGAGGTGTATTGGGATATATGCAATTAGGAGGATAATGTGACATATCAGTGGAGAGGTGCATTGGAGCTAGTGAGAGGTGGAGGTGGAATGGAGCTTTTGAGAAAAGTTAGAATGGAAGGAGAGCAATGTTTACTCTAGGGTGTGTGCATGCAGAGCTGTGGAGCAATCTAGAATGTTCTGTGCATTGAAATAAACAGGCTGCTCACAATTATATGAAAGTTTGTGACCGGAAATGTAAGTTGCCCATATACAAGATGACTGTACTGGGCAGGCTACAAACTCCTCTGAGCACTAAGAAATATGAGAGAGAACGTTGCTCTCAGTAGGACACCAAACTTGAGATGAACTTGGGTAGATGGGGACTGGGGAGAGGGAGTAATGGGTCTGCAACACTAGTATCAATTCATCGATTCTCCATTCTGTGCATCTTCTGAATGCAGCTCCTTACAGTGTGCTCAGAGTTACCTTTGCTGTGGGTGTTATGAACTATAAGTGGAAACAGATAACTGAATAGCTGCTAGCATAACCTCAATCTTTGGGGGAAAAAATGTCAAGTGCATGAGTTAGGAAATGAATGACTATGAGAAAGTTACTGCAATCCATCATACATGGAACAGTTCATGAATATTTGAGAAAATTTATGTCAAAATTGACATTTTACATGAAAATTAAGCTGGTCATGCCTAACAGATCTACTGAAACTCTTTTAGGATGTAAATTATGCAGCAATTGAGGGTGATGTGCATTGCATTGTGTTCGACTGCTCAGTTGTAGGTAGTCATTATTGAACTAACTTTATTTACACCTCCTAAACAGAGAAGGCTGTAAAACAAAATGATGAGAATATATATTTAAAAGAAATATAATTTATTAAGAAGTAATGGAAAGAACATTCCTTTTCTTCTTGGTCTCTACATGCTTTCAATTAACCTATCTGGCTTCCTTCCCTTTCTGCTTGGGATTTTCTTCCATTTCCATTAGCTTGACTCTGCTCTCTCATCATCTCTGACTGTGCCAAATCTGGATTTTGACTTTGCCATCCCAACTAATGGTTGCGACTGTGACATTGATTGACTTGTCTTCTGCTCTATTGGTGGATTCTGTGATACCAGCGAACAATTAGTTTCTTTGTGACATTCACTTTGGACTGTAGGCATAATTTGGACTTTAGGAGATGTATCATGCTTTCTCTTTGTCAGATTTCCTCTTTCAAGCAAATAATCTACATGACATTGACTGAGTTTCTCTCCAGTCTTCACGAGATTTGTGAATGCACCTAGTCTCTTCACAACTCCCCTCAGATACTTCTCCTTATTACATCAGTGATTTTTTCATCATCCTTCAGACCATCACTGAACTCTCTTAGTTTCCATACCTCATGTATCATGACTCATCTTTAATTTGGCTTACTTTATTCTTACTTTGCGACTGACATTAGGTTTAAGCAAATTAAGAGCACAATTTTCCGGGCCTGCTGGCGTTGGGCGTATTTGGCGGCATGAGTGGATAATATGGCGAGAAGAACAAAAATCGGTTTCATGATGTGGTCTCACCAAGGCCCTGTATAATTGCAGCAAGACATCCCTGCTCCTGTACTCAAATCCTCTCGCTATGAAGGCCAACATACCATTTGCCTTCTTTACTGCCTGCTGCACCTGCATGCTTACCTTCAGTGATTGGTGTACGAGGACACCTAGGTCTCATTGCACATTCCCCTCTCTCATTTTATAGCCTTTAAGATAATAATCTGCCTTCCTGTTTTTGCAACCAAAGTGGATAACCTCACATTTATCCACATTATACTGTATCTGCCATGCATTTGCCCACTCACTCAGCTTGTCCCAATCACACTGAAGCATCTCTGCATCCTCCTCACAGCTCACCCTCCCACACAGCTTTCCTTTTTTTGCATCAAATACAAAAGCAGGGTTATAATGCTGGAACTTTATAAAACGCTGGTTAGGCCACAGAATTTTGTGTACAGTTCTGGTCTCCACATTACAGGAAGGACATAATTGCTCTGGAAAAAGTGCAGAGGAGATTTACAAGAATGTTGCCAGGGCTTGAAAATTGTAGCTGTGAGGAGAGATTGGATAGGCTAGGGTTTTTCTTAGAATAGAGGAGTTTCAGTGTGAGCTAATTGAGGTATACAAAATTATGAGGGGCCTAGGCTAGAGGTCCCCTACCTCTAGCTGGGCGTCAATTACCAGAGGTCATAGATTTAAGGTGATTGTTAGAAGGATTAGAGGGGACATGAGAGAAAACTATTTTGCCCACAGGTGGGTGTCTGGAATTCACTGCCTAAATTGGTGGTTGAGGTTGAAATACTCAACTCATTTAAATTTAAAACCTGAATCTGTATCTGAAGTGCTACAGACCAGGTGCTTGAACGTGGGATTAAAATTAGCGGCTAAGTTCTTTATTCTCCATTTGGCCGGCACAGACACGATAGGCTGAATGGCCTCTATTAGCATTGTAACTTGTCTATGGGTTTATAGTTCTATAGAGGCCACGGAGGGGAAGAAGTCCGGGAGGTCGGGGGAGGAAAGAGTCTCGGGGGGAAGGAAGGAGTCCACGGGGGGAAGGAGTAATGGTGGAGGAAGGGGTCAGGAAGGGGGAAGGAGTAAGGATGGAGGAAGAAGTAAGGGTGGAGGAAGGAGTCAGGAAGGGGGAAGGAGTAATGGTGGAGGAAGGAGTCAGGAAGGGGGAAGGAGTCGGGAGGGAGGGGAGTCCAGGGGGAGGTGGGGAGAATGAGTTTCAAGGGGGGAAGGAGCTCCAAGAGGGGAAGGAGTCTGGAGGGGGTGTTGTCCAAGTGAACATGCAGGGGAGGGCTCTGTTGAGTCCATAACTGCCTCCTAGGGAGCGAATTGAGGGCAGGCATGGTAGGAGGGAATGGTGAGAATGACCGAGGGCAGAGTGAGGCAGTAGGGTGGGAGGGTAAGGGTCTGACGGTTTGGTAGAAGGGACAGCGAGGGTAATTGGTCTGGATTCAGAGGGGTGGGGTGAAAGGAGGAGGCCGGGGAGGCTACTTTGGATGGGGGTGGAATTTTCAGGAAGGTGAGGAACATGCACGTTCACCTGGACATCCTGCAAGAAAAGGGTTGTAGCCAGTAGGTTATGGAGGGAGGTGGAAGGTGATGCCGGGAAGTCGACAGTGATAAGTGAAAGAAGATGTGTGATGGGGGGGAGGGGAAAGGACAGGGGGCCGAAGAAAAATGTTAGACGCACCATGCTTGCTAACTCAGAAGTGAAACAAGAGTCATGGTAGGCAAGAGCAGGTGTTGCATGGGGGTGTGATCAGTGGGTGGGCAGAGGTACAGGTCAGCTCAGAATTTTAAAAAATTCATTTATGGGATGTGAGTGTCACTGGCTGGGTCAACATTTATTGCCCATTCCTAATTGCCTTTAAGAAGGTGGTGGTGAGCTGCCTTCTTGAACCACTGCAATGTCTGCTGTATAGGTACACCCACAGTGCTGTTAGAGAGGGACTTCCAGGATTTTGACCCAGTGACAGTGGAGAAATGGTGATACATTTCAAGTCAGGAATGTGAGTGATTGGACAGGATCTTCCAGGTGGTGGTGTTCCCACCTATCTGCTGTCCTTGTCCTTCTAGATGGTAGTAGTCGTGAGTTTGTAAGGTGCTGCCTAAGGAGCCTTGGTGAGTTCCTGCAATGTATCTTGTAGATGGTACACACTGCTGCTACTGTGCGTCAGTGGTGGAGGGAGTGGATGTGTGTGGGTGTGGGGCCAATCAAGTGGGCTGTTTTGTCCTGGATGGCGACAAGCTTTTTGAGTGTTGTTGGATGTGCACTCAACCAGATATGTGGAGAGCATTCTATCACACTCCTGACTTGTGCCTTATGGAACAGCCTTTGGGAATTATGAGGTGAATTGCACGCTGCAGGACTCCAAGCATCTGACCTGTTCTTGTAATCACAATATTTATATGGCTAGTCCAGTTCAGTTTCTGGTCAATGGTAACCCCAGGATGTTGGTAGTCTGACAATATTCCAGCGATAGTACTGAAGACTTATGCCCCAGAACTTGCTGCGCCCCTAGCCAAGCTGTTCCAGTACAGTTACAACACTGACATCTACCCGGCAATATGGAAAATTGCCCAGGTATGTCCTGAATACAAAAAACAAGACAAATCTAACATGGCCAATTTCCGCCCCATCAGCCTACTCTCGTTCATCAGTAATATGATAGGATGGGTCATCGACAGTGCTATCAAGCGGCACTTGCTTAGCAACAACTTGCTCACTGATGCTAAGTTTGGGTTCTGCCAGGGCCACTCAGCTTCTGACCTCATTAAAGTCTTGGTTTAAACATGGACAAAAGAGCTGAATTCCAGAGGTGAGGTGAGAGTGACTGCCCTTGACATCAAGGCCGCATTTAACCAAGTGTGGCATCAAGGCACCCTAGCAAAACTGGAGGGAATCAGAATCAGGGGGAAACTCTCTGCTGGTTGGAGTCATACCTCGCACAAAAGAAGATGTTTGTGGTTGTTGGAGGTCAATCATCACAGCTCCAGGATATCACCGCAGGAGTTCCTCAGAGTAGTATCCTGGGCCCAACCATCTTCAGCTTATTCATCAATGACCTTCTTTCCATTGTAAAGTCAAAATTGGGGATATTTGCTGATGATTGTACAATGTTCAGCATCATTCGCGACCCCTTGGATACTGAAGCAGTCCATATCTAAATGCAGCAAGACCTAGATAATATCCAATCTTGGGCTGACAAGTGGGAAGTAACATTCGCACCACAGAAGTGCCAGGCAATGATCATCTCCTACAAGAGAGAATCTAACCATTGGCTCTTTGACAGTCAATGGCATTACCATCGTTGAATCCCCCACACTCAACATCCTGGGGTTACCACTGACCAGAAACTGAACTATGAACATATGAACAAGGAGCAGGAGTAGGCCATTCGGCCCCTGGAGTCTGCTCTGCCATTTAATAAGATCATGGCTGATCTGATAGTAAGCTCAGATATGCATCCTATACTATCCCTGATAACCTATCACCCCTTTGCTTACCAAGAATCTATCCACTTCTGCCTTAAAAATATCAAAAGATTCTGCTTCCATCTGTTTTTCAGGAAGAGAGTACCAAAGACTCATGACCCTCTGAGAGAAAATATATTGCCTCATCTCCATTTTAAATGGGGGACCCGTTAGCTTTAAACAGTGACCCCTAATTCTAGATTCTCCCACAAGAGGAAATATCCTCACCACATCTACCCTGTCAAGTCCCCTCAGGATCTTATATGTTTCAGTCAAGTCACCTCTTACACTTCTAAACTCCAGCAGGTAGCCATATAAATATTGTGGCTACAAGAGCAGGTCAGAGGCTAGGAATCCTGTGGTGCATATCTCACCTCCTGACTCCCCAAAGCCTGTCAACTATCTACAAGGCACAAGTCAGGAGTGTGATGGAATACTCTCCACTTGCCTGAATAAGTGCAGCTCCCACAACACTGAAGAAGCTTGACACCATCCAGGACAAAGCAGCCAACTTGATAGGGGCTCGGGGTGGCGCAGGTGCACAGTGGTCTTCTGTCAGAGCACACCCCTGTTCGGACGGAATTCCACATTGGTCCCAAGCCCCAAACTCTCCTTCAGGAGCTGGAGTCCCACAACTTGAGTCACCTCATGGAAATGCCCTCTGTGCCCTTTAGCATGGTGTGTAGAAGTTTCCTGTATGGGCTCCTGCTGCACACCCTTCACCTCCTTGCCCTCACCCACCACCCAGACACGCCCTGGCATGTCTTGTTGCTGTCCAGTGGTGGAGATCCCCAGTGGAGGGCCCTTTCCGGGGTCTCCTTCCCCTTTCCATCGGGGACCTAGCTAAGGTTAACGGCTCACTGACGGCGCTCCTTCGCTTTAGGAGGGGAATGCGTCAGGGCTGCCCCCTGTCTGGCCAATATATTCTATCTGTGTGGAGCCTTTCCTGCGCCTCTTGCGAGGAGGTTGTCAGGATTGGTTCTGTGGGGCCGGGCATCGGGGTGGTTACACTTGGCTAACGAAAATGACGTGCTTCTCCTGTTCACTGACCCGGCTGACCTGTGGAGGACGCGGGAGTACCAGGAGGTCTACTCTGCCGATTCCTCTGCCAGGATCAACTGAGGCAAATGTTCTGGATTCCTGGTTGGTCGGTGGCAAATGGATCCACTAATCGAGGAGCTCAGGCCTTTCACCTGAAGTAGGTCCAGCCTCCTCTACCTGGGGGGTCCACCTCTGCACTGCTGAGGAATCCTGGCCGGTAAATTGGCAGGAGCTGGAGGCCAAAGTCACCATTTGCCTTCAGTGCCGGACAGGACTGCTCCGAGTGCTGTCTTACCGGGGTTGAGTTCTGGTCACAAATCAGCCGATTGCTGCCATGTTGTGATATCGGCTGATCACTTTGACCCCTCCCCCAGAGTTTGTCAAGTCCACAGAATGCTGATCGATTTCTTCTGGGACAAAAAGCTGCACTGAGTTACTGCTGAGGTTCTGAGTCTCTTGCCTAGGGAATGCAGTCAGGCGCTGGTGTGCCTACCTATCCAGGTGGCGACTTAATACCTTCAGGCTCTGCAGCGATACCTTTATGTAGAGCCCCCTCCAAGATGGTGTGCCCTGGCGATGCATTTTTTCCGCCAGGCGCACGGACTGAACTATGACCTCCGGTTTGTAGACCTGAGGGGACTTCATGGGTCCTTGCAGGTGTTGTCCATCTTTTACCAGGACCTGATCAAAGCCTGGAACATGGTTGCCTCTCATGCCACAGCCCTCCACACCAGGAGTAGCAGCTATCATCAGAGAGCCGCTGCTCAGGAATCTGTACCTCCGCCACTTTTGGTGAGGAGAGCTGTGGCTGCCGGGGTGACCAGGATTAGGGATGTTCTTGGTGGCCATGGAGTGGGCTGGATGCTTCCTTAGGAGTTGGGGCATTTCCCGTCAGTGGACATCTAGCTCGTGGCCAATGCCATCCATGACCTTAGAATGGTCTTTCTTGGCCCCGACGTCATTCTTGGCCTCGAGGTTGGGCAGGTGCGTGGTGGTCCTCCGCCCAAGTGTACCCCTGTTCAGAAGGAATTCCACATTGGCCCCAAGCCCTGAACTCTCCCTCAGGAGCCGGAGCCCCACAGTGAGAGCTGCCTTGCAGAAATGCCGTCCGTGCCCTTTAGTATGACGTGGAAGGGTTTCCTGTATGGATTGCTGCTGCATACCCTTCACATCTTCGTCCTCAACCGCTGCCCAGACATGCCTTGGCATGCCTTGTCGCCGTCCGGTGGCAGAGGTCCACAGTGGAGGGTCCTCTACAGGGGTGTCCTCCTACTTTCCATCGGGGAGCTGGGGTGGAGGGTGCTGCATGCAGCAGTTCCATACAGCTGTAGGATGTGTTAGTTCATGGACCACATATACGCAAGCTGTTCTAGGCTGCGCCCCATTTTCAGTTATTTGAAAAATCTTTTGCCTTTGTTTTATTTGCACTTTAGCCCAAAACTCCTGATCTGTGGGTACCCAGTGCGGAGGGGGCTGGGAGGGAGGAGGGCCTCCTTGTGAACCAACTCCTGCGCCTGGCCATGTTGGCCATCAACAGGTCCAGGCAGCGTGAGATCGAGGAGGTCATTGGGCCTGAAGCCCCTCTTCCGTGGCTACGTGTCCCTGGAGAGGTGTTCGCCAACACTGTTGAGTCCTTCCATGCTCAGTGGGCACCGCAGAGACTGGGGTGCTTAATCGGCCCCTTTAATTACATTTTGATTTAATGTTTGTAAGTTTCCTTTAAATCTTGCAGTTTCCCTTTAAGGGGCTGCCACTTAATTTGTTAATTTAGTTTAATTGTTTTACTCAAAAAGAGTTACATTTTCTTCACCTTCCTCATCCTGCCGCTATGTCTTTGTGCTCCCCGGATATCCACAGCGTAGGTGGGGGCAGTCTGCAGACCACTAGGCCCGCTATGCCTGTGATGACCTTGATGAGTGTCCTCTGGACAGTTAAGACTTGGAGGGCCCCGGCCTGCTTTGTGACAATGGCATCCTCCTTGACCTGTGGAGTTGGAGCTGCTGAGGTCACAGGAAGAGGGGATTTGGATGGGCCCGACATTCCCGGAGTGATGTGGGTGGATGGCCCTGGAGTGTGTACCAGCTGATCCTCCTCCCTATAGGTGCCCGGGGGCCTCAGCTGACTCCTTGAGGAGAAGGGGCAGCTGGAGTGAGATCGAGTTGCCCCACACCCCTCTCGAGTATCCACAGTTAGAGGCCAACTGTGGCATCGACAATGGAGCAACGCCCTGGACCAAGGTCTCCATGGCAGATGACATCCTACCAGCATTGACATTGGTGCATTGGCATGCCAGTGCTATCACCTCACCATGTAGACAGACGGACTCCTCCATCGTGCCTTGCAATCTGAGGAGTGCAGCGGACATCCCTTCCTGATGTTTCTGAGCTTGCCTTTGTAGCTCCAGCAACTGTGGTATGACCGAGTGCAGAGGTTCATCATCTGACTGACACTTAGGAAATTCCAGCAGTCAACCAAGTGCCGGACACCTGGGAAGTCCCTGCCATCACCTGCTGTGGATCAGACAGTGCAATGTGCTCACCAGATTGTGATCCTGAGGCTATTCTAAAGCTAGGTCCCACCAAGGTGTGTGACTCTGCACTGGTGGAGGGTGTGGGTGAGTGCTGTGATGGGACTTCGAGGAAGGTGCCTTCAGATTCCTCTTCAGAAGTTTCTTCGGGGCTTGATTGGAGGCTCTGGGTCATGGACTCCATTGGCTGTTTCCCAGCTGTGCCTGCAAAAGCATGGAAAAATATTTAGTGCATGGCAGTGACCTGTGAAACAGGACACATCACTCACAGCATGGTTGTCTGATGGATGTTGCACTGCTGGACCCTCACTTGGTTGAGCACTGCCGACCTCATTGTCAACACAGGACCGGTCCTGGTCATCACCGGCCAGCTGGATGGTTCTGTATTCAAAGTCAGCGAGGACCTTTATTTCAGGCATTTCTCCACCGGTCTGCGACCTCTCCTGTTGTTGTGTGCCAGCTTGTCCTGCATGAACAGAGATGGAGAGAGTGTAAGCAGCACGCCTGCCACACCAGATAAGTTCTGTTGAAGGATCATGAGGACTCGAAACGTCAACTTTTTTCTTCTCCGCCGATGCTGCCAGACCTGCTGAGTATTTCCAGGTAATTCTGTTTTTGTTTTGGATTTCCAGCATCCGCAGTTTTTTGTTTTTATCAGATGATAAGTATGCCTGGCATGTGTGGGTTGTCCCATGGACGGAATGAGGACAATGAAGGTGTGTGTGAGAGAGTGAATGGGGAAGTCCCTTGAACTGTCAGTGAGTGAGGGCCCTGCGGATGTGTGGTGGGTTTGTGACTGTGTGAGTTGAGAGTGATGAGAAGAGTGACTTATCCTCACAGAACGGAGGAGATCATTTATCCTCCTGCGGTACTAGGTGGCTGTCCTCTTTTGCGGGGTGTTGGCGCTGACCACCGCTGCTACCACCTCCTAAGATGGATTAGTGATGTTGCTGCCCATCCTGTAGCCAGAGTTGGGTAGAGGACATCACGGCGGGCCTCCACTGCATCCAAAAGGCACACGAGGGATGCATCATTGAACCCGGGGGCTTCAGTCATTTTGCCTTTCAGGGCCATGTCTTCTGTGCAGAAGTCATGGGCTGGAAACACTGAGAGGTGTGTGCGCGGCTGAACTTTAAATATGGCACCCAACGTGATGAAGCAGTGAGGTGATTGCATGGCGGGCGAATGGCGTGATGGGCCATCGAAATGGTGTGTTTCCCAGGAATGCATGATTAATGTGGCGGGTTTGGGACATGCAGCGTGAGAAGACACCATTGCGAGCGGCGGGTAAAGCATCATTTTCCCCGCCCGCTACCGCACTTAAGGCAAATCTGGGACAATTCTGCCCTAATTGTTGGATAAACAAGTTCATTACTGATTTCCCAGACTTGGAATCCTTCTAATAGGCTCTGTTCCTTGGTGTCACTCTCAGTATTGATAGTACAAAAAAATCATTTCAAGGGAATGGTACTTAAAGGCCTAAATTATCAGTTTATTCAGAATGATTAATGAAGGTAGATTCAGTGCATTATTTCTTTCACTTAGTTTTATGATTGTGTTGTACTTATAAATTTGAAAGTGAAAAATGCTAACTGTGATGTGAACTTTCATAATGAGAGTAAGTGTGCCTCTGCTGTTGTGTTTTTTGAGTAAAGATTTTGAAAGAATTATCTAAGTTTATTAGACATGGAGCTTTAGCTCAGCTTGCCTTCATCTTGCTTTCAGATGGATCAGTGTAGTCAGCATCTCAGACCGTCCTCACTATTTCTATTGGGACAGGACTTAACATCTCTATCAATCTTCTGGCGCTGGGCTATTTTTTCCCATTAGGAATGAGCTGCCTATCTTCTGCTGGAGATGATTAAGGGGAGGTGACTTTCCTTGGCACATCTGAGGGCCACCATAAGCTGAGAGCCTAGGAGCTGTTGAAGAAGTTGCCAAGTTATATTCATGTTTCCCCTATCTTCTGTATCCAGTGCATTCCGGCTCCCCCACCACCCACCCTCCCCCCATCAACGATGGTACCCGCTTTGCCAGTAGGAAAAATTAACAGGCCCCATTCTCTACCACCTTAGCAATTAACTAGTGTCCCTGGTGTTCAATGTTGCAATAACAAACCTGATGGGAAAACCATTTCCCATATACCTCCTCAAGTAACACTTTCTTAGAATGTGACCACACATTTTTTGATTCTGCTGGCTCTGTGCAGCATGACATGGCAGGGCCAGTGGTGGGGGTGGGGGGGGTGTGAAGATCATGTCCAAGGCAGAAATCCACCCCTTTCTGTCCAAGGTTGACTGAAAAATCAGCAGGAAGCTGGTGGAAAATCCCGTACCAGCATCTTTACCTTATGGTGAATGTTGAAGACCTGCTGGATGTGGGTAGCTGTTCAGCTTGGGCTCATTTATAGTTAAAACACTATTATAAGTAATGAATACAAGCCACCATGTGAACACGGGTCAGTTCATCTGGCTTTTTATTGATGCAACACTCTACTCCCTGATTCTCATATCAGCATTGACGCCACAACTTTAGCAATAATGCAGCAGGAAACCAAACATAAAAAGGATTGCCGTGCCTCAGAATCAGACTTTGGCAATTTACCCCAAACTGAGCAAAGCACTTAGGCTGTTTGTTCAATCTGCAGTGTTAATAAGCAGTGACCTATAAACATGCTATATTAAAACCCCTTGGCCAATGTACGTGATTCCTCTTTAATGGATCACTCCTAAAATTTGGAGTTTTTTTAATATTCATTCCAAAGACCACAAAAAGTATCAGGTGTTTTTATAGTTCAAAGCTCAGAATTCAGATAACTCACATTCTTCACTGATAAAATAAACTGCAGTTTGGGTATATTGCATATCAGATTTGTTCATTCCCAGTTTGGATTGTTTCCTTACCAAAGGCACTTGAAACCAGAATTAAGATGGTCTGTGATTCTGCATATTTCTCTATTTTTTGTTATTCATTAGCAATTTATGTATTTTAAGCATTTTTTCAGCTTTCAAAGGCTGTGATTGTTACGAGGGCAATACAGAGCCCAGATTTGCCTGAAAGTTGTAAGCCCCCCACCAAACATGGCACTTCCCCATTTTTGCAAGGGCAAGAATGGGGGTCAGGGTGCATTTCATACATGCATGGTGCGCAGAGGCAGCTGGCTGTTTAAATCAGCAGCTGTCTCCATTCTAGTCTCATTTTGGTAGCCTAGGAGTGTGGATCCCCAAGTGTGAAAAGTAGTGCAGTATATTTCTTTGGAAAGCCAAGGGACCCCTTTGCAAAGGTAGGGTAGCCCTGTGGAATTTACCTTAATTTTATTTTCAGCCCCAAAAAGACCTGTCTTCCCTTAACCCAAGGGAGTAGGAGGGTGGGTCCCCTAGTTTTACAGGTCAATTATCATTACTATTACCACTATGTGCCAAGGTGATTTCAACACCGCCTTTTTCACCTGCAAACTGTGATTCACCATGACCTGGTTATGGTGAACAGCTCAGGCACTCTGGCAATCTCCATGGCTATGTCTTAAGATTCCACTCCATGCTTTCAGTGGTTCAGTAGAGTACACTTTGATTAGGCAGCAACAATGACAATTCTTCCATTGGGAAAATCCATGATGGGCCATCTTTTCAGTTGGACAACATTTACAGCTTTGACACTGACCGGACAAGGCAATGACATCTCCTCCTAGGTACAGGGACTTCACTATTGAGACCTACTTCTCAAATGGGCCTTTCAGAAGGCCCACTTTTTCTCTGCGCCTATTTCCCCTGACCTGCACCAAGACCCGCCTCTGACACCATCACTACTTCTGGGGTCACTCACCCCAACCTGTATTCTTGGCTGTCCAATGCACCACCCCCCAAAGCCCCCTGACCCCAGACCCAAAATTGGAAGCTTAGGCAGGTATTTTTATAGTTTGAGTTCACTGAGCCAGAAATTCTCTTGTCACTGCACAACCAACCCAAGAGTGAAAATCTGGGCCCGCAACTGCGTAGTAACCCCTGGGAGGAGGTGTGTAAAGAGAATCCTGTGCTTTCAATTCAGTGTATAGTAATTTATTGAAATGCTCTGTGGAAGTCCTGCAATTCCTATAATACACAATAAAGTGGAAGAGATAATGAACTGGAGTTTGCTCACTTCAAATAATTTATTCTTTATTTCTAATGGCAAAAATGTGTAATCAATAGAAATGAACATGCACCAATCCAAAAAGAACACAATTTACATTTGAAAGTAAATTTTAAAAATAGGTTTTATTATTTAAAACATATTGAGCTGGGTACTGCAATGTGACATGATTGGTTTTGGAGATTGACCTATGGATTATGGTTTTGAATCCAGGCCATTATTGTATATTAGAAATTGTAGTGGTCCTATCAGTGAACTTTAAGGCATGCACCCCCCACCCCCACTCAGTAATTCCACCCCAACCCTAACAAATACTCATTGTTTCCTCACATTCATCCCCTTTCATTCATCCATTCCCTGAATTTACCCTGAATCCCAACAGTGAGATTTAATTAATTTGAGTTGAATGAACAGCCTATCATGTATAACTTTGTCAAAAGTCAAGAACTGCTTTGTTATCAGGCTTACCATTGTTGACTTAGGGTGTCATGTCATTAATGTAGTTGAGGAATTTGGTGGGAAAGAATCTTCCTCTGCTGAATCCACCCTGACTTCTGCTAATTTCTTCATTGATGCTTCAAGATAACTCCTAACAATCAGCCCCGTTTTTTTACATGGAATGGAAGTAAGGCAACTTCTCCTCCAGGTAGCATCCTAGATTATCCAAGAGTTGCCTATTTTATTGTAGGGCAGGGCGAGGAGGCAGGTTCCAAGTCTATCTCGGCAAAATTGGGGATCAAACCTTGTGCTATTGGTGTTATTCTGAACCACACACAATCTAGCCAACTGAGATAATTGGTTCCCTGGAAGTAAGGCTGTTGGGTTTGTAATAACCTGTCAGTTTTGTCACCCAATTTTGAACATTGACCCCATTATTCTCTTTCCAATCTTCTGCTACATTCCCCAATGGCCTTTGACATTCTCAGTATGATGATCAGATCCTTATAAATCTCTTTCCTACTCTCTTTTAGTGCTCTGGGATAAATGTTATCTGTCTGTAGGGATTTATTGCATTGAGTCTGATGAGACACTCTAACTAATTTTTAATAAGTAGCACAAAGCTATTCAAAGTTTAGCACTTATTGGCATAAATTAGTAATTTTACATAAAGATGCTTTGGTTGGTTTGAGATGTTGAAGATGGCACACAATGTAATCAAGTTGTGCATCTGAGATTGGCACTAAAAAATGCAGCAGCAAAATAGAAGAGGCTTCCCTGCCTTTTGTTGTGCTGTATCAGATTTTTAAAAAATTAAGTCTGGCCTTCATGTAGTTGGGGAGAAACCGTTGCCACTGGTAGCAGGGTAGGCAACCAAAGATCATAGATTTAAGATTATTGGGAATAAAATCCATCAATGGGAAGAGTGGGGACGGGGACGTGAAATAAGGAGTTTTTTTAGTGGATGATTCAATCTGAATGCGTTACCTGAAAGGATGTGGAAGCAGAATTAATAGTAACTTTCAAAAGGGAACTGGATATGTACTGGAAAAGGAGAAATTTTCAGGGCTAAGTCGAAAGAATGGCATATTGGGTCTATTTAGATAGATCTTTGAAAGAGGCAGCATACTTATGATGGGCCAAATGGTCTCATTCAGTGCTCCAAGATTATATGCATACTTTGTTCTCACACTGAGATTGAGAAGAGAAACCAGGTTCCCATATCTCAGAACTCCCGCAACAGATAGAAGGAATATATCTACAACTAAAGAAGTCTATCATGAATAAATTGTTCCACCATTTGTTGTTGGGGTATTGTAGAGCTGGAGTAAAATTTTCATGGAGGTTCCCCTGATCTCCAACGGTGACTTAGGCAGAAGCTTGGTGGAAAGCTGAGAGGCAGAACTGTTTCTGCCCTTTCTCTAGGGTTTCTGCTGAAATCACAGTGTGATTGAGGGGACCCCTGAGGAAAGTTTTACTCCGTTGTTTGAAGGTCAGTATGGGAAAAATGTGGGCCGTGACTTGTCCTTTTTATCATTGTTCCTTGGACTTGTTAACCATAGCCAGAGAACCTAGACTGAAAACTGAAGGTGACATAGAAGAATTCATTCACCAATTTCAGTTTGGGACTTTCCTTGCCTCCACTCTCCCCACCCCACCCAACCTGGGACAAGGTGACCAATGGAACTGTGTCCTATCTGGGGGTCCAGGCTTTGGTCTTGGCCTGTTTCCCCAAATGAAAAATATTCCTGATCATATTTCACCAACCCCCACCACCGCCCCCGCCATCTTTAAAGTGTATTCAATGGGCACATTCAATTTTTCCCTCATATATGGTAAAACGATTAATGAATATGATTACTGCAAGTCCAAAGGCTATTTCTAAATCAATGTTGGTTTGTACAGTTTATGTTCCTTAGTACTGGTTTCTTTGGGTTTATGCACTGCTATGCCATTAAATAGTAAATTTGACAGAAACACAAAAAATTCTAGAAATAGTCAGAATCTGTAAGAGAAAGGCCAGGTGAATGTGTTATGTATCAGAACATTCCAGAATAGAACCATCTCCAACACATTGATATCGTTTTGAAGATATATGGCTGAAGTGTCATATAATATTCCAAACATGATCTTATCATGAGTTGTAAAAGCTTTAAGTTGCCTTTTCAATTTCAAATGCCCATGACATGTACTGAGGGGCTCATTCAGTGATCACAATCTCACATTAACTGTTTAATTTTAATGAATGCTTGACAATTATAACAAAATCATTTTACCTTTCCATCTTTGTCAATAGACATCTATCAATTTTAGAACATGTAAAGGCACTGTCGTGTTGTCATAATGCTATAAAGACACCATCACTCATAAGGATTTGGACAAATGTGTTGTGGGTTCATTTATTTGGACTAGGCACATGATATACATGGAGAAAGCTTGAAGACATCAGCAGCAGAGCTGTGTGTGTGCTCTGCTCAAAAGCAAAAGTGGAACTGAGACTAGATCACATGACACAGTTCTCTTCTAGTGAAGGCATTCTGCTATTCCTTAAAAGCAAATTACAACAGTCACCAGGTGCCTTCCATCTCATGGAAGCTTTGTTTTGATTTTCTCAACAGTGCCATTTTGATTTAATTGTCTCTTGAAAATATGCTGAGGCCTGACCAAATGCATGTAAAACGATGCCGACATCTTGTAGCATCTTTATTCTTAGACAAGTGTTGATTCAGAATCTTTACTCACTCTTTAACATATTGAAATGCCATGTTGCACTATTCATTTGACAACTGCAACTCCAATATTTATTGGAGCACATTTTGAAATTGTAAATTGGGCTCTTCCATGCACTTTGTCTTTGCTGGGGGTGTTCTAATACATTTGCCTCCCTACCATTTATTCCTTTATGTTTATTGCAGGTACGCTGTACCCTCTCCAGCCTGGAATGTTTGGGACCAAACCTTTTCTGGATTTTGGAATTTTCTGGATCATAGAATGCCTAACCACATGTGTGTGAACCAGAAAACACCATGGATATAAATATTTAACTGAAACGAAAAACAGTAAGTAAATATTATAAAGCAGTAAAAAAATAATTTTACTTATCCAAATACTGTATCACCCATGCCTCCAATCCCAAAGTACTAAAACGCTCCCAATGACATTGAGGGTTTGCTGAAAGCATTTCCGGACAACTGGTGTTTCTGATAAAAGGTTTCCAGACTGGAGAGATGACAGTGTAATACAATTAATTATAAAAGTGTTTTGTTTTCAGGAAGCCTAATATACATGTGTAGCAAGTATAATTTATAACATCACAACATAGAAAATGAAAATAATTTGCAAAAGAATTTGCTTGCTCAGGAAATCAGTCAAATCCTGTTTGACTCCAGAATTGATTTATGATTCATGCTGCAACTTTCAGCTCCTCTGTTGAACATCTTTTTATTGAAAAAAACAATTTCACCACACATGTTGCTGTCCCTGCCTTAATTCAATATACTGCCCTTCCTCATTCCCTTCTCTTAGGTGAGTTCTGGTTCTCATCCCTTTTTGGTGTGTTCTATCTACTCTCTGCCTCTAATCCGCTGAAAGCCACAGCCCCTCTTTCACTGTTCTCCGTTCATTATCACTTCCCTCCACGCTGTCATGTTCGCTCTCTCCTCCCATTGTAAACTGCTCCCCCTCCCCCCACTCCTCCTTGTGCTGTATTGTACACTCTGCCTGATTCTCTTCAATCTCTGGGTAACCTCACAACTGTGTCAAACCCCGTCTTTCCCATGCCTTCCTGTGCTCAATAATATGTAGGGCAGAAATTTTTGCTTGGTGTGCGGGCGTGCACCCGACACGCTCGAGTGTAAAATAATGCGTGATGACATTGGGCGAGTGTCTCGAAGTCACCGCGCACTTGTGTGATATTTTGGTCGGCAAGCATGCACAAGAATCGGCAATGTGCCCACCGATAGTTAAGAGTCCTATTAAGGCAATTAACATATCAACCAACCATGATTTTTCGCTGCCCGTCCAACGTTACGATCGGCGGGCAAATCGGCCAGGCCTTTTTGAGGAAACCTCATCTAAGGGTGGGCTGAGATTCCCGATATCAGTTCAAAAAAATTGTGTACACGGAGTTTTCATCTGGTATATGTTCCAATGGCTGTTCCTGATGCATGGGCATTTTTTTCCCGGTTTTTACCATCTTTATTTTTGACATTTAAATTCTTCAGCTCCATGAAATAGGTCTCTGCCTTCAGGAAGTTTTCTGTGAACGGTCCCTGGACTGACTTCAGCGCTTGCCCTCTTCCTGCCCCCATCCCAGCAGCGCTGAGCCTTTCAGTGCACCTTCGAAGCTGGCTGACCGTTAATTGGCCAGCCAGCGTGAAATTGCAGTTGGGGTCCATTTCCCGGCCGCTCCTGGGCCCGCTGATCGCGCCCACCCACTGAACTAAAAACCTTGCCCGTACTTTCTCCTTCGCTGTGCTCCTTCTGCTGATTTGGGTTGCGCACCTCCCTCTCCTCCTCTCCACCGCACATTATTCCTGGTGTCCCCACTATACACTACTCATTATATACCCCATTGTGAAGCTCCCCAACTCAGAGCGAGATCATGCTACATCCCTCATTTCCCCCGGGACCCCACGCTACCCATGAACAATATCATTTGAATATCATTTGAATGTTGAATAAATCTCCTTGAAATGTTTATATATTATTAACCTCTATCTCCTCCTTTAGATTTATTTGGTTTTACCTAGCTTTACTACTTTACTTACCTTCCTTACAGAGTAAAAAACTTCAATTTTTCTTCTGTTTAATTTTCAAATGGCTTTTTCCACTGAACCTCCCTCATCACTTCCTTACAACCTCCAGAATTCTTCTCTTGCCTTGCGTCTGTGTTGCTATTTTTGTCTTCATTATAATTTCAACTTCAAGAACATCTATACAGTGATTACTGGAACTCAAACATAAGCCAACGTCTAGATGCTAATGAAGCTATAACTATAAGGGTGACAAGCCAAATCAATACTCACATTAATACTGATTCAAGCCTTATTAGGATTATGACATTGGGTTTTTGGGATAATTATTACTGCTCTCATGAGAAATCGATCATCATTACTAATTTCCTGCCAGTGTCTCTTTGTTTTATACCAACTCACCACACTAAAGGCAGTTGAAACAAGAATACATCACAACAGTCCCAAGACTTATTGAAATAACTTGTATCTTTTCAATTTATGCCTTTGGTCAGTTAAATTACAATCAATATCTGCAGTCTGCTAAGTGCAGGCACCATTTCAGATAGTCTACACCTACTGGTGGGCATGTTTAATGAAGAAATATGATCACCAAAAATTAACAAATCAATCCTCTGTATACAAAGTTGCAAAACTCCTTGGACAATAAAGAAAAAGGAATCCCCGGTTCCCCACCCCACCACCCCCCACCCTCTCCACCTCCTTCACGAGAAGAAGCAGCACCACACCACACACACACAGGCAACATAAAAAATAAAAAAACCTGTGAACATAGCTAAATAGAACACATGTAGGCTATTAAGTCCCTACACAGCCACACTCAATTAAATTATGGTTGATCTGTGTCTTAACTCCAACTATCCTCCTAAGTTCCATAACCCTAGACTAACAAAAAACTATTAATCTCAACTTTGAAATTTTCAATTGGCCTAACTTCAACAGGTTTCTTGGGGGGAGAATTCCAGATTTCCACTAATCTTTAGTGTGAAGAAGTGCTTTCAGATGCCACCCTCAATTTTTTTAATTTTAAAGGTTATGTTCCCTAAAATGGCAAATAATCATGACACTCTTACACAAAAGTACTGAACCCCAAGTGAGGAAATAGCAAGGCCATAAAATTTCCAAACTTCCATGATCAAAACATTTCACTCATTCCCCAGCTTCCCATTTTCTCACTCCTCTCCATCTTTCCCTTTCCTCAAAGCTTCAAAGTGGGAAAATGCAGCCTCAGAACTGCTTAGAGCTCTGGACTGGAAAGCTGATTGGTTCACATAAGCTATCCTCTGATTTGATCTAAATATTGGCAATCTGAGTTTAAACACTTCTACTCCTCCAGACCTGGGGAATTTAAATGGCTGAAGCTAAGATGTTGGGCTGAATTTTGCCAACGGCGAGCAGGGGGCAGGGCCCGCTCACCGATGCGCAACATGACGCAGGATGACGTCAGGGGGAATGCCTGACGTGATCCCAGTCCCATTTAAACCTTCAGGAAGGCAGGGGCACAGCCAAATCAGCTATGTGCCCGCTGACCTGTCAGTAGCCAATTGAGGCCATTGACAGGATCATTAAAACAATTAAAGGACCTGCCTGTCCAACCTTAAGGTTGGCGGACAGGCCAGGTGTCCCAGCGGCAAATAGAGAAAACATGAAACCTCATCCAGCAGTGGGATGAGGTTTCATATAGGTTTAAAAAACTTTAATAAAGTTTTAGTGAAATTTATTAACATGTCCCATCTCATGTGACATTCTCACATGAGGGGGACATGTTAAGGAATTTTTATTTTTCTATTTTTAAAGTTTGAACAACTGTCAGCAATCTCCCTGAGGCAGCACTAAGCCTTAGGGAGAATTGCGCTATTTTGTTTGAATGCGTGAAGGACTGCACTCTTGCTTTTGGGGAATTCTCTCGCCCCCCCCACTCACACAGGAAGCGCATAGTGTTTTCTGCTGGGCATCACGCCGGGTGGGCCTTAATTGGCCCGCCTACTTAAAATGGTGGTGGGACCCGCTTCTCCGGCTGGGATCGGCTCCCTGTCCGCCGGAGATTCGGTTGGGCCCGCCCGCCCGGTAAGCAGAAAATTCTGCCCATCATTGATATTGGTTTAATGGGTTTAAGATGGAACAGGCTGAAAGTACATGTTAGTCACTCCTGATAAAGATTAACTAAGGTATGCATATACAACTTTTTTTTAAAGTGGAATATTACTGCTTGTTGTCAATCATTATTCAGGTGGTAAATGTCATGATAATGGCTGATTGTGGTTGTGGACTCCAGTATTAGATACTATACGGTACTTTGTACTATATATGGGGTAACCTGATGTGGGAGTTGAAGGTCAGATAGCATATGTTGGAGCCTGTCTTGATAGAGTTCAGATACTGCAGTATGTGTTCATGTTAGGAAAATGTGTTATCAATAAAGTTAGCTCAGCTACAATGTCAATGGCCTGTGTGCATCATTAAAAAAAGAAACACGAAACAGGACAGCAAAGCCAATGTTAACTGTCCTTGAGCTTTTATTTTACTGTATGTAAAATTAAGCTAAGATGTGAAGCCAATGTTGTGAGAGCTCTGATTAATCTCCTCTGATGAGTGCTTGGAGTGATTAGAATTGCTGTCACAGTGCGGCTACTTACAGGAAACAAGTGGTGAAAGTCCAGTAACTTTGCAAAGAATAGGAAGAATTACAAATGATTATGGAAGAAATTTAGATTTGTCTTTGACACGAGCTGTCTAGATGTTTGGATTTCGAGTCCGTCAGAGGCCAATTTCTCCATACTGACCACAGGTTCCAACAAGGAGAGAGTGGAGACCAAGTTTGATAGCAGCAGAAAATGGGCACAGGGAGTGTCGTGCATCATTAACCCATACCTGTTCCTTAATGGAGGCAGCACACAAACATTGTGCTGTCTGTTGATTTACATGATATCTGTGTGCAGCCCAGTGTAAAAACTATTGAATGGCTATACACCTCAGCCAACGACCCAAGTTCATGCAAGGCTAACACCATTTAAGCTAGCATATATTACTTAAAGACAGCCTGCACCTCTCAAAGGGGTGGTGCATTCTGCCTGGAGCAGGTACTGGAAGTAAATTGATAAGAAATTTTGCACAGCACTAACTAATGGTACAAAAGAGCAGAGAGTGTGCTTAAACGTTCTCTGATTCAGGCTTCAGTGCAGGTGGCGGAGAGGAGGAATGGTGTCAGACCAATTTTGAGATTGCAATGGGAGCAGATAGCTGTCATGGTCAATGCAAGCAACTTAGCCCCAAGGATCTGGATGCAGCAGCACCAGAAGTTTTATAACCGCACATGGTAGGACAAGGTCAGTGAATTCATCTTGAAAGGCAATATCTATACAACCACTGCTCAATTCACCACCCTCCTTTACTTACCTACCCATATTCCCTGTCATGGCTCAATTAATTTTCATTGCTTCACCTCACCCTCTCATAGCACATGGAGAGCTTCACACCCACATACTGACAGCTACTCCACCATGACAGGCACGTCAGCCTGACATTCACTGACATACTTTCCTCTCTCGTAGCACAAGGTGATGTATAACTAAGGGCAGCAGCATCAAACCAATCGAGCAGACATTGTTGCATGTCCTAAGCTCCATGGAGAAGGTGGTACTCTCCATCACTGGAGAAGTCATTAGTGAAGCAATGGCTAGTGACAGGGCTGAAGGTGACCAAATGCTCATACCCAGCGTAACCAACTCTCATGGAAAAAATTAAGGGACACTCTGGAATGGGGTCCATTGGAGCGGGGGAGGATGATGGAGGTGCTGGGGTTGTGAGAGAATTCAAACGGCAGGAGAATAGGAGGACTGTGCGTGCACAAGGTTTGAGGGTAATCGGTTTCTGGATGCCTGCAACCTGCGACAAGGGACAGTGGCCTCAATATAGGACAACCCCATAAAATAAGGGCTGCTTGGTCATCCTGCTCATACCTAACCTTCTTCCTTATGTCTCAAATGTCTCTCTTGCCAAAGTGTCTCTTAATTTATAGTCTGCACATTGTGTAAACATCACCTCTTACTTCCCCCCTCCCTCTTACTCCATTCCTTCACTCACTAAAACCTTCCTCTTGTCTGTACTCCTTTTACATATCCAAGAATTGCCACCTCAGGTAGAGTTGTTACAGTAAGAAATGGGAGATCAGGATGACTGTGATGATGAAGAAACACCGTCATTTGTTCTCACACTCACAATCACCAGCTCAGACCCTGACACTGAATGTACCTTAGAAGGTAGCATAAAGATGGGATTTGCAGGTAATGAGGTACTGAGCACAAGTAGCCTGCATCTGCAGCAGGGGACAAGCTTAGCACAGGTGTCAGCTTACCAAAGGGTGAGGTGGCACATGTGTTTTTGCTATGAGGACTCAGGTGACAACTTTGTTGGGGTAGCAAAAAAGGCAAAAAAGCAAAAAGGTATTCACAATGTAATGCTTGGTGCATTGGCAGTCCTGCCAGTTTGCGGTCAGTGGCAAGGAGCATAGAGGAGTCTGGTACGAATTTGGCAGACAGTTTATGCAGAGCTTAGAGCCCCCCATTATCAGTATGGAAGATGTGGCTTCCTTCATTAGAATAATTATGGACCCAGGCATGATGTAGCATTTGATGATACTGGAATCATCAGCAACAAGAAAATCTCAATCTCAACTGATCTGCTACTTACCCTCTGTCACAGCTGTAATCAGCCGCTGCTCCCACTCTTTAACTCAATTCCGGATGTTCACTTGACAAGTCACGTCATTGACCCACCAACCCTCTCAACCCTTTAGCCCACAGTGTCCTCAGGGAGTTGTGGTCTGTTCTCCACCCTGTTCCCTTCTCTCTGCCATGCAAGGATAGAGAGACTACATTTCCCAGCCAAAGCCACAGGACCTTTCTTGCTGTTTTGGGAGGCAATGATGATTGTGGACCAAACTGGCCCAACTTACTCAATGGTATCAATGAAACATTGTTTTAAAATCTCCCAGAAGGCTTTCATTGTCCAGCAGGATATTGATGCTGATTCTAGTAGCCTCCCAGCCATTCCAGAAGGGTTAGCAACCCTCCTGAGTGGAAATTGTTCAGAACATGTTCAGAACATGCCACATCCATTCTCCATAGATTTCAGCAACCTTAAATAGCAGTACAAAGCACCCAGGGCTAATACAAACTCTGTAAGAGCTCATGGAAATCAATCAGCAACTAACCTAGAAGTAATTGATGATCCCTTTAAATAGAAGGGGCTGTGGGGATGGAGGTCATTTCTGTGGTTAACAAATATCCGGCTGTGCAAGGTTAAGAGGGTGTTAGCTGGAGAATTCAGTTCAAAAAAGAGCAGTACTAGCTTCATGAAAATCAGCATTACACACTGACTGGCGCCACAATCTGCTTATTCTGCATCCTTCCATGTCAATGACCTTGTCAAAATGGTGTTAGGTGTGGCAGGTGCCAGAAGTATGTGGATTGTGAATGTGACTTTGCATCCAAAATAGCATCTGTAACATCTCAGATACAGGCACTATTTAACCAGATTTTGCGGCCGTAAGTGTGCATTTAGCATGTAGATTTCCTCTCTGAGCTAATTCTGGTGATCTAAATCTCTGCTTTATATTCTTGCATAATGCAGGATTTTCTCAAGCGGAACTTTACCCTCCTTTATGCTTTAACAGATTGATTGACTGAAGTTTTCCTTTCATTACGGTTGTCAATAAAGTGAGGGTGAGTGAAGACACTTACTGCTAGCTTATCTCACGGCAGGATTTGTTGGAGGGAATCATGGTGTTTAGAAAGATTAACAGAATGCAGCATGTCACTGAAATTGATAGAAGTATCAAACTAAGTCAGCCGCATCCAATATTGTTATTCAGGATTTGCTGGAGCAGGCTCTCTCATCGGCCAGGATCTTTAGGTCGTTGAGCGGGGGGTGCGGGGCATGCTTGCCGACACATAAAATGACACGGGATGACATCAGACGGAACTCCTGATGTCACCCCACGTCTCTTCAATTTTCAGGTCAGCGGGAGCGCAGCAGAATCAACTGTGCGCCCACTAATCCGTCAATGGCCTATTGAGGTCATTTAATAAGTAATTGAGATACTTAATGGACCTGCCCGTCCAACCTTAAGGTTGGCGGGCAGGCCGGGAGCTCTGGCGAGCTTCAGAAAAAGCATGAAACCTCATCCATGAAGGATGAAGCTTCATGAGGGTTTTTAAAATTTTAATAAATATATGCTTTAAAGTGATGGACATTTCCCAACTCATGTGACAGTGTCACATGAGGGGACATGTCAGGGAAACTTTATTTTTGCCCCTTCACCTTTTTTAAATTTGGCGTCGATCTCCCTGAGGCAGCACTTAGCCTCAGGGAGATGAGTGCACTCATTTGCGCGCGTGCACGAAAGAGTGCACTCTCAGCTGAGGGAATCCGCCCCACCCACACAGGAAGTACATAGCACTTCCTGGCAGACATCACGCTGGGTGGGCCTTAATTGGCCCGCCCATGTAAAATGGCGGCGCAGCCCCAATTGGGGGCGCCGATCAGAGGCACGCCCCCCCCCCCCACACCTGCTCCTGCACTTCCCCCCTGATGGGGGGAAAATTCTTCCCATGGTGTCCTCTGTTAGTTAAACATATTCATGCACGTTTAGAATTGAACAATTTTTCCCATGAAGTTGCTGGAACTGCAACCTGATGACAGCATGATGAGGGGCACTGAGCAACTGGGTCCTTGGTGAATTTTAGGGCCAACAGTGTATCTCCTTAAAAAATGTTGTGTAAAATTGAGATGAGGAAGAGTTTCTTATTTCAGAGGTTTGTTGATGTTTGGGATTCTTTTCCTCAGCGAGCAGTGAAGGCGGGGTCATTGACTATATTCAAGGCTGAGTTAGACAGCTTTTTGATTGACAGGGGAATCAAGGATTATTGGGGATAGGCAGGAAAGTGGAATTAAGGCCACAGTCTGACCAGCCATGACCTTACTGAATGGTGAAGTAGGCTTGAGGGGCAGAATTGCCTAGTCCTGCTCCTATTTCTTATGTTCATGTGTTATAGGTTTCATAAATAAACAGAGAAAGGCCTAAGAAGGAGGGTGAATTGGAGTGGATGAATTCAAGGTCACAGGTACAGAAGGAGAAATATGGAGTGCAAATTGGAATAAGAGAGAGATAAAAGAGACAATAAGGAAAAAAAGTTAAAATTTAAATCGCCATTTTTAAAATGTCCAACAATTCATAACTGAAGGAATGGGAATTCACAATTATAATCGTTCACTTTCTGGGCAAGAGATTTAGTTGGCGGTCACTAACAATTGTTACATCGTAAATGGGGTACTCAATCTGTTAATTAGTAGAAAACTTTCTGGGGCAAGTTTAATGGGAAATTAACATGTAAATGCAACAACTTCATGGAAGTCACTTGGAAGTCCCAGCAAGATGGTGTTTTTGTGAAGCTAAAGGCTGAGCAATCTGCCCAGCAACTGGTGGCACTTTGCAATTTACTGGGTATCTCTTCCTCAGCACAAGCAGCTGGCCAATTGGCACATTAATAATGGCATGTGGCAGTCAAGTGTTGTTTATGTCAGCAAAATCTGGCTCATTATCTTTGCTGAACCTTCAAGAACATTTCTCAAGGTACTGCACATATTTTCACAATTATAATCATATAATTGCCGAGGCTAATTTCAATAGTATGAAAAAACAGCACGAGGATCATGATATGCAATTAACCAGTGCTATTCAGCTTAATCCAGGCAGCACTTCAACCTTGTGCTACTTGCTGATTATCAGGACTGAACAGAGCTAATTGGACACTGTCGTGGCTGAATGCTTCAGCAGGGACTAACAGGGTGAGTGGCTACTGCCAGTTAAAGCTAACCTGCACTTCTTAAAGGGGAGTTGTGTTGACGTGGCTGGAGCAGGTGCTGGAGTTGGCATACACACCATTCTGACTTGAGATAGACAGAAGAATGGTACAGCATGGGAGAGAGGAGGCCGCACGGTTTTCAGATGCTGTACTTGAAGTCTTGGTGAAAGAGGTGAAAACTAGGAGAGATGTCTTCTTGTTCCATATTCACCAGGAACCAAGAGGTCCTCCAGAAACATGGGGCAGAACTTTTCATCCCGCAGTTGGGTGGGCACTTGACCCGATCAAGAGTGAAACAGTGCACAGTGACGTCGGGCAAGCATCCCGACGTCATTGCACACTCACGTGATATTTCACTTGGTGGGCACACGTGGGCACAAGAGTGCCACCCGCCATTAATTAAGAGGCCACTTAAGGCCCTTAATAATCCAACTGATGGTGATTTTTCCTTGCCTGTGCAATTTTCTACTCGCTATATGTTCAAAACGGGCAGGCAGCCAGCCAAAATTTTCACAAACCTCTTCCAAGTGGGAATAAAAAGGGTCAGCAGCATTGCCGTTGTGAGTAGTGAGGGGTTTTGGAGATGATTTGCAGCTGGTTGCTTATTGGTACATGGCAGCTTCATCTCCGCTTGGGGCTTCATTCTGAGCATTTCCAGGCTTCATTTCTGGACTCATTGCTGTCTGCCAGGCCCCCAGGAGGATTCAGACCATGTGGACCCTTCCAGGTATCAGGCAGCCTTCCCTTACCCTGGACTGTGGTCCACTGGAGGCACTTCCTCTGAGGAGGAAGAGAGGGACAGAAGGGAGAGGAGGCCAGGTGTCCCAGTGCAGCTTCCAGGGGAGGGACTTGTGGGAGGAGAGGCGCAGGCACAGGGGGGCAGGGCCAGCAGGTAGTCCAAAGCGGAAGGGGCCACAAAAGATGCCACTATCTTGCTGCCAGGGTTTACCGGCAATGATGCAGCTATCTCAATATGTCCGAGGTGCAATGCCAAAGGAGGCTCCACCTCTCAAGGGAGACTGTGACCTCCATTTGTCAGATGATTGGGCCTGAGATCAGCTCCAACTATGTGGGTGTGTGGCTCTGAAGGTCACAGTGGCCTCAACTTCTATGCCTCCAGCTCTTTCCAGGGGTCAGTGGTGGATCTGTGTGGAGTGTCCCAATCGGCTGTCCACAGTTGCATCAAACTAGTAACAGAAGCTCTGTTAAGGTGGGTCCTGGCCTTTATTCTTTACCGTATGGATGAGGTCAGTCAAGCTGAGTGAGCCAGAGGCTTTGCAGCGATGGCTGGGTTCCCCCACATGCAGGGTGCAATCGACTGCACACATGTGGCCATCAAGACACCAGTGAGTGAGCCCGGTGCCTTCGTCAACAGGAAGGACTTCTGCTCCATGAATTTGCAGATAGTGTGTGACCACAGGATGCAGATTCTGCAAGTCTGTGCAAGGTACCCAGGCAGCTCCCATGATGTGTACATCCTGAGACACTCCCAGGTGCCGAGGATCTTCAGTGCTCCAACCCAGCTGGATGGATGGCTATCTGTTGAAGACCTGGCACATGACACCTCTCCGTCGCCCAAGAACAGAGGCAGGGAAGCTTTACAATATGAGTCATGCCGCCACAAGGGAGGTGGTCAAGAGGACCATAGGTCTTCTGAAGATGCGCTTCCGATGTCTGGACCATTCAGGGAGAGCACTACAATACCCTCTAGAGCAGGTGTCACTGATAATGGTTGCATGCTGCACTCTCCACAATCGGTCACTGGCAAGGGGGGATCCCACTGAAGGAAGAGGATCTTGACACAGCTTCACAGGCCACAGATGATGAGTCCAGTAGCGAGTTCAAAGAAGAACATGGTGAGCAGAATGCTGAGGGTGTGAAGCTGGACCTCAGTAAACTGCAGGGAAGCAGGGATGCCTTGATTCAATGCTCCTTCAGCTAGGCTACCAAAGATCAGCTTCAAATGCATGCCAGGGCTATAGCTTCCAACCCAGATGTCTGAGAAGACCCTTTCATTTGAACCCAAAGAACACCAGTGCCTGTGTAATCAAATTCAGAGTCACCGACATCCAGCATTACATGCTAGTATTCCCTGCACCAATAAAATAAAAATGTGAAACATCCTCAGGCTGTGACAACAAAAACACAACTTATGTTATTCTGGCAGTTCAACAATCTTAACAGAAACATTTCTAGTATTCAACATCAGACCAGTATACATAAAGTAAACAAAAATGAACACCCGTAACCTGTCCCTCTTGTGCTCATGATGCCTTTAACTTATGTTTGCGAGTGTTTCATCTAGGTGCTCCTCCCTCACTGGCACCAACATTGGAGACAGCCTGCTCACTCTGCTGCCTTATTGGCCTTGATGACCTTGGCAGTCATTCTTTGGCTAGTGGAGCCTGTGCTGGCCCTGCCTGGGAGGGAGTGGCCAGTGCCATGCTGGCATCACCCCAGCCACCGCAGCATCATCAGATGCTACGGTCACTGGCGGAAGGGCAGAGGAGCAGCTGCCGTCATCCAGAGCGCCCTGAGAGGAGGCTGCAGAGATGACAGGCAACTAGTTGCTCTGGACCTCCCTGCTCGCCATTGATGGTTGGGCACCTATGTGGGATACTGGGTGCCTCATCCATCTCCCACACTTTCACTGACCACCTGAGGTCAGTACCCATGTGAGGGCTTGCAGGTCCAAATGCAACCCCAGGAACCCCCCCATTCTGTCCCTGGAGCTGCCTCTCCATGAGAGTCACCACTCTCTCAATAGAGGAGGCAGTGCACTTGACCAATATGGTCAATGCAGTGCTCACGGTCCACATGGACACCTCCTTCACAGAGACCATGGCACGTATACCCTCATGGATCTCCAGCAGATCCTCCCGCACATCCCGCTGGACATCCAGCATCTGCCGCCTAATGGATGACTCCAGAGGCTCATCATCTGCCTTCGACTGATCATCGTTCCGGTCGACAGCAGTCCTCCGACTGCCGGCATCCTGGCTCTCTCTGCCTCCGCCTGCACCTCAAGCGATTGTGAAGTGCCCTCACTAATGTGCACTGAGATACTATCCACCAAACTAATGCCCACTGAGGTGCTGATATCTGTGCTGGTGCCTGCTTTAGAGAGCGGGTCTGACGCAGGTGCAAATGACGCCTGGTGGACCTCAGGTATCAGGGTGCCCTTCAGGATCTGGATAGCAAATGCCTGCTGGTAAACCTAAAAGGGAGAAGAAGGACATGTCATCAGTTAAAGTCATCACACTGTCATTGTGCATGCCAGGAACCCTGGTGAGACAACAGAGATCTGCATCATGGTGCCATTGTCTCCCAATGATCATTGGGGACTCCAGGTTCGAGGCTCACGTCAATGAAGAGACTACACTGGAATGGTTGCACAGCCGAAATTCTCACCTCTGTTCACTGCACTCTTACCTTCATCTATCACACCCGCCTCTCCATGCCGAGTTGCACGTGGGGCGCACCATCTCTCGAGCTTTCAGGCATCTTGCTCATACCTTGAGAGGATTAGGAGGCTAGCGGGGCCTCCGCCGGTCTGCAACATTTCTATATTGTTGTGGGCCGTCTTTCCTGGAACAACAGAGGAGCATTGATTAGTCCACTCTCTACCTGCAGCTCCATTGCAGCCTGGCCAACCCCAGCTGAAGACCACCTCACCGGGCACATCTGAGTTGTGGACCTCGAGCCACAAGTCACTCAGTCCAAACAGCCAGTGCTCACTCCCTTGGCTAACTCCAGTATCAATGACAGTTGGCACTCAGACTCTAACACCCCTGAGGTCCACAGAGTGGGTGGCCACGCCTTAACACATCTGCACATTGACCCCTCCCAACACGGTACTCACCCTTCCTGAGCACAACAGGTCATGGAAGTGCTTCCAGCACTGCACCCAGGAGTGCCGCACAATGTTGGCTGTTGACCAGCGCTGCCACCTCATCCCATGCCCTCTTGGTGAAGTGCAGTGGCCTCCTCCTCCTCCCATCCCTGGAGACAAGGGTGTCCCTCCTGGCAGCCACCTCCTCCAGGAGGACAGCGAGGCACTCGTTAGAGAATCGGGGGGCTGAGTGCCCACCTAAGCTGCACTGCCACCTGTCGTGTCCAGCTGCACTTGGGTCCATCGTGCCAGCTCAGAGAACGCCCTCCGTGGCAATCTTCCAGGGGCTACCTGGACTGCTTTTAAACTGGCCGCTGGGTCGCCATTGGACCGGGCAGCCGACAGGCCCTGCCCCCGCCCCCGGCCCCCGCCCCCGCCTCTGCCCCGATGTGGCCCTTCCCAGCCAGTGCGGATCCACCTTTCACGTTAGGTGGGCCTTAATTTCCCACCAACATGAAATCGTGGTTGGGGCCCGATGGCAGGCAGTGGTTTGTTTTGCGGCCTTCCCAGGCCCACCCAGCGCTCCCACCCGATGAAGAAAAAATCCTGCCCCAGGAACCAAGAGGCCCCCCAGAAACATGGGGCAGAATTTTACGGCCCCTCCCTTCCGGTCCCGCTGAAGTCAATGGCCTTTGCTCACTGCATTTGCCGGCCCTGCCTGCACCACGACTGGGCCGTAAGATTCCACCCGTGCTTGAAAGGCATTGGGAGCATATAATCAAGTAGGTCAATGGCAGAAGTCAAGGCAAGACCTGGACTCAGTACAGTTAAAAGTTCAATGGCTTCACACAAGTGGTTGAGGTCAGTGAATGCATCTTCAATTGCCACGTCCCACCAAATGCACCACCAGACACATACTCTGCTCAATTCACCACAGACCAATCACTTTCCTACCAATAATCTCTGTAAACCAAGGCTCACACCTGATCTTCACTTTGCCTTACAACACTTGGTTCTGCTGCAAGCCTCATACCTACATTTCTCAGCTTGCACATATTGCCAGCTATTCAACCTTGACAATCACACCAACCAAGCAGACCGAATGACACTCACTGACACATGTCCCTCTCTTTTTGAAGGCTCAGGTGGCACACAACTAGAGACAAAAGTAATGAGGGGGACAGGCACCATCTCCTGACCTCCATGGAAGAGATAATACTGGGCATAATTGGGATACCCATTAATATAAAAACAAAATACTGTGTATATTGGAAATCTAAAATAAAAACCAAGTGCTGGAAGTACTAAGCAGGTCTGTTAGTGGAGAGAGAAACAGAGTTAATATTTTGAATATGTATCTTTCTATTATTTCCATTATTGGGATACCCATTGCAGAGGCTGTGGCTAGTAGTGGGGTTGAAGCCACTGAAGTTGGCAGAATCCTTATACACAATCCACCTTCACATCCCACCGCCTGTTAAACCCCACAGTCTCTTATGATTTGCAAGCTGCGGATGATGTAAGCATGTACTTCTAACTTTCGCACCCTCCCCACACTACAACCTTATCTTTCTGCCTTTTTCCTTGCAGATATCTAAGAAGAGCAACCTAGCCAATCGGTGGTGAAAGTGTAAAAAGACAATGGTGATGAAGACCAAGCGCCATCACTTGATTTTACTCTCACTGCCACCAGCTCAGACACTATGATCACCGAGACTATGCATAATGCAAGGAACATCATAGAGGTGGAATTTGCATGGGGTGAGACACTGGGCAAAGGTGATCTGCAGCCATGGCAAAGGATGTGGATAGCTCAAGTGCCAGGTCTCCAGAGGACGAGGTTGTACGCTATTTTTTTTTTGCCGAGGACTCAGCCTTTCAATGGGACAACCTGCAGAAGAACACTGATATTTATGGAACGTGAAGTTGTTGGTGCATTGGGAAGCCTACCAGGAAGTTTTCAGTCAATGTCGAGGAGCATGGAGGAGTCCAGGACCAACTTGGCACAAGGCTTTGTACAGAGCTTGGAGCCCATCCTTTCCAGTGTGGAAGTGATGACCAACTCCAACAGCAGAATTGTGAACCCAATTACAATGCAGCCTCTGATGGCTTGTGTCTCAGCTTCCATTATAACACGTACAGCTTCCTCCCAGAAGACATGGTGCTGCAGTGGAAGCAGAGCCTGAAGTTACGCAAAGCCAACATATTGCCATGCAGCTTCAGACAGTGGCCAAGGAGAGGATGGAGTTGGTGCTATGAGACAAAATTTGAAGACTATGGGCGGAATCATCCCAAATTTGCACTAAATGCATTCGTGGGTGGGAAAAGGGACGTTTTACCCGCCAGCTGCAATGGCGGCTTTTTGCGCCATATCATCCCATTCCCACTTCATTAATTACGCAGCCAAGGAAACACGCAGTCTCCCTGGCAGGCAGCCTCCAATTTACCCACCACACCATTAACTCATCGCTTCCTTACGCAGGGCATCATATTTAAATTGCAGGTATGCGCACATTTCCCATTGCTTGTAGCCCAGGAGGGCATCGGTGAAGACATTGCCCCAAAAGCCAAGAAGACTGCCGCCCCCCAACTCAGTGACACATCCCTAGGATGCCTTCTGGACACTGGAATGCCCACCACAATGTCCTTTATCCTGCTCTGGCTGCAGGCGGCCCATCAGTTGCACCATTCTGGCTCAGGAGGTAGTGACAGAGGTGGTCAGTGCCAACTTTGCACACAAGAGGTCGGACATCCAGTGCAGAAAACAGATGAATGATCTCATCACTCTAAACTCATACACTCACAAGGCCATCACACATTCACTGGCATCTCACTCACTGCCAGCTCAAGGGACATCACTGCTCACTCTCTCACACACACCCTCACATCTCCATCTGGCCTCATCTCCTCTGGAGACTGTTTCCTCCGCCCCCATCATCTTGAGGCCACTTGCACAGCTCAACATTGCCCCCCTCCCCCCTACACAAAATTTTAAAATTCTCATCCTTGTTTTCAAATGCTCCATGGTCTAACCCCTCCATAGCTCTCAAATCTCCTCCAGCCCAAACCTCTCTGAGATACCTGCCGTCATCTCATTTTGGCCTCTTGAGCATCCCTGATTTTAATTGTGCTAATGTTGGTGGCTCTGCCTTCAGCTGCCTAGGCCCTAAGCTTTGGGGCCTGCACCTTTCTGACTCTCCACCTCCTTCACTATATTCACTTCTTAAAGCCTACCTCTTTGCCCTAGTATCATCTTATGTGGCTCAATGCTTAATTTTGCTTTACAATGTTTCTATGAAGTGCCTATTACATTAAATGCTATATAAATATCAATTATTCTTGCTATCCAATTCTGAATGCTGGACACGTAGCAAGACAAATCAAAGGCAGTGGAAGTATTGAGAAAATTAATAAAACAAATTAGGCTACGATATCTGAAGGCCATATTGCTGGATATGATATTGCTGACCATAATGAAATCTTCTGCCTCAGATCACAAGAAATTAGAGACAAGATTTTCTGCTCTCGCAGCAATGCCGCTAGAAATGGTGTGGGGCAGTCCTTGTGCCCATCAGAGTGACCCAGTGCCAACATCAGTGAAAATCTCAGGGACAGCCTTATTTACACTTTTGAGTAGGGCCCCAGTGGGAACTCATTGTTGGAAGGGGGAGAGGGAGGTGGGGCAAGAAATGACTGATGCTGCAGGAACCAGATATGCTACCTTTGAATTTACTTTCTACAAGAGGCTGTACTTCTTGTAGTACATGTGGCCCTTTACACTGATGTGAGAAAATGTTTCTGTAGAGTGTCACTGACATCTTGTACAGTGAACTATTTATCATCCTGGTCACTGCACCTTCCTTCAATCATCATTCTCTTCTTCCTTTGCTCCTCTTTCCCCTTAAAAGCACATCCAAGCAATATGTTCTGCTTTCACATGTCACTTGGAATGTACCTTGTAATGTACCTTTAAGAATAATACTTGTTAGGAAAGATCACATGATCTGTAGTAACCAGTAAGAGAGTAGCACGGGCTACCTCAGCAGACAGTGCAGAGATACAGTTGGAGTTGAAAGCACACGTGTAGTCGCTGCTGGTATGTTGTAAATAAACTTAATGGCCAGGATTTTCCGGCTGGCGTGCGGGTGACGCAGCCTGCATGTCAGCGCTTAAAATGTCATGTGCTGATGTCATGTGAGCGTCCCGACGTCAGCAGGCGGCATCGCGATATTTCAGTCAGCGGGCCCGCTCAGCAGCGGGGGTTTGCCCGTCATTAATTAAAGGCCTCGTTAAGGCTCTTAACTTGCCAATTGTCCAGGATTTTGAGGGGCCCGTGCGAACTTCGGGTCAGCGCATGGGCCCAACGGGCAGGCAGGTAGGAGATATTTTAAGAAGACTCATGCAGTCGGGATATGTGAACTCAGAGGGGTTGTTCATGGTTTCCATGAAGTTATAATTGCTGAAAGTTTTTAAAAGTTAACTGTGTGATTATTAGCAGTTCACATCGATTTCCAATAGCTTTTTGTGTACTTTGAAACCAGTGTGCAGACAGTAATCTTTCTCAGGCCTGCAGCTTTCCGAAGGCTTCCATTTAGCCTGGGGGTATGGGTTCTGACGTCTCCACTGGAGGCAGCTCCTCTGAGGAGGAAGGGAGGGATAGAATAAGGAGGAGGCCAGGACTGGACAATCAGCCTCCAGGGGAGCCACCTTTGGGAGGCCAGGCACAGGCACAGGCACAAGGGGCGCAGGGCCAAGAGGTTGTCCAAGGTGGAAGGGGCCACAGAAGATGCCCCTATCCTGCTGCCAGGGTATACAGGCGGCGAAGCAGCTACCTCAACATGACTAAGGTGCAGTGCCGAAGGAGGCTTCACCTCTCAAGGGAGACAGTCAACTATATCTGTCAGATGATTGGCCCTGAGATCTCCCCTAACTGTGTGGGCACACACCCCATGCCAGCAGCTCCGAAGCTCACAGTTGCCCTCCACTTCTATGTCTCTGGCTCCTTCCAGGGCTCGGTGGGTGATCTTTGTGGTGTCTCCAATCAGCTGTCCACACTTGTGTCAAGCAGGTTACAGACGCTCTGTTCCGATGGATATTGACCTTCATCCACTTCCACTGTGACCAAGCAAGTCAGGCACAGCGAGCCAGAGGCTTCGTGGCCATTGATGGCTTCCCCCGTGTCCAGGGTGCAATAGACTGTACACATGTAGCCATCAAGGCGCCAGCAGATAAGCCCGGTGCCTTCGTCAACAGGAAGGACTTCCACTCCATGAACACGCAGATAGTGTGTGATCACAGGATGCAGATTCTACAAGTCTGTGCAAGGTACCCAGGGAGCTCCCACGACGCCTATGTGCTCAGACACTCTCAGTGCTCCAGCTCGGCTGGATAGTTGGCTGCTGCATGACAAGGGCTATCCCCTCAGAAGGTGGCTCATGACGCCTCTCCGCCATCCAAGAACAGAAGCTAAGCAGCGGTACAATAGGAGCCACGGCACCACAAGGGCTGTGGTGGAGAGAGCCATTGGTCTTCTCAAGATGTGCTTCCATTGCCTGGACCGCTCAGGGGGCTCACTCCAGTACCCGCCAGATCGCGTCTCTCTGATAAAGGTAATATGCTGCGCTCTGCACAATCTTGAGCTGGAAAGAAGAGATGCAGTTGACAATGAAGACCTTGACGCCCTGGATGAGGCTGCACACGATGAATCCAGCAGTGCTCAGAGGATGAGGAAGCACAGGGCAATGATGAGGGGCAGCACACTGACCCACTATTACACCAAGGAGGCAGGGACACCCGGAACACTTTAATCCAAAGAACATTCAGCTAGCTCCACACACATGGATTAGCAAGACCAGCATTGCCTAGTGCTTCCACATGTGGCACTTAGGTGCTACATCTTCCACCTCATCAGCTGCAACTAAGGGCTTAGTACAGAAACATCAATGTCCACTCAAAAACTGATGATTTGTCTGTGAAAAAGAAAAATGCACGACAAATGAAACGCCCTCAGCCATGGTAACGAAAGTGGACTTTATGATGTCCAAAAAAATTACCCATACTTCTCCATTCCAATAAGAACAATTTTGTTCCCTATTCTAAGGCCAACACAAAATCACCAATGACATACCCATGGAGTGCCCAATGTGCCTTATGCTTATGTTTTCGGGTGCTACATCTTAGTGCCGCCCCATCGGTCAGAGTGGCTTGAGAGACAGCCTGCTGACTCTGCTGTCCTATTGGCCTCGATGACTTTGGCGGGCATCCTGTGATGGCCCCGCCTGGGAGGGAGTGGCCAGTTCCTGAACTGGCACCTTCCCAGTTGTCGCAGCCTCAACAGAAGAAAAGTTGACTGGCAAAGGGGCGGAGGAGCAGCTGCCCTCATCCGGAGCGCCCTGAGAGGAGCTCGCAGCGATGACAGGCAGTTGCTGCGCTGATGTGAGGTCCCTTTCAAGCTCCCTGCTCACCGCAGATGCATGGGCACCGAGCACCAATGCTTGGTGTCCACATCTCCCACATTGGGAATGACCACCCGTCACCAGTACCACTGTGAAGCCTTGCAGGTCAGAGCGTATCCCAATCATAAGATGTTCCTTCCGTTTGAACCCCCTCTCTATGAGAGTCGACAATCTCTCATTGGAGGAAGCCTAAAGCTCTGCCTTGAGGGTCAAACCTTCAATGTGCACTCTGCCTGGACTCCTCCGTTGCAGAGACCAACTGAAGCATTCCCTCATGCAACCCTGCAAGATGCAAACACACTTCCTGCCGCCTGTCCTGCAGCTGCTGCACTGGGCACAACTCTAGAGGAATGTCATCAGTACTGGACTCAGCATGTGCCTCGTCCCCTGTAGCTCTCCGGTTGCTGGCGCCATCGGCACTCTCTGCCCCTACTATCTCCTCCAGCGATTGTGATGTGCCCTCTCTACTGTGACCCAGGACACTAACCTATGGTAAAGTCCCCACCGAGGTGTGTGTGTCTGCGCTGGTGCCTGGCTGGCTGAAATGATGTGCCGCAAATTGCACATGTTGGCTCTCAGGTGTGGAGAGGGGACTGCGGTGTCGAGGTGCAGGTCGCTCTGGTGGTGATGCTGAAAACAACAAGGACAGTGCATCAGTTAGCGTACATTCAGTTCAACCTTTCATCCCTTTCCATCCTCCAGCCTAAAAAGTCGCTCACCCTTCAAGACCACAAGGGGACGAACATTGTTGGGCTGGAAAAGTGTCAAGAGGTGCCCCAACCATTAAACACACATGCTGACAGGCTGGTCAGATGGCCTCAGGAATGCCACATGGCATGTTATGTATCATTGGAGTGTGAAGAGTGCAGAGGTACCTGACCTGGATGCATTGTGGCCTGGATAGTTGCAGGGCTGAGGAAACATCTCAAACAGTTGCAACATTTGCCGTTGATCACAGGAGATTGAGAGGTCGCATTATTGGTCTTCATTCCATTAGGAGGGGCATAGACCAGATAGACAGAAGGCAACATTTCCCCTTGGTGCAGGATGAGTAATGTGGTGGCATTTATCTAAGTTGAGTGCCATGATGTTCACAGCTGAGGTGCTGAGGACCTTTTGGATAGAGTAATGTGGGTGCACTGGCTGATAGGGTGCAGGAGGTCCTAAGCCCCCTAAGATGCAATAAGTATTTGGCTGTGCAGCAGTGATCCAATGGCCTGTTAGACCATGGCGATAGTGGTCACAAATGGGATAAGGTGATTTTGGAAGGTGATGGAGACGAATCCTCAAGGGGACGAGGGTCCCTTCTGAATGACCCACATTGTCAGAATGTCTCAGTCAGTGAATGAGCATTGTTTCAGCATTAATGATTGCAGCAACCATCAGTAGTTTGGATGGTGGGCAGACAGAGTGGATGGGACTGTGGACCTCAAATACCTGCCCGCTGGACCCCAGCCTCACCGCCCCCGGCCATCCTGGCCTCCTGCCTCCTGCCCAACTCCATGGCCTGAACCTCGAAGGATGTGAGGCGCTGGAGGAGGGTGTGCCCACCTCCAGTCCTCTGGCGCTCCCGTGCATTGTGGTGACTTTTTGCCTGCAAAACAGAGAAGAGGATTTATTGGGGCTGGTCGCTCATGTACTCTGCACGCGCACGCTGCATCACAACCACAGTGGCCCATCTGAGGTCTCCAGCAACTCTTGTCCAAACTACTGGTGATCTGTCCCCAGAAGATAGTACGGCTGGTCCCAACCCCCTCCCCCAACGGCCACCTTGGACACATTTGTTGTCCATCACTTTGAATAATCTTAGCACCCATGGCAAGGAGGCACAACTGGGTGTGGTGCCGATGCCAGCAGATGGCACTTGGCCAAAATACCTTGCGGCTCCCCTTGCACCATCTCATTACCATCAATATGACATGTTTTGGAGTTCTGAGTATGTGTCTAGCGGCCTCACCTGCAGGTTGTCCCCAGACTACTCAAATGCCACAAACACCAACAAATGCTGCCGGGAGAACCCTTCTTCTCCTCAACCAGTAAGGCTGATGTAAGCATGGTCAGTACCCGTTTGCTCACCCAGTGTGCGCCAGATGCCCTATGCAGGAACAACAGCAAGACGTAGCGGGGTGGGGGGTGGTGGGGGGGGGGGGTCAAAGGCTAAGGCTACCTTCTGGGTCAAACGGCCAAGACTGACATGCTACTTACCCATCCAGAGCACAGCAAATCATTGAACTGTTTTCTGCACTGTGCGCCAGTGTGCTGCATATCATCATGGACACTGACAGCATCACCCAGCTCCTCCCACGCCTGGCTGGTGACATGGGGGGCCCCTCCTTCTCCCATCCTCCAGATACAGCAGGTGCCGATGGATAGACACATCTTCGAGGAGGACAGCAAGGCATGCATCAGAAAATTGGGGGGCACAGTGGCCCCCCACTGGCCTCGCCTGCACCTGCCCCCCTCCTCCTGCTCATGCTGCTGTGCAATCGGTCCTCCCTCCCTCTCTCCCAGAGTGGCCATGGTGCACTGCCTCAAGCAGGCTGCCTGGCCACTCTTTATACAGGCTGCCGGCTCCCCATTCGAACCGGGGGTCTGAGGCCGCCCGCCCCGTGACTATTTTCCCGTTCTCCATGGGAGTCGCTTACCCACAGGGCGGGCCTTAATTGGCCCGCCCGCAGAAAATGGCGGCGCAGCCCACTTTGCCAGCAGCAATCACCGTCCGCCCGCCGCCGAGTCAGTCAGGCCTGCCCAACCGACAAACGGAAAATTCTGCCCAATGTTTCTACACAGGAAGTGACTGCAAATCTACTCTATCACTAACAGCAAAACTCTTCCACCTCACAACAAACAGGCGATGAGGATAAAATAAGATTGAACAGAAGAAATCAAGTTAGAAAGGAATCGGCACTGTACCTCCCCCAGTGATTGTAAGTAACAAGCTCCATTAGATTTGAAGAAGTTATCCTCTCTCAAAATGCTGCAATTGGGGAGAATTTATCCTGTTGAATCAGCCATGGACAATTGGTCTCAATACATAGAATGCCTCACGATATTTTTTCAAGCGAGCAAGATTATGGAGAAAGAGAAGAGGTGAGTGCTCCTCTTGAGTACTTGTGGGAGCAAAACCTACGATTTATTTCCAAGATTAATGGCACCCAATGCCCCAGATTCAAAGAATTTTGATGAATTGGTGGACCTCTTGAAGGGTCACTTTCAACCTAAGCCCTCGGTCACAATGCAGAGGTTCGGGTTTAATTCACAAAATAGAGCTCCAGTTGAGACAATTACATGCTACATGGCAAATCTGAAGCAGCTATTGGAAAATTGTGAGTTTGGTACAACTCTGGACGACATGCTCTGGGATCATTTAGTGTGTGGTGTGAAAGAGGACACTATTCAGATAAGATTACTGTCCGAAGTGAATCTGGATTTCAAGAAAGCGCTAGAGATAGCGCTGGCCATGGAAAGTGCAGTAAGAGATTCAAAAACAATTCAAGGTCCGCAAAATGGCGCCGTCCTCCACATCGGGCAGGAAACCTCAAGCGAAGGTGGAGTGAAAAAGCGAGACTCCGCCAAGAAGCAGGAAACAGCCCCAGCTAGCCAAAGAATAAAGAAAAATAACTTAGCGAGATCAAAGAATAATTTTAATAGAGGTGGAAACAATTAGTCTTTTAGTGATTGGCAGCTTTAAAAAAATTGAATGCTACTATTGTCACAGAAATGAACATCTGATGAGGCAGTGCAAGGAAAGGTTCAAGCAGGTTTGTAAACAAAACAAGAAGCCCAATGAAATTTACAATGTAGAAGGGCCTGGAACAGCAAATGCTGACATTTACTCATTGTTTAATCTGAAAGTTGGAAATACAGAACCAATATTTGTCATTGTGAAAGTAAATAGCAAATCTTCAGATATTTGAATAATGGTAAACATCAATTAAGCTTAGGACAAACAGCTGTCAAAATAAAAACATACATGGGTGAAGATATTCAAGAAAGACATAAGCAGAGTAACTGTTCATTATGGAAGCCAATCGGCAAAGCTACCAGTGATGGTGATAGCAAGTGAAGTGCCAAGCCTCCTGGGGCAAAATTGATTAAAAGAGATTAAGTGTGAATGGTCTGAAATTTTCCAGTTGAGAGCAATTGGGCCACCAAAGCTACTTCAAAGATGAATTGGGGCAAATCCAGGGCCTACAGGCCAACATTCATGTGGATCCAGAAGCAACCCCTCACTTCATGAAGGCGAGACCAGTGCCTGCGAGAAAAAGTGGACACTGAACTGAACAGACTAGAGAAACTGGGTATTACGCAACCTGTTCGGTTCTCAGAACGGGCAGCGCCGTAGTCCCTGTCCTTAAACCTGACCAAAGCGCCCAAATTTGTGGAGACTACAAACTGACGATTAATAAAGTAGCTAAGCTAGACAAGCACCCTATTTCAAGCTGGCAGAAGGGACAACGTACACAAAGTTTGACATAAGTCATACTTATCAACAACTGGAGCTGGATAATGCCTCCTGGGAATTTGTCACAATTAATACCCAAAAAGGGTTGTACCAATATACACGATTGCCTTTCAATGTCTCCTCAGCTTTGTGCCATTTCTCACAGAACAATGGAAAGTTTACTGCAGGGACTGCCCCAGGTTGTTATTTATTTAGAAAATGTATAGGTGACAGGATTCACTGAAAAGGAGCATTTGGCAAACTTAGAAGAAGTCTTAAAATGTTTCTTGCAAGCTGGAATGGGTCTAAAAAAAGAAGAGTGCACATTCCAAGCATGAGGGGTATTCAGTTTGGTCACTGGGTAGGTTCACCAGGCCTCCACCCAGTTGAGGAGAAAGTGAGAGCTTTAAGAGAGCCACTTGCATCAAAGAACACCTCAGAGCTCAAGTCATTCCTAGGAGTGATCAACCAATATGGGTGGTTCTTACCCAATTTGTCTACAGGGCTTGCCCCCCTGCATTCTGTACTCAAAAAGAATCAACATTGGTCTTGGGAGGTGCCCCAGAAAGAAGCTTTCATAAAGGTGAAACAATTGTTACACTCGTCCAAACCATTAATGCATTACGACCAGGCGAAAGAATTGGTGCTGGCATGTTATGCATCCCTCTGTGGAGTGCGAGCAGTGCTCTCCCATCGCATGGACGACAGCACGGAATGGCCAATAGGTTACGTATCAATACCGTTAACCACAACAGAAAAGGGATACTCGTGGTTAGAAAAAGAAAGTCAGTCCATCATCTGTGGTGTCAAGAAATGTCACCAGTATGTACACGGCCAACATTTTACAATCATTTCAGACCACAAACCGTTGCTGGATTGTTTAGGGAGGACAAGGCTACACCACCCATAGCCTAAACAAGAATACAACGATGGGCTTTAATTCTGGCAGCATACAAATACACTTTCATACATAGGCCTGGCAATCAAATTGCAAATGCCGATGCTCTTAGTTGTTTGCCTTTACAAGAAAATGATGAGCATGCCCCAGTTCCACAAGAGCTTGTGTTATTGTTAAATTTCTTAGATTCCTCACCAAAATGAGCTTGACAGATCAGAGACTGGACAAGTTGGGACCCAGTCCTATCTCAAATACGAGAACAAGTGCTACATGGTTGGTCACAGGAGCCTGTATCTGATTAAGTGAAACTACTTCAATAGAAAACATGAAATAACCAGCCAGGATGGCACCTTATTGTGGGGAGCATGAGTGATAGTTCCTCCAAAGGGAAGGGAGCCACTTTTAATTGAACTTAACAGTTCCCATCCAAGAATTTCCCAAATGAAGACCATAGCACGCAGCTATTTATGGTTGCCAGGGATGGATGGTGAAATAGAGTGTGATAAAGAATTGTGTGCAATGTCAGCAACTGCAAAAGTTGCCAGTGACAGCTCCGTTACACCCATGGGAGTGGCCAGTAGACCGTGGGTGTGGTACACATTGACTATGTTCAACCTTTCCTGGGAACAATATTTCTACTCATTGTCGATGCCCATTCAAAATGGTTGGATGTATATGAAATGAAGTCACCAATGTCAGCTGCTACAATTGAGAAACTATGTCAGAGTTTTGCCATTCACAGACTACCAGAAATAGTCATTTCTGATAATGGCACATCATTTACGAGAGCTGAGTTTCAACGGTTTATCAGCCTCAACAGTATGACTCATGTGAAAATTGCATTGTACCACCCTTCCTCAAATGGACTGGCTGAAAGGGTGGTTCAAATGTTCAAGGCAGGCATGAAAAAGCTAAATGGTGATTCCTTGGCAACCAAGCTAGCATGCTTTCTTTTTCATTACCTGTTACTTTCCCTCACACAACAACAGGTGTCACACCTGCAGAGTTATTGTTGAAACGCCGTCTCAGGACAAGATTGAGCTTAATAACGCCAAATTTAGAGGGGAAGGTGGAAAGGAGTCAGGGAAGCCAGGAAACTAAACATGACTGGCATAGTCGTGACAGGAAATTTACCGTAGGAGAGCTGTTAAATGTGAAAAACTTTGGGGAAGGACCAAAGTGGTTACCAAGTGAAGTAAGTGCTGTGACTGGACCTCCATCTTACCATGTAAACATGTGGACCATTTAAGGAAGAGAGAGACATATCGCCAAGATTTGGTTTCATCAGTGATCATGACCGGGTCTGTGTTTCCTGTTGCGGATACTCAACCCAGGACTAACATGCCTGATGTTCCTGTAGGAGTTGAGGATACAGAACTGCAAGTGCCCACGGAAGCACCTGGTTTTCAGGCAACTTTGGAAATGGAGGTTCCTGACAAAGAATCTGAAGTTGTGGAGCTGTGATGCTCCACATGTATCAGGAAAACTCCTGAAAGACTGAACTTGTAAATTCCTACCCAATGTAAATATTTTGTCTTAAAAATATGTAGTTGTAAATATAATATGTATAGCTGAGTTAAAGGGGGAGAGATGTAGTAATTATGATATTATTTAGTGTGTTATGTGCCTTTAAGAATACTGCTTGTTAGGAAAGATTACATGATCTGTAGTAACCAATAGGCGAGTAGTGTGGGCTACCTCAGCAGAGAGTTTAGAGATAGGGTTGAGGTTGAAAGCACGTGTAGTTGCTGCTGAGTATGTTGTAACTAAACTTAATGGGCTGAATTTTTCTGTCGGCGAGTAGGCCAACACGAAAATGACATGGGATGACGTCGGGGGAATGCCCAACGTCATCCTGTCCCATTTAAATCTTCAGGAAGGCGGGTCACAGTGCAATTAGTCCGCCTGCCGACTTGTCAATGGTCAATTGAGGCCATTGACAGGATAATTAAAACAATTAAAAGACCTGCCCGTCCAACCTTAAGGTTGTTGGGCAGGCCAGGAGCCCCGGCAGGCTTCTGAAAAAATATGAAACCTCACCCACTGGTGGGATGAGGTTTCATGTAGGTTTTAAAAAAGTTTATTATGGTTTTTGTGAAATTTATTAACATGCTCCATCTCGTGTGACATTGTCACATGAGGGAGACATGTTAAGCATTTTTTTATTTTTCTATTTTTAAAGTTTGAAAAACTTTCAGCGATCTCCCTGAGGCAGCACTTAGCCTCAGGGAGATGTCCGCTATTTTGTGCGCATGCATGAAAGAGCACACTCTTGCATTTGAGGAATTCCCCTGCCCGCACAGGGAGCGCACAGCGCTTCTTGGCGGACGTCATGGTGGGCGGGCCTTAATTGGCCTGCCCACTTAAAATGTCGGAGGGGCCCACTTCTCTGGCGGGGATCGGCTCCCCGCTTGCCAGAGATTGGGTCGGTCCTGTCCACCCGCCCGATAGGCAGAAAATTCTGCCCAATGTTTCTACCCAAGAAGTGTCTGCAGATCTACTCTATTACTAACAGGGCAACTCAGCCACCCTTGCAACATAATTCTTTGTGTTAATGCCTGGTTACATACTCCAGTCTGCATTATCTCTTATACTCAGTCCTCAAATCCATCTGACCTGCCATAGTTTGAAAGGCATTTGCAAAACAAGCTGAAAATGTAAGCTTTCCTTCCTGGACTAGTGCACAAAATACAAACATTGCATGAAGCCATCATTCTCATTTTAATGATTCCTGCTTGCCTTTTTATGCTACACTAGTAGATCATCTCAACTTTAGCCCCATAAAGCACCCTGCTAGCAGATTTTTCAGACATATTAAAGTTACAATTTTGATCAGTATGAACATTTAACCTTGTACAATATTTATGTGTATGTAATTTTTGCACAGGGGTGAACCCATAAAAAATATATAAGTTTACATCTGCAGGGAATAAAGTTCACGAGCAGAATAAGACCATGTTAGGCATTCATATGTGAGCCTCACTAACCGGTTTATTCTTTCATTTTAAAATACAGTGGTGTCAGAGGTGACTAAATTGAACAACTTTTATTATTTTAAACTGTATTTAGTATGGATTATTTTAGGTTCATGGAGGTTTCTTAAAATTAAAAATTCAACTGTGTAAGAACAGAAATGTGCACAGCTCGATTTTGACCTTGTAGTTAATCATTAAAATATTGATTCCAGTTGGGTTATAGAAGTCACCATCTTCAACAACAACAACAAATACAACAACTTATATTTATATAGTACCTGTAACATAATGAAATTCCCAAGGCGCTCCATGGGGTCATTATAAAATAAAAGTATGACACTGAGACATAAAAGGAGATATTAGGTCAGATGACCAAAGGCTTGGTCAAAGAGAGGTTTTAATGAGAAAGGGGAGGAATGGGGAGGAAGAGAGCAGTAGGGAGGTAATTCCAGAGCTTGGGGCTTCCTTCTCCTTTGCGCCCCGGGATCCGCAGGCATGGCGGCAGCCGTCGTAACCTCAGTTTGAGCTTCTGCTGCAGCATGGAGAATTTAGGCAGAATTTTTATTGACCTGATGTGCAGGGCACGGGTTGATGAGAAAGTTGGAGGGAACCCACCATTCAGGATTCCCCGCACCATGTCCTGTGGAATTTAAACTCTACAAGTTAGCGACATCAGTGATTGGTTCACTACTGGGAGGTACAATTTGATTGGCAGCTGGACTTACAGTCGGGCAAGGTGCCAGTCACCGATGGCCACAGTTTGTACGGGCAATACGGGGTCAGCCGGGGTTGGATGGAGGGGGTCAACTTGAGGGGTTGGTGAGCGAGTTAACTGGAGGGGATGTGATTGGCGGGGGTGAGGGGGGGCTATTTCACCTTGAGTTCAGGGTCTAGATTGGGTTTCTTTAAGGTCCATAAAAACAGAAAATGCTGGAAAAACACTGCAGGTCTGGCAGGATCTGTGGAGAGAGAAACAGAGTTAATGTGTTGAGTCCATATGCCTCTTCTTCAGAGCTAAAGACAAATAGAAATGTGATGGATTTATACTGTTTAAGGGAGGGGTGGAGCAAGTGAAGCTGGATAGAAGGTTAGGGATGAATGAGGAAAGATTGACCAAGGTTTTATGGGCACAGGACAAAGGGAGTGTTAATGGTAGTGATAAGGGCTAAAGAAGGTGCTGATAGTGGCAGAATGTGTTAAAGCAGAACAAGAGTGAGCACTCTGTGAAAGCACAACTTAGAAACAAGTGATAGATGGTCCTGTGGTGGTGGGGGGTTGGCGGGGGAGGCGGGGGGGGGAAGCATTTTTAAAAAAGAAAAAGAATAAATAAATAAACATAAATAAAAAATAAAAATAAAAGTTAAAACTAAAAATATAACACATTATTTTAAAAATTGGATTAAAACAGCAGTAGAAATGGAGGTGAGAGTTCATGGTCTGAAGATGTTGAACTCAATGCTAAGTCCAAAAGGCTGTGAAGTGTCTAATCGGAAGATGAAGTACTGTTCCTCCAGTTTGCGTCAGGTTTCACTGGAACGTTGCAGCAGGCCAAGGACAGACATGTGGGCACGAGAGCAGGATGCTATGTTGAAATGGCAAGCAACAGGAAGGCCTAGCCATGCTCGTAGGCTGAGTGAAGGTGTTCCGTAAAGCGGTCACCTAGTCTGCACTAGTCTCACCAATTTACTGGAAACTGCATTGGGAGCAGTGAATAGAGTAGACCAAATTGAAGGAGCTGCAAGTGAAGTACTGCTTCACCTGAAAGGAGTAACTGGGCCCTCAGATTGTGAAGAGGGAGGAGTTTAAGGGGCAGGAGTTGGCGGAAATGGCTGAGGATGATCCTTTGAATGTAGAGGCTGGTCGGGTGAAAAGTGAGGACAAGGGGGCCATATCATGGTTTTAGAAGGAAGGTATGAGGGCAAAGGTGCGGGAGATGGGTCAGACATGGTTGAGGGCCCTGTTAACCACAGTGGATGAGAACTCTCGATTAAGGAGAAAGGGAGACATGTCAGAAGCAGCGTTTTGGAAAGTGGCATCATCAGAACAGCTGCAATGGAGGCGAAGGAACTGAGAGAATGGTACGGAGTCCTTACAGGAAGCAGGGTGTGAGGAGCTATAGCTGTAGGAGTCGGTGGTCTTGTAATGAATATTGGTTAACAGTCAATCACCAGAAATGGAAACAGAGAGGTCAAGGAAGGGTAGAGATGTGTCAGAGATGAGCTATGTGAAGGTGATAGATGGGTGGAAATTGGAAGCAAAATTGATAAATTTTTCCTGATCCGGAGACAGTCAATGACTGTATCGGTGCCACTTCATGCTCTCGCCTGGACCTGGAACCTGCCAGGTTCCTTGATGCTGGGAAATCCGGCCAACAGAAGTTAAAGCTACATCAAAAGCTGCTTGAAAATTAGGCTTGCAGCCTCATGATCATATTTGAACTTGCAAGCCTTCTCCTTGGATTGGGTCAGTCAGCTGCTCACTTTCAGTCTCAGTTAAAGCTAGAAAAGGACAGGTTGCAGGCAGATTTGAGGCTCTGAAATGGATTTTTGAGACTTCAACTCCCCACCTGTCCCAAACGTGCCTTTTTTAGTTCAAATTCATCTTTTTGGGTGGCTTCTGCCTGTGCGGTAATGGAAGCTGAGACAGTGGCCACCAGGTCATCACAGGTCAGTCCACAAATACTGCCAAGGAGTTGGTCACAATAACTCCCACACTGGAAAAGATGGCCCAGACTCTGTGTGAAACCCTGTGCCAAGTTGGAGCTGGGTTCTTCAACAGCCTGTCTGACAAATCTGCCAAAGCATCAAGCATTTCAGTGTGCGTCCTTATCAGCATTCTCTGATACATCACCTGTTTGAAGTCCTCATGTGAAATCCCTGCTGCAGGTCTGGTCTGCAACATCACCTTCCGGGAGCTGACACATATACTATCCTTTTCCCTGGCTTGGCTGCAGTCCGCTCAGGCCCGGTGACTCACCACATTTAGATCCTGACTCTATATTACCCTCCAAGGCAAGCGAAAGGCTCCTGTATTCGAAGTGGTGTTTTTGAGTATCAAATCAAGTGATGGTGTTTCTTTGTCAGTGGCCTGTAGCAGCTCTCTTCCTTCCTCGTGAGGCTCAGCAACTGGTTAGGCAGTAGCTCTTGAGCACCTGAGAGCGTGAACGCAGAGAGAGAGAGAATTGTGATTAGGGAAGGGATTAGATTGGAAAGCAAAAGCTCCATAGTCACAACCTCTGCAGCTTGCATTTCATGTCAGATAGCTGGATGTGGGCAAAGTAGGTTTTGAGAAGAATAACATACTGTCACATTAGTGGTGTCAAATGCAGCAGATTCTGTCACTACTCCCGTGATGCAAAGCACATAGTGTGCCTTTCCCCCTCTGGTTCTGACTGCTCCCTCCTGTTACGGGCCATCTTGTCCTGCAAAAAAGAGGGCAGAATGTCATTGAATGTGTTCCAATGTGCTTAGGTGATGTGCCAGACATAGCTGAACAGCTGGAGGTTTGAGGAAGCAGTGAGACCATGGTGTGAGACTGGTGAGGTGGAGTATATGACTGTCAGACTTGAATCCTGACTGCTCAGGGCTGCTGGTGGGTGAGTAATAGGGATGTGGTTCACTGAGCAGTGTGACAGGTTGCTTGTACAGCAGGTAGGAGACGCCATTCGAAGATGTGCTCATTGAGCTTGACCAACCATGTCAGGTTATTGAACATCTTGCGGAACAACAGCCAGGTCCGCGGACCTCAGGCTCTGGGAATTGACCTCCCTGGCCACCTATCCCCATTTCATTCTGATGGTTTGCACTGAGAGCCTCCTGGACCCCTGCAGAATATTGTTCCTGCATTAATGCCTCTGGCATCATATTGGAAAACCTGAGGGCCCTCTCTCATGGCTGGTGGTCTATTTTCCATGCTTCTCCTTATAGCCAATTCCTCCACAGAGAGCCAGCAACAGCTTCTGTTTAATAACTGGAGCTCCCCTTTAAGAGGGCAGACTGTCTTCAAAAAGTGCAGGCATACTGAGACATCTTGTTACCACGGACGCTGTTGGCTCCCTGTTTGAACATGCAGTCAGTCAACATCACGTTTAGCACAAAGCTGCATATGGAAATTATTGAAATAAGGGAGCAGCATGAAGTTTGCAAGCTGCCTGCCTGAACCAGAATGGAGGCAGCAATAATCGTACCTGAAAATGGAAGTAATTGAGCTTTTCCTCAAAGGCTGTAGAATAAATAGCACAGTTCTATCGGAGCAGTAGAAATTGCAAAGCTGTCCTGCAATTTATGATGATTGTAGTAATGATAATGCAATTTTGTCATTTACTAGGCTATAATGACCTCAACAAGATCTTGTACTACTCTTCATCTTACTGAGAACTAATCAGAAAGCTGGTAATTACTGTAATGCCACCAGAAATCTGTTGTTGCAAAGCCCTTAGTTTAACAAGGTTCTAACCATTATTTTCTGCTACCCCAGCTTTTAACAACTAGATTTATTAACATAAAAGCAGTACAGAAATTGAGTTTCATTGGAACAGCCACAAATTCAGTGATTAATTGCTGAGTGCTCAAATAATTATTCTGTTCAATAATTGTTTGCTGGCAGTTTATGGATCAACTTCACAATGACATAGTTTCTGGTAAGTAACGTATTAGTTTTCCATTTACAAAAATATTAGGGAATAGAATGGCAGTTACCAAGCAACACTCCCTCGGCTTACCTTCTCCTGTGCATGGCCAGCTTGTTGCTCTATTCTATCTTTAAGATTGATGCATGGCCACTGTGTGCAAGTTTTAAAGTGAACATTGCTCTTGTGCGATAATAAAAAACAGACAATGCTGGAGAAACTCAGCAGGCCTGGCAGCATCTATGAAGAGAGAAACAGAGTTAATGTTTTGAGTCCCTATAACTCTTCTTCAGAGCTCTAAAATGGAAGTAATTGCATTTGCTTTTGTGCATCCTGGATGTTCCCTGCGCAGCATGTTCACGATTGTTGCATGGCCATGCACCTATGCAGCTCCGAGGAAACATTGCTGCCAAGTTTGTTTCAAAGTGAGAGATGAGAAAAAATTGCATCCAATATTCTTTGGACATTGTCATCTTATAGCTCATCACAGTAGAAATGTAGAATAACATAGGCTACATCCAATTGTCTCCAGCACTGTTTTTAGTATATATAATCATTGAATCATACAGTACAAGGAACACATTCAACCCATCATGTCTATTTTTCTCTAAAAGAACTATTCAATTAGTCCTACCCCCCTGCTCTTCCCCCATACTCCAGCAAAATATTTCTTTTCATGTAAAAATTCAATTCCCTTTTAAAAGTTACTATTGATTATTACTTAGTTACTTTATTAGCTACTATTCGTTACTACTCCTTCCATCACCCTTTCAGTCAATGTAAGATCTCAACAACTTGCTGAGTAAAACAAGTTCTCATCTCTACCACCACCGCTGGCTTTTTTACCAATTATTTTAATTTGCGTCCATTGGTTACTGACTTTCCTGTCACTTGTAACAATTTCTCCCTATCTACTTAAAGGACCCAAAGGAAAATCTTCATGTGGAACTAGCGAGCTAAAGTATTAAATGAGTATTTTGTACCTGCCTTCACAAAGAAAGTGGATGCTGTGGAGGTTACACTAAAAGAAGAGAGGGAAAATATGAACAGGTTAATAATCGATAGAAAAGATGTATAAAAGAGATTAGCATTTCTGAAAGTTGGTAAGTCATCTGGTCCAGATGGAATGTATCCTATTTGCTGAATGATGCAAAAGTTAAGATAGCAGAGGCATTGGTCACAAACGTTCGATCCTCATTGGATAAAGGAGTACTGCCAGAGGACTGGAGGGTTGCTACTGTTATATTAATATTCAAGAAAGGGGAGAGGAATAAACCAGGAAACTACAGGCAAGTCAGCCAAACATTGATGGTGAGGGAGTTGTTGGAAATCATTATCATTGAGGGCAAAATAAACTTTCATGTGGAAAGGCCTGGGTTAATCAAGCATGGATTAGCTAAAGGTAGGTCTTGTCTGACTAACTTGATTGTATTCTTTGATGAAGTAACAGAAAAGGTTAATTGACTTAGGGCATTTTTGGACTTTCAGGAGGCATTCCACAAAGTGCCACATAGGACACTTATTAAAAAGATGGAAGGCTGTTAAACTAAGAGAAGTGTGATGGTGTAAATGCAAAGCTGGCTCAGTGACAGCAAGCAAAAGATGGTGGTGGATGGATTTTAACTAGACTGCGAGGTGGTCTTGCAGTGATGATACCCACAGGTCAGTTTTCGGTCCATTACACTTTGCAATGTTTATAAGTGGCTTAGGCTCGGGTATACATATCAATATTATAAAGTTTGTGGATACTACAAAACTAGGAAAAGCAGTCCATTGTGATGAGGATTGTCATAGGCTTCACATTGACATAGATAACATGATGTAATGGGCAGATGAAGTGTGGAGAATTGCAAAGTGCTACACGTTGGGAGAACTAATATGCCAGAGTTGAAAAAGTGTGCACTGAGCAGAGAAACCTTGGTGTCCGTATACACAAATCATTATAGGAAGCAGCGCAAGTTGACACGGTATTACAAAGTATATGGGTTACTTGGGTTTATAAAGCAATACATGATGAAAGCATAGAAATCATGCTACAGCTTTATAATCACTGGGTGGGCCTCAGTTTGAGTATTGTGGAAATTCTGCACACCATCCCTCAGAAAAGATGTAAAGACATGAGAAGCCGTACAGCAGAGTTTTACCATGGCTGAGGGACTTCAGCTGGAAAAGATAGGACTGTTCTTAGAAAAGATAAGATTAAGAGGTTACTTAATAGAGGTTTTCAAGATTGAGAGGCTTTAAGAGAGTTTTTGACAGAAAAAATATTCCCCTTGGAGAGCAGGTTAATAACTAAAGGCCATAGATTCAAAATCAAGAAGGGAGTTGAAGAGATTTTTTTTTTTACTCGGAGTTGGGCTTTGTGGTGGAAGCCGGTTCCATAAATAATTTTAAAAGAGAGCTGGGCAGATACTTGATGATAAGGAACTTACAAGGTTATGGACAAAAAATAAGGCTGTTGGACTAAGCACGACTGCTGTTTCAAAAAGATTGCATAGACATAATGGGCCAAATGGCCTCCATCTGTGCTGTTCGTTTCTATGGAGAGGATTTTTCCCTTTTTTGGCGGGCTGGGCGGGGTTGGGCAGAAGTGGTCTGGAAGTCACCTGCAGCCTGCAATCCGGGCCAGACCACGATTTCACACAGGAGGGCCAATTAAGGCCCACCAAGCGTGAAACATGAGCAGCAGTGCTCAGCGCTGCCTGTGTTGGGGAGGGGGGGAGGAGGGCAAGTGCAAACTTTGCGCATGTGCGCAGGTGCACTTTTGAAAATCTCCCTGAGGCACAGAGCTGCTTCAGGGAGATGGACATTTTTCAAACTAAAAATTAAAGATTTTAAAAATGTAATGAAACATGCCCCTCATGAGCAGGGACATGTTATTAATTAAATTTAAACATTTTTATTTTATTTATATTTGCTGTTGGAAACCTCAACCACCCATGGATGAGGTTTCCTAAAAAATGCAAAGGGCGCTAGGCCTTTTCACCTGCTCGCGATGACGTCGGGACGCTCGCACAATGTCATCATGCATCATTTTATGCTCAGTCGGGTCGGGCGCGCACCCACCTGCCCCGGTAAAAATTCTGCCCTGTGGTTCTAGGTGGTCTATCAAAATCCTTTCATGTATTTGATCACCTCTATTAAATCTCATCTTAACCATCTATGTTGCAAGTACAACACCCAGCTTCTTGTGACTGTTCCAGATAATCAAAACCCCTCATCCCTGATATAATTTTAGCAAATCTTCTCTGCACAAAATTTCAAAATCTGGGAAGACTTATGGCACAGAATGAGAATTTACAATATCCATGGTGGCTGAAAACAGTATTTTTTGAACATGATGAGGGTTTCTGAGGGGGGCCGCTTAGCTCAATTGGCTAGATGGATGGCTAGCGCATGATTCAGAATAACACCAACTTTGTGAGTTCAATTTCCGTTCCGGCTGAAAGGACTTGGGACCTGCCTCCTCACCGTACTATTATGACACAGCAGATGGTAAGTGCTGAGCTGTTCAAATCCCAGGAGAGAAACTTGAAACAACTGTCATTACCAATTTTTGCAATTTGTATGTTTTGAGATGCAGGCTTTGAATTCAGTTATAACAAGACCACCGAGTCTTGAGGTTTTTATAAAACTAAATTAAACATTTATTAATTAAAATATTGTAAGTGCATATATATGTTTACAAATTACTGCTATAACAACTTCTAAAAATCCCCTAATTAATCTGACTCCCAGTTACACCTCTGTTAAAACAACAGTAAAATACAGCTTTAAACAGTTCCCTGGCAAAGCACACTCTGGACAGTCAAATTCAAAATAAGTTTCTTTCAGCTCTGAGTCCTTGAAGACAGCAGCTTGAGGCTTACAGGCTGGAGGCTTTAGATCTTAGAATCCCTCTCCTTTTACCAACAGCCTTCTCTTCCTTTATACGTATTTCGTCTTTGAATGCAAATTCTCATTGTATCACTAGGTTTTTGGAACTTTACCTCTTCTAACAATAAAACCCTTTCATTGCACCAATGTTATTAGTAAGCTTTGAAAAAAAATAAACACATTGTTTGACTTCTTCTGGCTAGGTGTAATATTTCACCCATTTTTTTGAATGGTTTATTTAAAAATGCCAATTGCCCCCTTTACACTTCACCTTCTAACTTCCCTATGTTTACATAATTAACATTTCAAACCTACTTCTCTTCTATTCACCTGAATCCCTAGACCAGCTGGCTTTAATAACAGGCCTTGGTAGAATAGGGGTCTGGCACATAAAGGGTTATTGTGGGACCGAGTACAGTTCTGCTCATACAGTGATGTAAGAGGGCACGTGACCCTCATCTAGGGGTTAGTGTAGTGTTGGACAAGAGCCGTGTGTCAAAGCAGGCATGGAGACAGCTTCTAGATTGGATGTTTATTGTACCTATGTATATAGTTTCTAGTAGTTAATAAATACTTACTGTTGACCTGCCTAAGATTATAAATACATTAATAATACCAAACTATGCCGAACACCTTACAACATGATGGCAGCGAATGGAATATCTGAAAACCTTGCAGAGACTGCAGGAGAAAATTAAAATCCTGGAAAAATCAAAGCAGCATTCTGACCTGAAGAAAAGCTCAAGAAGCAAAGGCACTGAAGGAAATTGCCAAAGAAGAGCTCCAAAGAAAGACTTGGAAGCTGAAGACAGAAATTAAATTCCTCACTGCAGCAGATGACTCCATTGAATCCTATGGAAGTCCAGCTTCAATACCCAGAGTGTGCAGAGTCAGCAGACCTAGCGGGGTGAGCTAAAATATTAAAATTTCTGGACAACACAAGCCCTGAAAAATGTTAAATACTGCAGTGATGAGAAATTGCCCTTTAAATCTCAGTCCAAGAAACCCAATTCCCAAGTTGATGCCTGGACACATGGCAGCCAAGTTTGCTCCAAGCAAAGGAAACAATAATTTATTAAAAATTAATGATGACTGAGCAGGCAGCTTTAAAAGCCCAGCAAAAGCTGGGATTCGATACTTCCAAGACCCAAGAACATTGCACTAAATCAGGGAAGACTCTAACCAGTCAATCAAGGCAGCCATTGTTGAAGAAATTTAAGCACTGAGATCGTAAACACTATTACTGTGGGAGCCCGCCAAAGCCAGTAAGTGTGGGGAAACCCTTTGTGCAGAAGCATACAGTGGTGCCATCTTGGATTTTCTGGAACCTCTTAAAGCTGAACCTGTAATTTAAAAACTTTTAACATAGAAATCCATTCTTTCAGACCATTTCAACTCCTGCAAGGGCCAAACCTGACACAAAATTAGTCTTCCTGGGGAAGAAAGTTTTTTAATTACCGGAGTACATCAGATCAATGTAGGAAATCAGAAAAAGTGCAGATTAATAAGTTTTTATTGTCATTCAGTGTATTTGCTGCTGAAGTAATCCTAATACAATGCATTGATGAAGTCTCAGCCAGCTTCGATAAAATATTAAAAGCCTTTGACAAAAGCTTTAACCTTCAAATTGTGGACCGCACATGGCTTAAAAAGGGGCATAGAAAATCTAGAGTAATGCTTTGAAAGGGGAAATGACACTATCAAGGCAAACAACATGAGGGCAGCTGAGAGGCAGGGAAACTTTCGGAAGTCTTATAGATAAATCATTTTGAAAATGCCAACACATTTCCAGAACTTAAGCAGCAAGTAGCAGTACTGAGCCAGCTGACTATGGTCAAGGGGAAAATGGTGGACCGTTCCATACAATGAGCCAATAATGATGCCACATACAGAACCATTACAGAATTGGGACATGTTAAGATTTCATCAGAGGCAGACCTGGCTAACACTGAAACCTAAGTGAATGACAAGGTCAAAGCTTGGGGCAAACAGACAAAACAAAAGGCAGAAGTAAAATTGGAAAATCTTTGTATCAAAGCTGAACAAGAAGATTTGAAATGCAAGACTCAAGCTGACTAGGCACCTTTGGAAACATTTGATAAACTAAGGTTTTCAATGAAACAAACTGTTGAAGATCTGAAAATCAAACAAATTTCTGAGGTGTCACAAAGACACAAGAAGACTTTGAAAGAAAGAGAATTATTGAAAGTTGAGAAAGAACTGTTGATGTGTCAGAACAGTTGCTTGAAAACATAATTAGCAACGAAACTTGGGACTGTATCTTCCAGTCGACGAGCAGGGGTGAGGCCCGGTCGCCGATGCATAAAATGACAAGGGGTGATAACGGGCGTGTGTCCCGACGTCACGCGCGTCATTCAGACCTTCAGTTTGGCGGGTACGCAGCCGAGCTGGCTGCGCGTCCGCTGACCTGTCAATGGCCTATTAAGGCCATTAACAAAGTAGTTGAAGTCATTAATGGACCTGCCCTTCCAACCTTATGGTTGGCAGTCAGGCCGGGAGCTCTGACGGGTTTCTGAAGAAGCATGAAACCTCATCCACGGGCGAGATGAGGTTTCATGGGGATTTAAAAATCTTACAATATTTTAAAATAAAAGTTATGGACATGTCCTAACTCATGTGACAGTGTCACATGAGGGGACATGGCAGGGAATTTTTTTTCTCAGTTTTATCTAAAGCTTAAAATGTGAGCCGATCTCCTCAAGGCAGCACTTTGTCTTGGGGAGATCGGTGTGCTCTTTTGCACACATGTGCGAATGAGCACACTCCCGGCTGAGGGAATTCAGCACCCACCTCCCCTCCACCCGCACAGGCAGTGCATAGCACTTCCTGGCAGATGTCACGCCGGGCAAGCCTTAATTGGCCCGCCCACGTAAAATGGTGGCACGCCCCCAATTGGGGGAGCTGATCAGAAGCACACCCGCAAATACCCACTCCCGCACTACCCCCACCCCCCTCCCCCAATAGGGGGGAAAATGTTGGCCCTGGTGAAATTCTTCAACTTCAATCCTATCAGAACAACATGCAGGATGAGATGTGCAGTATGGAAGGGCAAACCCAGACTTTAAAGTCAGAAAGGAAAATTCTAAGAAACAGATTGAAGACCTAATGAATGAATTGAAAGAGGCTAACAAGCAGTCAGTGTCTATGGAAGAAAGATTCAAAACAGAACTGAATGCTCAGGAAAAGTTGTTCAACTTATTTAAGAACTCCACAGATAACTCTGAAACAAAGACAACTGAACTTACCAGAGCAGTTTTGGAGCTGAATGAAAGGACCTGTAGGCTTGAAAAATAACTAGAAAATAAGGGAGTAATCAAAGATTTGGGTACAATCATGAAACAAGTGGGAACGTAAGTTCAATTTTTGAAACGTCAATCTCAACATACATCACATCGAGCTGCGTGAAGGAAGAAAAAGAAAACACACTGTATAGATGAACAGGGAGTTCATTCTCCCTGTAAAGAATGGGATAAACCAATGACCATCCATAAAAATGGGGAATTGACAAAGAGCAATTCATGCCAAGGAATGGGAAAAGGAGATGAAAAGACACCCAGATGTGAGAATAACCTTTGATTCAACAAAGTTTACCTGTAATGACAGAGCCTACCACTCCCTGGACAGTAGTGAGAACAAGATATGGAAGGGTTATAAGGCCTCCAGGTTACTTGACTCTATGAACTCAGAGCCTTGAGGAGAGGAGATGGGGTTGCAGTAATGATGTAAATACATGGGGCAAAGTAGGATACCTTGTAAATACATTGAACAAAGTATAAGGTTCTGCACATAACTGAATACAGTACCACCCACACAATGATGTAAGAAAACACACGACACACCTAGGGATGAGTGCAGTGTTGCAAAGAGCAGTGTGTAGAAGCAAGCACAGAGGCAGCCTCTAGCTTGGACCTTTACTTTACCTATGTATATAGTTTCTAGTAGTTAGTAAATACTTACTGTTGATTACGAATACCTTAAGACCTAGCAAACTACGCCCGATACCTTGGAACAGTCTGGGCCAACAAAGGAAAGTTTCATAATATATCTGTCCTGCCACCTTCAGAGATCTGTGGGCATACACTCCAAAGCCCCTATATATCTTTTGAAATTCTTCCATTAATTGTGTATTTCCATGCCATTTTTGTCTTCCCCAAATGCACTACCTCACATTTCTCTGGATTGAATTCCATTTTTACAGTTTGCTGCCCACCAGGTATCATCCTGCAGTCTACAGCTTTCTTCCTCACTATCAAGTGCCAGGCAATGATTGCTATGATGTGGCAGATGAAATGTATCAGGCGGACCAAATCCTCAGGGGAAACTTGGTCACGCTATTACAACAGTTTTGCAATTTGTATTTATTATGAGAAGATGTGTGTTATGGGTCCACTGAGACATTTAGAAGTTTTAAAAATTAAATTAAAATATTTATTAACAAAATAAAAGATTTCAAGCACATATAGAGACTACAATTACTTAATACTATAACAACTCCTAAAATTCCTAATTAACCTGACTCCCAGTTACAGACTTTTAAGGCAATAGTCCAAAATAGATTTTAGATTTTTAAAAAAGAGCAAACCAAATCAACACAGAACGCACTTCCCAGGGGAATTCCAAATGGCTTTCTCCAGCTTTAGTAACTGGACACCACAGACTTATGCACAAATGGCTGGAGGCTTCCTCAAAGCTCTTTTACACACTCCTGTTAGATCTTACATGGCCCTTCAACCTAGCCTTTCATTCTCCTTTGTATATATTTCTCTCTCTTTAATATGTAAATTCCATTGTTCCATATATCTTTGAAAATGTACTTTCCCATGATATAAAAACTTTCATGTTGCCAATATTGTCAGTAACCTTTGGGAAAAATAAGCACACTGCTTAGCCTTACTTATCTGGTTAGTTGTAAACAGACTAATGTCCCTTTGAAATCCAAACAATCCTTCAATTATCTAAAAATGCAAATTCCCTTGACACCTTACATGCTAAGACAGCAACCATGTTTACTCATTAACATTTCAAGTAAATTTCTACACCTAGCTTTTTTTGATAATTTCAAGCTTTCAGTCTACCTGACTCCAAATGTAATTAAATCCCACAGACAGAGCCACCTACACTCACACCCATAAACTTATTTTACAATAAACCAGAAAAATATTATGTAAATTATTATGCTTTCGTAGCAATGACCATCTCCAACAAGAGAGCATCTAACAATCTCCCTTTGATATTCATTGGCATTACCATCACTGAGCCCCCCTCTATCAACATCGTGGGGGCAATGATTGACCAGAAACTGAACTGGAACAGCTATATAAATACTATGGCTACAAGAGCAGGACTGAGCCTGGGAATTCTTTGGCAAATGACTCACCTCCTGATTCCCCAAAGTCTGTCCACCATCAACAAGGCTCAAGTCAGGAGTGTGATGGAATACTCTTCAACACTCAAGAAGCTTGACACCACCCAGGACAAAGCAGCTTGATTGGCACACACTCTACCACCTTAAACATTCATTCCCTCCACCACACTGTGGCAGTTGTGTGTACCATCTGCAAGATGCACTGCAACAAGTCACCTAGGATCCTTCAACAGCACCTTCCAAATCTGCAACCTCTAAGGACAAGGACAGCAGATACATGAGTATACCACCACCTGCAAGTTCCCCTCCAAGCTGTACACCATCCTGACTTGGGAATATATTGCCGTTTCTTCTTCTTCAGAGTCAAAATCCTAGAAGTGCCTTCCTAATAGCACTGCAGGTGTGCCTATACCACATAGCATGCAGCGATTCAAGAAGGCAGCTCTCCACCAGCTTTTCAAGGACAATTAGGGATGCACAATAAATGCTGGCCTAGTCAGTGATACCCACAGCCCATGAAAATATAAAATAAGAATCACACGGCCAATTTTCTTATCATCTGCAAACTTCTTTATCGTGCTTATCGTGCCCCCTACCTTTAAGTCTAAATCACTTATATATACTATTATCAGCAATGAGTCCTGTGAACCCTGTGGAACCCCACTGGAAACAACCTTCCAGTCACAAAGCTCACATCAGCCATTACCCTTTGCTTCCTGCCATGGAGCCAATTTTGGATCCAATTTGCCACTATCCCTTGGATCCCATACGTTTTTAACTTACTGATCATGTCATGCTTTGTTTTATAATGTTCCTGTGTCTCACCTTGGGATGTTTCATTGTTAGAAGCGTGATATAAGCTGTCATCGTTGTTGGTATTGTTTAGTCTGTCATGTGGGACTTTGTCAAAAACCTTGCTAAAATCCACATAGGCTACATCAAACATGTTACCCTCCTTGTTCAGAAAATTCAATCAAGTAAGTCAGACACAACCTTTCTTTTACAAATCCAAGCTGACTGTTCTTGATTAATCTGTGCCTCTCTAAATGACAATTTATGCCTACTCCCAGAGCTTCCTCCAATAATTTGCCCACCAGTAGGGGTGGGCTGACTGGCCCATGATATCTCAGGCTATCGCTTCATCTCTTTTTTAAGCTACAGTACAGTGCTAGCAGTCACCTTTGTCACATTATTATAATGATATAATACCTTGGGATTATTTACTGTACAAGACACAAAGCACAAATCACTCATAAGGGATTGAGTAAACACATTGTGCGTTCATTTATTAAGACTAGGCCCATGAGAACAGTTATACGTAGGAAAAAGCTTGAAGGCATCAGACTGTGAGTGTGCTCTGCTCAAAGCAAAAATGAAACTAAGACTGGATCACATGACATGTTTCCCATCTGGTGATGTCATGCTGATATCCGTTAAAGGCATATTACAACAACCCAGTCCTCTGGCACCACATGCAGCCAGCAGGGATTGGAAAATAATAATCTCCATTATTTCTTCTCTCGCTTCCTTTAGCAGCCTGGGACACATTTCATGATGGGCATGATGGTAGTGTGGCTGGTAGAAATAGGCTTGAGTACTTCATTGGACTGTTGACATCAGGTGACTGTCCCCAATTAAGCTGCAGGCAGAGAGGGCGCAATGCAGGAATCTCACCCACCAGCAACAAGATGTCACTTTGGCTCATTATGAGATACATGTCATCAATTATCCCTAAACCCTTGAGAATGTAGCGGTGGCTAAAGAATTTAACAGGTCTCACAGCTCTCCTATGCCTCCCGAAAATCAACAGGCAAACTCAGAGCCCAATTGGGGGACCTGGCATCAAAAGGGGGCTGCTGAAAGCCACTCCCTGCCCTTTCCCCCGATTCCCACCCCAGGACCCTCATCCTGCCCAGACTCACCTGTGCCTAGGGATCTGGCGTGAATCCCTGGCATAGGCCTATTACCAGCAGCAATTATTGCTCCTGATGGCACTGCCGGCAATAGAGAGTTGCCAGCCTCTGATTGTCTGGCATCTCCTGGGATCCTAAATCCCGCAGGAAGCCCAAAGCTAACCAGTCAAGTGGCCCTTAATTACATTGGGCCTTCCCAACGAAGTGATGTGTGATTCCCACTAGGTTCTCCAATCGGTGGGGGGCACCCCATCATGAGAACAAAATCCTGGTCAAAGAATTCATTAAAAACCATGCCCATGTCTTGCACCTTCATGCACAAGTTTACTTTTTGGTCTCTAATTGTCCTGATTGCTTCCTTAATTATGCTCTTGTTCTTTATGTAATTATAAAACATTGTTGGGTTTACTTGCTTTTACATGCCAATATCATTTCACGTCCTTTCTTTGCTTTTCTCATTTCCTTTTTAATTTTTCCACTTTAGGGTCTCTGCTGTATTGGGCTCTTGGCAGCCGATAAAAGTTTTGTTTTGCCTAATCCTATTCGTCCTGCCCTTTGACAATCGATGTTCTAGATTTGTGAGCTCCACTCTTTTTCTTTGTGGGCATCTATTTGTTCTGAACTCTCTTTAGCTGTTCCTTGAACATCTCCGACTCATCGTTGTCAGCTGTCCCTCAATTCAAGAATACTGTCCACTCAGGGTCATGAGTTTCTGCCATTGGTCTTCATGTGACTGAGCGGGCCTATTTTCAATCTGCCAATATTTGGGCACATAGGACAGGATGTCCCTTGAAGTAATGGAATCCAAGTGCAGGGTTTGCTTCCTTTTTCTTCTTTCACTGCCGTCGCTCTACCTCTTGCTGATCTGACACTGATATACCTTCAAGCAGTAGTTTCCAGTCCAATTTTTCCAAATCACATCTCAGCTTACTAAAATTGGCTTTTCCAATTTAGAACTTTTACTCTTGGTAAATCTTTATCCTTTCCCGTAACTAGTCAAAATCCAACTGAATTTTGATTACTACCACCAAAACGCTCCCCCACTCTTCTACCTGCTCAGGTTCATTCCCTAAAACTGAGCCCAGAGTTCTCTTATTGGGCTTGCTATGTACTAGTGAGATAAGTTATTCTGAATATATTTTAAGAATTCTGCACCCTCTGTAGCTTTTACACAGTACTTATCCCAGTTAATATTAGGATTGATGAAATTCCACATTATTACTGCCTTTTTGTCTCTGTACTTTTCAGCAATTTGACCACATATCTGCCCTTCTACCTCTGACAGTTTTGGGATCCATAGAATACTCCCAACAGTGGGATTTCCTTGTTTTTGTTCTTTGGATCAACCTATATAGCATCAATTGATGATCATTCTAGTACATGATCTCTCCTCAGCAATGATTGTTTCTTTAACCAACATTGTGACTCCTCATGCTTTTTCATCTTCCTCTCTATTTCAGCTGAAAACTCTGTAACCAGGAAAGTTGAGCTGCCATTGCTGCTCTTCTTTAAGCCACGTTTCACTGTACATAGCTACGATATTCTTCCAAGGCCAGAATTTTACATCTCGCGGGCGGGTGTGCACTGGACCCAAATAGTTTGAGATGACATCGGGCGAGTGTCCCAATGTCATCCCACACACAAGCAATCTTTAGGTCAGCGGGTACGCGCGTGTGTCAGAGTGGCGCCCACCAAATAAAGTGCCACTTAAGGCCATTAAAAAGCCAGTCATACTCAATTTTATGTTGTCCATGTGATTTCGCACTCGTCACACAGGCAAAACAGGCAGGCAGGCAGCCTACTTTTAATGCAACCTCATCCAAGGGTGGGATAGAATAGGTCAGCAGCATTGCCATTGTGAGAAGTGAGGGGTTTAGGAGATAGTTTGCTGCTGGTTGCTTATTTGAACTTGACAACTTCATCTCTGTTCTGAGCTTCAGTCTTAGCATTTCTAGGCTTCATTTCAGGACACATTGGTGTCTCCACAGCCCCGGAGGATTTTGACCATGTAGACCCTTCCAGGCAACAGGCAGCCTTCTGTTACCTTGGGAATGGGAGTGCTTTCTGCTGGTGGCACCTCCTCCTCTGAGGAAGAGAGTGGCAGAGGAAGAGGCCAGGCATCCCCATGTAGCTTTGAGGGGAGGGACCTGTGGGAGGCACAGGCACAAGGGGCACAGAGCCAGCACGTAGTCTAAGGTGGAAGGGGTCGCAGAAGATGCCACTATCCTGCTGCCAGGGTTTACAGGCAGCGATGCAGCTACCTCAACATGTCCGAGGCGGAATGTTGAAGGAGGCTCCACCTCTCCAAAGAGACTGCGACCTCCACTTGTCAGATGATTGGGCCTGAGATCACCTCCAACTCTATGGGTGTACACACATGCCAGTGGTTTTGAAGGTCACAGAGGCTCTCAACGTCTATGCCTCTGAGTCTTTCCAGGGGTCAGTGGGGGATCTTTGTGGAGTCTCCCAATCAGCTGTCCACAGCTGCGACAAGCTGGTGACAGAAGCTCTGTTCAGTACTGACATTTATTCATTTCCATATGGATAAGGCCAGCCAGGTTGAATGAGCCAGGGGGTTTGCAGTGGTTGCTGGGTTCCCCCGCGTCCAGGGTGCAATCGACTGCACACATGTGGCCAACAAAGTGCCAGTGAATGAGCCTGGTGCCTTTGTAACAGGAAGGGATTCCATTTGATGAATGTGCAGATAGTGTGTGACCACAGGACGCATTAAAAAACAGCAGCAGATAGGGTCAAATGGGGAAAAAATGGTAAAAAGGCAAAATTATCGGCTCTTTACTTAAACCCACGTAGTATTTGGAACAAAATAAATGAATTAACGGCACAAATAGATGTTAATGGGTATGATCTTATAGCCTTATGGGAATATGATTACAAGGAGATCAAAGTTGGGAACTAAATATTCAGGGGCATGTGACTTTTCGAAAGGACAGGCAGGAAGGAAAGAGTGGAGGGGTAGCTTTGTTAGTACAAGTTGGAGTAAGTACAATAGCAAGAAAGGATCTTGGATCCGAAGATGTAGAATCCATATGGGTAGAGGTAAGAAATAACAAGGGGAAGAATACACTGGTGGGATTAGTCTATAGCCCCCTTGACAGTAGCTATACTGTAGGACAGAGAATAAATCAGGTGATCATGAAGGCATGTAAAAAAGGCAGCACATTAATCATAGGTGACTTTAATCTTCATGTAAATTGGGAAAATCAAGTTGGCAGAGGTAAACACGAGCAAAAATTCATAGGGTGTATTTAGGACAGTTTCTTAGAACGATATGTTGTGAATCCAACCAGGGATCAGGCTATTTTGGATCTGGTAATGTGTAATGAGGCAGGTTTAATAAATGATCTCAGAGTAAAGGATCCCCTAAGGAAACAGTGACCATAATATGATAGAATTTAGCATTTAGTTTGAGAGTGAGAAACTTGGGTTGAAAACAGCTGTGTTAAACTTAAATAAGGGTAATTACAAAGGAATGAGGGCAGAGTTGGCTGGATTGGAGTTTAGCAGAAAAGATGGTTGATGTTTAAGAAAATAGTTCATGACTCTCAACAAAGATATATCCCAGTGAAGAAGAAGGATTCGAGGAAGGGGATAAAGCAACCACGGTTAACCAAGTAAGTTAAGGGCAGTATCAAATTGAAAGTAAAAACATACAATGTTGCAAAGATGAGTGGTAAACCAGTGGATTGGGAAAGTTTTAAAAACCAACAAAAGATGACCAAAAAATAAAGAGGGAGAAAATAAACTTTGAGGCTTAACCAGCAAGTATTATAAAAATGGACTGTAAGAGCTTCTTTAAATATATAAAAAGGAAGAGAGAGGCCAACGTGTCTCTCTATCTCTCCGCCCCCCACACACACACCTTAAACCAGCTTATATTTCAACTCTTTCTTGGACTCGAACTCAAGTTCTGTCGAAGGGTCATGAGGACTCGAAACGTCAACTCTTTTCTTCTCCGCCGATGCTGCCAGACCTGCTGAGTTTTTCCAGGTAATTCTGTTTTTGTTCTGGATTTCCAGCATCCGCAGTTTTTTTGTTTTTATCATATGTGAGCATAGACTTCTTCGAGAATGAGGCTGGGGAAATAAAGAGGGGAACCAGGAAATGGCACAGAAGTTGAATGGATACTTTGCTTTAGTTTTCACTGTAGAATATACTAATAGAATTCCAAAAATACTAAATAATCAAGGGGAAAAAGTAGGGGAGGAAATTAATATAATAACTATCACTAGAGAAGAAGTACAGGGGAAACTAATGGGGCTAAAGGCCAATAAGTCCCCTGGACCTAATAGATTGCATCCTAGGAACTACAGAGATAGTCGATGCACTGGTAGTAATCTTCCAAGAATCTTTAGATTCTGGAAAAATCCCAGAGGATTGGAGAATGGTCAAAAAGGGAGGGAGGCAAAAAACAGGTAACTATAGGCCAGTTAGCTTAACATCCATCATTGGGAAAATGTAGGAGTCTATTATAAAGGATGTAAGAGCAGAGAATTTAGAAATACATAATCTAATCAAGCAGAGTCAGCCTGGCTTCATGAAGTGGAAATCATGCCTAACAAATTTATTGGAATTCTTTGAGGAGGTAACAAGTATGATAGATAAAGAATAGATACGCGTAATATATTTAGATTTCCAAAAGGCGTTCGATAAGGTACTGCACGTAAGGCTACTTAATAAGATAAGGGCCCATGGTGTTGGAGGTAGTATATTAACATGGATAGAGGATTGGCTAACTAATAGAAGACAGAAAGTTGGAATAAGGGGTGGCATTTTCGGAATGGCAACCTGTAACTGGTAGAGCGCCACAGGGATCGCTGCTGGGACCTCAATTATTGACAATATATATTAATGACTTAGATGAGGGAAGTGAATGTACTATCACCGAGTTTGCAGATTACATAAAACTAGTTGGGAAGGCTAACGGTGAGGATGACACAAGGAATCTACAGAGGGATATAGACAGATTAAGTGAGTGAGCAAAAACTTGGCAGATGGAATATATTGTAGGAAAATGTGAGGTTATGCACTTTAGCAGGAAGAATAGAGGAGCTGAATATTATTTAAATGGAGAAAGACTGCAGAAGGCTGCAGCACAGAGGGATTTGGGCATGAATCCCAAAAAGCTAACATACAAGTTCAACAGGTAATAGGGAGGGCAAATGGAATATTGGCCTTTATTTCAAAGGGAATGGAATATAAAAATATATTTGGATTTCCAAAAGGCATTCGATAAGGTACTGTACATAAGGCTACTTAATAAAATAAGAGCCCATGGTGTTGGGGGTAGTATATTAGCATGGATAGAGGATTGGCTAACTAATAGAAGGCAGAGAGTTGGGATAATGGGGGAAAATAAGGAAGTCTTGCTAAAACTATACAAGGCACTGGTTAGACCACACCTAGAATACTGCGAACAATTTTGGTCCCTTATCTAAGGAAAGAGATACTGGCATTGGAGGCAGTGCAGAGAAGGTTCACTAGGTTGGTCCCAGGTATGGAGTGATTTTCTTGTGAGGAAAGGTTGAGTAGGTTGGGCCTGTACTCATTGGAATTTAGAAGAATGAAAGGCAGACTTATTGAAACATATAAGATTCTTAGAGGGCTCAACAGGGTAGAAGCTGAGAGGTTGTTTCTGCTTGTGAGAAAGTCCAGGACCAGAGGGCATAATCTCAGAGTAAGGGTCCGCCCATTTAAGACAGAGATGAGGACGAATTTCTCCTCTCAGAGGATAGTCAATCTATGAAATTCTTTACTGCAGAGGGCTGTAGATGCTCGGTCGATAAGTATTTTCAAGGCTGAGATATACAGATTTTTAATCAGTAAAGGAATCAAGGGTTATGGGGAAAAGGCAGGAAAGTGGATTTGAGGATTATCAGGTCAGCCATGATTTCATTGAATGGTAGAGCAGACTCGATAGGCTGAATGGCCTACTTCTGTTCCTACATTTTATGGTCTCCTCCTGCCATCCCTGGGTGTTAGAGTGTCCCACCTGACACCGACCTCCTCCACAAGGATCGTGAGGCACTCGTCCAAGAAATAGGGGGCCGAGTGTCCAACCGACTTGCCCTCCCGCCTGACGTTTCCAGTCACTGGTAAGGCCATTGTTCCAGTCTCATAGACAGACACTCTGAAGGTTCTCCCCTGGCAGCCTTCAGGAAGCTGCCTCTGCTGGTTTTAAAGCACCTGCCTGTTTGCCATTGGACCCAGTGCCTGACAGGATCCCACACCCGCCTGGCTCTTCCCGACCATTAAGGGGGCACGTTTCACGCTAGGCAGATCTTAATTAATCATGCAGCGTGGAATCGCATTTGCAATGCAACCGCAGCTGGGAGCAGATGCCACATACAGCTCCACTCCTGCCAACTTGGCGTGCCCACCAAGCATGAAATTCAGACCCAAGTGTCTTTCTGGGTCCTCAGTTCATCTGTCTTATTCACTAGACTACTTGCATTGAAGTCTACAACACTAACCACTTAACAATCCCTTTGTTGTCTAACTTCTAATTTTCTATCTTCTATTTACAATTTTGCTTCTTTTCCTCCTGAATCTACACATCTTCCCCTGCTGAGCTAGTTTAAACCTCCCCTAACAGCACTAGTAATCTCCCAACCAAAATATTGGTCCCAGCATTTCTGAGGTGCAAACTGTCCAGGTTGCACAGGTTCCAACTCTCTAAAACTGTTCCCAGTAGCCTAGGAATCCAAAGCACTTGCTTCTGCACCATTTCTCCAGTCATGCATTCAACGCCATGCATTTTCCTATATATGTATTCACTTACCCACAGATTACTACCTTTGAGGTCCTACTATTTAATTCCTTACTTGGTTCCCTGAAGCCTGCCTGCAGAAACTCACCTCTCTTTCTATTTATGTTTTTGGTATCAAAATGGACCATGACCTCTAGCTGTTCACCATCCCGATCAGAATGTTCTTCAGCCACTCATTAACATCCTTGATACTGGCATCGGGAAAGCAACTGCCATCCTGTAGTCACTTAGATTGACTTTAGACTAATTGATTAAGACTGTAGCAGGAATGCTTGCTGGTAGTTCAAGTTTTTGCATCATAAAAGCTATAGTTTCACACAGAAGAAAGTATTGAATAATTCCTTTCTGGAAAGTCCTTGCCTTCCTTTATAAAGAATGGTGGCCAAATTTGACACAATGGTCTGGATTTTCATCCTCACGGTGGGTAGCAGAAGTCAGGAAAATTTGTGGCGTGGCCTACCCATCTCATCTTGGGAGAAAATGCCAGGAATGACAGCAGTTTTATGGCGGGGGGGTGTTAGGAGGTGGACAGTGGCTAGTGCAGGCTGGAGTTGGGCCAGCAAACCTGGAAAAGAGTTCAGAGGCAGCCACAGGGACTGCCAGTTTTGAGGCAGGATGTTTACAAGGTCCAACTCAGTGCTGTGTGGCTTCATCCCAGGTATAATGAAAAACATAAGGCTCTCTAGCACTCAGTCCTCACCCTGCCTCACCTCTCCCACACACTCCCCATGTCCCATCCCTGCCACCTCATGCTCCCCACTTATCCCCTATGCCCCCTCATGACCCCAATGCCCAGCCTCATTGTGCATTATTGGATGAGAGCCCAGACATCCATTAGAGTACTAAAACAGCTGAGTCTCAGGGAAAACATTGATTGATTGACAGCTCTGGCTCCCTGATCTGTCTGTAATGTTTATTTACACAAAATAAAGAGGTTTCAAGTGCTTGCAGTTTCTGCTATTGTTAATTTAAAGGGCCTGGCTGATTAAAACTTTTATTGGCCTGTAGTAAAAGAGGTTTTTTTTAAGAAAGTGGAAATTATCAATGAATAACTTTTTTTTTTAAAAGGTTTTTAAAAACACCCTATTTTATAGTGGGTGAATGGGTATGGAAGTGCTATAGCTCAGCATGGGGGCACATGAGGGGCCATAGGAGGTGGATGGAGGGGCATACCTTGGTATGGGAGCTATCTTTGAAAAGATTTCCTCTTGCAGACTAGCATTCGCAACACCTCTGAAATGCTGTGAACCACAACTCATTGAAAATGTGGCCTGATTCCCTGAAAATTACAGAGGACAAGGACATGCCTATTTCTGCAATGGAGCCGGTGGGGTCGGGAATACAGACTGTGGGCTGGTGACCTGAACCAGCCCACAACCTTAAAAGGCACTCCTGAAAATCAGCAAGGCTGGGAATGGGATCGGGAATCCTGGATTGGAGCCCTGCTGCCATTTTCACCACTCCACAGAGTCTCCCCGACTCCATGGAAATCCAGCCCAACATTCTAGCTATCTAACCGGTGACTTCTAACTGTTAAGTCTAATTTTCTAGCTTTTGCACTCTATGCCTCTATTTATAAAGCCAAGGATCCGGTGTACTTTTTTAAAACTTGTCCTGCCACCTTCAAAGACTTATGCAAGTGTATGGTACAATATTTCTTACTGTATATTTACATATCACTATATAAATCCAAATTGTCGTTACTTAACTGATTTTTTTCAGCCAACGAAGCTTCTGTAGAAAAATAGTGGGCAAGTGATAGAGACAATCTTTCTACATCAGTCAAGTTCAAGGTCACACAAACATAGCCACAAATGATCTTTGAAATCATCCACCTCAAATTTAATCACAATATTGTCATCGCCTAAGACTTCATAAAGAACAATAACAATAGATACTTGTCATCACAAAACAAATAGGAATACATCAACCCATTACATTCATGGATCAAAAAGAATATATTCAACACCTCCCAAAGAAAAACTGAGCAGAGGTATATGTGGATGATTACTGTGTCTATGTTTGGTTTCCATTTTCACATTTCGCTTTCTCAGAAATTTATTCTTCTGTGGGAAACTACAACTTTTATGATTCAAAAGAGTCATACAGATTCAAAACGTTAACTCTGTTTCTCTCTCCACAGATGCTGCCAGATCTGCTGAGCTTTTCCAGAATTTTCTGGGTTTTTTTCTGACTTCAAGTATCTGCAGTATTTTGCTTTTATTCAAGTTCAAATAGATATTTGATGAAGGTGATGTCACAATAGTACAAGCATCTTGAAAAACAGCCTGGATAGATTGGAAGTAGTTGCTATCTAGATCATTTGCAATCATTACCAGTAGTCACCTAGTCACTGGACTCCTTGAAGTGTGTTAACAATTGCAAAGTATTACATAGTATTTACAGCACAAAACAACACAGAAACAGGCCATTCTGCCCAACAGTCTATTCCATTTGTGGTGATCTGGTTAGGCTTCATTAATATTTAGAAAGAACTCCAAACACCTTGTTTTAACCAATAGAACTATGTCACAAGATTTCACCTTTTTAAACAAAACACAAACTTTACTGCATACAAAAGACTTAATTAAATATGCACCATTAATTTAACAATATGGTTCATAATTATGTATGTTATTCACTCAGGTTTACTTCTTACTTCCCCCAAGAATTCTCTTATATGTTACAATCTTAAAGTTATTTACTTCTACAGGGAGCAACCATAAAGTGAGTCATGTCCTCAGGAGGCTAACTTAATTCTCCTCAGCTCCACCTATTCTCAGATGTAAAACTTTCATTTACCATCTCTTAATTGTGGTTGCCTCAGTCCCTTGTTCTGGTTACTTTGCAATACTTCAAAGCCAATCTACTTGTTACTTTCTTTGGCATAAGTTTGTGTGGACCATTGTAGATTCTCCCACTGGTTTCAAACTGAGCAATCTCTCTGCTTCTGTTCCCTCACAAAATTCACTAAGACTAAGCTTCACCCACTTCCATGCAGTCAATGATGAGGTTAGGTTTTGACTCTACTTATAGCACAGGTCTGTCATTTAATTTGGCTATCGTCTCTCAGTGAACTACAAACTACATGAAGTCCAAACTGCAACTAACACACCCAGCAAAAAACCAGATAAATTGAAACTAGAGAATGCCCCTCTAAGCTCCACCCACCTCCATGACAACATACCCTGCTCTGGGCTGTCCTCAAACCAACTTTTAGATTAATTATCCCTCATTTACAATTTCTTCTTTGGTCTGCTGGATGGGCTTTACAACCTTTCAGGGTTAACTGAATGCTTTTATACTGAGTTAGCTCTATCTCCCAAAACAAAAACATCTCTGTGGACTGCAGCTGTCACATATTTAGCTCTTTAGCTAATTAACCCCGCTGCTGTTTTATAGCTCTATCTTTTCTATTCTGACTTTATTAAACAAACATGGGTGACCTTTTGAACTACTTGAGGCTATTGGTTGAGGTATTCTGGCAATTTCTAAAGCCCAGAATTTTAATTACCTTACCTTTACAACTTTAACCTTCCCAGAACTAAAAATTCCCTGTAAAATATTAATATGAACCATGAATTAGATATTCGCTACTTTATGCTACATGAAAGCCTCTTCCCACTTCATCTCAACCTAGCAACATATCACAGTCAAAATTAAAATGGAAAATAATTAATGCCATTAAACTAGACTTATTAGTCTTAACTAGACTGGTAAATACAGTGAAATTTGTAATGCATTGAAATTTGGAATGATAGACAACAAATTACATTTGTCCTTATTTGTATGTAATATGAATCTTTCTAATACTGTGACTAAATCAGGAGTAAATTAAAAGTAAGAAGATTTAGAAGATATCTTTAATTTAGGAAGTTGCTGCTGTTACTTTTGTATACTCATGAATTTAACTGTCTTTAAACGTCACAATAACAGCTCTAGAAAAGCAGATGCCTAGTTAGTTCTTGGAATTTAAAGTTGAATGAATTCCAAATTTAGGAAGTTTGACATGAATGAATATGATGGAATTATGCTTTTACTTACTGCAGATTGGAGTAAGCTTATAATTCTGTCAAGATTTCTACACTAGAACTGAGAAACAGCACAAAGTGGGAACTTACCTTTTTACATTTACAGAAAAATAAATTTGAATGAATAGTGCGACACAGGTTTCCAATTGTTTGTGAAACAGGAGGCAGAGAATAGTGGTGAAAGGATTGTACTCTGATTGGCGGTATGTGACAAATTGTGTTCCCCAACAATTTGAATTGGTGCCTCTGCTTCTCACCATATATCTCAATGATTTGATTGAGAAATAACTGAGGACACTAAGTAACAGTACAGAAAGTTATGTAGGTAGAAGCAGGAAGTTGCAAAGAGCATAAAGAGATTAAATGAGTTGGTAAAAGAATGATCGATGGAGATCAATGTGGAGAAATGCGAAGGCATCCACTTGATCTCCAAGAAAGACAAATTGGAATATTTTCATAATAGTGAAAAACTGAGTGATAAAGGAGCAAAGAGATTTAAGTATCCAAGTCCACTAATTACTAAAAGCTAGTGCACAGCTTAAAAAGAAAATCAAGAGTCTAATGTAATGTTGGCCTTTTATCTCAAGGAGGCTTCAATATGATGGGAAGAAGTTATGCTTGAGTTCTACATAGACTTGATCAGACCACATCTGGAGTATTGAGCTCAGTGTAAGGAAAACACCTCAGGAAGGATATATTGGCCTTGGAGGATGTTTTGTCGTGTGTCCGGGGTCTACTTGGGGTATTTTAAGATTTAAAAACAAAAACTGCGGATGCTGGAAATCCAAAACAAAAACAGAATTACCTGGAAAAACTCAGCAGGTCTGGCAGCATCGGCGGAGAAGAAAAGAGTTGACGTTTCGAGTCCTCATGACCCTTTGACAGAACTAAGTAGAAATAGGAAAGGAGTGATGCTGCCAGACCTGCTGAGTTTTTCCAGGTAATTCTGTTTTTGTATTTTAAGATTTGCCTGTTCTGTTTCTCTAAGAAAACTACTTAAGACTGAGGTTGATAAAAAGCATTATTATTTATTTACAGCTCTATGTACAGCTCAGTAACTGAACACAAGGTTGGACTTCTCCTCCTCACTAGATCTCTGTTATTTGGTCATTTGATATTGCATTATAGTTACATCAGTATCAGATGTTTCTGATATTAATACTTTACTCTACATCTCCCCCTAAGTCTTTACCTCTCTATATACATCTTCCTACATCGCCTCCAAAGTCCCAGATTTCACAGGTTTAGTCTCTGAGGCGCCTTGACCACTCTCCCTGATCTTGCCCACAGCTCATTCTCAGGTCAAGGACTATCTCCACTCTCTCTTCATTCAACGTAAGTGTCCTTCTGCTGGTGGCTAGAGCACTTTGTCTTGTTTCTTGTCCCTTACCTCTATTCGGACTTGAATAGTAAGCCCAAGTTTCTGGTAGCTCCCTTTGCAAGGATATCAAGGCTTTTCAGTTCCTTCTTATATTTCCCTAGTCTATTTTGATTGTATAATATCTCAGCTATAGAGGTGATTCTATTTCTATGCCTTCTTTCTGTGGTCCCATATCCATTCTGTCTCCCTAGGCTGTAGCAATTTTAAGTTTCATGCTCTGTGCCTGAGTTTGAAATTATGAACTTGATTGTGTCTTTGTTGCTCCTCATGCTTTTTGGCTCTCTCATGAACATCTCGTATAATAATATGTTGTAGATCTTGTTGTAGAGCTGGAAGTTTGTTTTTGCAGCTGTCTCCTGATGGTGAGAACCCCCTTTCTCGTGGTGTCGTTCAGTAGTTAGGAAGGACTAAGTTAATATCTTCTTTCTTTATCACCAGTTCCTTGATTGTTTGAACTCCTGGATATTTATGCAAACTAGTAACATGCATGAAATCACACTCCTGAGAAAAGTTGTGGAATAAGTTGTTATCAAACTCAGGGCCATTGTCTGTCACTACAATGTCCGGAATGCCATGTTTTGTAAAGATTCTCTTCAGATCCACCATGATGCTGTGCAATCTATTCATCTCAATCCATATGGAATAGTAATCAATGACAATGATAAAATGTTTGCCTTTAAATTCAAATAAATTAATTCTCAGGCTCTTCTAGTATAGGATGCCAGTAGTTCACTCTGCTGTTAGCTATTTACAGCAATTTGAGATCAGTTCTTCTATAGAATGAATAATACCGGGCCACCAGATTGACTCTGGGCTCTAGCTCAGCATTTCATTATCCCCAAGTGACCTTTGTGTATTTTTTGGAGAATTTCAAGTCAAAGTGTTTTAGGGATGACTGGTCTGTCATTAAAAACTAAAAAATCATCAATGATTATGAGATGTTTTCTCTGTTTGAAGTATTGATGTAGATGTTGTTAGAAGTATAATCTAGCCATCCTCTCTGGCAATACTCTTTTATTTGGATGCATGTCATCCTGCTGTTGTACTTGCATAATCACTGATAGTCTCTTCTCAGTGGCTGGTGAATGTTTGGTAATGAGTGAAGTATGTGCTTCCACCCCCTCAATGAAATTCAAATCTTCCAGTTTGAATTCTTCCATTAGTATTCTTGATAGTGCATCTGCTATTGTCTCACATTTCCCTTGAACTTACTCAGTCACTGTATCGTATTTCATTAGTTTGAGTCTGAAGTGTTGAATTCTAGGCAGCATGTTTGAAATTGCCTTTAAATTAAGAAAAGTAACCAAAGGCCTGTGATTGGTTTCAATTTTGGACCTTAATCCTATCACATAGTCAGAGAACTTCTTGCATGCCCATGTGGCTGTCAATGCTTATTTCTTAATGATTGCAGACCTTTTCTCCTGTGCCTGTGAGTGATCTTGAGGTGTAATAATCTGGTCTTCCTTTTCCAGCTTTTTGAACTTAAAAGAAAATTGCACCCACCCCTGTAGACCACCTCCTACACTTATTGGAAATTCTGGATTGTGAAGCGCTAGAATTTCAGGTAAAATTAGAAGATTTGTGATCTTCCATAAGCTCGCACAAAAACAAAATACTGTGGATGTTGGAAATCTGAAATAAGAACAAAGAATGCTGAAAAAACTCAGCAGTTTAACGTTTCAGGTCGAGATGATCTTTCATCAGAACTCATTCTGTTCTATTAACTCTGTTTCTCTCCACAGATGCTGCCTGACCTGCTGAGTGTTCCCAACATTTTTTGCATAAACTAGAGTTGTATCCACTTTAATTTAGAGGCTTGAAGAATGATCTATACAAGGTGTTGAAAATCATCAAAGGATTCGATTTGGTAGATCTGGAGAAACTATTTTCTGTGATCAGGCATCCAACACAAGGGGACACAATCTTAAAGTTAGAGCAAAGATGCACTGCAGGAATTTACCAAGGCTCCTTAGCAGCACCTACCAAACCCATGACCACTACCATCTAGAAGTTAAAAGGCAGCAGATAGATGGGAACACCACCAGTTGGAAGTTCCCCTCCAAACCACTCACCATCCTGACTTGGAAATATATCACCATTCCTCACTGTCAGTAGGTCAAAATCCTGGAACTCCTTTCCTAACAGCACTGTGGGTGTACCTACACCACATGGACAGCAGCGGTTCAAGATGGCAGCTCACCACCACCTTCTCAAGGGCAACTAGGGATGGGCAATAAATGCTGGCCCAGCTAGTGAAGCCCACATCCCGTGAATGAATTAAAAAAAAACATTCACCAGAGGCCAACAGCTGAGGACTCTAGTTCATAAAATTTGGAAGACAGCTATGCTAAAATCATATTTGTTTAGTTTTTTAATCGGCTTCTCCTACAGTATTGTTCAGTGTACAGCTTAACACCCTAAGCCTGCTTCCATTACTTGTTTTTTTTTAAATTTAATAACAATCCTCACTTCTTTGTAGAGTAGCCAAACTTGTGACTTAACTGCTGAGTAGGAATTGAATTAAACCTCTTACAAAAAATGTCTATCGTCATGAGAAATAATATAAAAGTGAGAAAAATAGGTTGCAGATTAAAAATGCTATTAAGAGTACATTCATGAGTTTCTCCATTAGTAGAGATGAGAAATAAATGGCAAATATTGAAAATGTGAAATGCAAACTGAAAATACTGCAAGTGCTCAGTCAGCTTATCGCCATTTGTAAAGGAACAAGAGAAGTTAATGTTCCTATGTCAAGACCGAAGACAATCGGGGAAATAATCACTCCTGTAGTCACTTCAAGCAGTGCTATGCAGACTTACACCAATTCCCTGTGGGCAGGCAGAACCACAAACCACTACATGAGTGGATCACGTAACTTTCCACATTGATATCATTGAAGAATAGCAGACAGGCCAAACAGATACCAGGCCAATATTGATATAATGCTGCATGAAGTGGAGCCAATCAAATACATTTTTCCCAATTAGCTGCTGTGTATTTTGAGGATTATCTCAGCTTCAATTTTCCATCAAGTATGAAACAAAGAATTGCATTTGGATTGGGACATCCCTTGCTGCCTATTTCTGCTGCCTTTTGCTGTATTGTTTAAGTAGTAAATGCTGTTATGATTCGGGGAACTGGTTTTGGTAATGTAAGACCTCTGTCTGGCCTAAATATCCTAGCCTTTACTCTGGGTATCAATGACACGCAACAGCTTGGATATTGTTCCGCTATATGTGGTACACATTTATTAAACCGCTCTGTAATAGTACACACTCAAGATAATACCAGTTGCTCAGTCTCCCTGTGAACCAAATCCATTTTGGTGGTCAATCCACCAATAAGCCCGCCTTGTGTGGCTTCTAGGTGACTGACCAGGTCACCCTAACCACTGCACCAACAATGTCTCTGTGCGCTCTTTTTTATACTGTTGTTGGGTCTGGCCTTGTGCCGCATAAGATAAAACCTGTTTTTAAACCATTCAATTGGCCTGTAATCACCTCACTGTCCTTTCAATGCAAGATAGTGAGTCCACAGTTACTTGTCCAGTTGGTTTCTGTCTGCACCCCTCTCAGGAATTTAAAGGCCCGTGATTGAAATACAATAGCTAGTTTGACTCTGTTTTACTGTGGGTTCAGTAGGAGCGGGCGGGAAGCTGACTGCTGCCTGCGATTGGCTCCGCACCACAATTTTACATGGGTGGGCCAATTAAGGTCCGCCCAGTATAAAACACGACTGCGGCAACAGCGAGAAGGAGTGGGCAGGGGCAGGAGCTCAATGTCCGCCAGGTCCAATGGCGACCTGGCAGCTGATTCAGGAGCAGCCACGGCAGCCATGTGAAGGCTGCAGTGAAGCACATGCACCTCGTGATGGAATTTGTTACTGGTGAACACGGCAGGCGGGAGGGCAGAAGGGAGGGAGGGGCAGCCGGCCCCATGTTTTTCTGATGAGTATCTCGCTGCCCTCCTGGAGGAGGTGACAGCACAGAGAGAGATCCTTATCCCCATGGATGGGAGGAGGAGGCACCACCCACCTCACCAAACATGCCTGGGAGGAGGTGGCATCCAGGGTGAGCTCCCATGATATGGTGAGGAGCTGTAGGTGCTGTAGGTGGTTCAATGATCTCCTACGATTGGGAAGGGTGAGTACCGTGTTGGCATGGGTCACTTAGCACCGCAGTTAGGAGCAGTCCCCCCGTCCCCTGGACCTCAGAGGTGTTACAGTGTGAGTGGCAAATGTCAATGAGGCAGCATCTGGGCAAGGGAGTAAGCCCTGGCTGCTTGGAATGAGTGTCTTGCAGCTCCAGGGTCATAAACCAGGTGAGCCCTGCAAGGTATTCCTTAGGTGAGGTTGGCCAGGCTGCAATGGCTATGCAGGTACAGGGTGGACTAATCAATGCTCCTCTGTCCTTTCAGGAGAGGACATCCTATAACAATGCTGAGAGGTTGTGGATTGGCTGAGGACTGCCCCACCTACTCATCCTAACTCGATATAAGCAGGAGGCACTGAAGCTGGAGAGGTGCCATGCGCCTAGGTCAACCGGCCGCGGTGAGGCTGGGGTGCCACTGGGCGGTAAGAGTGCAGTACACTGAGATCAGAATGTCTGTCATAGCAACCATTCCACAGTAGTCTCTATATTGATGTCGGCCTCGAACATGGAATCCCCATTGATAATGGAAAGATGACGGCACCCTGATCCAGGTGCCAGGCATGCACAGTAACAGTGTAATGACTTCAACTACTGACATGTCTTTGTTCCTCCTTTCAGGCTCACCAGCAGCCCATCGGGGTGAGGAGACTGAAGGCCTGCCACTCACCCCAGAGGACAGTGATCATGGAAAAGCACCTGCGTCACACCCTCTCAACCAAGCAGGTACCAGTGCAGCTACCAGCACCTCGGTGGACATTACATAGGTGGCTAGTATCTCGGTGCACATCAGTGGGGGCACTTCAAACTCGCTTGAGGCGCAGGCAGAGGCAGAGAGTGCCCAGGGCGCCTGCAGTCGGAGAACGGCTGGGGACCAGGATCATGCTCAGTCCATGGCTGATGATGGGCCTCTGGAGTCGTCCTTGAGGCAGCAGATGTTGGAAGTCCAGCAGGGTGTGTGGGAGGATCTGGATGAGATACATGAGGGAATGCATAGTCTCTGTTGTGGAGGGGTCCATGCGGAGCATGAGCAATGTAATGACCCTCATGGCAGAGCGCACTTCCTCCTCCATGGAGAGAGTGGTGACTCTCATGGAGAGACTCCTCCAGGAGCTGAATCAGGTGTTCCTGGGAATGCACTTGGACCTACAAGCCTTCACACCGGCAATGACCTCAGCTGGTCAGTGTCAATGTGGGAGATGGATTGGGCACCCAGTATCCCAGCTAGGTGCCCATCTATCAATGGTGAGCAGGGAAGTCCAAAGCGACCTGACATTGGTGCATGAGCTGCTTATCATTTCTGCGGGCTCCTCTCAGGGTGATGTGAATGACAGCAGCAGCTCCTCTACCAGTGACCATGGCATCCAATGAGGCTGCGGCAACTGGGGAGATGCTAGCCATGGCACTGGCTGCTTCCTCCCAGGCGGGGCCAGCACAGTCTCCCCCAGAGGACACCCATCAAGGTCATCAGGGCCAACAGGACAACTGGTAAGCAGGCTGTCTCCAGTACCAGTGCCAGCAAGAGCACTGGACATAGTACCCACAAGTGAAACATAAAGCACCTTAAGCACAACATGGGCTTATCACTGGTGATATGTTTTCCCTCACTTTTACGTTAAATGTTATTTGGTGTGGTGGATAACACCCATCAATTTAATTTGTTTTATGTATGCCAGGCACAACATCATTAAATGTGTTTCTGTTCAACAAGCCTCTGTGTGCTTCATTAGTTCTGCAGGTGCAGGGTAACCTTGATGTTATGAGTGACTTGTTTGTCAATGAACTTCATTGAAATGGCACATAGTGCATGTTGTTCACCAAGTAAATGTCCCTGTCAGGTATCGAGTATCGAGCCTGCAGCCCTGGCATGTGGTGGTGGTTCTTATTTGGTAGGCTAGCTGCAGGAATGTTGGATCAAAGAGTCCTAGGTGTCCCTGCCTCCCTGGTGGTTGCCCAGCTCAGCACCTATGCCCTCAGCATTCTCCTGACTATGCTTATCCTCGGACTCACTACTGGACTCATCTTCTGCAGCCAGGGCAGCTGCATCAACATGTTCTTTCTCCACTGTGTTCCCCACTCTCCAGTGGCAGATTGTGGAGAGCGCTGCATGCAACAACTATCACCATCACATGATCTGGGGGCTTGGGACCACCACCACCCCCCCACCTCCCCCCCCCCCCTACCCCGCCCCCACCCCACCGTAAATGGTCCAGGCATCGGAAGTGCATCTTGAGAAGACCAATGGTTCTCTCTACCACCGCCCTTGTGGAGGCGTGGCTCCTGTTGTACCGCTGCTCAGCCTCTGTTCTTGGATGGTGGAGAGGCATCATGAACCACCTTCTGAGGGGATGGCCCTTGTCACCCAGCAGCCATCCATCCAGCTGGGCTGGAGCACTAAAAAGCTTTGGCACCTGGGAGTGCCTCAGTACGTAAGCATCATGGGAGCTGCCAGGGTACCTTGCACACACTTGTAGAATCAGCATCATGTGATCACACACTATCTGCACATTCATGGAGTGGAAGCCCTTCCTGTTGACAAAGGCACCAGATTCACCTGCTGGCGCCTTGATGGCCACATGTGTACAGTCTATTGCACCCTGGATGCTGGGGAACCCAGCAATCGCTGCAAAGCCTTTGGTTTGCTCAGCCCGGCTGGCCTTGTCCGTACAGTAGTGAACGAAGGTCAATGCATGCCTGAAAATAGCATCTGTCTCCAGCTTGACACAACTGTGGACAGCTGATTGGGAGACTCCACAAAGATCACCCACCGACCCCTGAAAAGAGCCGGAGGCATAGAAGTTGAGGGCCACTGTGACTTTCAGTGCCACTGGCATGGGGTGTCCACCCACACAGTTGGAGCTGATCTCAGGGCCGATCATCTGACAGATGAAGGTCACTGTCTCCCTTGAGAGGCAGAGCCTCCTTCGACACTGCACCTCAGACATATTGAGGTAGCTGCATCGCTGCCTGTAAACCCTGGCAGCAGGATAGTGACGTCTTCAGCGGCCCCTTCCGCCTTGGACTTCCTGCTGGCCCTGTGCCCCTTGTGCCTGCACCAGTCCTCCCACAGGTCGCTCCCCTAGAGGCTGAATAGGGACACCTGGCCTCCTCCCCCTTCTGGCCCTTTCTTCCTCCTCAGAGATGGTGCCTCCAGCGGAGACCACAGTCCCCATTCCCATGGTAAGGGAGGGCTGTCTGATACCTACAAGGCCCCAAGTGGTATAACTCCTCCGGAGTCCTGAACTGAAGCCTGTTTTTTCTGTCAGAGCAGCTCTGAAGCGAAATGAAGTTGTCCTGTTCACAAACAAGCAGCAGCAAGTTATAAGCTAAAGTACAAAACAACTTGCATTAGCGAGCCCACTCACCCCTCTTATCCCCCCCGTGGATGAGGTTTTTGAAAATGTGGCCTACCCACCTGCCTGTTGCGCCCATGCGATACCCTGAAAATCGCACAGACTATGTAAACTCCGAGACAATTGATGTCTCAAGGGCCTTAACTGGCCTGTTAATTAATGGCGGGGCGCCTCCATGTTCATTGCGCGCCTCCGTGTTCATTGCGCGCCCGCCTAGCGAAATATCGCAAGGGTGCGCAATGATGTCGGGACGCTCGCCTGATGTCACCGCACGTCATATTTCACTCGGGTGTGCCAGGCACGCGCCCGCATGCCCAATGTAAAATTCTGGCCATTATCTCCAACACTGTTATCAATCTGAGCTGAGAGAGGGAGACATGTTTATTAGACCTAATGAGAGAAAATTTGTTTCTCTTCCCTGGTGCAAGCAGGTCTGTTGTTTAACTCATTTTACAGAACTTGCTAATTCTAGCTAGGCTTTGTCTTGACTAAATTAACCATCCTGCCTTGCGTCTTTATGCCCACAATACAGTTCTTTAGATATTTTTGGTCTGGGTTCCCCTGTCACCTTGATGTTCCATGTTACCACTCTGCATGTGTGGCTACATCATAAACAGTCTACATTCATTAATATAAAAGGAATAAACAGCTACATGGTTAAAAGTGATTTTCCATTAAAAAGGTAAATAACACCTTGACTTACAGTAATTGAATAAGGAAAAAAAAGCCCAAAAAAGAAAGAACATCTTTCATGACCTCATGTCCCAAAGTGCTTTACTGCTAATTAAATACTTTGGATGATAGCTACTGTTGTAATGTAGAAACACAGCAACCAATTTGCACATAGCAAGGTCCCACAGATATCAATGTGATAAATAATCGCTGTAAGGTACCCTATTTCTGTATACATCTGCATATAGATTAGGATTTGGTTTAACCTCATACGATTAAGATTTTCTCCTTCTCTATAACTTGTGGACGGCTTATGCATTTGTACTATAGCCAAAATGTCACTGTTGTTTATTTGCTGCTGCCTGATAGGATGTGGATTGCAGTACATGTGATTCATGCCTGTTAACCGCTTTTTGTCAATACATTTTGAAATGAGATGGTCAAGATATCCCTGGCCTTGATGGAAAGCACACCTTACCTTTCAGGATGATGCAGCAATCCTCCTTTTATCTCAGACACGGATGCAGCCGGAATAGCTGTCATTTTAATAAGTTGCACTTACTGAGGTCAAGGATTTATCAGGAAAGGTGGAAAAGTAAGCTGTGAGCATAATGTGAAGAGGCTGTTAATAGATGTAGACAGGTAAAAGAGTGGTCAAGAACATGACAGAGGGAATATAACGTGGGGAAGAATGAAGTTATTCATTTTGGAAAGAAGAACTGAAAGTGGTGAGAGAGTGAGAAATGTTGGTATTCAGAGGGATCTGGGTGTCCTCGAACATGAATCATAGAAAGTTATCATGCAGGTGTAACAAGCAATTAACAATGAAAAAGGTATATTAGCCTTTATTACAAAGTGAATTGGAGTGTAAGAGTGAACAAGTTTTACTGCAAATGTATAGGGCCCTGATGAGACCATATCTGGAGTAATGTATACAGTTTTAGTTGCGAGGAAGGGTATACTAGCCTTTTTTTTATTCATTTATGGAATGTGGGCATCACTGGCTAGACCAGCATTTATTGCCCATTCCTAATTGCCCTTGTTCAGAGCGCATTTAAGAGAAGTGTAATGATAGTTCAACAGAGCGGGATGAAGGATTGCCCTTGTGGACAGATTGAATTATATCTTCCCTGGAATTTGGAAGAATTAGAGGTGATCTCAATGAAACAATTAAATACCTTAAAAGAAAAGCAAAATGCTGCGGATGCTGGAAATCTGAAACAAAAACAAAAATAGCTGAAAAAACTCAGCAGGTCTGACAGCATCTGTGGAGAGGAAGACAGAGTTAACGTTTCGAGTCCGTATGACTTTTCATCAGATCAGAGCGTATGACTGTCTAAAGAAGAAGAGTCATATGGACTTGAAACGTTTACTCTGTTTCTCTCTCCACAGATGCTGCCAGACCTGCTGAGTATTATCAGCATTTTCTGCTTTAATGAGACTAAGATGATTATTTGTGTGCTTAACATTAAACAAATTGTACCATAGATGACCAATCTACCTCATTAGTGAGGTTTTGTTCACAATAAAACTTGCAATGCCATAATAATTCATTTGGGATAGTGATTGTGACTAAAAGCCAATGAAGACTTCAAGCTTCACTTCACAATTTGCAGGAAGAGTCAGGATTGAAAGGATCAATAAAGGTTACAGCTCTGCCTAGATGGGAAAAGAGGTTATGTTGTTTATTTCTGTAAGTCTACTGCTTATCAAGGCATTGGCAGGAATTGCAACCTTCAAAAATGAGTGTGCTTGAGTCATGTGGCTTGTTAACATTTAAAACAACTTGAACCTGAACACAACCTGCCTCTAACCACCCTACTTTCAGTTTCGATGGAGGTGGAACTCCGGTGGAGGGGGCTACGGGGGGGGGGGGGGGGGGGGGGGGGGGGGGGGGGGGGGGTGGGTTCTGGGGTAGCTTGCAATCAACCTGTGCCCAAAAGACAGCTTGTGCATTTATATATTTTAGTGAGACTGAGTGCGACAGATTTTATGACCATTTTAAATTTAACCCTGCCTGCCTTCAATCTCCCTGCTATTTGCCACCCCAGCCCCGCTGCCCTAACCATCGAACTCTGGCCTCCACTCTACTCCTCTGACCTCAGCGTAACTCAACACTAGCCTCTGAACTCCCAACACCGTCCAGTTTCTGCTCTCAATCTGCCTGAACCAACCCTTCCAATTGCGCTCCCCAATCCCAGCGTGTGGCCTCCGACCTCCCTCTGCTTTGCCTTTCCAATCACTACCTGGGAGATACTGAGTAAAATTGTTAATCAGATGCTTCTTGCTTTTTGGTTTTCCTGAACACAATAGCGCACCCTCACCTCCCGCTCCTCACTTGCCTCCCCAGGAATGTTCAGCAAACCAAATAAGAGTATTTAGTCCAAACCATGTTTGGTGTCAGTTTCGAATTCTCTTGCACCAGTTAGTATGTTTTAGTGATGTTAGTGGGGTATAAATATTGAACTGGATACCGGTGAGTATCTCCCAGCTCTTCAAAATACTGCATTGGGATTTATTTATATCCACCACATACCATCTGAAAGATGAGTGCATTAAGTTGGTTACCTTGGAAGCTAAGACTGCAGTTATACCATCACCTTTGCCTAAGTAAAATGGTTTCAGGCATGGCTCAGTGTGAAACTGGCAGTATAATTTGCATAAAAACAAAAAACTGCGGATGCTGGAAATCCAAAACAAAAACAGAATTACCTGGACAAACTCAGCAGGTCTGGCAGCATCAGCGGAGAAGAAAAGAGTTGACGTTTCGAGTCCTCATGACCCTTCAGCAGAACCAGTTCTGCTGAAGGGTCATGAGGACTCGAAACATCAACTCTTTTCTTCTCCGACAATACTTCCAGACCTGCTGAGTTTTTCCAGTATAATTTGCATGTCAGATTCTGGCCTGATGCCTGAATTAATGGTGTGCAAGAATGCCTCTCTCCTTTCCTGGCCAGGAAATTGTCTCAGTCCACTTTGGCTGTGTAGCTCTTCCTGGTTAATTCCAGACTATTACAAAGTTGAATGTTCGGACTTAAGTGTAAAACTGGGGATCCTTTTTTAATTGTTACAAGAGAACAGCACTTCTTGTTTGTGCTAACATTGAGAAATAGTAGCCTGGGGAGTGAGCTGTTTACACATGACTAAACAAACATGAACAGGGCTTAACTGATCTTGCTGGAACCTGGAAAGATGCACATTAAAGCTCTTATTTCCTGGCTGCATATCATCCATCAAAGGCACCAGCCTGAAAACAGTAGCTGAAGTCATAATTGATGTTCTGAGTTGAAATAACGTGAGTGCTGAGATACCCAAGATTAATAGCTGTATCTTGACTGACATTAAATCAATTTATTTGCAATATTAGAGCTCAGCACCCCCTCCAAGCCAGTTCCCAGGTAAAGTCATTCGATTTAAAGGAAAACATCCACTTAAAAAGAATCTAAAAGTAATCAGGATTTTTTAAACCATGTTAGTTTATATGATCGAATTTTAATATCAGTCTAATTAGGCTTTCTTACAGAAAGAGAATATTGAAAAAGGAAAATTCCAGCTGACAATTGCTACATCAGCCCTCTTAGTGCATGCTGGGAGTTTAGGTCAGGAAATTCTGCATGTTCCTTCAATGATGTTCTAACAGTTAATTTTAATGGGCTGAATTTTAGGGTGAAAGTGAAGTTCCACCCTGGTGTCAAAAACAGGAGCCAACCCTGCTTTGGCCGGCTGCAGGATGCAGGGTGGCACATTGTTGCCAGTGGCCAATTAAGAGGCCACTGTTGGGGCAGCTGTCCAATTAAGAATGACCAGCCCACCCCCAAAAGCTTTGGCCCAATCAGAGGGCTGTCAACTCAGCAGCGCCACTACTACCAGCGCCCAGTTCTGAGGCTGCATGGCCAGAGGGCAGTCACCTCAGTGACTAGGCACAGTAAGCTTGCCAGCATCACAGAATCCATTGGTAGAGCAAAGTGAGTCAGGGTCTGTGATTAAGTCAAATCAAAGTCACAGTTCTAATCATTGAGTAGAGATGGTAGTTAAGTCAAATTTCAGATTTGACAGTCAGAGATGTTGAGAGACAGAGACAAACTAATAGAAATGGAAGAATTCAGGATGAGAAAGAAACCAGATAGGTTAATTGAAAGTATGTTAGAAGGAAGAAGAAATAAGTTATTCTTTTCATTACTTCTTGTCAAATCATGATATTTTTGACAAACACATAACTGGCGTAAAGGAACAAAAGACTGCATGTAAATTGTTCTGGAAATGTTGGTTATGTCTGTTTTGGTTGTGATTACAGTAAAAACAAATAAGGCACCCAGCCTATTAAATTTCTGGTATTGTTGATGTTGGTTTACTTACATTGTATTCTGGGCAATTATGTACTTGTACCATTTTACATTTTAATGTGTAAGTTGTATTTTTTTAAGTAAGGAGGGAATGTAATATATTGTAATAGCTGAGCATTTTGTTATACTGCCCTCTCTGTTGAGGAGGTATAAATAAATTTGTTCAATAATGGTTGCTTGCAGTTGAGCATGTGTTCATCCTACTCAATGCAATACAAAACAGTGAAGGAGTAGGCCTGAGGGCATATTGGAAACCTGGAGAGTGAAACTGGTAAATGGAGACCTTCTGAACACATTGCATTGTTTGTTTGAGTCTCAGAATTAAGGACTCTGTCAGGTCATAGTGAGATCTGTGGGAACACTTAATTTTCAGAACTTGCTGTTGATTGACCGTGTGGTGCTCTCTCATGCCATTAGACTTTAGGATACAGTAGAACATAAGAACTGCAATAGTCAGTGCAACGAACACCAGTGGCTGAGACCCATCATACATAAATACTAAATGTTACAATAACTTACCTTTTGTGTCTAACCATTAGGTGATTTCAAACAGTCACTGATTGTATCATATCTTTATGCTAGAAGAAACAGTCACTGATGGTGAGCAGGCTGCAGACTGGGTTTTAGGGAGGTGGATGTGGGAAAATTACCGATTTTGACTGGATTTGACAGAGATTGGGTTCTGGAGAAGCAAGGCCAAAGTTTTCCTAGTGGGACCTGAGGAACATTCTACTCCTCCTGGTTCACAATGAATGCTCTAATGGAGCTAACAGCTCCCGTCATCATTTCGCCGTTGGGCTTTTTGAGCCTTGGGACATCTAGCCAGCAAGATTTGAATTTAAATCAACCTCCCAATTGTACTGCAGGAACCTGATTAAAATGTGATAATGAAGTGTCCCATCTCTCCTAGACAAGGCACTAGCACAACATACCATAGCCACCACTGTAGGGATACAGAAGGTATGTATGCATCAGGTTGGGGTTGTGTTTCCTGTTTGTTAAGGTTTCCCGTCCCCTCTGATGTCCTCTTGCTCTTTGTGGAGTGGTTGATATTGAGCCCATTGTCTATGCATTTCATATGCATGCCCTCTCCTTTCCTAACCAACTGGATAGAATCTATTTCCTTCATCACTTTAAAAATCTCAATCGAAGCTTCACTTATCAACAGTTCTATAATGAAAATAATCCCAAGTTATCCATCCTATCCCAATACTAAAGACTGGATATTATTTTGCTCATCATCCTCATTGTTCAGAACCTCAATGTCCTTGCCATGATTACAAATCAAAAATCGATGCAATATTCCATGTGCAGCTGTACCAATGCCTTGTATAGCTATGGTGTTAATAATGGTGCAGTAGTGAAAGGCTTTCATATTCCACCCTTAAAGTGGACATGCAAAGTGAAACTATTAAAATTCACATCGCTTCTAAGTAACGCATATTAGCATAAGGAACAGATGATACTCTTGGCCCTGTTACTATAAAAACTAACTAGAGCCTGTCTTTGTGTCAATGACTAATGTTTATGTCAATAGCAGCCATGTGCGACACTTCTAACTATACAAAAGCAAAGATTAGTTTGAGTGAACATGCCAGACAGTCTACAGTCAGTTGTTAACTATTCTTCTACATTTTATATTTCACTCTCAATCCCTTCTACAAAAAGAACCAGTGCTTCTATTACAATATTTTCACTGAGCTGTACTGAAATTGCTTACTTTGTCAGAACTAGAATGATCACTAATGTCAGGGGGCCATTACTTAAAACCTAATCAACAATGGACAGAAAGATCAAGTCATCCAAGCGATAAATTCTACCACAATGTCCATAAATTGCATGGACCTCGATGAAGATTGGCCACACTCTAAATCTTAATCACCTGCATCTTCAGGTCTTGATTCATCGGCCGTGCATTTTCAGCACTTTGTTTCTTTTCATGGCACTTCCTGATTGCCCCCTCAACCAATTTGAAGGTTCAGGAGCATGACCTTCAATAGAGATGTTGCATTCCATACAAATTCATGAGTCAAGGATCTCTGCTTCTGCTCTCATTTGCACCATTCTCTGCCCATTCACTTTAGTGATCCGAAAGCCAGGGGTCCGGTGAGAGCAGCAGCAAAAATTGTCAGTCACGTGTTCCATTTTCCCACAAGAGTTCTTTGCAGCTGCAAATTCCGATACCTCAGTAGTAAACTGCCAGCCCCAGAATGTTGGCTGCACAGGGAAATTCCTGATGTGCAGCACCTGAGTTATGCTGCGCTCTGTGAACTCCATTCTAATGGCCATAGGAGAGTTCAGTGTAAAACTGAACCCCAGCCAGTAGATTACAAATATCATCAGGGCACAGATTGGAGCCCCAGTTATACTGCAGGCAGTGATTCCTGAAGAAGTCTCCCACATTCTGCAGTCAAATCAAGGCCTGAAGTTTGTGTGTGTGTGTGTGTGTGTGTGTGTGTTTTGCATCAAGGTGAAGATTTTTTAGATTGAGGAATAAAAAAGTTATTCCACTCTGCATCGTTTGTCAGTATTGAGATTTCTCAGATCTGAGTGCAAAAGAAACATTAAATCTGCTTCTTTGCTTCAACAATTCTACTAAAGCTGAGAGGAATCCTCCCTGCTGCACAGGTTCCTTCCATTTCTATTTTATTCAAAAGCCATCCATGTGGAAACTGTGTGAAGCTGACAATTTAGTTGAATTATAAGCAGTTTAGTGCCACAGATCCATGCAGAGTAGGCAATTTGTCTTACAGCTGGACATCAGTGGAGATGTTAATGCGATCAGAATGAGCCATCATGAGCTTAGGAGCCAATGAGCACCCTTCCTATCTATTGATATTCCCATCCATTGAAATTCTGCAGACATACAGACAGAACCAGTGTAATCTTGTTTCATAATTTATTGTTAAAGTCCTTACTTTAGTGAGGGACCTTGAACACACTTCCCTGCATCTAGAAAATCATAGGCCTGCTGCTGACACATAATCAGAAGATTTGAATGTTGGTCATGCATGTTTCTGTTTCATTTTCCCTGAACTCTAACATCACTCGACCCCTGCATACACATTATGCCAATTCATGAAAAGATCATAAACATAGTTCACAACACCAGCATATTTAAGCTATTGAGCTTATTATGCATGAAGAATACAAGGTCACGTGGTCAATAGCTGTAAAGGTAAATAGCAACAATTGAGCAAAAGAAACTACTTGAGACTTCAGATAAGGTCATCTCCATTGAAGGCCATTGCGAGCTTATATTTCTTCTGATAATTATTTTGGCAAATGAACTGGATTTAAAGGAAAACATTGTTGGGATGTAGTTTTATTGTTCAGATATAGATGCATCCCAAAGCTTCACACTTTGGTAAACATCTACAGCACAATAAGTAAAAAGCTTACTCAGGTGTGTCTTAGAAAATGGCCCAGATTTTTGTGCTGACGGAGGGTCACTGTCATAGCAAAAATAGCGGAATCGCTGAAAAACAGAAGTCCCGCCCTCGAACATGGCACTTCCCATTCTCGTGAGGTTAAGGAGTGGGGGTGGGGGGGGGTGGCGGTTGTGAATTGAAGTGGGGCGCATTTCACGCATGCGAGATTTACAAAGGCAGATGGTCATTTTAAACCATCAGTTGCCTCCACTGAAGTGGGATTTTGGTAGGTCAGGAGTGTGAAACCTGATGTTTGCAGTTTAGAACAGGTAAAAGCAGGCCTTCTCTTTGTGGGTTCATTTAGATATCTAGGGTATCTCTTTGGAGAGGTAATGTACTCCTTTGGACCTGATTCTGGGACACCTCAGGGGAAGTAAGGGCCCTTTGAGATAGGTCATGTGCCCTTTGGGAGTATTAAAAGTAGGCACAAAGGTGCATACAAAGTACATAAACTCATTACTGGCAACAACCCTGTCAAAGTCAACTGTCAAAACTGTCAGAAACACTGGTCAAAGGGGGGTATAGGGGCATGGGTTAGCACAGTAGCTATAAAGGGTCATGGGGGTGGGTACAGGAGTATAAGTTGGCATAGGGGCTATAGCGAGCCTTGTGGTTGGTACAGGGTGATAGGTTGGCTTAGGGTCTCTAAAGACTATGGGGGTGGGTACGGGGCATGAGGTGCCATCCATTGGCATGGATGAGACATGTGGAGTGTGTGGAAGGTGAGGGCTGGAGGGATGTTTTATGTTTTAGCCCTTATTTTTGTTATTGAATACAGAGCCAGAACCCCAAGCCAGGCCTTCCACCCAGCCCATCTCCACACTCGGCAGCCTCCTCACTTCTTCCCGGGTCACCTGCCCCGACTTCTATTCTAGTTTGGTCCCCAGGGCTGAAAATCTGACATTCAGGCAGCCATTTTAAAGGTTGGGTTTGAGGAACTGGGAATTCTCCCGTCTCTTTGCAGCCAACTCTGGAGCAAACAATCTGGGCCAATATTGACTACAGGAAACTGCTGTTGGGAAAGGGCTAGCACTCTTCAAGGGATAGGAAGCTGCTGGGAACCGATGGCTGCCAAAGGGAGGAAACATGCTGCCGCCAAATGTAGCAACACTTCCCTCGAGCACCTGGGGCTTATCATTGCTGCCAGAATGTCCTGGGCCAGCAGCACAGAGTCCCGTCATTCTCTCTGTTTGCTCTCAGCACATTTGAGATGCGGCTGGCTGCCCATCTCATCAGCATCTGTGTCCGGTGACAGTGTGGTTCTGAAGGGTTCAGCTCACGAAGGATGCCATAGGATCAGGAGAAGTTAAAGTTTCCCCATTGCATCTCTATAATATGACCCTGTTCACAGAGCGCAAGCGGGGTTCCATCAGCCAGACAGGAGTCAGACGTTCACACATGCTATGTGGGGGATCTATGGAGTGTCCCCACTGCACGTCATCATCATCCTCCTGGAATGTAGGGACTATGCTGCATCTTCATGACAAGAGCCTTCCCACAGAGGGTATGTGCACTGCCATCAGCCAGATAGGAGTCAAATGTTCACAGGTGCAATGTGAGGATCTATGGAATGTCCTCCACAAACCTTGTGGCTATGAGGGCCTCCTGAATGTGCTGCCTCATCTGGACAATGCGATGGCCTCATCGCCATCATCCTTGCCTCTGAGGACCCTGTCACCCTCATCCCCGTCCTCCTCATCGGAGGAGATGTGCAGGTCCTCCATCTCCCCCTCAGGCAGCTCCTCTACCCGTTGCAGCACCTGGTTATAAAGGATGCAGTAGACAACAAAAGTGTTTGACACCCATTTGTTGACTGTATTGTAGGGCTTCACTAGGCCAGTCCAGGCACTGGAACCTTATCCGCAATATCCCAATGGCTTGCTTCACCAAAGTGCGAGTTGCAACATGAGCTTCAATTTACCTTCTCTCTGCTGCATTCTCAGGCTGCTGCATGGGAGTCATCAGCCACATCTTCTGTGAATAGTGCTTGTCCCTGAGGAGCCAACCCTGTAGTCACTGTGGACCCTGGAAGATGTTAAGGATCTGAGACCTACTGAGAATGTAAGAGTTGTGGACTCTCCCAGGGAATTGTACACAGACATACAGGATGTGTTTGCTGTGGTTGCAGATCAGCTGAACATTCAGTGCAGTTGACTTAGTTGACTGCTTGGTGCCACGGAGATCTAAGCGCCATGTGAGTGCAGTCGATGGCACCCTGCACCTGTGGAAAACCAGAGATCTGCGGAAATCCCAGTGCTCTTGCTTCCTGACTCGCCTTCACAAATATGTAGTCCGTGACCTTCTGGATGCACTTGTGTGTGGAGGTTTCAAGATCCCACAGAGGTCACCTGTGGAGCCCTGGAAGGAGCTACTGGCGTAAAAATTGGGCACTGTGGTCACTTTCACAGCCACTAGCAGTGGATGTCCTCCAAGTCCCTGTGGCACCAAATCCTGCAGCACATAGCATAGGTGACTGACCAGCTCCCTGGACTTACGCAGTCTTCAGTAACATTGGTTCTTGGTCATCTGGAGGAATGACAAACGCTATCTATAGACCCTGGGTCTAGCTCGGTGCTGACCCACGATGGCTCGCTGTGCCTCCTCAGCAGCGTGCACGGGAGCCCAGCTGCCTCTTCTCCCTGAGGATGCTGCTCCTCCATCTGTCGAACCAGGCACCTCTGCTGCTCACTTCTCCTTTGTCTCTGCTCTCTGTAAGCTAGGTGGCATACATCCAGGTCACCAGACTCCAAGCTCCTGATATATTTCTCGTGCAGGATGAAAGAGAGGGACATGTGGGTTAGCATGGGGGTACTACAAAACTCTCTTGGTTAAGTCTGAAGGCCCCTTAGTGGATCCCAGAGAGTACTGGCCACCACTTGGATGGCCAGAGTTTAGTGCATGGCATGGCTACCTGAAACCCCACTCGGTTCCACCCCACTCCACCTATCAATTGGCGGCAGCTACACCCACTTGACTGTATGCTGTGCTCTCAGCTCAGGAACAGGCATTCTCCTAACCCGCATTGCAAGGCTGCACTGTTAGCTTGAACCACGGGCAGACTGGTCAAATCAGGATGATGACATTGCAAGGGGCTGTGAGCTCCTCCACCAGTGACTGCTCCATGGCCAGCTTTAGCAAGGAGGTTGTACAACATGCCCAGTCACCCAATTGTTCTGCAGCCTCCTAAAAGGCTGATTAACATGCCCGAGGGGTGAAAAGTTCAGGAGTATTTGGTGATACTTTCATACCTCTGCATTGCTTAAGTGGGTAGATAAGTTAGAGGCCCAACTCCATGCATGTCAATATGGTTGTGCCTGAACTGTCACAGTTGTGGAGGAATGGTCACTTTATACAAAGTTTCCTAATGTGTGACCACTTCCCTCCTCCCTGCCCCCTAATGTGTGGCTGTTCTCTACTTCTCAACACTATGTTTGTCACTTCCCCTCCCAAACAAGTCCATGCTTGACCCTCTGCCATTTTTAACGCCACCTCACCCCCATCTCCGATCTTCTTTTCCTCGCCAACATTCTTGAACATATGTGCCCCCCCCCCCACCCCCAACAAATCCACGGCTATTTTCCTCCTATTTTCTTTTGAAACTTTTCAGTCAGGTTTCAGACCTGCCGTGGCAGCAAAGAGGTCCTAATCAAAGCTTACAACCGACATCCTCTGTGGCTGTGACGATAGCGCATTATCTCTTCTCATCCTTCTTGATCTCTTTTCAGCCCTTGTCACGGCTGTCCGCACCCCTTCCTCCAACATTCCTCCTTTGTTAATCGGCTGGTGAGACTACTCTCACTGGGTTCCATTTGGTTTTACTGTTACCTATGAAATTGTTACCCGAGCATCGCCAACAATGACTTGGTGTAGGAATTTGTCTCAGGCATTGGCACTAAATGGGCGTTATTGGATCTTTATACATAGCACCTGATAATCAGTTCCATTGCATTTAAAAAGTCAGGCGCTGCATAAGGCAGGCAACCAATCCAATACTATCCATTTTGTCTCACAAACCACTTCCAATTTCTATCTCATTACCTCTGGAATCCCCAAAAATGTTTTCCTCATCTACATACTGTTCCTTTATGACCTTATCTGTTGATGATTAAAAGTAAGGATGGTGGAAGTAAATTAATTCCATACGAACTTTCAAAAGGTAATTGGATATGTACTTGAACAAGTCTAATTTGCAGGGTTCTGGAGAAAATGCTGTGGTGTAAGATTAAATTGGACAGTTCTTTTAAAGAGCCAGCACAGGTGCAATGGAGTAAATGGTCTTCTTCTGTGCTGTAAGATTCTATGTTTCTATATAGGGTTAACATCTACATTTTCGTTGAAGTTGTTCATCTTTTGAACTCTACCTTGCCTGTATTTCGTTAGCCAGCTTGTTGAAATCCAAATTGAATGAACTATAAGTTCTTCTAGCTGAACACTAATAACACTGACAGCATCATCTTCAGGCTTTGTGATTGATTCCATTCCCCTGCCTGGCCCACAGACTGAACCAGACTGTTCACAGCTTCAACACCCTCGACTCTGAGCTGAATTTCCATCCTCATGTACTCTCCATCACAAAGATCACGTATGTAACAGCACCTTCCTCCACATTTGCCTCAGAAAATCTGCTCCTGAAATCATCAAGCATGCCTTTGTCACTGCTAGACTCAATTATTTCAAAACAATTCTGGATGACTTTCCATCATTCACATTCTGTGGACTTCAGCTCATCCAAAGCTGTACTACTCATAGCTTACCCTGCAGCAATTCCAGCTCACCCAGCAACCCTGTCCCACTGACTGACACAATTTTGATTCCCCAATGCTTCAAATGTACAATTCTCATCCATGTGTTTAAACCCCCTTCATGGCCTTGCATCATTCTATATCTGTAATGTCATTTGGTCTTACATCCTACCACTGAACTCTTTGTTCCTGCATTTCTAACCTTTGTGCATCCCCTATCTTTAACACTACCACTGGTGATCAGATCTTCAGTTTCCTAGGCCCCATATTCTGAATCCCTCCATTTCTCTGCCTACTTCTCCTTCTTCTTTTATGATCCTTCTTAAAATCAAGCTTTGGATCACTAGTCCTAGTTTCTCCTTCTTTATTTCAGTACATTATATTGATTAGGCATTAGACTAATTCCAGAGATGAAAGGATGGTCCTCTGACAAGTGGTTGAGTAGATTGGGCCGATTTGCTCTTGAGTTGGGAGAATAAGAGGTGGCCTCATTGAAATATATGAGATTATGAGAGGTCTTGACTGAGAGTTATTTCCACTGGCTGGAGAGTCTAAAACCCAGGAGCCATAGTCTCTGGATAAGGGAACAGCCATTTAGCACTAAGAGCTAAGAGGAGAAGAAATTTCTTCACTCCGAGAGTTTTGAATCTTTGGAATTCTCTACCCCCGAGGTTGATGGATTCAGTCATTCAGTATTTCAAGACTAAAATTGATAGATTTTTTGACTCCAAGGGAATAAAGGAACATGGGGTTGGGATAGACAAGTGGAGTTGAGGTGAAAATTAACCATGATTTTTTTTCTTGCTCTTATTTCTTATATTCCTGTGTACTTAACTTTTGCTCACACCTCTTTGAGGCATAGTTGAGACATGCATACATTCATAAATTTAACTTCTTGTGCTATAGAACCTGGCTGTTGGTACAGCCAATACAGACCAGTATGGTTGTTGCTCTGGATCCTTGCATTGGCTGGGAATCGAACCCAGGCCTCACGCGTGGCTGGCGAGAATTCTACCACTGAACCACCAATGCCACAGTGTTGCTCTGGATGATGCAGCAGAGTACATATGTGCCAAATCAACTATAGTGTGGTAAATTGGGAACAGCTGGTTCAATGCATTATCACTGATAAAGATCGCTGCTCTTGGTATGGGACAGCTGATGCAGGACAATAGTGTTGATACTTCAGATGATCAGGTCCCTGACATCAGTATAATATTACAGATATGCTACAGCTGATACAGCTTAATCTTACCAATGTGCTACAGCTGTTCATAATATGTTTTCTTCCTGATTTTAAACACAACGGCATGATAACTTTTTGGCTAAATTTCTGGTGACAACTCATTGGCCTTATTAGTAATGAACATTCATCAGGTCCAGGTTACCAACTATAGGTTCTGATCAGATTTGGCAACATCATCAAATAATGTTCCACTTGTGATGCAGACAATATAAATCACTGCAGGAGCCATTATGCAGCAGGGTTCCCCATTGCTTTGTTGTATTTCTTCAGCAAGTAAATTTAATTACTGAGCCCAGATGTAATAAATTATCACAGGCAATTTCCTAAACCACCAGAATGTATATTGTGTCCTTGATATTTGATGTCCTGTGCATATTCTGCCATATTTTAATTAATTAAACTGTCACTATTTTGAAAGGGTTAGGTGCCATGCTAATATTCAAGGATTTTTTACTGACCTACCTGGAGCAAACTAGTCACAACTGGTTCCATCTTGATTAAATTTATTTCTTTTCCATTTTGATATGTGGCACAGTGTGGACCAGTATAACCTTAATCTTACAGCTTCAAATTCTGTTAGGTTGAGACATACAGCTCTGTATGTTTTTATTCTTAGGTCACTGGGTTATGTTTGATGATTTATTTTGTGCTAGTGTTATCAGTTCCACTTTTTCTCCAAGATTACATGATGGATACATTTATAATTAATAGGAAATGGTGTTGATTTAGAGTCAGAATTTAGAATGGAGGTGAGACTGCTCTTCCTCACTTGACACTAGTACATTGATTGGAGCTCACCAGAGCTAATAAGACCGGGTCATTTACATAAGAAATGGGCTCCCTGTACACACTGGCCCAGGTTTGAGTTATAGTACCTGGAAAATTTGAAGGGATGCAGCCACTGAAAGGCAAGTGCTCAAGTTCCTTTTGCCTTTAGCAGGGTTGAAAATAGTGTTTAATAGTTTCAATTTTTCCACAGGCTGCACAGAGGGCAAGAAAATGTTAGGCAGAAAGCAAGGGATAGCAAAACTAATGTCACACATTTAATAGAGGTAGTGACAGAATGGCACAGTGCTGTTTGATGGCTGGTGTAGTGAATGTTATAGGTGAGAGTGGCCTGACTGGCACACAGCTGCATCCTCTGCGTATGCTGATAGTTCACGATACTCAGCCAGTGAGGGCAGCCAGTTTCAATGTTGGGTAGACTAACTGCATGAGCAGACGCTTTAAGGAATCTAGCAAGGTAAGACTATCCAACATAGTTAGCCGAAACTGCTGCCATGATAAAGTTTCCTGTCAACCTGTCCCAGATGGTAGCCAGCAATGTTTTACTGTTGACCGAAACCAAGACCTCACACAAACTTGCTGATCTTTTATTATGCCTCAAGAAAAACCCACATCTGACTAAGGCACACATTTAAACTGTGACTCTCACACTCATATTTTCCAAGGGCAACATGCATTAATCCATTGTAACACAAACATGGTGATTTATGGATAGGCTGGTTGGGTTTCACTTTGCGCAAATGGTAGCCAGCAATGTTTTCCTGTGTGTGGTTGCCTCATGGCCTGCTCAGGCTGCTATTGGGCAGTCATGTCATACCATTCAGTAAGAAAGAAACTGAATGTGCTGACTGGCTAGTCAGTCAATTGAGATACACTTCAGCTGGGCCCCAGTAGCAGGTAAGGTAAAGCTGTTGCACTGCTACTATCCATGAGCTCAGAATCAACACTATTTTTATTTAATTATAACTTTATCCTTGATTTTGCTGTGCTAATTGGGAATAAGCTGCAGTTGAGAACAATGATGACCTTGCCAACCACAGGCAATTCCTTTTCTATGTCACAACTCGATTGCAGCCATCCTTGCTATATATGGTAAAACTTTACATCCGACTCCCTGCTGCCCCTAAGGCAGTTGTCTTTGACAGAAGGTGTGTAAGTATGCGGTAGTGCCTGCTGATCTCCCTGGCATGCTTCCTCCCATCTTGTATCATCTAAGCCATGGAATATTGTATCTGAGGCACTTGCAAAGCAAATTTAACAATGTTTTTTTCAAAAGGCCACAAAATTGTCACTCAAAAATAAAAATATAAGACAAATTTTAAAAAGTCTATTAAACCAACTAATTAATAAAAGAGTCTGTAAATATTACAAAAAATGGAACATATTTGATCTCCTTTAAGAACGCCAACACGCATGACAGCTCTTATTCCATTTCAAATGTGCACCGAAGGCCCAATGAGAAAATGGACCAAATCCCACCGAAATGTGCCAGGTGTTCAATTAAATATTGTGTCAGATTTGGACTTTAATCAAGCTAAAGGGTTATGTGGGTAAAAGCACACAGCTTACAGTAACCTGCAGAATTGCATCCCAGTAGGAATTGGGTGTGAGGTGTACCCTATCAATTCAAAAATCCCCTGTGTCTGTGATACAACTGCTCTCCCATAGCTTAACACTGTAGAATTGGTCTCACTTCCACACAAGAATTGTATTATAGCCCCGTTATATGAACCTACCTCTGACTGAAAAAGAAACCAGACTCTCAGCCATTGATGAGGGTATTCTTGATTCATCTGATGGGAACTGCCTGGATGTTGCTCATGATCACTTTAATTTTCCATTCCTGCCATGTGCAAGTAGTTAATTCCTATTTTACATTTCCCATGCTCACTATTCCACTGTGACAATACAAGAGCTGAACATAGAAGTGGACCTATAACTCATTGCCCTAGCTGTGACACAGTGAAATGTGCTATATAATGAGGTGAATGAAAACATTCCATTTTAATGTGGGGCTTTACTGCAGTGTAGAGATTTGGATGAACTAGAGGTAAATCTGATGCAAGTATATTTTCTGATGCAATTGGATGTAGAAGTTGCTATTGATCAATATTTGTTGTGCTGGAATGGCAGTGCACGCTAGCAGTATATTACAGTATTAAATGTTTCCCATTTAAACAAAAAAGTCAAAATCAATCATTTCAAATATTTAATTGAGACCATTTTAAGACCCTTTCTTATCCTTTAATGGAGACAAATTACATTTTCAATGGTCAAGTACCATATTGTATCAATTGGTTCAACAATTTAATTTGGTACTGAAATTTTTCATACAATTCATTCTAAATGTAGTAAAAATTCTCTAAGAAATGCCGTTAGTAGGCAGTTATAACCTAGCCAGTACTGGAAGGTTCCTTCCAAACAGTTCAGACACTGTGTTGGCACTATGGAACCTTATTTCAATGCCATCAACCTTGCAGCATAGAAAATGGCAGCACTGACTTCAAATCAGCTTTGCATGCTGACTGACATCACAATATGTCTACCCTGCATACATACAGTGCAAACTCCTCATGCCCACACTAATGTACTCACCACAATAGGACCCTGCATGAACTGTACTAGATGTGTGTGCACAGTAATATAGCAGATCCTAGAGACAAATTTTACAGCCACAGTGCTTTATGTCTCAACACAAAATAAATGGATGCTGTAACTCTTTCGAATACAAACACATTTTCCATCTGTTCCTATTCAGATGAAGTTACATTGTTTCATAGTTTGCCATTGTGAGATGTGAACTCTTGATCTTGGGGTTACAAACCCAGTACCATAACCACTTGGCTATTTAAGCCAAGTCCAAATATGGAACGCTTCACGAATTTGCGTGTCATCCTTGCGCAGGGGCCATGCTAATCTTCTCTGTATCGTTCCAATTTTAGTATATGTGCTGCCGAAGCGAGCACAATGGATGCTGTAACATTAGGGTTTTGAAGATCCAGTTCAATCACCCTCTATACATAGCAACAAGGAGGAATAAATTTAATCCAGATGGAATCAATCATGGTGATTTCTTTTCAAATGTAGAAGCTAACTGACCTGATCTATTTCTCTGAACTTATGCAACAATTTTTAAACACTATTATCCCATGACTGATTAAACAGGGCCAGTAGGTATCAGCTGTGACTCAGTTAATCTTTCCTCTGTGTTGTGGGTTCAAGTCCCATCCACAGACCTGAGTACAGAATCTAGGTTGACACTCCAATGCTGTAATAAGTGAGTGCGGCACTGCTGGAGGTGCTGTCTACAAGATGAGACATTAAAGTGAGGTCCCATTTGCCCAGTTAAGGGGGCATAAAAGATCGCAAAGTACTATTTTTGAAGAATAGCAAGGAAATTGTCCTTAGTAACCTGGCTATTATTATCTCTTGAGGAACATCATTAAAACAGATTGGTTATTATCGCCTTACTATGTACAAATTGCCTGCCACATTTCCAGCACTGGAACAGTGACTACAGTTTAAAAGAGCATTTAATTGATTGTAAAACACTCTGGGACATTCATGAGGTTTTGACAGATGTTATATAAATGCCAGTCTTTGCTTTTTCTTTTGGTACCAAGCAATGATTCATTTTTGTCTGACACATCTCATAACTATATATAGGTGTGAAATCACATTCTATCTCTTGGTGATACATGGACCACTGAGACCATTATTGTGCTGATATATCTACCCCAGCTGAAATCAGTTAGCTCAGGGGCAAGAATAAACCTGAGACTTTCCTAGGTTGAATGGCTTAGTTCCTTGCCAGATAAAATTAATTAGTTTCCACTTCAAATTTACATTTAAACTTTTGTTATGGACTTGATTTTCCAGACAGGTTTCTCATTAGAAACATCAAACTTTATTTACGGGCTGCATCAGCAGTTACAAGCTTCCATCAAGCTCTCCAACTAAGAAACATCCCGCTGTAAGATTCCTTGTGCTTAGAGCTAATTCGTTCACACTGTCATGTGGTACTATATAATATAATAAGTCTTAAAGCTACAGTCAGTACATTCCTTAAAGCTACAATTGCTACATTCCTTTCCCCTTCACATTTTTTTGTACAGTTTGTATTTACAAGAACATCGACCTTCATGACATTACAAATGTATACACAAGTCATGGAATTATAAGCTCAGTCTCTCAGGTGGTTTCCTGATCTGGGTGGAACGTCATAACTCCACGACTTTTGAATCTCTTACAGGATCCATATTATCTGGAATCACAGCAACATCAGGTACCTCTTTAGACACAGGCAGTTCAGTGTTATCTACTCTGACAGAGACATCTAGTCTGTCTATTCATGGTTGAACAATTTCAACATGACCATGGGTTCTACAGTGGTTACAGGTGGAACATAATTTTGTTGAGGTTTCTCCCTTCTTCTCAAATAATCTTTGTGTTTGCGGGTGATCCAGTCCTCCACTTCTACATGGTTCAACAAGGGTCCAGTCACAGAAACTATTATAGCAGGCAACCACTCGCATCTTGGAAGTTATACAACTTTTTCTTTCAATGCCTCTTTGTAGCTTCATTTAGCTGATTCTTCAGCTCTTTGCTAGACAGCAAGCTTCACTGAGATGGCACTGCCCAGCTCTGGATTCCTGTCTCCTGGCTGTATTCAGCTATATATGACCCCCAGGGATTCACCTGAGCCCTCTCCAGTTACCAGGACCTCCCCTGAGCCCTCTCCGATTATCAGGGCTTGCCTTGAGCCCTCTTTGAGTTTGTTCTGCTGTGCTTCCATTCTACTGTTAAAGACAGTCTTTATTTCGTCATGTTGCTAAATGGTTACACATTCCTTTCTCATTTGATCTTGAAGACAATCAACTGGTCTTTCAATTGTTTATTTTCTGGTTGCCCTCCTTCTGGGGCATCCTGTTGCCCTTGGCAGGGTTGCCCTCTCTCTGGGGTCTCTTGTTCCCTTTGGCAAAGTTGCCCTCTCTCTGAAGTACCTTGTTGCCTTCAGCAGAGTTGCACCCTCTCTAGGGTCTCTTTTTACCTGTATTGAGAGTTGCCCTCTCTCTAGGATCTCTTCTAATTTTTTGTCCATAGCCATTTTTTTTTGTATTTGCCATTTTAAATGTATTGCTGCTTTAAGAGCAGTCACCTTTTTATTTTAAACTCTGGTTGTCTCTGCAGCTGTCAGTTTTTCTGTGCTATTTTTGAGTTTCCCGCACTTTTTGTGTTTTGGCAGGCTCACTGGCAAATGTGGCTGCCTTTTTTTTAACTTGGTAAAACCTCGTCCCTGTTTGGAAAAAACACAGCAGCGATTTCTTCTCCCTTTCTGATTCTGCTGGGTTTTTTTCTTTTTTTTAACTAGCTCTGCAGGTTCTTTTTATATTGGATGTCCCGCACTTTGGGGGACCCAGCAGCCTCGTGGCCTGATCGGGATTGTTTTTTTTCTTTAACTTTAAAACCATAGCATTGATTTCTGCTCTGATTGCCCTTTTTTTTAACTTGCAAGCTGTCAGCTTTGCAGTGAGCTGTTTTTTTTAACTCTGCTGTCTTTTTGTTTTAACTGTGCACTGCAGGTTGTTTTTAAACCTTTCACTTGCAGCTGTGTGCCAGCTTCTCTAACCTATTGAGCCTGCAGGGCTGCCACATATTTTACAATTAAGTACAGATTCTCCTTTTATTTTTGCCTCTGCAGGCCCTGCTTTTTTAAATGTCGGGAGTGCTCCAGGAGGTTTCTCAGCCACTTGGATCAAGCCCTTTTTAAAGTTAAAATAATAGGGCTTCTGTTTCCTCTGTTTGAACTCTGCAGCTTACCTGGTGACCATAAGGCTATAAGACATAGGAGCAGAAATAGGCCATTCAGCCCATCGAGTCTAGTCCACCATTCAATGAGATCATGGTTGATCTGATAATCCTCAATTCCACTTTCCTGCCTTTTCTCCATAACCCCTGATTCCCTCACTGATTAAAAATCTGTCTCTCTCAGCCTTGAATATATTTAACAATCCAACCTCTATAGCCCTCTGCAGTAAAAAAAATCCACAGATTCACTACCCTCTGGGAGACGAAATTCCTCCCCATCTCTGTCTTAAATTGGTGATCTTTTACTCTGAGATTATGCCCTTCAGTCCTAGACTCTCCCACATGGGGAAAGAACCTCTCAGCATCAACCCTGTCAAGCCCCTTAAGAATCTTATATGTTTCAATAAGTTCGCCAGTGTGTATATTTTCCTTTTATTTTGTTTAATCAAGAGACTCATAGTCACTGGGTGATGAACAATGCTGGACCCAATCCCATCCTTGTTGCTAGTTTGTTATGGACTTGATTTTCCAGACAGGTTCCTCATTAGAAACATTAAACTTTATTTACAGGCTGCAGCTGCAGTTACGTGCTTCCATCAAGCTCCACAACTAGATGAAGTCCCACTGTAAGGTTCCCCACACTTAGGACTGATTGTTCAGTATCACATGAGGATGTAACTAGTAGAATAGATAAGGAAGAACCAGTGGATGTGGCATATTTGAATTTCAAGAAGGCTTTTGATAAGGCGCCACATAAGAGGCTCGTGGGCAAAATTAAAACTCTTGGAATTGGGGGTAATATGCTAGCATGGATTGAGAATTGGTTGACAGACCAGAAACAGAGAGTGGAAATAAATGGGTCCTTTTTCGGCTGGCAGGCGATAACTAGTGCTGTACCACAGAGATCAGTACTTGGGCCCCAGCTATTAACGATATATATATGTGTCTTGGATGAGGTAACCAAATGCAATATTTCCAAGTTTGCTGATGACACAAAACTGAACGGGGTTGCGAGCTGTGAGGAGGATACAAGAAGGCTTCAAGGTGATTTAGGCAAGTTGTATGTGTGGGCAAACACACGGCAGATACAGATAAGTATGAAGTTATATGCTTCGGTGTGAAGAACAGAAAGGCAGAGCATTCTTTAAATGGTGATATATTGGGAAATATTGATGTACAAAGGGATCTGGGTGTCCTTGTACACCAGTCAATGAAAGTAAATAGGTAGGTGCAGCAAGCAATTAGGAAGACAAGAGGATTCGAGTTCAGAAGTAGGGATGGCTTACTGCAGTTATACAGCACCTTGTTGAGACCATACCTGGAGTATTGCATGCAGTTTTGGTTTCCTTACCTAAAAAAGGATATAAATTGCCACTGAGGGAGTGCAGAAAAGGTTGACTAGGCTGATACTGGGGATGGCAGGACTGTCGGATGAGGAGAGATTGGTTCGACTGAGCCTGTATTCACTAGAGTTTAGAAGAATGAGAGGGGATTTGATTGAAACATTTAAAATTCTAACAGGGCTAGACAGACTGGATGCAGGGAGGACGTTTTCCCTGGTTGTGGAGTCTAGAACCAGGGGCCACAGTCTCAGGATACAGGGCAGGCCATTTAGGACTGAGATAAGGAAATATTTCTTCACTCAGAGGGTGGTCAACCTGTAGAATTCTCTACAACAAAAGGCTGTGGAGGCTGTGTCACTGAGTATATTCAAGAAAGAAATTGATAATTTTTTGGATATTAGGGACATCAAAGGGTATGGAGAGAAAGTGGGGATCTGGCGTTGAGATAGAGGATCAGCCATGATCATATTGAATGGCAGAGCAGGCTTGAAGGGCCCAACTCCTGCTCCTGGTATCTATGTTTCTATGATACTATACAACACAATAAGTCTTAAAGCTACAGCCCCTACATTCCTTAAAGCTACAATTACTACAACTTCCTTTCAATTTGTGCACCCATCACAATCTTGGCATCTTTTGAGAGGCAAGAAGTACTGTCCTCAAATCTCTGCCAATTGGTGTGTCCCATCTATTAATTGTCACTTTTGCACAACTTATCTATTTGCATTTGGCATCTAAGGACTAGATGATGATCTAAATGATAGCATGAGGATAAACCTAAGTACTGACAATTTATTAAATAATGGCCTTGTACACCAGTCAAATGAAAATAAATAGGCAGGTGTAGCAAGCAATTAGGATGCTATTGGTTCTCTATTTCTACCCAAGATAATATTTCTAACATAATTCAGAATTTTTTGAACAATTTATCACTTATGAACACCTGTGTTGATAGTCAATATTGTGCATTTCAGCTAATTCCAACTTCTCTCCCAATGTAAATGCAACCTAAATGGAAAATTAATTTGAAAAACACGGTATAGTTTGAGAAACAAATATCAATTATTTCACCATTGAGTCAAAAATCTTGTGTAAATATTTTGCTCTCTGACTTAATTCAAATGTGGGAAAAAATAATTCTTATCAAATCCATAATTGGAAAGTGTTCAGAAGAACTGCTTTGACCCCTTACAGTCACAGCAATGAAACATTTCAAAATGGCCTATCCTGTTGAAGAGAAATACCTCCTCATGATTCTACTTCATAATGCCTCTGTGGAGAGCAATTGGATTGCTTAGTCAGATTTTATATGTGTTTTATCAGAAACTTTAATTTGTGCTCAATAAACTTTCACTTCTTAAGTAAAACAATTACACGCAACTAGTCTGCATTCCGAAGCTGAAGGTGTTTTACGAACCTAACTTTTAATGAAAACGGAGACATGAATTTACCACATGATAATATAACATTCAACCAGTATCTGAGGAATATGAAGCTAAATTAGACAATGTATTCAGTTAAGGGTTATGACAAAGCAACAGGGATATGGTATTTATGGCTAATTTCAATGTTTAATTGCATATAATAACATTCACACATCATAACACATGAAAATATGTTCTTAATTAAATATTATAGATTGCACAAACCTAGTTAGATATTGGCAGCAATAAAACATGTTGCACCTTCCAGAAAATCCAAGTTTTATTATTCAAGTCAACCTCCCATCTTGGACTGGCTTTCCATTGGGAGCTACTAAAATGGAAATGGCCCCAGGTAAGGATAAAAAAAAAAATTCCTTCCTCTCCAGAGCTGTAAACGATATTAAAGCTCCTTCCAGAGACAGTATGGGACAAAAGAAAATGGCCGTCAAAAATCAATAACATGACAATACAATTGGAGGCAGGAAAGAGCCTGTGGGAAAACGATGAAGTGATGTAGCATCTGTGTGTTTCTGTCGAAGTGGAGAGTGTGGAACAGTACTTGTGGAGAGGGTCTTGTCTTGTTGCTGGCTCACAGACAGCAGCATAAAGGATGATGGTCCACTTTCAGGGTTGGAAACTTGAAAACCAATAGAGAATAGACAGCACAGATGTCAAATGGGAAGGCCATGATTGACCAACTTTATTGAACTTTGAAAAATTAACAGAAAGCGCAGACAGGGGTAATGCAGCAAACCATATATATTTGGATTTTCAAAAGGCCTTTGATAAGATATCACACCTCTTTCTTCTTCTTAGGTAGTCCCTTGGAATTGTGGGTGATTTGCTTCCACTCTGGTTCAACGGAAAATAGTCCAGATTTTCCAGATTTCCCCCCTGACAGTTGACCTTAATCAGTGAGAGGCGGTGATGTGGGAGCTGGTTGGGCGAAGACCTTAATTTTCTGCGTATTTACTGATAGGCCCATTTTCTCATATGCTTCAGCGAAGGAATCAGCAATGATTTGGAGCTCAGTTTCTGAGTGAGCACACTCACAAGCATCATCTGCATACTGAAACGTAGTAAACTCATGACAAGTGTGGCTTTATGTGGGGTCAAGTTGAGTACTCCTCCTTTCTAATCTGGTTTTTTATATGCGTGACAGTGGCTCTGTAATGACTTGACGGAGCGGATGAGTTTCAACAAGAAACAGATAAACTTTATTACAGAGAACTTTTCAGATGCTACATACTCAATCAGGACCCTCGCCAGGAAGCCCCCCTCCCCGGATTACGTACGCTTAGGGATCATTGCTTGGAGCCTCCAAGAACATCACATGATCCCTGGTAGACAGCAGGAGAGGGAATAACTTCAGTAACTACATTTCCTCCCCCTTTATTTTTTTACAGTTTCTATTTACAGAGGACATTTGAATATCCAATAACATACACATATATGCAACATCAGGTGATTAAATATTGAGTCTCTGTGGTGCTTTCCTTATTCGGTTAGAGAGGAATAGCTCCACCACTTGAGATTCTTCCACCGGATCAACATGATCAGAAACTGCAACATGAGATACATCATTAGAAAGTGGCAGTTCAGGGTGAGGCAACTCTACAAAGACATCAGGCATGTCTATTCTAGGTCGATCTGTCACCTCAGGGATTAATGGTTCCATGTTAAGCACAGGCGGAATAGTTGGGTGTTGGAATATCTCGCTATCACAAATATGGTCCATGTGTTTTTGAACAATTCCCTGTCTTCCACTTCCACCTGGAAGGATAAGGGACAAGTCTCTGAGACAAAGGTTCCAGGAACCCAACAAGGTCCACTTCTGAAATTCTGCATGAACGCTATGTCACCTACAGTGAATGTACGAGCTTTGCTATGAATATCGTGATTCAATTTTTGATTTCTCTGATTCCTCTCTACCTTCCCCTCTAAATTTGGAAACACCAGACTTACCCTTGTACATAAGCAGCGCTTCCTCAATAATTCAGATTTTGTTCAACCCCTAGCTAAATGAGGCATCGTATGATAATTGAGAAGGAAGTGGGAAAGTCAAGTTTCTACAGTATCTTCTGGTAACTTCTTCATTCCAGATTTGCAAATTTGCAAAGCTCTCTCAGCTAAACCATTTGATGAGGGATGATATGGTGCTGTTTTAATATGTCTGATTCCATTTAAATTCATGTATCTCTGAAACTCTGTACTGGTAAAGACTGTACTGTTAACCGAAATAATATCTTCCGGTGGGCCATGTATGCTAAAACACTGACGCAGCTTTTCAGTAGTTGCACTTGATGTCAGTGATCTGACTTCATCCATCCATTTAGAATGCACATCTACAATCAAGAAAAAACATGGTACCTAAGAATGGTCCTATATAATCAATATGTAGTCTAACCCAGTGTCAACCAGGCCACTCCCACGGATGCAATGAAGCTGAAACAGGCAACTTCTGTTGTTGCTGACAGTAGAGACAGTGCTTGACCATGCTTTCAATGTCACTGTTTATGCCTGGTCACCAGACATAGCTTCGCACAAGCATTTTCATCTTTGATATGCCTGGATGTGCACTGTGAAGCTCTGTCAAGAGTGATTCTCTTCCTTGCAAATGGAGAACAACTCTTGATCCCTGCAACAAAATTCCACTTTGACAATTTAACTTTGTTTTTTGGGCATGGAATGGTCTCATCTCTTCAGATACGGATGAATTTGACTGCCCTTGTAAAACAAGGACTCTGACTTTCAATGGAATTGGACCTCTATGTCCAATTTCTAATTTGCTTTGCGCACACAGGCGGAAAATCCAAGAAATTCAGTACAAGCACAACTTCTTGTGGCACTGGACCATGTACAATGCTATCTGGTAACAGGAGACAACTGAATATGTCCTCATTTGCAATATATAAGCCAGCATTGCATAAAGGTGTACTGATACATAGATAATATCAAAGCCAAACATTGTATATTGGTGATGCTATTGGCGGAATGACTTTATCTTCACTGAATAAACCCTTTAATGGTTCATGGGTCCGACACAATGGTGAAATGTTATACATGCATGTACTGGTGGAATTTCTTCACTCTGAATACCACTGATAAATCTTCCTTTCCTAGCTGGGAATAACCCTCCTTGGCTGTGGAGAGGATTCTCAAAACATTGCCAATGGGCCTTTCTGATCCACTTTCCATTCTGTGTGATAACATGGCTCCTACACCATAAGGAGAAACATTATATGTTAATACCAATTCTTTCGATGGGCTGTAGTGTACCAATGAACACAATGGGTGAACAGTTTCTTTACTTTCACAAAGGCTTCTTCATGTTGTGAATTCCACAGTCAATGATGATTCTTTTTTAACACCAAGGGGAGAATTTTCTCCCTGTCGGGGGGAGTTGGGCAGGAGTGGGCGCAGGCATGCGCGCAGCTGATTGCCGCCTGCAATCGACTGGGTGCCACCATTTTACATGTGCAAGCCAATTAAGGTTGGACGGGCAGCTCGGTTTATTGCTTTAGTTGATAGTTAACTCCTTTGACAGTTCAGCGGGCATGCAGCTGACTTGGGTGCAAAGTGAAAAGCTGAATGACGCGCAGTGACGTCGGGACGCACGCCTGACATCACAGCATCATTTTATGCCTAGGCCAGCGACCCCCCCGCCCCCAACTATTGGATGGTGAAGGTACATCTTTTATCGCCCAAACCTGCTACCAGATGCAAACCCATGGCGTCCACCCTTTGACACAGTTAAGTAACTTCTGGCACTTGGAATGTACATTTTTCTTTCTTTAAACATACTCCGGCTTCCATAAATCTTCTCAGCACCTCCTCCAGGTTGGCCAAGTGTTCAGTCTCAGTTGACCCTGTGATCAGTATATCACCTAGGTACACTATCACTCAGGGAAGTCTTGCAAAAGACTCTCCATTTTTCTCATGGAAGGTTGCACATGCAGACAAAACTCATTAGGGTAGGCAAGTGTACTGATATGGACCCTTGTGTATGTTGATAGTCACGTATCCTCTGGATGTGCTATCCAGCTCTAATTGTTGGTAAGCATGGCTCATATCCAATTTTGTACAGGATTTGCCTCTAGCTAGCTTTGCATATAAGTCGCCTATCCTTGGAATGGAGTATGTATCCAGTTTGGCTGCCTTTTTAATGTTAATTTATAGTTCTCACAAATGCATATGGTTTGGCCAGGCTCAACCACTGGAACTATGGGTGCTGCCCATTCTGAGAATTGGACAGGTTAGATGACCCCCAGCTTTTCTAACCAGCACAGTTCTGCATCCACCTTCTCCTTCAACACATAAGGCACAGGTCTGGCTATAAAAAAATGTTGTGTCACCTGAGGATCCACATATATTTTTGCTTGCAAGCCTTTTAACTTCCCTAACTCATCCCAAAATACATTGTCATATTTCCTTAGCTGTTCAGCAACTCCTCCTGTTTTTGGGTGAAATATTTCAGACCAGTCAAGCTTGTTTTCTGTAACCAATCTCAGTCCAGAAGACTAGGTCCTTCTCCTGTCACTATTATCACTGGAAGCTGAGCTGTCTGTTGCCTATAAGACACCGGTACTGTTGTGATACCCTTTACATGTATAGATTCTCCAATGTATGTCTTTAATTTAACAGTTGTCTGCTCCAGGTTCAGTGGCTGAGAAACTTTAAATGTGTGCTCTCCCACCACTGTGGTTGAGGCTCCCATATCTACCTCCATTATTAGTGGCTTCCCATTAACTTGGATTGTGACAGTCATAGGTTTGGTTTTTGCAGCGGTGAGGTGATGTTATACAGGGAATAAATGTCGGTGCTGGCAGCTTCAGGTTCTGCTGTATTTTTCAACTCAATCATGTTGGTTTGCTGTTTTATGGGCTGTTTCAACTGTGCCCTGAATTGCCTTACTACATGACCTTTCCTATGGCAGTAATGGCATTCTGCCGCCTTAAATCCACAGGTATCTGGTCCGTAGTCACCCCCACATCTTTAACAAATTAACTGTGGATTCGCTGCTGAAGTGTTTCTACTAGGCATTTTTGTGTTTCTAACAGCGGACGTTGCCTCTTGCTTAGCTGCTGTGTCTCTGGTTTTTGCGCCACACCCAGCTGTAGGTTCCCGCCCTACATGAAGAACAGCGCCATCTTGCATGTGTTGTAAAGCCTGCAAGTCTCTCGCAGCACTTTCCATGGCGAGGGATATTTCCAGGTTGCGCTTCAAATTAATGTAGACCTCTGTGAGTAAATGGAGCTGAATGGCATCGTCTTGAACTCTACAAACTAATTGGTCCCATAAAATTTCATTTAGTGTGTCCCCAAAGTCACAGTGTTCTGTCAACTGCTTCATCTTTGCTACATAGGTTGTGATGATCTCCTATGGCCCTAACTCTGGAATTAAACTTAAACTGCTGCATTATTACAGATGGCTTTGTCTGGAAATGCATCACCATGAGGTCTGCTAATTCATTAAAGGACTTAGAATTGGACATGTTCAGGGCTGTCAGGCTGCAGATGAGATTGTATATCTTGCTACCACATACACTCAAAAGGATGGCTTTCTGCTTTTCCTCCGTGGTAATTCTGTTCTCTGCAAATTAAAACCTAAGGCATTCTACATACTGGCTCCATTCTTCCATAGTCACATCGTAAGGATCAATTCTGCCAAAGAGTGGCATGACTGGTGAGTAGTCTTTTCTTTTTTCTTAAGATTCTATGTATTCACAGTAACAAGGCAAAGTGCAGCGTCGGAGCTATTCTATCCTCGTTGCCAAATGTAATGATTTGACAGACCGGACAGGTTTCAACAAGAAACAGATAAACTTTATTACAGAGAGCTTTTCAGGTGCTACATACTCGATCACAGCCCTCGTCAGGAAGCCCTCCCACCTCCAGATTACCAGCCCTTATGGCTCAGTGGTCGGAACCTCCAAGAACATCACGTGACTCCTGATAGACAGCAGGAGAGGTTATACCTTCAGTTACTACAGGCTCACTCTCAATACATGCAGGACAGATATTGTTACATGCACACCATAATCCAAGGGAATGTTTGTTATAAGGACAAATAAATACATTGCACATCCCCAGGCCAAGTGTCATCACAAAAACAGAAAATACTTGGTACAACTACAGAGATACAGAGAAATGAAGAGTTAACACTGAAGAGAAGAGATTTCTGCTGCTTTCCTGGGAAGCTTCTCCTCTTTACATTTAATGGCAATAGACCAACAAAAGAAGCCAATAGCAATGTAGGAGGTGCTTGGTGCTCAGTGGGAGTACAAAACAAGAAGATTGATAAGAGAAGGGATGGGGTAGTTGGGGTTGCTACTCATAAGGGTGCAGTGGTAGGAGCTTCAGTGGTGCTTTAGGAAAGCATCAACATTATATCAGAAGGTACCTGCCTTGCTCAAGAGAAACAGCAGTCTAGGAATGGGGTAAGATAGTGGAAAGGCAGAGAAGTTGTAATGGGTTTGGATAGGGATTGGAATGGGGGCACAATACCCAAGAAGGAAGAAACAAAAGGTGGAATAGTTTCTAAAAAAATAATGAATCAGATTGAATTTTGGCTATTTCCATATTTTAGGACACCATCAGCTTTCTCAGCGGTAACTTCATCTCAGTCTGCAAGTACTGGTAGGAGGGCATACAGCACCACCCCAGCAGCCTGACCTGCCTGATACTCTTCCATGAGTCATCAGAGGGGGAAGTGAAGTAGTGCAAGGCTTGGTGCCAGGGGCAGAGTAGGAATCAAGATAGGATCAGGGGAATGGACTCACAGAGGCTGGGGTCGATTAAGGGTGACTGGAGTCACAAGGGCTAGTCAATCAAGAAGGCCCGGAGTCACAAGGGCCAGAGCTGATTGAGGGGGCATATAGTGTCATGAGACTGGGGGACAATCTAGGGAGCCTTTGAGTTGAGATATCTACAGATCATGGGGCCAGACACCTGGAGCTGCTGAGTGTGAGTGAGGGGTCAGAGGCAAGGGATGGGGGTGCGGGAGTGCAAGGGCAAAGTTATGGTCTGGGGAATGATGGTGATTGGGAGGGTGGTTAAATGTAGAATCCAGAGTCAAGTGGGGGAACTCCTGCTCCTCCTGGCTCCATGCTTACATACCTTCTTTGTTTCAGGAAAACTCTGGGTTGGTTTTCCTCAGTGCAGTCACTGGCACAGACACTGGCTCTCTCAGAGTAAACCAAACTTGGAGATGGGACCTTAAGCAGGCATTATGTCTCTTATCTATATATTCAAAGAGCTGAATACCTGCATCTGACATGGGTAAAGGACTTCTCTTGCTTATACTTACCCATTACGGCAGTGGATTGCAAGAAGTGCTTGTGTACTCCCTTCCAATGTTTATAGGTGATAAACTGACACTGCAAGATTTATTTTCGAAGTCTCAATGCCACAGGCCTATATCCAAGTGAGTGATCAACATTTTGAAAGGTATGGATAATCCCTTGGAAGTGAAAAGTGTCTCAAGGCATTTTTGTAAAACAAGATTTATTTTCAACAGCTCAACCATTAGAGGTAATGCTCACCTCTGCAGGTTTGTTTCCTCAACATTTTTCTGACAGAAATCTAGAAATAAAATCATCATAGTTTGATTAGCCAGAGTTCAAAAATGAATGGGGGATCCAAAATTTGACAGGCTGAAGAGAATTTCAATTACAATTCATTATGTAACAGATACTTTATCTTGTTCATCATCTATAGATTTGATGATGGGTGCTATCAGTTGTAGTAATTAGTATGCTTAATGCAGGACCAAATACAGTTTGGATAGGCTGTTCCTCCAAGCCTGCAAAAAGCAGAAAAGGAACAGATGTTATAATAGTGGTTGTGAGACCTCCAAGTGTGTTTATATTGCAATATACTGTATGTGATTGATATACCCTTGTGCTGGCTGTACAGCCGACTGCTGTTAGGAAAGCTGAGATTTAAATTTGTTTTCTATCACTGCTTTGGTCAAAATGGATCCCCCATCACACTTCTCATCCTCTGCCACAACAGAACACAGTAATGGCCAGGTCAGGCAGGTAGCCAGAAATCCTGCTCCATTGCACCTCCAGCAGCACAGCAGGTCCTCAGGATGTTCAGCACCTATGCCTCAAGTTGAGTCAGGGAAAATTTTAAGTGAAATATTTCAGAGGAAGAATAAAGTTCCTATTTCTTACCTTTCCTCCCTCACTCCCAAAAACATCATGCATTATTAAAGAAACAGGTTTTTCACATCATCTTATCCCCACTGCAGCTTTATATAAACACAATCAATGGGCAGAAATAAAACAGTTGGTCCATTATGCCTGCAGCACATCATCTTGACGGACACTTCTTTTTTCCCCCTGAGTTTCCCACTGCCCCTACTCCACTCCATGTAATCTGGGAGAGGCAAAGCAGCAGAAAAAGAACAGCTTTAATAAGGGAACAGATACTCATTAAAATTCCTCTCTGACCCCACCAGGCGATCACAACCAGTTCAGGGATCACACAGACCTAAAAAGACACTTAACTTCTATATCATGTGATCTCTGCCTGCTCAGGAACTGATTCAGCTCCCCTCTGAAACCATACAGTGAGTCAGCAGCCACTACACCAGGTGGCAATGTGTTCCAGAGGCTCACTACTCTCTGGAAAAAGAAGAATTGCCTAACATTCAGTCTATTCCTGGTTTCACAGAGTTTAAACTTATATCCCCAGTCTGTTATCTATATCCAATCTGTTAAACTGGAATAATCTATCTACAGGGTCATTATCCAGCTCCTTAGTATTTTATAGGCCTCTATCAGATCATCTCTAAGTCTGCATTGCTGTAAAGTAAATCAACCAAAGTCCCTGAGCATTTCTAAGTAGCTGAAGTTCTTTGTGCCAGGAATCATTCCTTTAGCTGTCCTCTGGACCTATTCCATGGCCACAGGACAGCCAAAGGAAACAAATAAAACAGATTATAAGAGCACAAGCAACTGGAGCAGAAATAGGCCATCTTGTCCCTTGAGGCTACTCTAGCATTCACTACTAAATGACTGACATTTGACCTCAATTCCACTATCCCACCTGTTATGATGCAGCAAATGATGTGTTCCAGGTGGACCAAATCCACAAGGGAAACTTGGTTGTGCTATCACAGCAGTTTTGCAATTTGTATTAATTACAAGAAGATGTGTGCATTGAATTCAGAAGTAATGACTGTTAGAGATTTTAAAAATTAAATTAAAATATTTATTCACAAAATAAAAGACGTCAAACACATACATAAGACCACCATTACTTAATACTATAACAACTCCTAAAATTCCTAATTAACCTGACTCCCAGTTACACACTCCCTTTAAGGCAACAGTCCAAAATAGATTTTAGATTTTTAAAAAACCCCAGCAAGTTAGCACGGTATCCATTTGAAAGGGGTATTCCAAGTGTCTTTCTCCAACTTGAGTTACTGGACACAACTGACCAATGCTCAAATGGCTGGAGGCTTCTTGAAGGCTGTTTCATATACTCCTGTTAGATCTTACATGCCCCTTTCCTGACATACTCTTTCATTCTCCTTTATATATATTTCTCTCTCTTTAATATGTAAATTTTATTGTTCCATATGTCTTTGAAATGGTACCTTTCCTATAATATAAAAACTTTCACATTGCCAATATTGTCACTAACCTTTGGGAAAAATAAACACACTCCTTTGCCTTGCTTATCTGGCTGGTTGTAAAAAGACTAACATCCCTTTGAAATCCAAACAATCCCTTCACTAATCTAAAAATAAAAATTCCCTTCACATCTTACATGCTAAGCTAGCATCCATGTTTACTCATTAACATTTCAAACACATTTCTATGCCTAGCTTCCTTTGATAATTTCAATCTTGCAGTCTGCCTGATTCCAAATGTAATTATGACACAGGCAGAACCATCTTCATTCACACCCATAAACCTATTTTACAATAAACCAGGAAAATATTCTGAAAATTATTACATTTTCCTAACACACTCAATCCCCAGATTCCAAAGATCTATCTATCTCAACTCTGAATATCCTCAATGATTGAGCATCCACAGCCAATGGGATTAGAGCCTCCCAAAGTCTCACACCATTTGAGTGAAGAAGTTTCTCCTCATACAAAAACAGAAAATGCTGGAAAAACTCAGCAGGTCTAAAAGCACCTGTGGAGAAAAAAAACAGAGTTAATGTTTTGAGTCCGTATGACTCATTTTTAGTTTCTCCTCATCTCAGTCTTTAATGTTCCACCCCTTAACCTGAGATTATGGGCTGGATTTTGGCATCTGGACACTGGACAAACCCACATTGAACATCCAAAAATGGAGGTGGGAGGACCGTACATTTAAATTTCCCAGCTCATCCCTGTCAGCTGCCATTTTGACTAGTACAGGAAACATGACCGGTCACAACTCAGCATGCATGCAAACTGATGACAGGGATTCAACCCTTTAAATACCTGCCTTAATTTTGAATTTCCCTGAGTTTGCGATCTTCAGTGAGGCATCTTCATGTTGCTGAAGCCTGTGTGACATATCAGGTCAGTCAGTTCCTGAACTTTGGTGGAAGTTTGTTGTGGAGTTGGGAAATTTTTGACAGATAAGTTCAAATGGTTTTTCCAACTTTAACTATCATAATTAGGTGCTACATGATAAACTTTGTATGTTTTTAATGCAGTGATTGATTAAAGGGCACTGTTCTTAAAAGGTAACTGACCCTTAATTTGACCAGCATTGTGTTAGTGTTCAGATGCATTAGGGTACTTTTTCAGTGGATAAAGGCTCTTATGCAGTCAGCTCTCGAGGGTTCTTTTATGCAGCCGTGCAATAAAATCTCATTATGGATGCTTGGCTGAGTTTCAAATCCCACTAATGGTTTCAGCTTAGCAGGAGTTCTTTACACAATTGTTAAGGGGACCGTGAGCTTTGTTTGCTTGACAGTTTTATGACCGTTAAATAGGATTATGTTTCTTTGAAGTGGTTTGTGAATGTCTGTTTTTGTTACCAGATTTAAAAACATAAGAACATAAGGAATAGGAACAGTAGACCATTTGGCCCCTCAAGCCTGCTGCACCATTCAATAAGATCATGGCTGATTTTCTTGTGTTTCGATTCCCACATTCCCATCTAACCCCAATAACCTTTGATTCTCTTGCCTAACAATAAACTATCTACCTCTGCCTTAAAATATTCAATGACCCCACCTCCACCACCTTCTGTGGCAGAGAATTCCATAGTCGCATAACCCTTTGAGAGAAAAAAATTCTCCTCATTTCTGTCCTATAAGGGAGACCTTTAATTTTAAAACAGTGCCCCCTAGTTCTGGACTCACCCACAAACAGAAACATCCTTTCAATGACCACCTTGCCAAGGGCATTCAGAATCTTGCATACGTAAATCAAATCATCCCTCACTTTTCTAAACTCCAGTGGAAATAAGCCCTGTCTGGCCAACCTTTCCTTATAACACAGCTCACTCATTCCAGGTATCAATCCAGTAAACCTCCTTTTCACTGCCTCCATTGCATTTACATCCTTCCTTAAATAAGGGGACCAAATCTGCACACAGTATTCGAGGTGTAGTCTCACCAATGGCCTATATAACTGAAGCATAACATTCCTTAACTTTATGTTCAATCCCTCTCTTAATAAAGGATAGCATTCCATTAGGCTTCTATGGCACATGGGATACAGGGTAATTTGATAAGGTGGATTCAAAATTGGGTTAGTTGTAGGAGGCAGAGGGTGATGACAGAAGGATGCTTTGGTGACTGGAAACCAATGTCCAGTGGCACAGGGATCTGTGCTCGGTCCCCTATTATTTGTCATTTATATAAACGACATAGATGACTATGTGGGTGGTAGGATTAGTAAGTTTGTGGATGACACAAAGATTTGCCGGGTGGTTAACAGTGAGATTGAATGTCTTGGGCTACAGGAAGATATGGATGGGATGGTCAAATGGGCAGATATGTGGCAGATGGAATTTAACCCTGAAAAGTGTGAGGTCATACACTTTGGAACGATTAATTTGACAAGGAATTATCCAATGAATGGCATGGCACTAGGAAGTTCTGAGGAACAAAGGGACCTTGGCGTGTGTGTCCATAGATCTCTGAAGGCAGAAGGGCGTGTTAGTGGGGTGGTGAAAAAGACATATGGGACACTTGCCTTTATCAATTGAGGCATAGATTACAAAAGTAGGGAGGTCATGTTGGAGTACCTTGGTGAGGCCACAGCTGGAGTACTGTGTGCAGTCCTGGTCACCTCATTATAGGAAGGATGTGATTGCATTGGAGGGGGTGCAGAGGAAATTCACCAGGATGTTGCCTGGGATGAAACATTTAAGTTATAAAGAGAGTTTGGATAGACTTTGGTTGTTTTCGTTGGAGCAGAAAAGACTGAGGGGCGACCTGATCGAGTTGTACAAGATTATGAGGGGCATGGACGGGGTGGATAGGGAGCAGCTGTTCCCTTTAGTTGAAGGGTCAGTCACAAGGGGGCATAAGTTCAAGGTGAGGGGCAGGAGGTTTAGGGGGAATGTGAGGAAAAACTTTTTTATCCAGAGGGTGGTGACGGTCTGGAATGCGCTATCTGGGAGGGCAGTGGAGGTGGGTTGCCTCACATCCTTTAAAAAGTACCTAGATGAGTACTTGGCACATCATAACATTCAAGGCTATGGGCCAAGTGCTGGTAAATGGGATTAGGTAGGTAGGTCAGGTGTTTCTCACATGTCAGTGCAGACTCAATGGGCTGAAGGGCCTCTTCTTCACTGTGATTCTGTGAATCTTAATTATTTGATGTATCTGCATGAGTTTTCTGACTCATATACTAGAACACTTAGATCCCTCTGCACCTCAGAATTATGCAGCCATTCAAACTCCATTTGAAAAATACTATTGAAGTTTTTTGAAGGAGTAGCAGGCAAAGTGGATGAAGGGAAGCTTGTAGAATATTACTGTACTTGGATTTCCAGAAGGCATTTGATAAGGTACCACATCAACAATAATTACATGCATGGTGCAGTGGGTAACAAGCATATCCTTCCTTAGATAGAAGATTGGCTGGTTGGCAGAAAGCATTTTTATTTTATTCATTGCATGTGTGCGTTGCTGCCCAGGTCAGCATTTATTACCCATCCCTGGTTCTGAGAGCATTAAAGAGCCAACCACATTCTCCATTTAAGTAACACTCTGCTTTTTTGTTTCTCCTGCCAAAAACAACTTCACATTTTCCCACCTTAAACTCCATTTGCCAGATCTTTGCCCACTCATTCAACCTATCTATATCCATCTGCAACCTCCTCATGTCCTCTTCACAACATACTTCCTTACCTATCTTTGTGTTATCTGCAAAGTTGGCTGCCATGTCTTCACTCCCCTCATCTAAGCCATTGATGTAAATTATAAAAAGTTGAGTCCTCAGTACAGACCCCTTTGGGACTCCACTCATCACATCCTGCCAATCAGAAAAAGACTTAATTATGAATGGGGAAGGATGGCATAGTCATATTGTTGCTGAGCTAGTAATCCAGAGACCCAGGGGAATATTCTGGGGACGTGGGTTCAAATCCCACAATGGCAGATGGTGGAATTTCAATTCAATAAAAATCTGGAATTAAAAAGTCTAATGATGACCATCATGATACCATTGTTGACTGTTGTTAAAACCTATTGGGTTCACTAATGTCCTTTAGGGAAGGAAATCTGCTCTCCTTAACAGGTTTGGTCTCCAGGTAACTTCAAACACATAGCAATGTGGTTGGCTCTTTAATGCTCTCAGAACCAGAGATGGGTAATAAATGCTGACCTGGGCAGCAACACCCACATGCAATGAATAAAAAAAAAATGCTTTCTGCCAGCCAGCCAATCTTCTATCTAAGGAAGGATATGCTTGTTACCCAATACACCATGCATGTAATTATTTTTGATATGGCACCTTATCAAATGCCTTCTGGAAATCCAAGTACAGTAATGTCTACAAGCTTCCCTTCATCCATTTTGCATGCTACTCCTTCAAAAAACTCCAATAGTATTTTTCAAATGGAGTTTGAATGGCTGTGTGTTTGATTGACAGTTTTATGGGCTCCAAAGAGGAGCTTTTCTTTCAAATGGAGTTTGAATGGATGATTGTTTATTTTTGAAAATTTTATGAACATTTCAAAGCCTTCCCAGTGTTATTATAAGTCTGATAAGGGGGCATAGAGTAGGCATAGGATATGTGAGAGAATATAGAGGGCACATGGAACCATTGAGGTGCCATGGGGGCTAGGAGGGGGATAAGGAAGGTGAGGTTAAGTGTAAGAGGCTTAACAGTCATAAGCAGAATTAGGTCAATGTCCCAGCGAATGGAGATGGGCCTTCCACACTGCCAGCCTCAGCATCCAACAACCTCCATTCCCACCTCATGCCTGCTTCGGTAAGAGGCCCCTACTCCAGCCTGACCACAGCTCTCTGGGAGGAAAATAACATGTGCGTGCTGGTTTATATAGGCCCGGCTCACAATTCCTGACCCAGAGAAGAAAATCTGGTTCCCCCACCTCCTGGTTCAACATTCTCCAGCCAGCAACTACTCTGTCAAGCTCCTTCATAATCTTTTAAGTTTCAATGATATCATCTCTCACCTTTCTAAACTCCAGAGAGTATAGGCCCATCTACACAACCTGTCACCCAGGAATAAATCATGCCTCCAAGGCAAGCATATCCTTCCTTAGATAAGGTGACAAGAACTGTACTACAGATGTTGTGAACCCACAGTGGCAGCTGATACTCTCTGTTAATAGTATTTTTAATGCTAAGGATAACCAGGTGAAGGGCATTGATTGATTAAGTACCTTGAGCACATGAAAGGAGAGATTCCGATACACTGGGTCTTGGTTAGGGAGCAGACATTTGTAATGTTGCATTCTGTAAATAAATCTAGTATTAAGTAAAAGGTTGGCACCAGTTTCCTATTTCACCATCTGGCCTCAGAATTATTTAACACTCTGGAATCTGTGGGGGAACCACCATTGATGGGAAAGCTGCAACAAGCAATCAAATGGATGAAAAATAACAAAGCCTTTGACCCCAATGGTATTCCAGCTGAGATCTTCAAAGCTGATGGATTTTTGCTCACATCAAGACTCCTACTACTTGCACTCATCCTACACGTTTGGAAGGAAAAAGAACTCTCCACTGACTTAAGGAATGTGACAATAGTTATCTTCAGACAGGCGGGGTTGGGGGTGGGGGGGGCGGGGGGGGATCTTCAATGCTGTGGGAGCTATCTAAATATTTCACTCTCGCCCATAGCAGGAAAATCCTGACAAGCATTCTCCTGGATTGTGCTCCAAATGTTTGGATGTCCAACAAATTTCACAATCCTGCAGTTGATTCATGATGATACAAGTGCAACCATCTTGAGTGGGAGTACTGAAATAGATACCTTCAAAATCTGGACCAGGGCCAAGCAAGGCTGTGTAATAGACTCCATATATTTACAATCTACCTGACAGTGGCTATTCACCTCATTAAAGGTAAAAGTGCCCTCTGGTTTCAGCATTAAATACTTTATAGATTGAAAACTCTTTAATTTCATTCACCTCTGTGCTAAAATTGAACTGACCACCATAGACACACATGATCTACAGTTTGCGTATGATTATAGTGTCACTGCTCACTCTGCACTAGACTTGCATGCCATTCTTGATCTCTTCAATTCTTCATACAAGAAAATCAGACTGTCCTTTAATGTTGCCAAAACAAATGTCACATACCAACGCATACCTGGTTCATACAAGTTGAAGGAGAGACTCTGGAATATGTTGAGCACTTCCCATACCTTGCCAGCCACCTCTCTCAAAAGGCCACCATTGATGAGGAGATCTAACACTGGGTCAACTGTGCCAGCTCAGCCTTCTACAAACCAGGCAGTGGGTGTTTGATAACAAAAGCCTCTGCAAGTTAACTAAAGTCCTCATGCACAGAGCAGTTGTCATCACCATACCTCTGTACTACAGTGAGACCTGGACTGGGTAACACATAAAAGCACTAGAGAAATTCCATCAGCATTGCCTCCACCACATCCTGCGGGTTCAATCGAAAGGCTATAAAATAAATGCTCGTGTCCTTCTTGAAGCCAGCACAAGCATTCAGGCAAAACTCCTATAAAATCAACTTTGATGAGCTGGACACTGAGTCCGATGAACTCAACTGTCCCTCAACTCTCTAATGGCCAACATTCCAGAGAAGGACAAAGAAAACGCTTCAAAGAAACTCTTAAGCTATCCTTGAAGTGCGGTAGTATTGACACTATTGAATGGGAGGAGCTTGCTAGTAAGCATTCAGAATGGCAACAAATTGTCATTCAAGCTGCATTATGCTTCGAGTCACAATGGCTTAATGTCAAGGAGAGAAGTGGCAGTGAAGGAAAGAAAAGGAAGCCAATCCTGGAATCCAGATCCCACTCCCTCTTGGGATGCCCTGCCCTGCGGTCAACAAACTGCAGGTTGAGAAGCAGCCTGTTCAGTCACATTGCAGAAATTTGCAATCCTAAGTAGACATCATCCTTGAATTAAGGAATAGCCAAAGACAACAATGATGACACTGTGGGCTGAATTTTACATAGGGTGGGGGAGGGGGGTCTACATATTGCTCTTTCCCCCAACCTTCCTGGTAGATCCCTTGCTTGAGAGCTGTCAGCCAATCAGATTGACCAGCAGCTGAGTAGTCCCTGCAGATCCAGAGCTCCAGAACTCAGTAGTGGCCACTGCTGGAACTACAAGCAGTTCCAAGAAGGAAGGCAACGTAAATACTGTAGTAAGGCATGTGTGGGGATTTTGGTCAGCGAGGGATTTGGGATCCTGGTGGGGCAGTTGGATTGCGAGTTTCGGGGTTTGGAGGCCCGTGGGGAAGTCACAAAGTTGGGGGGGGACATCTTGGCGGGATGCCCCCAATGGGCACAGGGCACCCCCCCTCCAAAAGAAGTACCCCTCCTTCCTTCCACCTTTTCACCTGAGATGATGAACTGGCAGGCTGGCCTCCATCAATCCACCTTCCCCAGCCACATGAATTATTGTGGAAGGGGTGGCAACAGGCCTAGAAAGGCCTCAATAGGCCTAAGGGTGGGCAAGCTGTCTGATGCCTTATCTCCCACCCGCCCACCATATTATGGGGGGCAGCTTAGGGCTGGGCGGGAATGCTGTGCCCCCACCATGCGCAAATATGCTAGCTAGGGGCTGTAAGATTTCCCCCTTATGTGTGGTCTCAGCAAAGCCTTGTATAATTGTAGCAAGACTTCCTTTTCTTGTACTCCAAGCCCCTGGCACTAAAGGCCAACATACCATTTGCCTTTCTAATTGCTTGCTGCACCTGCATGTTAAAATGCTAGGCTGAACTTTCAGTTTGGGGTGGGAAACAAGATGTGGGACTATTTTATATCAATTGTACTAATAAAGATTGTACAATGTTCAGCAATATTCTGTATACTTTAGAATGTGGCCTCTCTGGATACCCACAGGCTCAGATTACATATTTATATTCTGCAAGCTGATGCATGTTTATCAAACACTTAAAATGAGGACACTGTTAATCATTGTTATGTTAGATATTTGAAAACCACAAATTGATATCTGGAGGTTATATTAGAGAATTAAGTCACATTGGGCAGAATTTTCTGTCGGTGTGTGGGGGCTGGGACCTGCATGCCGATGTGTAAGATGATGCGGGGTAATGCCGGATGGAATTCCCAACATCACCCCACATCGTTTACATTTTCAGATTGGCAGGCGGCTGTGTGGCAGCCGACCTGTCAGTGGCCCACTAAGGCCATTAAGAAACCAATTCAGCTTATTAATGAACCTGCCCGTCCAACCTTAAGGTTGGCTTGCAGGACGGGAGCCCAGGTGGGCTTGTGAAAAAATATGAAACCTCATCCACTGGCAGGATGAGGCTGCAAGAAGGTTTTTAAATTTTAATGAAAGGTTGCAGTAAAAGTTATGGACATGTCCCAACTCATGTGACAGAGTCACATGAGGGGACATGGCAGGGGAAATTTTTAAATACCTTTATTAAAAGTTTCAAATCGGAGCCCATCTCCCTGAGGCAGCACTTAGACTCAGGGGCATCTGTGCTCTCTCTCCCGCGCATGCACGAAAGAGCGCACTCCTGGCTGAGGGAATCCCCCCCAACCGCATAGGGAGCGTATAGTGCTTCCTGGCAGACGTCACGCTGGGCGGGCCTTAATTGGCCTGCCCACGTAAAATGGTGCCACCACCACCCCTCCACCCCCCCCCCCCCCCACCCCCCCGACTAGGGGTGCTGATTGGGAGCCCACTTGCTCGTGCCTGCTCCCGTTCTCCCCCCCCAATGGGGTGGGGGGAGGAATTTTTCCCATTATTTTCTCCCTGGCTAATTTTATGCTCTCTCTGCCAAAGCAGTTTTCATCCTGCATTAAATAGAGCACCTCATGTATTATATCTTTATGTGATTTCAGGTAAACATGGTGAATATAATTTAAAACTGGCTTCAGCTAAAAACTGAGCCATTTGGTTGGGTCTTTGATAAGGGAATGGCCAAAACTCTCTGGATGCACCCATAATTCAGCATGGCAGTTACATTGCTTTGTTCATATCAATGCTAGGACTGAGAAAAGAATTAGGTCAAAGCTTGTATGTTGGTTGGGTATGTCTTTCTTTAAAATGCCAATGGACAAGAATTTGCAGACTGCTGAAGTAGGCAATGATTGAAAATTTAGTCACCAAAGGTATTTTCTTCAAGAGGAGCCAGTTGTTTGAAGGCAAGAACTGGACAAGATAAAATTTCAATTAAAATAAAAAGAGAATATACTAGAAACACTCAGCTATGTCTGTGGAGAGAAGAGAAAAGTTAATGTTTTGGATGCTTTTATCAAGATTGTAAGGTATTACAGACATTTAAAAAGAAGCACAAGCAACTAGACTGGGTTGCTTACATTTTTAAAATTGTTTTCCCTTTTTATTTTGCTCTCTACACCACTTCACTGATGCAGACAACCATGCAGAGCCATTAAAAGATATCCATTATTCACATTTAATCTAAGATGGTTAAGTGCTGGTAACCTACCCTATCATAGAAATCATTGCACCTGGACATTCCTTACCTGACATCTACATATGCTAATGTCTATATAAAGATCAATAGATTGCAATCAGGTGTAAGAAACCCAGAGGTATGAATGTTAAGTTCCCAAAATGGGCGGGTCAGATGTTGAAATTTTTAATATCCCAACCTTCCTCCACTCCATCCATTTCCAGGTTTAACGGAGGTGGGACAAGGGGTGGACAGCCTAATCCACTCACAGGGCAGAATTTTCCATTCCAGTTGGTGGCGACCGTGTTCAGTGGCACAATGTGGCAAGAAGGCCAAAAATCAGTTTCAGGACATTGTGGAACCAGTTTGCAATCGTCCGCTCTGCCCATCAATGGTGGGCCATATTTCCTGATGTCAGACATCAGGAACTTCATTATAATACATCTGCGTATCATTCTAAACCCATCCTGCCAGAATTATCCCCCACGCTGGATCATCCGAGCACATCAGCATGCAATCACATTGATGTTCTGGCATAGCTGATGGTAAATGCCAAGCTGCCCAAATCCCAAAAGGGAAATTTGAAACTGCTGCCAAATTTTGGCAATTTGTATAGTTTTGAAATCAGGAAATGATGCCCCTGACTACTTGTGATGATTTTATTGTAGGGTAAACATTTATTAAATGAATAAAGCAAAAAAGATTACTCAAACACAAGAATGGCTTCACACAGTAAACTGCACTTTAAAACAGTTCCACAAGATAATAACTTAACGACCTTCAGAGCTAACCTTCTCCTTTTCTGTTCAGCAACTATCCTTATAGATTTTAAAATCTATAGAATTCCAGTAATTTTTACCACACAGTGCCTTTTTCCTTGGATGTCCTCTGAGGCTGACAGCAACTGCGTCTTCAGGTCTGGCCTTGCTCATACCATCATCTAGGAGTTCTGTGCAACTATCCCTCTATCTTCTGGGAGATCTGACCAGCTACCCTGCTGTCTTCTGGGAGATCTAACCAGCTACATGCACCTAGGCGTCCTTAAATTTCCTTAAATCCGTTTGTTCCCTTTGATTTCTCTAGTCTCTCAAACAGTTTCTTCAGAAATGCTTTCTTCCAGAACTGATAAAATTCATTTCATACCCTAGCTCTTAGACTTGTAAAAACAAACTTACCCTATCTTTACCTTATTCACACCTTTTACAATCTGCATGTATCCACCTTTGATCTACAACAACTCAATTCAAAAACACTCCTGTTATTGCTTTATGTAAAACTCTGACTGAAGTTCCTCTTGGTTCATTAACATATCAAAACCACTACTTACTGTTGGCTTTAGACCCTTGCAGTCATTCTGGCTCTTAATCCAAATACCATATTTGCACTCTCCAATAGCCTGCTTTATAGTACATAAGAAATATGACAGTGTTATTTACAGAAAAAAATTACAATTTCTTGCTTTCTTGACACTGACGTGTTTCACAACAGCATATATAAGGAATGCGAATTGCGAGGGGAACTCGGAAGTAAGTGCACAATAACACTGCACAGCCCTCGCATGGGTCACTTGGATGGTGCATAGCTAGATCCAGGGTCTATAGATGCTGTCTTTCATCCCAACCAAGAACCAGTGTCGCTGAAGATGGCACATGTATGGGGAACTGGTCGGCCACATCTGCCACCTGCTGTAGGGTTTGGCACCACGGGGACATGGAGAGCATCCATTATCAGTGGTCATGAAAGTGACAGCGGCATTCAATTTTTATGCCAGTGGCTCCTTTCAGGGCTCCACAGGTGACCTCGGTGGGATATCACAAGCCTCCACCCACAAATGCATCCATGAGGTCACAGACGCCATTTTCGCGAAGGCACACAACTTTGTACATTTCACCCAAGACCAGGAAAGCCAGGATGCAAGAGCGATAAGATTTGTCAAGTTCTCAGGTTTCCCACAGGTGCAGGATATGATAGACAGCACTCATGTGATGCTTAGATCTCCATAGCGGTCAATTATGTCAACCGCAAGGGCTTCCACTCATTGAATATTCAGCTGGCATGTGATCATCACAAACACATCCTGTAGGTCTGCACAAATTTCCCAGGGAGTGGACACGACTCCTACGTTCTCAGTTGATCTCAGATCCCTGACATCTTCCAGGGTCCACAGAGACTGCAGGGAACAAGGGCTACCCGCTGATGACACCCATGCGACGGCCTCAGACTGCAGCAGAGTGAAGGTACAACGAGGCTCGTGCGCAGCTCGCAACTTAGTGGAGCAACCATTGGGATGTTGAAAATGAGGTTCTGGTGCCTGGACCAGTCTGGTGGAGCTCTGCAATACAGTCTGCAGAGGGTGTCACGCATCATCGTCACCTGCTGCACCCTGTATAACCTGGTGCTGCAACAGAGAGATGAGCTGGCTGAGGAGGATATGGAGGAGCTGGACATTGATGGGGATGAGGGTAAGGCAGTCCTCAAAGGCGAGGATGATGGCAATGTGGCCATTGCACTGGCCAGACAAGGCAGGTACACTCGGGAGACCCTCATAGCTGCTAGATTTGTGCAGGATGATGAAAACATGCAGTGAGGAGGCATCATAGATCCTCACATTGCATCTGTGAAAAGTTGACTCCAGTATGGCTGATTAGCACATATACCCTCTGTGATAAGGCACCTGTCATGGAGACACAGTGGAGGCCCTAATTGTGACTAGATTAGAGGAGGATGATGGCATCTTGCAGTAAGGACACTCTATAGATCTTCATATAGTCTCTGTGAATGTCTGACTCCTGTCTGGCCGAGGGCAGCTCACTTGCGCTCTGTGATCGGGATCATATCATGGAAACCCAGCCGTGAAACATTGAATGCACCTATCCACCCATCAGCCCCTGACTCCTTCAGGAGCACAATGTCACTGGTCACAGATGCTGATGAGATGGGGGCCAGCCCCATCTTAAAGGTGCTGAGAGCACACAGAGAGAATGACGGAACTCTGTGATGCCTGCCTATGACATTCAGGCAGTAATAACCAGCACCACTGAGGTGCAGGCATCAGTAATGTGTCTAGTAAATGTGAAGCTGGACCATCACTTTGGTCTGAATGTTACATGCTGCACAGGGAAGAAGCCCTGGACTGAAACATCTGCCTTTATCTTGTGCAGGAACCAAGGTTTCATATCTGAGTGACATGAACACTGCTCATCAGAACAAGGACCCACAGGCAGGGAGACATTCTTAGGAGTTTATTTACAATAGTGAACATTATGTACAAGTGATTAACACTCGTGCTCAGGCTGTACAACCACATCTTCTTAATACTCCTAACCCAGCTGCTACATCTTGGTGCTCCCTTGACATCCACAGCGGCTCTGTTTTCAAAGTCTCCACCGGTCCCTGATCTCTCCCTGTTCTTGTGTGCCAGCTTGTCCTGTATGAATAGAGATGGAGAGAGTGTAAGCAGCATACCTACCAGGCCAGATTACAAGTATGCCTGGCATCTGTGGGTGCTGAGTGGTGCCATAGACAGAATGAGGACAATGAAGATAGTGAATGGTGAGATAGTGTGAGATAGTGAATGGTGAAATCCCTTGAACTGGCAGTGAGTGAGATCCCTGTGGGTGTGTAATAGGTTTGTGAGTGTGAATTAAGAGTGATGAGAAGAGTGACTTACCCTGGCAGAATGGAACAGATCATTCATCCTCTTGCTGCACTGTCCTGTTTTGTAAGGCATTGGCATTGACCACCACTGCCACCAACTCCCATGCTGGATTAGTGATGTTGCTGCCCCTCCTGCAGCCAGAGTAAGGTACAGGATATCATGGCGAGTCTCCACGGCATCCAAAGGGCTCTCGAGGGATGCATCATTAAACCAGGGAGCTGCAGTCTTCTTGCCTTTCAGGGCCATGCTTTCTGTACAGAAGCCCCGGGCTGGAAGCACTGAGAGGTGTACGTATGGCTACACTTTAAATATGGTGGCCAGCGTGATGAAGTGCCGAGGTGACAGCATGGCAACAAATGAGAGCCCACCTGCCATTAAAAGGGCATGTTTCCCAGGAATGCATAATTAATGAGGTGTGATTGGGACAATACAGCATGAAAAGCCACCATTGCAGCCAGTGGGTAAACCGTCCTTTGTCCCACTCGCTACCACACACAGTGCAAATCTGGGACGATTCCACCCACAGGAAATGGGTTCGCAATTTAAATATTTTCACAGGCTGGCGGGCTTGCAACTTTAACACCAATTGGCTGGGTTTCCCAGTCCTTGGAAAACCTGGTAGTGGAAGGGAGGCAAGGAGAGCTCTAGGGGAGGGTACCTTTATAGTAGATACCAAAAGTAGATATCTTTATAGTGCTGTGTGTCAGCTAGGAGAAGGAGTACTGTTTCCCCCAGAACACCCTCCCCCAAAGATTCCCACCACCCACACCCCCACCACACCAACTCCCACCAGCCACCCCACCCACTGCCCCCCCCCCACCCCCCGCCACAATCACCCACACAAGACAAAAACTCCCTGGGGTCAAGAATTGGGCCTTCTCTACTGTAGTGATTGCCCCAACAACCCCCCTCCCAAAGTCAGGCATTAGATTCTTTTCTTCTCCGCCGATGCTGCCAGACCTGCTGAGTTTTTCCAGGTAATTCTGTTTTTGTTATTAGATTCTCATGACTGATCAGACCCACCTCATCGTCAGGGTTCGGATCTGCTCATGTGGCCTACTCCGGAGTCCTTGCTGCCTGACTGGAAGCTCCGAGTGGGATCCTGTTAAGGAGCAGAAGTGCACACTGTGGTGTTAAAACTCCACATTACACGGAGAAACCCGGACTTCCCCCATCTGAAACTCCGCTCTCCACCACCCCACACCCTCTCCACTTAACACAACCCTGCCCTGTTAATATCTAAGACCTTGAGTCCATTTCCCAACTGCTGCTCCAGCCGACACCAGCTGACTCAGCAAAGTTTGAAGACTGCGCTTGACACCAACCCAAATTGCTCAATAGCACTCAGGCCGGTCTCACTACCTGCCGAGTGACTGGGCTAAACTGATCAGTACTTAAATAAATTAGACATTTTCTCCAACTGATTTCTATATTATAGGTTTTTCATGACTGCCTTATGTAAAAATTCAGTTGGTCTGGTTGATAGCCATTTCAATGGAAGATCAAGTTCACAGACTGAGACCATAATTCCTGCGATTCCATAATTTCTTCTGATTGACTTATAAATTGTCATACCATTTGCATTACTGGAACTAATTAGATCATGGCGTCTGCTCTTATAGGCAAGCTTACTGAATCTCATCAAGGATTTCTGAACTTATAAATTGAGGGCAGACAAAATGAGAGCAAGACTTTTTAGAATCCCTTAATCTTCCTTTCATAGTCACAGTTCAGCTCAATTTTGTGAAAACATTGTACAAGTGCAAGGCAGGAAGGGTTATACGAGACTGTCTTGATGTTATAACAATTTAATAAACTGTAATTACATTTATCCTGAAGAACCTCGGGCACATTATCAAAGCACTAAGATTACAGAATGGCACTAATGCGCATTTTTAGCGGTTGAATAAATGTTTAACTTAACTCACTTAAAGATTAGTCAAGCAGATAAAAGCCGAGATCGTCCAGTGTTCATTTTTTTCCCCTGGTTTTGCAGCTATTAACATTATACTTCTTCAGGTTTCACTCAGGGCCATCCCTCAGCATAATAGTCAGCAACCAGATCCCCGGTTTTAGCTACTGGAGGTCAAAACTTGCCAAAGGAAAGCATGCGATGGTTCTTCAAGATAATCCATTGATATCTTTCCCTGTTTGTGAGGCATTTCTCACAAACAGGGAGAGAAATCTGAGGGACCTGTGCATTGTTCCTCTTTATCCACCCCTGACGGCTGAGCTGACATTGAGTATTGGCAGGTGAATATTGTGGGTGCAAACCCAAGCTGTGGCCGAGAATGTCAATGTATCAATGTACTTGGCCTCCTGAACAAAAGCAACTATAGGAATTTCACATCAACCAAAAAAGAGTTGCACCTTGTTTCTGTGCCATAGGAGACCATGTTAATGATTTTTGGCAACCATCATCAAGACAACCGGAGTTTTTCACCTCACAAGTTTAAAAACATGACATAACTGCAGTTCTTCAGCTTTGAAAACACTGCTGGAATGTTTTATGTTTCCACGTTTATTTGAAAATAAAAACATGTGCATCTACATTTGACAGTAGGGATTTTCCAACTTTCCCTCAGATCACTGCTGCGTTACTTTACATTTGCCCAATACCCCTGTGACAATGTAATATTTGCCTCTAGTACTAGATCTAGACTTTTTAATTAACAATAGTTATGCAATGTTAAATTCAGCTGAATCCAAAGCCAGAAGGAAATGAAAACAGCTTGGCTGCAATGCTAAGATCATAAGAAATAAGAGGAAGAGTAGGCCATTCAGCCCATTGAACCTGCTTCGCTATTTGATAAGACCATGGCTGATTTGATTGTGGTCTTAACTCCACTTTTCTGCCTTGACTCCCTTGTGGATCAATAGTCTGTCGAACTCAGCGTTGAATATATTCAATGACTCAGCCTTCCCAGTTCTCTATGGAAGAGACTTCCAAAGGCTAGTGAACCTCTGAGAAAAGAAATTCCTCCTCATCTCCATCTTAATTGGGAGATCCCTCATTTTTAAACTGTGCCCCCTAGCTCTATATTCCCCCACAAGAGGAAACATTCTCTCAGCATTTACCCTGGTCAAGCCCCTCAGAATCTTATTTGTTTCAATCAGATCATCTCTCATTCTTCATAACTCGAATGGGTATAAATCCAATCTATTCAACCTTTCCTCATAAGGCAACTCCTTCATACTTCTTCTGAACTGCTTCTAATGAGCGTATAAGTTGAAATATTAGTCAGCCTCCCAAAAAATTGCATAGAATTACATTGAATTTACAATACAGAAGCTGGCCATTTGACCCAACAAGTCTATGTTTATGCTCTACATTAGCTTTCTTCCACCCTAAATCATTTAATTATATCCTCCAGTCCTTTATCCATTATCTATTTATCCAATTTCCCCTAAGTTCATCTATTCCATTCATTTCAACTACACCATGCAGTAGCAAGATTCACATTCTGACCACTCTCTTGGTAAAGAAGTTTTCCTGAATTCCATCATGGATTTATTTGTGCCAATCTTACATTTATGACCCATAGTTTTGAACTCTCCATGTACGGAAACACTTTACCTATGACTATCCTACCAAACTCCTCTGTAATGTTAAAGGCCTCAATTATGTCACAACTCAGTCTTTCTTTTCAAGAGAATAGAGCCCTAGCTCGTTCAGTCTTCCCAATAGGAGGAATCACAACTGAAAGGTATCAGCATCAATGCTATTTACTTATACAAAAACAACAACTTGTATTATGTAGGACCTTTAATGTAGTAATATGACCCAAGTATTTTGCAGGAGCGTTATTAAACAAAATTTGATACCAAGCCACATATGGAGAGGTTAGGGCAGGTGTACAAAAACATATCCAGAAAGATAAGTTTTAAAGAGTGTCTTAAGGAAGAAAAGTGGGTTAGAGGCAGAAAAGTTTAGGAAGGGAATTCCAAAGATTAGGGCCTAGGCAGCTGAAGTCACAGCCACCAATGGTGGAGCGATTAAAGTTGGTGAGGGATTTCATGAGGCCAGAACTAGAGGAACACAGATATCTGTAGGGCTGAAGGAGGTCACATAGACAGGGAAGGGCGAGGTCATGGAGGAAATTAAAACCAAGGATGAGAATTTTAAAATTGGGACGTTGCTCAACTAGGAGCCAATATGCATTGGAGGCAGTTCAGAGGAGGTTTACGAGATTGATACCTGGAATGAGCAGGTTGTCTTATGAGGATAGGTTGGACAGGCTGGGCTTGTTTCCACAGAGTTTAAAAGAGTGAGGGGTGACTTGATTGAAGTATATAAGATACTGAATGGTCTTGACAAAGTGGATGTGGAAAGGATGTTTCCTCTTGTGGGTGAGTCCAGTGCTAGGGGGGACTGTTTTAAATTTAGGGATTGCCTGTATAGGATAGAGATGAGGAGAATTTTTTTCTCACAGAGGGTTGTGCGGCTTTGGAGTCCTCTGCCTCAGAAGGCAGTGGAGGCAGGGTCATTGAATATTGGTGATGGAATGGATATGTGCTCAGAGCTAAGCTTAACACCAAGGCTGTGAACAGCCTGGTTCAGCGTCAGATGGTTGACAGGGAGAGAGATGGAGTCATTGGCTCGGGAATGGAGTTTGTGGTGGGGACCATGGGTAAGAGCTTGATTCCGGGTTTAGATGGGGATGTGAAATCCAGGATAAAAGTGAGTGCATTGAGTGGCCAGCTACAGACTGCAACTTCTGTATTCAGCTCTGGTGCACCAGATTGCGTGTTTATAACACTCGGTGGTCTGGTGGGGGAGTCAGGGTTGGGGGGAGAGGTGGGAGTTGGTGGTGTGGGGAAGGGGTCAATTTTGTTCAACTAATGTAATATCAATGGGGATTTTGCAGTTTATCGTTAGCTCCAACTGTTGCCCAGGTTTCCTGGAACTCACCAGTGAAAGCAAGGTGAGTACAAAATGGCAAATGAGGGGACTGAAGTCCAAATCTGCTGATAAATGGTCAGTACTGACAACTGCTTCCTTACCTCTTGTGTGAAAGATTTGTTAAGCGTACTTGTGCTGAGAGCTCAGTTGCATGTTTAGGAATGTGACTTTTTTCACTTTGGAGATACCATCTGCATTTGGAAATTCCAAGTCTGATCTGCAAATTGGAACTCTGTTCTATTAGATCAGCATGAGTGTGGTTTATACTGTGTTACTTTGAACCTCAGGTGAGGACCAAGGTGAGTAACAACAGCACCAGTGGAATCAGCAGCCACAGCTCCAGGAGCAGTAAGACCTGCACCAGAAACCACTAGAAAACATCTGCTGCTCAGGGACTAGTATGTTTTATATTCTTTCACAGGCTGTGGGCATTTGTTGCCCATCCCTAATTGCCCCAGAGAAAGTGATGGTGATCTGCCTTCTTGAATTGTAGTCCATGTCATGTAGGTACACCCATAGTGCGGTTAGGAGCGGAGTTCCAGGATTTTGACCTAGCAACAGTGAAGGAACGGCGATATCGTTCCAAACCAGGATGGTGTGTGGCTTGAAGGGGAACTTGCATCCGACCTACACTTGTAGCCACAGTATTTATATGGATGGTCCACTTCAGTTTCTGGACAATCGTAGCCCCCAAAGATGTTGATGGTGGTATATTCAGTGATGGTAATGTCATTGAATGTCAGTGGGAGATGGTTGGAGATGGTCATTGCCTGGCACTTGTGTAGCACAAAGGTTACTTGCCACTTATGAGCCCACCCCTGAATGTTGTCCAGGTTGGCATATATGGGCACAGACTGCTTCAGTATCTAAGGAGCCACGAATAATGCTGAACATTGTGCATTCATCAGCAAACATCCCCACTTCTGACCTTATAATGGACGAAGGGCCATTAATGAAGCAGCTGAAGATGGTTGGGCCTAGAACATTACCCTGAGGAGCTCCTGCAGTGATGTCCTGGAGCTGAGGTGATTGACCTCCAGCAACCTCAACCATCTTTTTTTGTGCTAGGTATGACTCCAACCAGCGGAGAGTTTCCCCCTGATTGCCATTGTCTCCAGTTTTTCTAAGGCTCCTTGATGCCACACTAAGTCAAGTGCTGCCTTGATGACAAGGGCAGTCATTCTCACCTCACCTCTTGAGTTCAGCTCTTATCCATGTTTGGGCCAAGGCTGCAATGAAGTCAGGAGCTGGATGGCCCTGGCAGAACTCAAACTGAGCATCAGTGAGCAGGTTATTGCTGTGTAAGTGCCACTTGATAGCACTGTCGACAACCCCTTCCATCATGTTACTGATGATCGAGAGTAGACTGACGGGGCGGTAACTGGCTGGGTTAGATTTGTCTTGCTTCTTGTGTACAGAATATACCTGGGTAATATTCCACAAAGCCGGGTAGATGCCAGTGTTGTAGCTGTACTGGAACAACTTGGTTAGGAGCGAGGCTAGTTCCAGAGCACAAGTCTTCAGTACTATTGCTGGAATATTGTCAGGGGTCATGGCCTTTCATAGTATCCAGTACCTTTAGCTGTTTCTTGATATCAGGTGGAGTGAATCGAATTGGCTGAAGACTGGCAGCTGAGATGCTGGGAACTTCAAGAGGAGGCCCTGATGGATCAAGCACTCGGCACTTCTGGCTGAAGATGGTTGCAAATGCCTTGTCTTTTGCACGAATGTGCTACACCCCCCAACATTGAGGATGGAAACATTTGTGGTACCTGCTCCTCCCCTCTAGTGTGTTGTTTAATTGTCCACCACCATTCATGACTGGATGTGGAAGCACTGCAGGGCCTCAATCTCATCCTTTGGTCGTGTGATCATTTAGCTCTGTCTATCACATGCTGATACACTGTTTGACTAGCAAGTAGTCCTGTGTTGTATCTTCACCAGGTTGATGCCTCATTGTTAGGTATGCCTGGTGCTGCTCCTGGAATGTCCTCCTCCACTCTTCATTGAACCAGGCTTCATCCTCGTCTTGATGGTAATGGTGTAACGGGCAATATGCCAGACCATGACGATACAGATTGTGCTTGTATAGAATTCTGCTGTGGCTGATGGCCCACAGTGCCTCATGGATGTTCAGTTTTGCGTTGCTAGCTCTGTTAGTATGGTATTAATGCCACACAATACAACCAAGGATATCCTCAATGTGAAGATGGGACTCGTTTCCACAATGACTGTGCAGTAGTCACCCCAATACTGTCATGGATAGATGCATCTGCAATGGGTAGATTGGTGAGGATGAGTTCAAGTAGGTTTTTCCCTCTTGTTGATTCCCTTGCCACCTGCCGCAGACCCAGCCTAGCAGCTATGTCCCTTAAGACTTGGCCAGCTCGGCCAATAGTGCTACTAAGCCACTCTTGGTGATGGACATTGAAGTCCCCCATCCAGAGTACATTCTGCATCCCTGCCACCCTCAGTGCTTCCACCAAGTGGTGTTCAACATGGAGGAGCACTGTTTCAGCAGCTGAGGGAGGGCAGTACGTGGTAATCAGCAGGACCTTTCCTTGCCCATGTTTGACCTGATGCCATGAGACTTCATAGGGTCCAGAGTCAATGTTGAGGACTCCCATGACAACTCCCTTCCAAATGTATACCACTGCGATGGCACCTCTGGTAGCTCTGTCTTGTCGGTGGGACAGGGCGTATGCATGGTAGTGATGGTGGTGTCTGGGACATAGTCTGTAAGGTATGATTCTGCGAGTATGACTATGTCAGATTGTTGCTTGATTAGTCAGTGGGACAGCTCTCCCAAGTTTGACACAAGCTCCCAGATGTCAGTAAGGAGAACTTTGTAGGGTTGACAGGGCTAGGGCTAGAATGCACAGGAGAGAAGGAGGCAGTAGAGAAGTGCAGATTGCAGGAGGTCATACCCAGCACACAGGGTCTACAGGATGCTAGTTATCTAGGCTGTACATCCCAAAGACTGGTGGGTCATTTCAAACAGCATGTCCCAGCTGCTGTTCGCAATGGGCAAGGCACAAACCGTACCCAACCAGCCTGTGTTTGTAAAACTCAAAACATAGGGTAACATTTTTAGCTCGGTGGGCAATGCATGCCTGACCCACTCGAGTGTAAAATAATGCACATTGACGTTGGACGAACGTCCTGATGTCAACGCGCAGTCGCACGATATTTCATTTGGCGGGTATGCGCCAAAGTCAGCAGCGCACCCACTGACAATTAAAAGGCCTGTTAAAGTCATTAAATTATCGATTAAGTTGATTTTTTTGCTGCCCATCCAGCCTTACGGTTGGCAGGCAGGCGAAAAGGTCAAGCAGCCTTTACAAGTTTTAAAAAACCTCATCCTCAGGTAGAATGAGGTTTCCCAAAGCAAGTAAAAATAAAATAAAAATTTTAAAACTTAATTAATAACATGTCCCTGCTCATGTGACAGAGTCACATGAGGAGGCATGTTTTATAACATTTTTCTTTTTTTTTTATATAACTGCTTATCTCCCTGAGGCAGCTCTGTGCCTCAGGGAAAGTAGGAAGCATGCCCCGCTCGCCCTCCTCCCCCGCCTGAACAGGCAGCGCTGCCACTCACATTTCATGTTGGGTGCGCCTTAATTGGCCCACCAGTGTGAAATCGCCTCCGGCCTCAATCGTGGCAACAGTTGCCTTCCCGACCGTCCTGCCCACCCCCACCAAGTCCGCCTAGCGTGGGTGAAATTCTGCCCATATTGACCAACATTAGATGTGATTCCATGATTGGACAACATTTGCTAAATAATCCTCCGTTCACTAAAAATTACGCTGAAAACCAATTTAAGGTAGTCAGTTGTGGTCATAGTGTGGTGTATTTGTGTGTACTAGAAGCTATATATATAATGCACAGGGCCCTGTTCTTTACAGATAGAAAGAGCATGTACATTAATTGTGCTTGTTTCAGCTAAACAAAATAAGTGACATCCATTCGCTGACTCATTCCTCAGGGAAATGCCTTGACCAATCAGGGTCAAGATGTCTGGTTTAAGTTTCAAACAATGCTTGGCAGTTAACTGTCAGTTACCATCACTGGTGTATTCTCCATGACAATGCATCTACCAATCAGAGTCCACATGCCAAACAATCAGCACTCTCTTCACACACGGTATAAACTGTTGTTTTCCCCTTATATTGTCATTCTTGCGAAGTTTGCTGATGAGTGCTTTGATGAAGATGAAAAGCTTTGACATGTTTCTTTTTCAGCAATATTCAATGTGACTAGTGCAAACACAGTGGGCCAAATGGCCTCCTTCTGTGCTGTAACAATTCTGTGATTCTGTGATATGACTCTTCTTCGGAACCAAGTTCCAAAGAAGAGTAATGAACTCAAAATGTTAACTTTGTTTCTATCTCCAAAAGCACTCAAGAAACTTGACATCATCCAGGGCAAAGCAGCCCACTTGATTGGCACCCCACCTACAGGATGCACAGCAGGAACTCACCAAGGCTCCTGAGCCAACATCTTCCAAACCCACAACCACTACCATCTAGAAGGATAAAGACAGCAGACACATGGGAACACCACTACCTGGATGTACCCCTCCAAGCAACTCACCATCCTGACTTGTGCCTTGAATTTTCAGCTCAATGGGTGGACATGATTGGTGGGCTGGGAGCGGTCGGGAAATGGACTGCCGACCACGATCGGCCCTTGACCACTACCTCAGCGCTGCTGGGGTGGGGGGGCAGGAGGAGGGCAGGTGACGATGTCAACACGGGCATGGGCAAGTACTGACAGAATGTTCCCTGAAGACAGAGAGCAGCCTCAGGGAGCTGAAGAGCTGAAACCCAGGAAATAAAGTTTTTAAAAATCAGGAAAAAACTGTCCAGGCATCAGAATCAGGCACCTGAACATATAGATTATAAAAATGCAGTCCACAGATTTCTATTTTTGTTTTATTTTATAATGGAAACCTCATCCACGCTTGGATGAGGTTTGATGAAAAATGTAAAGGCTGCCTGGCCAATTCACCCGTCCGCCAACCATAAGGTTGGACGGCAACGTAAAATGACAGACAATTGCACCATTAATGGGCTTAATTGCCCTCTTAATTGTCAACAGGTGCGCCTCCGTCAACCGAAATATTGCGTGAGCGTGGGATGACGTTGGGACGCTCGCCTGACATCATCTTGCGCAATTTCACGCTCAATCGGTTCAGGCACACACCTGCCCGATCAGTGTAACATTCAGCCCCTGGAAATATATCGCCGTTCCTTCACTGGGTCAAAATCCTGGAACTCCCTTCTGAACAGCACTGTGGGAGTACCTACACCACATGGAATGCAGGGTTCAAGAAGGCAGCTCACCACCACCTTCTCAAGGGCAACTAGAAATGGGCAATAAACGCTGCCTAGCCAGTTATATCCACATTCCGTGATGAATAAAAAAAAGATACTGCCAGACCTGCTGAGTTTTTCCAGCACTTTCTGTTTTTAACCCAAGAAATCAATCAGCTCAAATAGGCAGTCATGGACAAGCACCTTAGTTTATCAGCAAAGATTGTTTTAAGTACAGTAAATGTTAATAACTAGCGATGGCAAGCAAAGTAAACAATGAGATACATGTTGTTTGCCCAAAGTTCTGCAACTGCTGTTTTATAACAGCCAGTATATGCAATTGTTTAACTGGATATTGGATAGCAAAGGATGCAGAGGGACGATGAGTTCTGTTTACGGGAGTGACAGTCTCAATAAAAACTGAAACTGTGACACCCCACAACAATACAGAAATCAGACAAGAATCTTTTGTTTGTCCCATTGTTACGTGTATCCACTTAATAACCTATCCATTAACTCTGTGTTTTCCAATCTACCTTAACAGGAAAATCTTCTGTCCCACTAATGCATAGATGAAGTGAGATTTGAGTTTTGTGATGTGTGTCACAAGGACCCCTGAGATGAACAGCTGTCAGCATGTATTTTTACTCGGAACATAACAATGGCTATATAACCATTTTTTAATCAGAGGTCATATCAAAAGTTTATTTATTTCATTAGTTTGCTATCAATTTTTTAGTTAGTGTGTAACTAAGCTAGTCATAGGGACACTCATAAATGCCCTAGACAGAAGTGGTTAGATAAAATGAAAATAACATGACGTAGTCAAGCTATACAAACATACACAGTAATGCTTTTCCCTTGTGACCCACGTGATTTAAGCTATTGTCTCCAACTTCAGAAAATGCTAATACAATGCGGCAATTTTCATATCAGCAAGAAATCAGTTATTCATTGGGAAAGTATAGGGAGAATAAAGTCGTTTAATGTCTTTTGTGATTATCTTTCTCAGGGATGGATCCTTTGCACCCCATTTTCATTCATCAGTTTTAGCATGAAATCTCCAACCACAGCTACAAATGTGTTACACACAGCATAAATCTGACAGCTTTCCAGAGGAGAAATCTTGTCCTATTTGTTCCCTTTCAGATGAGCTTTTTGATACCTTCCTCCACAGGCTTGGTGTTCTCAGATTTTGTCGAGTCCAATTGTTCATTTAACATTTCAGTTCCTGCTCTGTGTTATGAGAGAATCAATTACATTATAACCCCAGCAAAACTTTCAGCCAATTTGTATATAGGATATATACGTAGGATATACAGCAGAGAAACAGGCCATTCGGCCCAACTAGTCTCTGCTGGTGTATATTCCCCACACGAATTTCCTCCCATTTTATCTACCTCATCCTAGCCATTCAGTATCTGGTTCTATTCCTATTTCTCGCACGGTTCTTGTTTCCTTGATTTTATCCAATATTACTATGAAAGAACAATCAAGCAAATCAAACTATTAAGGATTATTATTAATAGTTCTATGAGGTGAAGTGACTAAACCTGCATGTCAAACTCCAGAACTGGCCTCAGCATTTATCCGCAGAATGTGAGCACACCATTTCAAGATGGACACTATATACCAACCAGATGATTTCAGAGTCTTACTAATGGTCACTCTGCTATTCCCATTTACATCTCCTCTCAAATCATTTTTTGTTTCTTTACCAGCTTTATTACTTTTCCCTTTTGCTTTACACCGTCTTCTATTCTATAATTTAATCTCCCATGCCTTCCAGCCCATCACAGACCATCCCTCTAGTGCTTTCCTGTCCTCCCCCTTTTCCCTGATTCTATACTCGCTTAAAACCTGTTACATCTCTAACATTTTCCCAGTTCTGATGAAAAGTCTTCTACCTAAAACATTAACTCTGTTTCTTTCCCCACAAATACAGACTCTCCTGCTCAGTATTTCCAGCAGTTTTATTAATATCTCTATAACCCGCTATCTCCTTATACAATAGATACTGATCCACTTTCTTTGAAAGGTCCCAGCTTCACCCAAACCAACAACCCTCACTGGGGTCTGTTAACAAATCCATTTTCTTCTGGGGATGGAGGGCTGATATAATCTTAAACAAAAACAAAAACACCTGGAAAAACTCAGCAGATCTGGCAGCATCTGTGGAAGGGAGCACAGTTAACGTTTCGAGTCCGCATGACTCTTCAACAGAACTAAGGAAAAATAGAAAAGGGGTGATATATAAGCTGGTTTAAAGTGGGGTGGGTGTTGGGACAAGAGAGCTGGATAGAGGGCCAGCTCTCTTGTCCCAACCACCCTCCCCACCCACCGCCCCCCTCAACCAGTTTATATTTCACCCCTTTTATATTTTTCCTTAGTTCTGTTGAAGAGTCATGCGGATTGAAGTGTTAACTGTGCTCCCTTTCACAGATGCTGCCAGACCTGCTGAGATTTTCCAGGTATTTTTGTTTTCGTTTTCGATTTCCAGCATCTGCAGTTTTTTGCTTTTACCTTAGTGATATAATCTTAAACATGGCTTGAGGAATGTGAACTTCATACTTGTGATCAGTTCTCTGTTCATGGTTTAAGTCTATTTTTTCAGATGATCTGGACTTTTCACTACTTTGAACAGATAAAATGTCCAAAGAAAATATATTCTTCCAAATAGTAGGCCAATTCTCTCCAGACAGACCCCAGTACTCAAATTAGTAATTGAGTCATACTGGCCAGGTGCCTTCAGAGTGTGACTACTCATCATTTCTAAATATTTTTGACCACCATTATCTGTTTCTACATACATTATCCTACGTTTGTCCACATTAAATACAGTTCGCCATGTCTCATACAAAGTAGCCTAAGCCTCGTCAAAGACAATCAATTTCCTTCCTACTATCTAGCTGCCCACTGAGCTTTGGGCAAACTGAAAATGCAGTGCAACTTCCACAGTCATCAGTTACAGATTACCTGTAAATGCTGTAAGTAGCAGAGCTTCAAGAACAAATATCTGTGGGTATGCACAGGCAAGGCATTTCCATTTCCATTTATTACCATCCACTTCTATTGTCAAGTCAATTCTCAATGTGTCACATTGAGAAAACTATTTGTGTCTCGGCTTTGTCTGGTCTCTCTGCTTTCAGCCGCATTGTCAAGACTTTCGTTCTGCATGCTTTCATTCATTCCTGATTGGTCCCCTGTTAGTATGTCAGTTGATACATTATTTGGATTCAAGAGATTGCTGTTTGAACTAATCTGCGAGCTAACTGAATCTGCACCATTAGATGGATTCTGCTGAACTCTTTGGTTAAGTTCAGAATCAGAATCATTATCCCTTAGAGAGCTTAATTCACCAAACCCTGTCATAATCTGATGAAAGACAATTAATTAACCATTTCACTGAACTTTAAGCCTTTTGAAAATATAAGGGTACCTCTGTAGCAGAGATTAGTTCTACTGGATTGTCCTCATCCATTAGTTTAGTTGCTTCCTTAAGGAATTTGAGTACGTTTGCAAGGCATTTCCTTCTAAGAAGAATCTGATTGTGCCCTATAAACAGCATAGGTATTAAGTATTCAGTTACAGTATTCTTTAGAACACTGTTAGGCTAAGTAGTCTGCAATCATCATATGATATTCATCTAATTGTTTTGCAAAAGTTTCAACAGAGAAAACAGCAACAGTCACTAGCTGGCACTGAATCTCCAATCGATATTTTTTCAATAAGTACTAACATAATTTTAGATATATTGTGGTAGGATTTAGTGCAGCCCACCACAGTGGGAACAATGGCAGCCAGGCCAATTTAATGGTAGGAGAGCTCCATGTCAGTCTCCCAGTGGTGATGGAAGCTCCCCCGATTAAGTCGGAGGGCAGAAGGGGCTGGCACGGGATTCGCGGCTGTCATGATTCTGAGGTCAGTAGATTTGAAAGGATAGGATAAAGGTGGCTTTCCATAAGTGTCGTGGTGAACCCTTCGCCACATTAGCATCTCTAAAATCCTCAAAGAGCAAGTTGGACTGTAACTGTCCAAGTTGTGATTCTAAGAGAGTTATTTGTACCCAGGCATATCAAAGGTAATTTCTTAAAAAGGCTCCTAACTCTTAAACTAGAATTGAACATAATTTTATGGCATCTGAGGATACTTAATGAACAAATTTAAATAAGGCTTCCGCAATGCAATTGGCTCATCCCAACACTGCATTATAGCTCTCCCATAAGGCCCTGCACAAGTTGGGCAGCACTAGGAATTCTTCAGTTTGCAGCTTATAACTGCCTCTGCAGACAGACTTCAACAGCAGCAGCACTGACAGAATTTGATTGGAGTGGAGACTGCATTTAATTTACATTTAAAGACCTTATTTTTTAAACTGTTGATTGACCCCACCCCTGCTGACCAGCCCCTCCCAATTGCCAGAGACCATCCCCAAGGGTCCCTGACTGGGGCCTCCTGACGCTGGTTTGCCCTCTCAGCCGCTGGCCAGGCTGTCAACTTGGCCAGATGCCAAGTGGTTAACAGAGCACAAAAAAAATTATGCTAGAGTCCAGCCACTTTGTTTAGCAAAGTCTCCGCATTCCCAGCCTTGCCAGGGTCTTTGGGCATTTTCAGCCTCCCTTACCTCCTGTAGATATTAGGGCATAAATCTGCATATCTCTTGAGTGGAGTGTGCTTGAACTCACAATCTTCTGACTCAGAGGCAAGAGTGGTATAACTGAGCATGGTACACTTATGTGGTCACATATACAATGTACAGGCTCCAACTCCAAAACCAAAGAAAGGCATAAGGTATAGCGTCTTATTATGTTCCCAATCTCTTTCCTGCCAAAGAACTTTACTATGTAGAGTTCAATTGTTGAACAGCTTCATGTAGAATCGAGTTATTGAACAATTCCAACAAATCCTTAACTGTGAATTTGAGCAATGCTTAAGCAATAACAAAGCAGGATTTTGTGGGTAGCTTTGCTTGTGGGGTGTCTGCAATGTGCTTCCTCCACTCTCAGTTTGTAGTTAAAATTAAACTCTCACTTAATCTAGTGCCAGTGGTTTCCACCTGGCCATCTCACTGCTGGCAGTCCCTTCAATATTCATCACCATCTGCTCTATTCATCCTCTTTGGAAATACTGAGTTATTATTGTTAAAGGACAAATCCTTGTTACAAAATGGTTTCTTCAATGATCGGCCATGAAGTTCTCTACAAAGAAGGCAATTTGCATTTAACCCTAGCACAAGGTCAATTCATATTTATAGTATATAAATTCCATAAATATGCAGTGGTCAAAGCACTTTTATGTCCAATTGGAATTATTTAAGATAATCTCTCACGGACAATTTTCCCCATAATTGTCTAGCATTTGGAAAATGACCCTCATTGTCTTGTAATGGTTAGTTAATTTCTGGCTTTGGAATAGTGTAAATCTCTCCCATTGATTGTTCTTTTATGTTTCTCTCTTTTTTGCTTATTTATTTTTAGGTGGAAGGCAACGGGTGGTGTGGTGGAGATAGAGCGTGCAATTGCTTGGTGATAAATTTGCAAAGATGACACACATTAAAAATGTGCACAAAGGAATTTATAATGGAAACAACTTGAAATTGAAATATGGCAGTAAGAAGTCAGGTTGTGCAGCCAGGAAATAGATGCAGATGTAAGTTATTTTATATACATTGTAAACAAATATTGCAGCCAAAAAGCAGCCAATTAAATTCAGTAGGCTGCAGGCACAGAACAAGTATGGCTAGGTGTTTTGTCTATAGCATTCATGGTTAGCGAGTATAAAATCTGGAAAGACAAAAGCTCATAAATGCACAATAAAAAGGACGTTGGAATGGTGGCAGAAAGGTCAACTAATTGTTCGCAAGGTCACAGTGAAGAAATGTAGGCAGCACTGTTTTCTTTGATGCTGAAAATCTTGTTGCAGAATATGCACCAAAGGTCAGATGGTTCTATTGGAGATGAAGGCCACCCTTAGTAAAAACACAGACACCAACTATATGGGAAGAGTCTGCAAACCAAATCAATGCAGTCAGCAAACTCCATCTTCCTCAGTGCAAATGAAGTCCAAGTGTATAGATATTTAGAGCAAAGGTGAAGATTAGTGTACTTCTCATTTTTGTACATATTTCTTGTGACACCCAATGACCATTGCATAAGTCTCAGTTGAGAACGGCCTCCTACACTCAGTGGGTGGGGCGGGAGGGGGGGGGAGGCGGCGGGTGGGGGGAGGGGGGTATCATTTGAAGCACTATGTGCAGCCACTTCTCTTTTATACACAGTGTTTCATCACCCCTAAGCTTCATGGACCACATCTTTTGAAGGTGGGGATAGCAGGTGAAGAGCAGCAAACAGATCATGGGGAGTCCAGAGATAAGTGCTCTACTATTGAGTTTTCAATGTACTTAATAACCATGGTTACAGAGGATAGCCTAGTTCTTTAAAGATCCATTTGTTGTACTTCTGTGTTTGCTTAATACAAACTTACAAACTTCACACAGGACTGGTAAACAAAATGTAGGCTCAGTATATTTGAAGATGTAGTACAGGATTGTTCAGCAGACCGATTTGCTATAAAGATTCAACAGCTATTATCAACAGAGAAGAACAGTTGCAACTCCTTCACATTACATGCTACTAGCTAAACTGAAAGCTCCTCTGAACAATGTCTGCTGGTCACATGGTTTACATCCTGGCTACTTACTCTTAAACATATTCTGTCTTAAGGCATTATCACACCATTCACCCAGTGTTTCTTTTCCTTCAAATAATGTGGATCTCATGGAAAGTCATAGATCAAAATGATTTTGCATGATTCCATATTATAGATTTTAATCTATAATATCCACTGACATGAATAGCCATGTCTCTTTGGTCAGATGCTACCTTAATAGGATAGTGATGGGTGAGACCAAAATACCTGCACCTGCATTTTCTAGTACTTCACGAGCACCTCTTCCTCAACTCAGTTACACAGCCTTGTTTTGAATCCCCATCCTTACCTCTTAGGAAGGTGCAGCATCAAAGCCAGCAGCAATCAAAAAAAGTGTTAACAAAAGTGGAGACCCACCCAAAACACAATCAATGTATGGAGCAAAATGCAGCAAGTAATACAGAGAAATACAAACATGTATTTTTAATTCTACCTTCTGTTCAGCTTTTTTGAGCAAGGCTATTGCTGTGGGCGAGACCCGAGGACTTAACCCTAATGTCTCAGTTAAACGGACTTTCATATTTAGATGAATCCATCCATACCAGGAGTGCAGCCTTATTGTTTATGCTTAAATCATCTGTCAGAAAACCACCACCACTGCCTCTCATCCAAAGGAAGTAAGGAATTGATCATGTGAGGTTGTGAGCCAAATCTTCTGACTCGTGACCTCTGTGTGCAAGGTTTACTTGACTACAGTGGTCCGTGCATAATTTAAACTTGGTTTTTGCATGATTCCATCTAAAATTCAATTGAAAGGCTTAACTGAATGTTGGTGGGAACTTAAAATGCCAAAATGTTAGTATACTTCCAATGTTCAAGCATTCCAAATATGGTCAGTGCACCCACTGTACATTGCCTAGACACAAGATAACTTAGTTATATCTTCTCAGGAATTATTATTGACCTACTTTTACACTGATGCTAATCACATGTATTATTTCTCCCAAGCAATTTAATCAGGTTATATTATGTGTTTTTAGTATTACTGCACAATTCTTTTCACTTTGCCAGGAGATCTGAAAAAGCACGCTTTATTAAACTAATTTGTTCTCTGGAAGGTTTGACGGGGTCAAGCACCTCTTGTAATCATTACAATCACTCCAACTAAATTTGATAAATATTCTATTCTCATTTTTGAAGATGAAGTCATGTAGTGTGAACTCTCTATTCAATGTTAGATTAAGTGAAATGGTGACCCAGATCTTCCCGGCTCCAGAATGTTGGAGATCAGGCGAATGACCCAAGATGCACGTCAGGACCGGTAGAAGTTCCAACAAGCTGGCCTCCATGGGAATTGCCCAGCAAGATTTGCCCAGGGCAATTCCCCTGCTCCCTGGGACACTCCGTGAATGGTTCTGACTCTCAGTTAGAGTTGGAGACTTCAAAAAATTCCATGGGATGTACTTGAATAGTTACCCAGGAAATGTTAGACAGAAAAATTCTAGTCTAAACCCTGGGTAGCTACAGAACTGCAACCCCACCCCCCTCTCCAATCACTTAAACTGACTCCCACTCCCACCAACACCCTGGCTATCCCCAAACCGCCTGACTAATGCCCCAACTACCCCCTTGCCACCCTACCCACCTACCACCTCATCCACTTGCCACCCTTCCCACCTACCACCTACCACTTGCCACCTCACCCACCTAACATCCTATCTGCCTTCCACACCACCCTCCTATCATCTCACACACCTGCCTCCCTACACAACAACTATCTCACCCACCTCCCACCCTAACCAGCTATCACCCCGCCCACCTGCCACCATACCCACTGCCACCCTACCCACCTACCACCCACCCACCTGCCATGTCACTCACCTACCATCTCACTCACCTGCTCACCCCCTACTCACCTTTCACCCTAGCTACCTGTCAGCTTCTACACCTGCCACCCTACCCATGCACCATCTCACCCACCTGCCACCCTGACCACCTGCCACCCTCCCTGTAATATAATGGTCTGGCACATATAGGGTTAATTTGGGACTGAGTACAATGTGCCCACACAATGATATAAGACAGCACATGACCCACACCTAAAGGTCAGTCTAGTATTGGACAGAGCCATGTGAACCAGCAAGCATGGAGGCAGCTCCTAGCTTGTATCCTTTACTATATTTTTATAAGTAGTTCTAATAATCAATAAAGACTTACTTATGAGTATGAAGGCTTCTTTGAGATTAATGGAACATGACCAATGCCCTACAACATTGGTGGCAGCTTGTGGAAAAAACTAAAACCTCACAGAAAATGCAGAGAACAGCTAAAATTCTAGAAGACTGAAAAGAAAATTCAACAAAACATTCTGACCTGAAAAGAAGCTCCTGAAGCAGAGGGGCAAAGGAAAAATCACCAGGAAAAAGCTCCAAAGAAAAGCTTACAAGCTGAAGGCAGAAATTTTAAAAATCCTTGCTGCAGCAGGAGACTCCATAGAATCTGTCTTAGTAGAGTTTCAAATCTCAGAGTGCAGAGCCAGCACACCTTCCACAGGTGAGCTAAATCCTTTAAAATTCCATGATAGAACAAGTCCTGAGAATCTTTTAACTAATTCAGTAGTCAGAAGTGCATTTTGAAAAAATCCATTGCTAAAATCCAATCCCCAAGTACGAGCTTGCTCTGAAACAAAATAATAATAATAATTTGGGATAATCGTGACTTAGAAACTCAACTAAAGGCAAGCAAAGGCCAGGTTTCAAGGAATTTGTGACTCAAAAAGTAAAGTGCTGAAGAGGAGAAGTCTGCAGGCAGTTGATCCAGGCAGCCATTGTTCCAAAATCTTTTTCAAGCTAGGCACGATTGCCATTGTAGCGGAAACTGCCAAAATCAGCAAAGGCAGGAAATCCCTTTGTCTTTAAATAAATGGTGATGCTATCTTGAATTTCAGAAATCTCTTAAAGCTGAAGCTACACTTTAAAATTTTAGCCATGGATCAGAATTCCACTCTTCCAGAACAATTTGGAATTATCCAAGATGCAAACCTAATGAAAAATCGGGCGTCCTGAAGAAGAGAATTTCTAAACTGTCGGATCACTTCTAAGTAGAAAGTCAGAAAAAGGCCAGATTAATACCTTTTTATACTGGTTTGGTGAATTTGCTGATGAAATAATCCTAATGCAGTGCATTGATGAGTCTTCAGCCAGCTTCGATTAAATATTAAAAGCCTTTGACAAATTCTTTAACCTTCAAGGTGTGGAGCGCACCGAGATTAAGAAGAGGGACAGAAAAGATTAGTCCTAATAGTCAATAAAGACATACAATTAATCTATAGATGACTACACAGACTTCTTCAAACCCTACCAAAGTGTAACCAACACCCTACAACACTACCCACATACTATCTCACACACCTGCCTCCCTACCCACTTACAACTTCACCCACCTGCCACCCTACCCGCTTACCTCATCTATTACCTAACCTACCACCATACTCGTTCACTCATTCATCCACTCAGCCATGCACTAACATTCACAGTGGACACTTAAACTTAGCACATAGCAGCTACTGCTGTAAAAAAGGGGCGTGGTTTCTCTCTCCCCACCGCCCCCCCCAGCCCCCCCCCCCACCAACTGCCTCCCACACCCCCACACCCCCCCACCCCCACCCCCACCCCCCCGCCGCCTCCCGACTCTACAGTGCAATGAAGTTCTCTGATGGACGCTGCACTCCACTTTTCTGGAGAAACCAGTCTCAGAAGACCCAGCAAGAAATGCAGAGCAGCATTGAAGTATGGAAAAGTTCGAGTGGACAGCAATCCAACAATGATTGCCACTTTGTGGAAGGTGTAGGCAGGTAGATTATCTACACTACAAACAAACCAGTAAAATGTTAGTTATATCTAAACCTTCATTGGTTGTTCATTTATCACTTGCTGCTTTTTTTTTTTTGCCTTTCCTCTATGTATCAATACATTTTGGGATCTGATTCTTTAAATGTTCACCCAGACACTAGTGTCTGCAATTTATTCTGCAATTAGTGGGCCAAGCTGAAGTTTGATCCTGTCCTTGTGTGGTCCATGTGTACTTTCCAGCAGTGGTCTGTGAAGTGTGACCAGAGCTCTAACCCTGGCTCCTTTCAAGGATGTCATTAAATATAAGCTACATTTGTCACGGTAAAACAAAAATATTCTGTGGGACCTACCCACTTGGCAATATCCGACCTGCACCACCTGATGCCAGTGAAGGTGAGTACTAAGGCATGATGCACTCTGCATTAGCAACTCCAGTGTTGGAGATTAGATTATACCGGAACAAGAGAACTGGTTAGCTTCCCCCTGCCCCACACACAATGCAGGTCACCTTACCAATCTTGTATAATAACTGTGTTATGTTGGAATGTGAAAATGACTTTAATGTGATCTATACTGTTGGCTGACAGACCATTTGTCAAGGTGCTACATGTCACCAATAACGGGGAATGAAAGTGTTGGTAGTCTACATGAATAGCATCACTTTCTTACCAGTTTGTTAAGGGAAGAGGGCACATCCCCCCCCCCCCCCAACCCCTTTGGCTAATTGAGAGTTAATGGGTCTGATAGTATAAATCTGATGCAGTACTACTGGGATCACTTTACCCAAAGCTTTCAGTGTGCCAAAGTGAACTGATCTTGCATAATATGACACTGGTTAATTTAAATACATCAGTGATGCTTCCAGCCAAAATATATGATGTCCTAAGAGCACCATGGGCATCTGGGGCTGAAAAGAAAGCGTTGCTGGCGACCAATTCACTGCTGCCATTTTGTTTTGTATTTCCAGCCACTGGAAATTTAAGACCTCTTACAGGATTTGGTTGTGGAGAGTTAGGAATCTTGGAATAAGGAGTAAGGATGAGGAAGATTAATTATGAGATCCGCACAAAATCATAGGCCCAAATCTTCCAGTCTTAGGATGGTTGCGCCCCAGAGATACCCCGGAAGATGCACTGGGGGATCTGTCAGAAGTTCCCAAACAGTACACAGGAATTGCTTGGGAAGTTTCAACTTCCAATGGCCAATTCTCCTACATCTGGAACCCTCTGAAACTCTGATTTAAAGTCGGAGACTTCGGATGGTTTTGACTCACTTAGCAGAATAATTACCCAGGAAAGGTTAGTAGGATTAAAACCAGTTCTATCTCCTGGGTAGCTATACTACTGACCCCCCAAATCCCCACTGGACCACCCGACAACCCTCCCACCCTACATCCCCCTGCCCCGACATCCCCCTAACCCCCGACTATACCCCCAACTATTCTCCCAACCTGCAGAATACCCCATGAGCCCCTCAACTACGCTCCCCAACCCTGACTATCCCTCAGCCCCCCTGACCCCTCATCCCTGACCCACCTACCTGCCAGCCTAACCCCCCACCCACCCACCTGCCACCCTATCTCCTCAACCACCTACCTGCCACCCAACCCCTCACCCACCCACTTTGCACCCTACTCCCGCACCCATTTACCTTACACATTTACATTCTTTCCATAGCTTGTCAAGATGCTTTTGGAACATTTAAACTTACTGGGGTATGGCAGCTGGTGCTATAAAAAAGACATATGATTTGACTTCCCTCAACACCCCTGCACTACGAGGGAAGGATTCCAGGAGCAGTTGTGCTCCACATTTCTCAGAAGGCCCGCTTTGGAAATCCAGGAACGAAATGCAGAGCTCCAGTGCAAGGTACGTAAGTAGGAGCAGTGACAATCAGACAGTGATTGATACTCCTCAGAAATTTTGGCCCAAAGAAATTAACTTCCCACATATGTTCCGTCTAAGTTGCCTGGCTATGCAGCAAACAGAAACCAGAAAATTATTGGGCAAGTGCATGCACAACCATGTAAAAAACAGTAAAAGGGCTGGACACTTAAACAAATCACTCATGCACTGAAAGAAAATTCGAAGTAACATTGCTCCCCACTAGTCTATCCAAATCACCTGTTTCAAATATTCCAGTTACATTATGGAGATGCTCTTGATTTAAATCATTTTGAGGGTTTTAATAAACCTGGATGACAGTTTGTATACAGGTTCCTAACACGTTATATATTGACAGACTACTGTATTATTTGCCCTAGGGACCTCAGGTATGTTATAGGCCTTGTGCCTCTGGTGTCCAATGAACCATCTTCCATCGCGTTATTGGGCCCAATGTATATTAGCGCCAATTTTGCTGTCACATCCTTGGCTGATTTCCCTTGTTCCCTTTATTGAATCCAGGAAAACTGGAGGCCAATTGTAGTGCCCCAGTTGCTGTTCTAGCAGTAATCAACAGCTAATGATCAGAGCTGGGCTCTTCCCGATTTATACAGGTCAGTAACAAACCAAACACCCCAGTGATTCATCAGCTGAGCCCTTCAGGAGCAATGTTACACCTCAGTGGTCAAAATGTGCCTTTGAAGTCAAACCCAGTCTACTTGCACATCCATTAGCTCTAGAAGGAAGCAGTCTTGGCTCATGTCTCTGCCCCAGCTCCAATTTCAATGCTCAACAGTTACTGTACTTACTTAGGTTATGCTCATGTATTTTTCATCAGTTTTGATTCACAGGAGTGAGCAGACCTTCAGGTCTTCTGAGTTCTCTGGTAACAACATCCATAGGGCCTTGAAGTTTAAAAAATTATTTATGTTACATTGTTGTCACCAGTGTAAACAACACACCAGCTGAATTTGTGATTTGAACAATGCTCTTTGATAAGTGTTATTTTGTCAACATAAACTGCAAAGGGCAACAAACTTTGGTTACTTATATATTACTTTTACATTTGTAGCAAGTAATACACAAGGAGGGAAAGTTAAACCTCATTCCCTGAGGTACGTTCATATTGTTAATAAACATTCAAATGATTTATTTGCGGTGTAAGCTGTGGTTCAGTAACAGCACTCTCATCTCTGAGGCAAAAGTTCGTGGGTTGAAGCCCCACCAGAGATTGAGCATATAATCCAACTTGATATTACAGAGTAATACTGGGGGATAAAAACAGAGATAAAAACAGTTCTGTGGAAGGGTCATGAGGACTCGAAACGTCAACTCTTTTCTTCTCCGCTGATGCTGCCAGACCTGCTGAGTTTTTCCAGGTAATTCTGTTTTTATACTGGGGGAGTGCTGCACTATCAGAGATGTAATCTTTCAGATGATATGTCAAACCGAGGCTCCCCTGGTCTCTTGGATCCCTAAAGAAGATCCCATTGCACTTCCTGTAGAAGAACAGGGAAGTTCTCCCGATGTCCTGACCAAAATTTACTTGACCTAAACCACTAAACCAAGTCATCTGATCATTATCCCATTGCTGTTTGGGGAAGCTTGCTGTGCACAAATTGGCTGCTGCAGTCCCTACATTATAGGAGAACATAAAGACATAACCAAATAGGAGCAGCATAGGCTATTCCAACCCTCTGTATCAACGCCACCTTCCCACACTACCCCATCACAACATAACTACACTTCAGAAAAAAGCTTCATTGGCTGTAAATTGCTTAGGGTCATCCTGAAGTCAGGATAGGTTTCAATTAATTTAAGCTCTTCTTTTTTCCTATTTTTCAATAGCTGCAACACAAGTCAGCATTGAATGTGAAATGGATGTTACTCTTTGAGCGGCATTTAAGTGATTTGCTGAAGGGCCACCATCCAGGGAAGACCCAGGTTTACTCCAGTTAGCTTATCTCTTATGTCACACTATTCTCATCTCTGCTTTCCCTTGGATAAGGTTATCCAGGTTTCCAGCTCCTGATTGATGTCCACTGAGCCCTTCTGGAATGAACAAGTGCAAACATCAAATGAAAATTGGCTCAGGCCTCTCCGTGATGCTCCCTATAGTCAAGGAGGCCATTAGCACTGACTATATACTAATGAATAATAGGACTCCTTGGGAGAGGTATCAGAGAGTTTTACCTGCTGCTTAAACTCTCATCAATGATTTTGTTACTTCGAGACTTGATTATTCCAATGCGCTCCTGGTTGATGCCTCAATTCTACCCTCTGTAAGTATGAGGTCATCCAAACTCTGCTGCCCATGTTCTGCTTCCCTCAAGTCCTGTTCATTTATTATCCTTGTGCTCGCTGACCTATGTTGACTCCCAGTTGAGTAGCACCTCAAATTTAAAATTCTTATCCTTGTTTTCAAATGCTTCCATGACCTCGCCTCTACCTATCATTGCAATCTCTGCCAGTCCTACAACCCTCCAAGATATTCCGCCAATTCTGGTGACTCGAGCATCTCCAATTTTAATTGCTCCATTATTGGTGGCCATGCCTTCAGCTGCCGAGATCCTAAACTCTAGAATTTCCTTTCTAATCCTCTCACCTCCCGATCTTTCTTTCCTCCTTTAAAGTGGTCCTTAAAACTTACAACAAGCTTGAGGTCATTTGGCCTAATATCTCCTAATATGGCTCTGTGTCAACTGTTGTGTGATAACAATCCTTTGAAGCACCTTGAGAAATTTTATTATGTTTATGGTGATACAAAAATACAAGTTGTTCTTGTTGCTGGTCCCATGGTAAAATACCCCAACATGAGTCAGAACCTCTAGAAGAGGAAGGAATGGTGGTGGGGTTGTGGGGGGACAGGGTAGCTGCAGTGGTAGGGTATAAAACTGTAAAGCTGCTAAGAAAGCACTTCATGGGAGTTGTAAAGGAATGAGTGAGCAACGACACAGATAATAATTTATTAATTTCTCTCTAACTGCTGTTTGTTGTGCACAGCTGACTTGTTGCACTGTGCAGTCCTTTTAAGATTGACAAGCAGCTGTGCATGTGCACCTCTTAAGAGGACCATTGTTTGTGCAAGGCTTGTTTGTTCACTGAGCTGCACATTTTGAATTGCTGTGTGGCCATTCATCCTTATAGCTCAGAGGGAACACCGAATACCATCTCATTCCAGATAATATCTGCCACTAGAAAATGTCAATGAACTTTAATTCAAAGCAAATCTGAAAATCATTGGATAGAACACCAGTTTCAGCCAGAACACGCTGGCATTGCAGAACCAGTTGTTCCTGTCTATTAACCAAATGTTCCCAATGTAATGCATGGTAAATGGTACACCATGAACTTATGCAAAGAAACTCAAACACTCTGCAATCCAGGAGCTTGTCACACAACATTTGGACTTTGCCCCTGATGTAGTGTAATTCAAGTCTAACATGAAACCAGGTACTCGTCCTAGTTTGTTGGACCTTGTGTATTTTATATACTCAAGCCTGCAAATTCTTCCTTAGGCACAAGCTGGAAGTCATACCCAAAATGAGCCAAAAGCTGTGTACCTGAGCTTTTCCAGCATTTTCTGTTTTTATTTCAGATTTCCAGCATCCACAATATTTTTCTTTTATATTAAAATGTGTGCAAAAAGGCATAATTCTTAGAATTTACATTTCAACTCAGTTAATCACCACTCCCACAGAAATCAAGCAGAGCATGTCTAATAATCTGCAATGGGGAAAGCTTTTCAATTTTGATGTGACTTGTAAAGGAATTTTAATGGTGAAGTATAAGAAACAGAAAACGCACAGCAGGTCTCAGTGAGAATTGTGTTTTTTTTCAAATGTTCAAAAAAACTGCAATTATAAGGGCAGAAAAATTACTTTATTTGCCAGAAGATCTGGCTGTAATGCTGAGTCAACTGCAATTGGAGGAGTCTTGCATTTGAGAATTGGGGGCATGAACATTTTTGGGTTTTTTTTCATATTTGCTCATGGGATGAGAGTGTCACTGGCACTTTTTTCCCGTCCCTAATTTCCCTTAAAGGTAGGGGGCGGGTGTAGTTTGATGGTCGAATCTATAAGACCAGGGAGGCTTGTTTGTGTTGTTGCACATGCAAATCAAGCTAAAGATTCCGCAACCCTTTACATTTGGGTGCAAATGAAAAGGAAACTCTAGACGTGTGCAGTATTGAATCATTTTAATGTTAGGAGAGCATGTGTGCTGTCATTTTACTGTGCTAACGTTAAGACATATTCTTGCACTGTAAGAGAAATTCACATTTGTTCCATCACCTTTACTTAAACTTAGGGTAGATTTTAAAAAAAAAGTGTTCCTAGCATAAAGTGCCAGATGATAGAAAAACATATCAGCATCAAGTTCAGCTGGAAAAAACAACCAAGGCATAAAATGCTTCATGCTTGAAATCCTGATGTGCTATCCTGTTGTGTGAAGCTGATCTGCATCTGATGTCATTAATTCTCAAACTCTACCTTATAAACAACAGCAACTTGCCTTTATATAACACATTTAAAACACTAAAACCCTCCAAGGTATTTTTTAGAAGATCAAGCAGACAAAAGTTGACCTCAAGCCAAAGAAGGAGACTTCAGAACAGGTGACAGGTCACGGAGGTAGATTTTGAGGTGTGCCTTAAAGGTGCAGCAGAGAGGTTTAATACGATTAATGCAATTATACTACAAAACGCATCTGAGATGTGATATGTTGTGCCATACTCTGCCCACCAGAGGACAAGTTACCTGTATGTGCAAAGCAGCTCCAAACCTATCCCCCGACACAACTGCCAATCCCTCAACTCCTCCCCGACCCCCATCCCCCACTGCCTTACTGGTAGCCATTTTTAATGTTAGGATGGTGGAAAGCCAGCACCATGATTTATTATGTTAACAGGACTAAATACAGAGCATATAAAATTCCCAGGAGATTCAGCCCTTTAACAGAAACAGTTAATAAAAATCAGACTTGAGTTACACTGTATCTAGTGTAAAGTCCAAATGGCATGAGACGACCTTGAGGAGAGGTCACACAACGTTTGGCTTTAAGCCAAGATGCACTTCCTCACACAGAGGATAGTAGAAATCTGGAGTTTGCTGCCCAAAAATGCTGCAGAGGCTGGGGTCAATTCATGCTTTCAAGGCTGGGATTGATAGATTTTTGTTAGCTAAGAGTATCAAAGGACATACAGCAAAGACTGATGAATAGGCTTGAGGTACACATCAGCCATGATTTAACTGAATGGTTGAACAGGCTTGAGGGGCTGAACTGCCTGCTTCTATTCATATTTTCCTACAAATTCTGGGGTCACATCTGAGCATTGCCCTTGACTACACACAACATGCACCCAAATCAGACTGGGATCGACACTGCAGTGAAGTTGCAGCCACAATTGTTCTTCCTTTTGACTGAAATTTCATTTACAAGGGACCCCTGGCTTTATAAATAGAGGCATAGAGACAACTGCAAGCATGTTATGATAATCTTTTAATAAAAACACTGATTTGGTCCCAGCTGGAGTATTTTAACGTATTCAGCACACCATATCTCAGAGAAAATTTCAGCCTTTAGAAAGGGTGCAGAGGAGATTTACTGGAATTTCACTAGGGATGAGAGACTTCAGTTATGTGGTGAGACTGGAGAAACTGGTTTCAGAGGGTATTTGCTAGAGGTGTTCAAAATCATTAATTATTTTGGTTGAGTAAGTAAGGAGAAACTGTTTCCAGTGGTGGATTAGAGAGCACAGATTTAAGATAATTGGTTAAAGAACCAAAGGTGACATGAGGAAAAATAAATTACACAGGAAGTTATTCTAAACCATCTGAACGTACAGTCTGAAAAGATGGCAGAAGCAGGTTCAATAATGACTCTCAACAGTGAGTGGGATAAATATTTGAGTGGCAAAATTTGCATGGCTATGGGAAGAAAGCAGGGGAGTGGGGCTAATTGGATGACTCTTTCAAAGAGCTGGCACAGGCACAATGGACAATCTGGTCTCCTCCATGCCGCATGACTATATAATTTCAAAAGGGAAACTGTTCTAATTTCAGTAAAGAGATTTGCATGCAGATAATTAAGAAGTGTCCACTCCCTGTCTCCACCACTGATTTGGTTACATACAAAACAATCCTGCATTGCAAGTTTCTTTATGAAAATGTTTTAACAATGCATTTTCCACCCAATGCAGTCCCAAAGGACACAAACAGAGAGCACATCAGGGTGGAAAAAAATACATTATATATGCATTTAAGAAGAAATTTGCGCTGCTGGCAACAGTTCATAGTCGCACAGATTAATACAAATTAACTGTGAAAATCTGGCGTCATCATACTTACAAGATTTGATTTTTTGGAGGTGGGTGTGGGGGAAGGATAAAGGAACAGGAAATAGTGGAAATTCTACACTTAATTCAACTGCAATCAGATGATTTTGATGGCATACTTGTGGAGGACTGGTATACTGGTGCCCTGTCCCAGGCTGCCTGCAGATTTCATTGATAATGGAGATTCTTGCATATTTTCCTACAAATTCTGGGGTCAAATCTGAGCATTACCCTTGACTACACACATGCACCCACACAGTACACTTAGACTGAGATGAACACAAAAGTAGCAGTAAAGTTGCAGCCACAATTGTTCTTCCTTTTGACTGAAATTGCATTTACAAGGGAGACTTGTCTTTATAAATACCGGCAAGCGTGTTATGTTAATCCATTAAAAAAAACAGATGAGGTTCCAAATGGAGTATTGTAACCAATTCTACACACCACATTTTGTCCCCTTTAACAGAAATGCATTATATTTATATCAGTTCTAGTGGAATAATTAAACGTTTAGCTCTTTGGGTCGTTTTAAGTCCACCTGCCTGTTTTTTTGTGAGATGTCGTGGGTTGGGAGCGAATGTGAAATTAACAATCCTCATCTGTTACCGGAGGGTAAGCCATGTTGATTTTCAGTGGCAAGGAAAAGTGGGAAGAAGTTGCAATAATATTTCCGATTAAATAGTTCGATATCAAACCGAGTTCTCAAATCGGTGGCGGAAAAGTAAATGTTTTGTTTGTGGCATCAGCGCCTTTCCACTCATTGTATCAATTGGAAGTGGCTACAACAGTTTGGTTGAAATGAAAGTTGCCACCGCCTGCCTTTATTTCAGAATAGCTCCCTCTGCTGCATCAAAGTGACATGTATGTGAAATCCCTGTTTCCCAGGTCACCCATCAATCATGAATGAACAACTTCAAAGATTGCTCGCTTGTGGGGACGTTTTGTCTGCTATATCGCTTCGCGCTCTCTAACATCTCGTTTACATTGAAGATTACAGCTAATGGACAGAAGGGACACCAACCTTGGCTATCCTAACTTATTGCACCACGTGGCTCCAATACTTTTTCTGACTTTAGATGGAAGTGCTCCCATTCAAATTTTAAAGCAGTGTCATGTTTGGTTTTCTTTTGTAATATGATTATCATACGGGGACCGCTTGTCCCTGTTATTGTGTGAAAAAGGAGCTAGGAGTAACCTATATTGTATCTCTTCCAACTATTATTAATTTATTCAGAGTGATTAATTTTCAAGTACACTATTGCATTCTATAATGTATTTCAGTCTATCTATAAATAGACAGAAAAGCAGGAACATATCACGTTTAAAATTAATTTGGCTCCAAATAGTAAGTTTACCTCCCCACACATTGTTCAAAGTATGTAAGTACATAAATTAATTTCCAGTTAAAAACCTTTCTTGTGCTCCCATTCTGGATTTGTATTTCCTATCGTTCAGAGAAATAACTGCTTACTAGCACAGTTACAGGTTAATTCTACACTGTAGGTTATATCTACTCCACTGAAGACTAATCAGAATTCCAGGGATTTGGAACTGGACAACTGCCGGGCACTCCTTTAACCTTTCGGTTCCCCTACAGGACTGCACCCATCTGACTGGGATTGAAAGGTGAGCATTGCTGTTTAAAATTACCACATAAACATACACTCCTAAATCAAACAAATTAAACGCACACTCAGAAATGCACTCACAAACCACGCACACTCACAAACACACAACTACAAACCAAACACACGACCAAGCACAATTGCAAGCCAAACACACTCACAAACCACATACACACATTCCCAAATCTCTCATTCACAAACCACATACAGACTTACAAACCAATTCACAAACCATACATACACTCGAACCACACACACACACTTACAAACCAATTCACACACTCACAAACCGTACAAACACAGCTCACAAACTACACACACGCTCACAAACCACACACATTCAAACCGTACAAACACAGCTCACAAACTACACACACACACAAGCTATACAAACACATGCATTCACAAACCACACACAAACTGCACACGGACTCACACACCAAATACACTCACAAACCGCACATATACACATCAAACACACTCAAGCACATACCACATTAATACCAAACGCACAGGCAGGCACACTCAGAAAGAGGGGTAGATGAACATCAATGGAGCAGCAAACACTGAAACGCTGAAAGCCACGGCTGATCAGCTAACCTGATCAGACTGGGAAGGACACAATTCTGCCGAAGTCAGCCTGAAACGTTAACTCTTTCTCAGTCCACAGATGCTGCCAGACCTGCTGAATATTTCCAGCATTTTGTTTCGATGAGAAAGAGCCTCTCCTTGCGTGAAGCTGCTTTTCCCGAAGTGAAGGTTTACCGAATGACAGCTGAATTGCAAATGTGCCATAAAAAGACTGAAAGGGCTGACACATTTCAGAGAGAGCCGCTGCTTCTGACTGCTGAGATATGGATGAGAGACTCCCTTAAATCTTGTCACTGTGAAGCTGGGAGTTGGCCAGTTACCAGGACCCGCTTATAGTGCCAGTCCCATTCCGGTAAGGCAAAGGCAGTGAGTGGGCGATCCGACCTCCAGCGGTGACCAGATGCAGGATAGTGGACGGGAGACAGGTTTGTGAAATCGCATAAGTCCCAAGGGGAGAGGGGGCTGAGAGCTGACAAGACAGAGCTACCTCTTCCAGTGACATTTGGTCAAAGCGGATCAGAGCTTGGCGCCTCATCCAGCACCGGACTGGGGCGGATTGTGGGGCGGATTCAGGATGACGGCTTCTCGGGAGGACGTAGCTGGGACCATCAACCCTTCTCTAGCCATCTACATCGGGATTGAGGTGCTGATCGCGGTGGCCTCAGTCCTGGGCAATGTGCTGGTCTGCTGGGCAGTCAAGATCAACCGGGCTCTTAGGGACACCACCTTCTGCTTCATCGTCTCCCTGGCCCTGGCTGACATCGCCGTGGGCTCTCTGGTTATCCCTTTGGCCATCACCATGAGCATCGGCCTCCAGATCCACTTCTATAGTTGCCTGTTCATCTCCTGCACCGTGCTGGTCCTCACCCAAAGCTCTATCCTTGCACTCCTGGCCATCGCTATAGATCGATACCTCCGAGTCAGGATACCGACCAGGTAACCTTCACCTTCCTGTGACATTCCTTTGAGTTATATAAAACTTGAGTGAAGTAGAATTGAGTACCTGTGTGCGGCTGGGACCCGCCGGCCTGCACGTCAGAGGGAAATAACCAACTGTCCTTCACCCATTTACTGCAAGGGCATGTTAAACTGATAGGAACCGACCAACCGCCGCTCTGTCTTTCCAACGCTCATTGTAGATTTCTTTTGAGAAATAACCTTAAATGCCGATGACCGTAAACGCTCTGTTATTAATGAGCACCCCCAGTCCCGTGACAGTGAAAAATTGCCCGCATTGCATTATCATCTCTCCCCATGCTGGGATATTGTTTCATTCCTACGGTAGATCTGGTTCATTTGCTTTTAACCTCTTCTCAGCCCCAGCTCCTGCCAATATGAAAGTGTATCTGTGGATAATACTTTTACCCTCATTAATAAGACTCGTGCTTCAAAGCGAGTTAAAATGAAACCTACAAATTGACTTCTCGGCTGATAGTGATCGTGTTGGGCATTTTAATGTAATGTTGGAAAACCCCAGGGACCATCATTAGACTGTAGCCAGCAGGGAAACCATTGTCTAATACAGGATTAGACCACGACCAGTTTCACTTGATTACGCTTCGGGGTCAGAGAGAAATATTGCCAGTCCAACATGCAGTAAGGTGGACAGGGCCATTGTGAAACATCGGCCCCTTCTCCCGTTGTATTTTTTCTTATGTTTGAGAGCACTGGAGGGCGTCTTCAGAGCATTTTCATTGAGAGATGCCTATAGTTCCGATAGAGTTCGTGACTGGGGTTGTGAAGCTAAGACCTGCGGGGAGTTGAACTTCAGCCTGAGTTAACATCCAAAGATCATGCACAATGGCTGAACTGGAAGAGCTCTCAGATCCAGCTTGTTGCTCCAGAATGAAGCAGCATTAACAGTAGTTGTACGGTAATTGTTACTGCCCTTTAAGATCAGGACTAGCGTGGAGCTGGGGAAGGAACGGGGCGGCAATATAATTTGAGGCGTTTAAAGATGTTGAACGTCCAATTGAAAAGTGGTTTTTGATTTCCCATCAGGTTTCTGGTTTCCTTCACGATCAAATATCACACAGAAAAGTGCTGGTAAAACTGACCTTATCAGCATCCCAGTCTGTTCTATATAGTAATCAGCCATATAAATAAATCTAAATTAAAAGACCTTCATTGCAGTCTTGGTTTAATTTGAACGTAGGCAACCTGCAATGCAAACATTGTTGTTTAATAATCTAGAAGGCTTTATTGGATTATAAACAAGTTTTAGAAAATTATTTCATTTCATCAAACAGTGACCTACTATTGAACATGCCCATTATTGGAAAGATTAATGTTATGTATTTTCCAAAAATCAAGTAGGTGGTTGTTTTTGGTTTGTCATCACTTAAGCTACAGCCAATGACTAATAATACAATTGAAGGATTTGGTTCTCTGAAGGCTGGTGCAGCATTTAATCTCAGCATCCAAACTAAAAAGCCAGCTGTTTACATTATTCCCCAAATACTGTGAAGTAAGGAATCTTCTTATGCATAGAGAATAAGAAGTCAATCTTACATTAACCACTGAGGTTGTTTAAAATTCATATCATTACATATTTCATTTACAGGAAAGGATATTTCTCAATATCTTTCCAGATGTGTGGCCCTTTGAGATATCAATTAATATGGCATTAATTGCTGAAAAGCAAAACAAAATAAGGATCTGGACTCGAAGGATCTGTTCTTCTCTCCACAGATGCTGTCAGACCTGCTGAGTTTTTCCAGCAATTTTTGTTTTTGAAAACAAAATAAGTGACAACCACTTGCTGGTTTATTCCTCAGGGCAATGATTTGACAAATCAGAGTTAAGCTTCCTAATTTAAATTTCAAACAATGCTTGGCAGTTAACGGTCAGTCACCATCAACTGGCACATTTTCCATGGCAATGCATCTACCAATCACAGTCCACTTGCTAACCAATCAGCACGCACTTCTCATTTGTACAAATTGTTGTTCCCTTCACAGCTCATATTCTTGCGAATTGTCCTGATGAGTGCAAGATAAAAAAGCTTTGACAAAAAAGTCTCTTTTTTCAACAGTACTCAAGTTCTGTACTACCAAATGTCTATGGCATTAATTATAATGACTCAGTAGGTATTTGATTATACTTCATACTACGCCATAGTTGTCACAAGTACTCAGCTCTGGAATTTCCTCCTTTAAGCTTTTCTGTCTATCAACCTTTCTTTCCTCCTTTAAGACATTCCATAAAAATTGCCTCTTTGACCAAGCTTTTGGCCATCTTCTCTAATACCATCTGATGTAGCTTGGTGTCAAATTTTGCTTCATAACATTATTGTGAAACAGTGTGGGATGCTTTATTACATTAAAGCCACTATATAAATGCAGGTTTTTGTTGTAATTTACAGGAAATAATTTCTGCAAATATTATGTATTGCATTTATTTTTATTTTCCAGGCTATTCCAAACATTAGCAACAATTCATGTGCCGTGTTTTTGCCTGCAATGTGAGTAGAACATGTAGGGGACACACATACACACACTCCCCCCTCCCCACACACACAGACACCCACATACACTCCCCCACACATACACCCACCCACACACACACACACACACAGACACATACACTGCCCCCCCCACACACACACACACCCCCTATACACACGCACACGCCCCTGCACACATATACCTACCTACACACACACACAGACACATACACTGCCCCCGCTACACACACACATACATCCCCCACACACACAACCTCCCCACACACACACACCCTCTCCACAAACATACACCTCCCACACACACATACAACCTCCTTCCCCCCACACACACATACCCCTCCCCACACAAACGCACATATGCATGCACACACACACCTCCCCCCCACACATACACACACACTTACAACGCCCTCACACACAAACACAGATACACCTCCACGCACACACACAATCTCCCCACATGCACACACCCTCCCCACACAAACACACACACACACATCCACCCCCCACATATACACACACACACACACACACACAGACACATAAACTGCCCCCTCACACACCACCCCCCCACACACACAACCTCCCCACACGCACACATCCTCCCACACACACATACAACCTCCTTTCCCCCCCACACACACCCTCCCCACACAAACCCACATAGACATGCACACACACACCTCCCCCGACAAATACACACACATACAAACCCCTCACACACACACATACACCCCCCCACACACACACATATACATAACCTCCCCACATGCACACACCATCCCCACACATGCACACGCACACATACAGCCCCCCACACATACACACCCCCACACACACAGTCACATACACTACCCCGACACACACACACATGCACAAGCTCCCCACACACATACACATACACACAACCTCCCCACACACACATACACCTCCCACACACACATGCAAACCCCTCCCCACACACACATACATCTCCCCTCCCGTGCGCAAACACACACACACAACCCCACAAACACACTCACACACATACACCTCCCACCCTCATACACACATGCCTCACACACACACCTCCCCCCACACACACACCCAACACACAAACCTCCCCCCCACACACACACACCTCCCCCAACACACCTCCCCCAACACACAAACCTCGCCCCACACACATACCTCCCCCCCACACACCCCACACACACATATACCCCCCTCCACACACACATACACATCCCAACCCTCCACACACAGGCACAAACACTCAACTTCCCCACACGCACACACCCTTCCCACATGCACACACACCCCCACACACACACCCACGCACACACTTCCCCCCACACTCACACCTCCCCGCCCCACACACACACACCCCACACACACACACACACACACATCCCCCCTCCCCACACATAACTCCCTCCCCACACACACCCACACACGTATATATACAAACCCCTCCACACACACACACAAAACCTCCCCACATGCACACACATACACACACCTCCGTCCCCACACACACACACACACACACGCACACCCTCCCTACATTCACACACACACACACACACACACACACACACACTTCCACCAAGATAAAGCACATGGCGTTGCTTGTCATGTGGCAGTTGATTGGGCGCAACCTCTTGATGAATACTGTAACATAAATTCTGACATGTGGAGATGAATAAAACACCTTAACATATGATAATATTAGAGACTAATCATGTTGCACATATAGTTTGAGTTTAGGAAACTAAATCTAGATGACTGTTAGGTACTTTTCACCCAAGAATTTATAACATGTATTAATAAATCTTCCTTGACATTGCACACAGTCAGGCAAGTCAAAGTAGTCTTCAGGTGAAGTGTGATTATTGTACAAGGAATAATGCAACTAGGATGCACAGAAGTAAATTGTTATCCATGGTTGAAGAGCAAGGAGTGCAGTGGTTTTGGAAGTAGAAAAGTAGAGATGCTTGGCTCATAGAACTGTCTCTACAATACAGGTCAAGGAGCTGGGAAGTACAAAACTCAGGTTCTACAGTACCACCAGAGTGTAAATAGAGCATGACATGATTGCATGGGCAGTTTCCATTACAAATGTGGACATAGGAATTTATAATGGTTAAAAACTGATATGGGAAGTACATACAGATGTAATATTTTTAATGTATTATATTGGTTGATCTCCTAACTGTGGCACAGCACATGGTAAGTCAACACCAAGTGCAATCTTCAGCTAAAATAGTGTTAGAGGCCAAGGGTTAATTGGACAAGGTGTACAAGTGTTAAACAGTATCAATTCTCTAAACATATACTCTACCCTTCATATATTTTCGTTATAAACTCTCATGTTCCTCTTAAAAATGGAAACTGCCTATCTAAACTTGTCACATTGTAATTATAACCTCCTGACTCAAATGACATTGCCTGCAATGGAGGGAGGGTGTAATTGCAGCTCTTCAACTTTACATAGGGCAGAATCTTCGGCTTGGTGAGCAGGGGCAGGGCCCACTCGCCAAGGCGTAAAATGATGAGCGATGACATTGGGTGTGCATCCTGACGTCACTGCGCGAGATTTAGACATTCAGTTCAGCGGGTGCGCAGCCGAGTTGGCTGTGCACCCACCGACCTGTCAAAGGACTATTAAGGCCATTTAAAAAGTCAATAAAGCAATTAGCTGAGCCGCCCGTCCAGCCTTAAGGTTGGCAGGCAGGTGAAGAGCCCAGGCGGCCTTCGCATATTTCATGGAACCTCATCCATAGGCGGGATGAAGTTTCCTGAACATTTTTAAAGTGTTTGAAAAATTTTTAATAAAATTAATGGACATGTCCCAGCTCATGTGACAGTTTCCCATGAAGGGACATGTCCTGAAAATTTTTTACCTTTCTTCAATGTTTCATAAATGAAAGTAATCTCCGTGAGGTACCTCTGTGCCTCAGGGAGATTTCTGCGCTCTTTCTTGCGCATGCATGAAAGAATGCACTCCCTGATTCAGGCAACCTCCCCCACCTGCACAGGGAGTTCAGTGCTTTCGGGTGTGCGTCATACCCGCCTATGTAAAATGGCAGCCCCCAGCTGATCGGGGGACACCGATTGGCTGTGCGCCTGCCCCCGCACAAATCGCCCTGACAGGGAGAAAATTCTCCCTATAGCTATAGTTTTGGCTTCAAATGTGGACCTAGAAATTCAAAATGAAAAAAATATTTCAAGTATACTTTTTTTTTATATGTTATATATGCATAGATAAGGTTCTTCAGCTCCATTTATTTGTAATATACTCAGATGGACAGAACTGCAAGGTATATAAGCTAACTCTTTTTCCATGCATTGGTTCGATCTTTCCATGACCCCAATCCATGTGATCTCTTCTGATTTTTTAAAGCAATTTTTTACAGGCTAGGGGAACGGCTGTTCTGGTAGGTTAGAACAGCATTCTGTCACGTCTGGTATCCATTCAAGACTGATGTATTGAAAGTTTTATTTTTCTTGGCATCCGTTAAAGTTATAATTGAAATTAATTATGACAGTCCTGATTCAGCTCAAAGTGGTTGTGGGCTTACAATTAAAACACTTTTGATTTTATACTAATTGCTATTAAATTAGTTGCGCTCAAAGTGGTCACAAAGATGGGTTGTATAAGAGATGGAATTATGTACCGAATGAGTGAATGAGAGAGTGAGTGAAAGTGAGGTCTCTTGGGGTAAGGGATGAGGCACATTGATGAGGCATACAAAGGAAGTTTTAACCTGGATTTAACCTATTTAATCTGAGGTTCCTGACAATGCCACTGAGTACAACAAAAGAAAAAAAACACTAGTACAATTGCCAACACTGACGTCTTTCACCATGATGTATAAATAATAATTTTCTTTTCTTACAGGAAAAGTTTGTACTGATTTTGTAAATATGGTTTCAGTCATCTAACTCCACAAAAACTGAATATGTTAGCAGAAAGGAATAAAGTAGTTATGGTGAGGATTTAGAGGTGAAGATACATGAGTGCTGTCATAATGAAGCTTAGTCACTGTAGTCTTTTCATGTCAGACAACACTGAGTTTAAACATTTATAATGAGTTACAAGGTGCATAGATGTTTTAATAAATTTAATGACGCTGTACCCTTGCAAATAAATGAACATTTTGTCAAAGTCAATGATAGGATTTATTTTGTATTCATAAAAAATGCAGAGATATTTTATATCTTTATAAATTAACAATCTGCAAAAATGCAGCGGTTATCTAATAGGCAGCTAATTATTTTTTAAAAAATCCCTCTACAGGCATATCTAATCCAATCAACGTGAATCATTCCCAATGGATCAATATCTTAGATGAAATAACTGTGTATTACCAGAGGTGTTTATAACCCATAGTTTAGCAACAAAATATTCCATTCATCAAACATAAGATCTTGATTGCTATTACAAGGAAGGTATAAATGTTTTTATTCTTTCACAGGATGTGGATGTCACTGGCTAGATCAGCATTTGTTGCCCATTCCTAATTGCCCTTGGGAAGGTGGTGCTGAGCTGCCTTCTTGAACCGTTGCAGTCCATGAGGTGTGAATACACCCACAGTGATGTTAGGATGGGAGTTCCAGGATTTTGATCCAGCCTCAGTAAAGGAACAACGATACAATTCCAAGTCAGTATGGCATGTGGCTTGAAGGGGAACTTGCAGCTGATGGTGTTCCCATGCATCTGCTGCACTTGTCCTTCTAGCTGGTAGAGGTTGTGGATTTGGAAGATGCTGAAGGAGCCTTCTGCAGTGCATCCTGTAGATGGTACACATTGCTGCGACTGTGCATCAGTGGTGGAGGGAGTAAATGTTTAAGGTGGTGGATGGGGTGCCAGTAAAGTGGGCCACTTTGTCCTGGATGGTGTCAAGTTTCTTGAGTGTTGTTGGACCGGCACTCATCCAGGAAAGTGGAGAGTTTTCCATCACACTCCTGACTTATCTCTTGTAGATGGCAGACAGGCCTTGGGGAGTCAAGAGATGAGTCACTCACCACAGAATGACCTGTAGCCATGGTATTTTTATGGCTAGAATAGTTCAGTTTCTGGTCAATGGTAACCCCCAGGATGTTGATAGTTGGGGATTCAGCGATGATAATGCCATTGAATGTCAAGGGGCGATGGCTGGATTCTTTCTTGTTGGAAATGGCCATTGCCTAGCACTTGTGTGGCATGAATGTTACTTGCCACTTATCAGCCCAAGCCTGGATATTGTCCAGGTCTTGCTGCATTTGGAGTGGACTGCTTCAGTACCTGAGGAGTCACGAATGGTGCTGAACATTATGCAATCATCAGCGATCATCTGCATTTCTGACCTGATAGAGGGAAGGTCATTGATTGAGCAGCTGAAGATGGTTGGACCCAGGCCCAGGGGTAATGATCAATTAACAATATTATCATTTATATCTTCTCCATTATCATGCTATTCATGGAAAGATATTCTGTACCCACTGCAACCCCCATGGGTTATGTGATGTTCTGGTGACTTCCCAAACACACCTTAAATAACAAAATATTCAAAATAACGAAGCAAGCAAGCTGGAATGGTGTTTGTGGCCCTTTTGCAATTGGTTCATCAATTGAGTTCAAATAATTAATCAATGGCCAGATGATGGCTACAGTAGCCACGTTTACTTTGACAAATACAATTTATATCCTGAATTTTATGAGCACAGAATTATGGTGAGAACCCTCACCTGTTACCATCACATATCAAAGAATCACAGGCTTCAGCATGTACTGAGAAATTAACTCCTGGATACAATCAATGGTAAACATAGAGTTGGGTCTTGACTAGCCTGTAGATTCTCTCCTGTCATCAAGTAAGCTACAATGTCACTTGAAATTTTAGAACATATTTTCTTCGCTTACTTGGAATATTATTATTATTATATTAATATTATCTGTTGGATTTGACCCAAATGTTTATTTGGCACCAGAGAAAATTAGATTGTCATACTGCCAGGCAGTGTTGATCAAAGTTTCAGTGTATTTAGTAACATAATCCTAGTCAACCTAAGAGTCACATTACAAATCTAAAGTGGTTTTCAATTTGGAGGAGTGTGGGTTGAATTTGATGACAGTAACATAGTTGGTTAATGGCATTAATGTTATGATAATTAATGACAGCAGCAGCATTTGAATGCAAAAATAGCACAGTATTTTAAACACTCAGTACAAGAATCTTATGTTACTTTGATTTCATGGTTCAAATTCAAAGCAATAGGGTTTAATGTAGCAATTGCTTTCTCCCATCTCACTTCACTTGTGTTAACTGCAAAAAAAAAGCTTCCATAGTCGCTCTGCACCTTCTATTAACTAGAACCTGCAACCTTATGTGTGATGTGAATGGGGTAAAATGACCCAGAATGAAGAATTTCTCTTTTCTGATGGGATGATGTACCAGCGATTACATGGATTGCCATGTAAGGGTTTGAATCTACTTTGAAAGGTGGAAAATTCTACACTGTCACTGTTGTGTTCAAACCAAACTAATAGTTGAATGTAATTACAAGCAGGTTAATTACACAGAAGTGAGACACAAAGGGAAGCTAACAATCCAAAACAATAAGGAGTTTGAAATCTTTGGAAATCCATTCTACTGTTTTTGATTTGAGCCTTTCCTGGAATTTTAAGTGGGCAGACGACTTACAAACCTCTTTAACTGGAGACAGATAGGAAGGCACAAGAGTCTGCAGAATCAGGGGAACAAATGTAATTCTTTTGGATCTCCAAAAACAGATTTCAATATTGAAGATCAAAGGCCTTTTCTTACATTCATGCAATCAGCCTATTAATCATTACTACTATTTGAATAGATGAAGTGTGAACATGAGATTCTTCATTGTCAGCTATAATCATTCTAAAAACCTAATGCAAGTTCAGAAGTTGCATACAATAACATTTTAAAGAATGACTCATGAAACGCAGCAGCCAGTTTTTGCAAAGCAAGCTCCCACAAACAGTAAAGTGATAATCACCAAAGAATCTGTTTTAGTAATTTTTATTGAGGCATAAATATTGATCAGGGCGCTTGGGATAACTCCCCTGCTCTTCTTCAAACTATGGCATTGGGATCTTTTCTGACCACGTGTGAGGGCTGGTGGGCCCTCATCCAAAAGACATCTCCACTGACAGTGTAGCACAGCCCTAGTACTGCAATGGAATATCAGTCTTGATTTTTATGTTTAAGTCCTGGAGTGGGACTTGAAGCCAGAACCTTGTGGGTCAGAGGTGAGCCACAGCTGACAACTGCAGCTTCATGTCAGACACAGTGCAGATTAAACCTTTCTACGTCCTCCAACAGTTTTCATTAACCTCATCCTCCAATATGCTAACGTATATCTGGTGCAAACACACATTAAAAAAGAAGAATATAAAAAGACTATCCCATTCAATCTGTCCTATCCAGTTATGTTACAACTAGCCAACATAGCCCCTAAGGTCCCCAGCACTAGCAGCCATGTAATCTGCTGGGAGAGGCAAAAATGACATATAAAAAACAAAGTCTGGGTCAATTAAGGGGCAAAGGGATTCTGGTCAATTCCTCTATGACACTAAAGGTTATCAATAACAAATTCAATGAGACTTACTCCCTGCAGCTTCTCTGAATTCATATTCAATGCCTGTTATTGCTGAATTATGAAAAGCATGAATCATGTCCTCTGGGAGCTGGGTTACAAATTCCTTTAAGCAGTTAATCAAATCGAGTATGAGAAGTGAGGCATTAAGGAGTCATTTTTTGACTTATTACTCTCACCCATTGGGAGCGCACATCAAAAGTGAGGACACAGGATGTGTTTTTCATTAAATATTCCTGTTGCATTTTGGAGCGCTTACCTGAAATGATCCAAAGTTTGCAAGCTCACCATATTATCTGCAGAATCTTGAGCTAAGCATGTTCCTGATTAAAGGCTAATATTATGCAGGAGCACCTTCGGTATGTCCGCAAGCATGACCCAGACCTTCCGGCTGCTTGCCATTTCAACACACCATCCTGCTCTTATGCCCACATGTTTGCTCTTGGCCTGCTGCAATGTTCCAGTGAAGCCCAATGCAAACTGAAGGAACAGCACCTCATCTTCCGATTAGTCATTTTACAGCCTTCCAGACTTAATATTGAGTTCAACAACTTCAGACCAAGAACTCTTTCCTCCTTCCTCATCCCCTTTTTTAATCCCCTTTTTCTACATTCACTTTAATTTTTTATCCATTTTTATTTTAATTATTATTCATTTATCTGTGGTTTTATCCTCTTTTTTTATCTCCCCTTCTATCCCATTTTCTATCCTTTTTTTCCCTACCACTGCCCCCTCCCCCCACCCCATCCCCGACAGGGCCACCTGTTACTTGTTCCATGTTGATCATTCACACAATGCTACCCTTGTTCTGCTATTACCACATTTTGTTTTCTTACTTTTATGCCACTATCAGCACTTATTGTTAGCACTAACCATTACCATTAACACCCACTTTGTCCTTTAGTTCATGACATCTTTCTCAACCCCTCTTTTGTCCCCACCTATCACTGGCTTTCTATCCAGCTTCACCTGCCTCACCCCCTTAAACAGTATAAATTTAATCACATTTCCGCTTCTCTTCAGCTCTGAAGAAGGACTCGAAAAGTTAACTCTCTTTCTCTCTCCACAGATGCTACTAGACCTGCTGAGTTTTCCCAGCATTTTCTGTTTTGTTTCAGATTTCCAACATCTGCAGTATTTTGCTTTTATCCAGGAGCTGCCTAGATGAGTGCAGCTCCAACCACACTCAAGAAGCTTGACACCATCCAGGACAAAGCCCATTTGATTGGTACCCCGTCCACAAACATTCACTCCCTCCACCACCAACCCACGGTGGCAGCAGTGTGTACCATCTACAAGATGGGCTGCAAGAATTCACCAAGCCTCCTTAGACAGCCCCTTCCAAACCCACGAACACCACCATCTAGAAGGACAAGGGCAGCAGACACATGGGAACACCACCGCTTGGAAGTTCCCCTCCAAGCCACTCACCACCCTGACTTGGAAGTATATTGCTGTTCCTTCACTGTTGCTGGGTCAAAAACCTGGAACGCCCTCCTTAATAGCACTGTGGGTATATATACACTACATAGATTGCAGCGGTCCAAGGAGGCACCACCACCTTCTCAAGGGCAATTAGGGGTGGGCAATATACGCTGGTCTAGGCAGCAATGCCCACTTCCCATGAATGAATAAAAAAAATTAAGTAGCTACAAATTTGTACACTTAACAACGTTCAGATGCTATAGTAATTCATTGTATTTTTTTTGGAGTTTCTAGAAATTATGCATTATTTGATGAAAACTAGATTGTTGAATTGCTGGAGTTGGCTTTCCTGAGTGATTTATATTGCAAGCAGGGTTCTGATAATTCACCTGCATTCTGAAATACACCCCTTGCGTTCAGCTGGTGCACATTGCATCATTGGTTTGGATTTTAACTTAGCTGACATGCCAATGTGTGGTGTGCGAGGCAGAGGCCTGTGGGGAGAATTAGAAGCATCGTAGGGAAGGCCAGGCAGAAATTTGAAGAGTATGGAGCTGCCCTGTCATGTGTGGTTGCCCGTTTGTGCAGGGTTTGCCCAGGTAGGCACACTAAATCCAGCAGGTAATTGAAAACGCGCTCACTCCTGGATCCATCAACCCCCCAACTGGGTTTAGCTGCTGGGTTTCCTGGTCATCCACAGTTTAGTTTCAAAATAATGAGACTCATAACGAGACTCACAACCTCATTATCATGTTCAAAGTGCCCACCCACCTCCTTGGAACAGGCTGGCCACCTGCCCACCTTTACACCAGAAGTGAATGGGTTGCAGGAGGGCTTGGGTCACAATTCAGGTTTTTAACACTTTACCCTTCTTCTTGTCCCAAATCCATCCATTTTTTGAGTTAAAACTCTCCCCTTGATCTTCCAAAACATATAGGCTAGGATTTCCCAGTCAGTGAGCTGGGTGGGGGGGCAGGGCCCACTCAGCGACACGTAAAGTGACGCAGGATGACATCAGGCGGAACTCCCGACATCACCCCGCCTCATTTCAATTTTCAGGTTGGCGGGGGTTCAGCTGAATCAGCTGTGCACTCGCCGACCTGTCAGTGGCCTCAATAGACCATTGACAAATTAGTTAACGTAATTAATGGGCCTGCCTGTCCAACCTTAAGGTTGGTGGGCAGGCCAGGAGCCCTGGCGGGTTTAAAAAAAAGCATGAAACCTCATCCTTGGGTGGGATGAGGTTTCATGCAGGTTTTTAAAAAGTTAATAAAAGTGTAAGTTAAAGTGATGGACATGTCCCAACTCATGTGACAGTGTCACATGAGGAGACATGTCTGGGAATTTTTTTTTTCTGTTTTTAAAATTTTTTATTGTAGAACTGATCTCCCTGAGGCAGCACTTAGCCTCAGGGAGATGAGTGCTCATGCGTGAAAGAGTGCACTCTTGGCTCAAGGGAACCCCCCCCCCCCCACCTTCCGCACAGGACGTGATGCTGGGCGGGCCTTAATTGGCCTGCCCACTTAAAATGGTGGCATGCCCCCGATTGGGGGCGCCGATCAGAGGCACACCTCCACGTCCCGCTCCTCAACTTCCCCCCCCAAACGGGGGGAAAATTCTGCCCATAATTGTCAGTGAAATCCTGCTCTGTTCAATGAGCCAGAGTCATACTAAGTTGGCCAACTAGGATCAGCTCATTAACGTGGCAGCATGGTGAACAATGGTGAAAGGAAAGAGAAAGCAAACTACTTATTCATATCATTTAGCTAAAGTGACATCTCCCACTGATTTATAAGTGATCAGAATTTGTGGCAAATAATAGGAAGTTAATAGCTGAAATCATGGCATTCGTTGCTGAAAGCTGTGGGGAGGTGAGAGGGCTCAGCAGGAAGATGGAATTTAAAAAAACCTTCCCTTCTACTCACCATCCCTTGCTCCTTTTTGTGGAATAACATTGACAATTTTTTCTCTTGTCTGTACAGAATTGGGAATGCCAAACTAAACACATTTCAGTTTATTTTGTGCTGGAAACACATGCCAGTGAGACTGATACTGGAACAGTCTACATCCTTTCTGTTAGTTATTCGCAGTCACAATGAACAGTTACTCACCTTTATGTCTACCACTGTCTGGATTCTACTAGGAGACTTTGATTTCCAACCATGTTTTAGACCGAGTCCAGACCACTTCCCAACAAAAATAGCCACGTGTTGCCTACAGCCAGACACTTTCTGTCTGATCTTTGCTTTATTTCATTCCAGTGAGAAGATATCATTAAACTAAATAGCCATGAACAGATTAAATTCTGATTCACCTGCGGGGTTATCAGATCAACAGCATTGTGCAGTGATTTAGTGACAAAGTTCTTCTTTATAACAAATTATTATGGAATCACTGAAGCAATTGGCATAAATATAACTTATAAATATAAAAAGCATTAAAACAATAATTTCTGGAAACCGAACATAAAATGTCAACCTGCCTTTCACATTCATATGATAACTGACCAGCTATACATTTTTCAACATTTTTTGTTTCACTTTATAATTTTTGTTTGAGATGTAAAAGCATTAGTTTACACAGTTGATTCTCAGTTTATGTTTAAATTTTAAAAAAAGCAATAAAGGTTTTGTTGAACACAATATTGATTATTTGTGAGCTACGGTTGCCATGAGACAATAAATCAATTACAGTGAGTGAACCCATTCAGCCCATCTTAGTCTATCCCTTCTTTGCAGCATTCAGTTGTTTCTGAAATATCTTCAGGGCTTCCATCTCCACCGATCTATTTGGGAATCTATTTTTTTCCTCTTCATTCTTTCATGGGATGTGGGCATCACTGACAAGGCTAGCATTTGTTGCCCATTCCCAATTGTCCTTGAGCTGAGTGACTTGCTAGTGCATTTAAGAATCAGCCACATTGCTTTGGGTCTGGAGTCACAAGTAGGCCAAGACAGATAAGGATGGCAGGTTTCCTTCCCTAAAGGACATTAGTGAACCAGATAGGCTTTTGCAACAATTGGCTACGGTTTCATGGGCACCATTACAGATTTATACTCCAGATTTTATTAAATGAATTCAAATTTGATTAGCTCACATGTTGGGACTTGAACCCATCTCCCCAGAGCATTTGCGTGGGCTTCTGGATGACTAGTCCAGTACTGTTATCAGTAAGCTCCCATCTCCACATTTGTTGATTAATCTTGGTACAAAGAAGAATCTCCTGATATCAATCATAAATTTGCCTTTTACTAATTTGAACCAATGTCCTTTGACCTCCCTGAAAATGTATTTTAAAGTAATATTCCAGATTATCTTTTCCATGACATCTACCCCTTATATGGTCCTTTTATTTGAAATCTCAGATGCCTCCTGTCAAGGGTTGAAAAGCTTAAGGTTCTCCAGTCCCTCCTCATAACTCAGACATTGAACACTTGGAATCAACCTTAGCTCCCTCCCCCACCCTCTTCTGTCTTGGTGTCTAGAACAGGACATTGTTTAAATGCCTTTTGAACAGACAAGTGTATATTTGCTCACCACTTCCTCTAACTCATATTCTATGGGGAGGATTTTCCCCTCGTCAGGTGGGCATGGTGGGTGGGCCTGGGAGCGGCCGCAGTTGTGCCCCAACCATGATTTCACACTGGCTTGCCAGTTAATGGTCAGCCAGTGTGAAAAGCGCACTGGGAGCCTCAGCACTGTGGGGGTGGAGGTGGGAGGAGTGCGAGCGTTGAAGTTTGCGTATGCGCACGAGTGCATTCACAGAAAACTCTCTGAAGGCACAGAGCTGCCTCAGGGAGCTGAAGATTTTTAAAATGAAAAATAAAGATTCGAAAAATAAGGAAAACATGCCCCCACATGTGACTCTGCCACATGAACAGGCACATGAAAAATGAGTTTAAAAATTTTTATTGTTTGTTCAGTCATTGTTGGAAACTTCATCCCGCCTGTGGATGAGGTTTTGCAAAAAATGCAAAGGCCGCCTGGCCCATTCGCCTGCCCGCCAACCGTAAGGTTGGACAGGCGGCAAAAAACACCATTTAATTAATTGATTAATGGACTTAAAAGCCCTCTTAATTGTCAGCAGGCGTGCAGCCGACTCTCATGCGTGCCCACTGATTGAAATATCACGTGGGTTCACAGTGATATTGGGGCACTTGCCCAACGTCATCGTGTGCTATTTCATGCTTATGCATTTCGGGCGCTCACCTGTGCGCTGAGCTGAAAATCTGGCCTTATGATTTTTGCTGTATGGCTCAAGATTCTGCTGGCTTTGATGATTGTAGATCTGTTTAGGTTAAACATGTAGGCCCAGATCATCCAGTCCTTCTTGAATAATGGGACATCCACAACCTCTGAAGTAGAGAATTCCAAAGACTCTCAACCTCTGAATGATGAGATTTCTGCTCATCTCAGTCCCTCTATCCTGAGACTTTGCCTCTGTGTTCTAGTTTACCAGGCAAGCGAAACAGACTCTCAGCATCTACCCTGTCAAGCCCTTCCAGGATTCAATGAGATAATCTCTCATACTTTTAAACTCCAGACAGTATAGGCCCAATTTATTTAAACCTTTCATCATAGGACAATCTTCTCATCTCAGGGACCAACCTAATGAGCCTTCATTGTACACTTCCAATGAAAATATATTCTTCCTTAAATATAGAGACCTGCTTAAAGTACTTCAGGTGTGGTTTTATTAAAATCCTATACAATTGTAGGAAGATTTCTTTATTCTTGAACTCTAACCCCCTTTCAGTAAAGACCTATATGCCATATGCCTTCCTAATTGCTTGGATGTTAATTCTTTGTGATCCTCGTATGAAGGGTAAGCTGGTAATGCTGCAAAGCTTGGTGGTACTTTTTTTATTATTGCTATAGTATCTGTTATATAGAGACTTGTTTTTCTACTTTGTAATCTGATTACTTAATTTTACTTTCTGAAAATACAATGAATTGCAGCACTGATAAAGAAAGTGCACGTGGATGGAATTTTAAAAGGTGACTGATAAAGTGCCTCTGAGCTTAAGCAACATGATATTGAAGGAAATGTGGATAGGAATTGCTTCAAGCACAGCCATTGGAAGGTTGTGTAATTGTCAAGATTATGGAGAACATATAGAAGAGATTCACTAAGTTATACCAGGGTTGGAGGGCTTTAGTTATGAGGAAGGATGAGAGAAATTGAACTTTTTTCAGTAGAGCAAAGGTGCTGAAGTTTCCCAAATAATGAGAGGCTTGATGAGGTACATCAGAAAAGCTAATTTCCATTAATTGTTTATTCCATTGTCGGTGCAGACTCGATGGGCTGAAGGGCCTCTTCTGCACTGTGTGATTCTGTGATTGATAAGGCAGTAAATAAAGGGTATAAACTTGGGCAGTTACCAAACACATGGAAAAGGTGCAGGAAATTATTTATGCAGAAGCTAAAAAACAATGGAAGCAAAATCCATAATAACTTAAAAAGGAAAATTGATCAATATCTGGAAAAACAAGAGAAGTAAATTAGTGGGTAAAGCAACAGGCAGTTGGAATAAAGTAGATATCTTTATCAGAGATCTAGCAAGGCACAATGAGTTCTTTCTGTGTTCTGAAATGTTACGACTACATGACCCCCATGAACGTTTTGATGGATATGGGTGGACACTAAATCCCTACATATGCTTGATGATTTCTTTTTTATCTGGTATTTAAATCAATGTGAAAATAACCAAAGAAAAATAAATACTGAATGACGTTATTAAATTAGTGGAGGGTAATTCAGTGAAGATTCTGGCCAGACCACAACAGGAGTCCAGATTTAGTTGTCAAAGCACAAGAGGAACTTTCAAACACTCAAGGCAGTGAGAACTGGATGTATAAGGCTAAAGCTTAGTAATAGAGGATTGAGTTGTGAAGAAAGGTGGAAGAAATGGCTTTTCAATCTTGAAAGGAAGTGGCTGAGAAGGGACCTATATTGTATATGTTAAAATGACATGGTACAATGAAAGTCAATCTAGAGCACTGGTTCCAGATAATTCAGAACAATAGTTGAAAGGTAACATTGAGGGAAACTTTTCCACATAAATTGGGGTAAAGTAGTAGAGGCAAAATCTCAGATTAATTCACAACAGAATTAGATTAGGAAATGTAAGCTTTTTATTGGTGAATGAGCTAGATCCCTCATCTGAGTCTATCTTGTGATTGTGAAAATACATATTGTAAGATTTTGCATAATCTCCAGTGTCTGTTTGGTTTACAACTGTCCCCTTACTGAAGTCTCTGATGAGGTGTGCAACTTGCATGGGATTGATTTCTCACAAGCAGGATATTAGAAAGAGGTGCTAGATGGATAGAAGAAAGGGGTGAGGGCAGATGCAGATCCACTACCTCTCTCTCCTCTTTTAAGACACTCCTTAAAACCTATTCCTCTGACCAAGCACCTGTCCTATTATCTGTTATGTGGTTTAGTGTCAAATTTTCTTTGACAACACTCCTGCGAAGCACCTTCGGATGTTAAACAACATTAAAAGAGCTATATAGATGGAAGTAGTTGTTGAGAGCCCTGGAATGCAACCACTTTCTAGCTCTCCTGTTGAAAATTGATTGCTGGGAATTATGTATCAGATTCCTGAATGTCTCGCGCTGATCACCCCTCCTTCCAGCTCAGCACCCTTCCAATATATGTGGCCAAGAAACAATTTCAGCTTTAAAGATAATGGGGGTGGAATTGGTCTTTAGAATAACGTAAAAAGCTGTGCAATGGATCATTAATTTTACATCCAATTTTCCTTACCATTGACTTCAGCTTATTCCATTGAGACTGGCAGAGATCAATTTTACCCAGTAATATTTTTAATTCTGTCTAACGAAATTATGTGAACACAAGTTGTGATTGATATTAGTAATTGTATCTATGCGTTTATGTATGTGCACAAATCTCTTGCTTCTCGCACAACATGAATGTAACAGGGTGGTATAATCAGCGTTTCCCAGTGGCATCTCTGATAAATATAGTCAAGAGCATACTGATGAGTGCTGCACTATGTGTACGTATAATAACATAATTGATATTTTGACAGAAGGGGGAATTCCTCTCTTTCATACAGCAGGTCTAAAATGAAACATGATGTAACATCATTTACAGTTACTAGTGATATTTTTTATTTTAATTCAACGTGGGTCTATCTTCTGAGGAGCAGCAATTGCCATCAGATTGACATTCCACTGTGTTTTTTACACACACTGCTGGAGCTCCGCATTCTGGCTTGGACTTGTGAGCCGGGCTTCTTCAGAGATACAAAGCGACCCTGTTCTAGGAGTCCTTCCTTGTGGTGCAGGGTTGCCCGGAGAAACCATGGCATTCCCCCCCTTTCTACAGTACTAGTTGCCATATTTTGGTAACTCTTCATTCACTAACACAATGAGAAGGTTTGGGATATTTAAATAGCTTTTCAGGCTGATAGTGAATGAGTGTGAGTGAGGTAAGTGGGTAGGGTGCGTAGGGTGGTAGAGTGAGTAGGGTGCCAGCTGTGTAGGGTGGCTGGGTGGTAGCAGGGTAGGTAAGAGGGTGAAGTCAGATCAGGTTGGGTTGGGGGGTGTCAGAGGGTCAAGGGTGATCAGAGGGTCAGGGAGAAGCCAGTGGGTTGGTGGAGTGTGGCAGGAGCTGGGGGATGGGGGGAGGCATCACAAGGTTGTGGAATTCGGAGAGTCAGGGGGATTGGGGGAATCAGAGGGTCGGGGGGAGTCAAAGGTGTTGGGGCTAAAGGGTCAGTGGGAGTCGGAAGTTGGGGCTAGTCAGGTGGGAGGTCAGTGGGGAGTCATTGTGGGGGGTCGGTGTCAGTTTTATAGTTAGGCAGGAGTTAGACACAGTTTTTTAGTCTAACATTTCCTGGGCAACTATCCAGGTAAGTGAGTCAGAACCATCCAAAGTCTTCGGTTACAACTCAGAGCTGGAGACTTTTTCGGAGGTCCCGGGTGGAGGGGAATTGCCCATCAGAGGTTGAAACTTCCTGGGAAATTCCTGTGGAATCCTTGCATTGAGACTTCTGAGGGGTCCAGTGGATATTGGAAGATCAGGGCCAATATCTCCTCATCGCATTTGATTAAGTTTCCTCAGTATTTCCAAGAACAACAATGGCCTGAATTTTTGCCAAGTCAAAATGGCTCCACGCCTTAGCCAAAATGGCACCAGACTCCTAAAGCCACATGCCCTGCCCCCATATCTGTCACCCATCATTTTCACTGGTGTGAGGGAATGGGGGGGGGGACATACTTTGCATATCCATGGTTCACCGAGGCAGAGGCACATTTAAAAGTGCAGCTGCCTTCACTTGGAAGCAGTTTTGGTCATCTGGACCTCGGAAAAATGATGTGTGAGCTTTAGACATTTGAAGAAAATGTCTAAACCTGTCAGAGTTCTTTGGAGAAGTAATGTATCCTTTTTGAAAGGTAAGTTACCCCTTTTGGAGAGGTCAGGCACCCCTTTGGGATTGTTGAGAAGACATGAATGTGCATAAAAAGTGAATAAACTCTGTGGAGCTGTCAAGTCATTTAAATCCGCTGCTCTTTAAAGTTTTGAGAAAAATACTAGCCTGCAGTTGAAAAAAAATGCTTGCAATTTCACTACTGTTTATTTAGATAAGTCAGAGGGCTATCATTATAGGATTGGTGCTGCCTGACCACTCCCACAACCTACTGTTACCATGGTAGGGGGCCTTATGTTCACACTTTGACAACACCAAGTATTTATAAAGAGATTAGCTGTCTCCGATGTGGGGCTAGAGGGGCCAAACACCCTACTTCTGCTCCTATTTCTTATGTTCATACGTACTTGAAGGGATTTAAATATATTGAATGGGCTTTAATCAATGATAATTTTTTTAATATAGTGAAGTATGTAATAAATACTTAGAACTCTATTTTATGTCATCTCAGCATGGCTCCTCAGGATGGCCTTGGTGGATACTGAGTAGCAGTAAGGACAAATGATGATGTGTGGGAGGACATAGGTTGGCATGAAATGGCACTAAGTTGTTAAAGAGGCTATAAAAGGGCCATGGGGTTTGATAGAAGGACATGGGTTAGCATTGAGGGTATGAAGGGCCATGGGAGTGTGTGGGGGTATGAGGTAGCATGAGTTGGCATGAATGGGGCATGGGGAATGTGTGGCCCATGAGGAGAGGTGAGGGCTAAAGGGCTGCTTTTTGTTTACTGGTCTAAATGTTTGTAAAGGTGGAAGGCCCCTGCTGCTTAGCTCAAATGGTGCTGGAGCCCCTATTCCAGAAGTCCCATCCCTGAACCCAGCACCCACAATTTTTGCAAGGATGGGGAGAGGTACTGCAATACTTCTACACATCCGTGGTTCATTGAGGCAGCTAGTCTCAGTAATGGTGACCACGACAATTATCATCAGTTGTTGTAAAGCCCCATTGGGTTCACTAATGTCCTTCTGGAAAGGAAATCTGCCATCCTTACCCAGTCTGACCTACATGTGACTGCAGACCCACAGCAATGTGGTTGACTCTTAACTGTCCTCTGAAATGGCCTAGCACGCCATTCAGCTCAAGGGCAATTAAGGATGTGCAACAACTGCTGGCCTTATCAGCAACACCCACATCCCAAGAAAGAATAAATGAAAAAAAAAATGTACATGCCTTCAAACAGAGGCAATTTTTGTTACAGGGATGTCTAAGGCACAACTGTTGGGCTTTAGACATTTGATGGGGGGGAAGAGTTATTTGAAGAGGTGAAGTAACCTTATAAAGAGGTCAGGTACTTTGCGCTTCCGACTTGGGACCAAAAACTCAGCCCCCTCTTTTTATTACAACTGTGACAACATCCCTGAACACTGAGGCAAGCCTTTTAACCAGCCCACTTGGCAACTGGTAGCCCCGGTGGCTGTCGCCGCATTGTTTCCTGTGTCGGCTGGCCTGACTGCGGTTTGCACCTCCCCTCCCAGCACCTGAACAAACAACCAACGGGTTGCGGCAGTTTCTCCTGAATTGGGTTTGCAGAGTTGGGAAATTTCCCAACTTTGTGTTTCTGACTCAGGAACGAAAATTTAGCTCAATGACTGTAAATGGCAGATATTGTAGTATGAATCTGAAATGTGGCAACTTCTTTTATCCCCAAAGGAAATGGGATACTTTTGAACATTGTCACATATTTTAGAAAGAAGAATGGTGCACTTTAATGATGGAATCGTCAAAATAAACAAGGAATGAGTCCTTGTTTTTAGTGTACACAGATAAAGGAAATGGAAAATCCTTGCCAAATTCCTTCACAGAATTAACTTTGATTTTAGTACAAAGAATTATGAATAGCTGGCCCTGTATTTATTTATCGTTTAAGAATGTTCAAATGGAGTCTGCAAAATAGGCCTTAGTTCTGTCACTTGACACGTTCCCTGTGGAATTATCAAATATGAGTGTTTCTAGAGCAATCTTTAATGGGTTCTTTAGTTTCTTTATAGTTCCAGAATTGAATTCATTCAGAATTGCTCAGGATCTTGAGACCAAACATGAAACAGCATTTTCATGGAAAAAATTGACTCTACCAATCCACCAAAACAGACACCCAACTACATGTGAATTTGCTTTGCTACTTTAGGAAGTCAGTGTCATTTCTTTCATTGGAGAATGCAATTAATCAAAAGCAAAACTTACTCAAAGCTAGCACACAATCAAAATGAGCAACTCTTGCAACTGCCAATTAACATACAGTATAATCAAAAATATATGGTATAATAATGTAAAAGAAACACTTAAGTATGTCAAACCAGAGAGGGATCTCATTTCATGCTGTTACACTCCTTTCTGAACAAGAATGAATTATCCTATTTATGTATGAAATAGAACAAATATACTCAATAACATTATGTTGCATATTTTTGATTAGAAGAGTCCACTTATCAGTAATAGCAACCATCTTTTTTCAAAAGGATTATTCATAAAAATGCATTTGGAGCCTTTTTAGATTAGAAGTAAATAAGGTTAAGTGATCTGGAGCAGGGCGTTACAGCAGAAATGTTTTATGAATTTTAGAATTATAGATGATCAAATCTCTCACTGATGAAGTGTGTTGTCCATTTGAAGCCCAACTTGATAGGCTTCAACAGCACCTCTTCATTTGATGAGATCTGATTAAAGGTATTGGAAGGTTGGTTATTACAATTGCTGACTGAATCGTTATCAGCACTAATATGTACAGATGTGGTTGCCCTTTTCTTTAAACCTCTGAAAGGGTAAATAAATGCCCTTTTTTCTGTAAGATTGCATTTGCCAACCAGTGCAAAAGTTATATTGAATATTGTGTCAGTCTAACTTTGGAACATTAGCAGTGATTGAATATGGCAATTTTGTTTTTAGTTTAAAAAAAAGTCAGTAGTTTGGTGAACTGATTAAATGTACAAATTCAGTTTCCTTTTCAAAGGAATTCCCAAGTCCACAAATCACATCTGTAAAAAGTCAGAAATGTTGTTGCCTTCCAGGAAGTGACTTCTTAAAGGGGCATCGGAGGTATTTTTCAGTTGCTAGCACAGACGTTTCTAAAATGGGTATTGCGCCTCTTGATTGAATGTTTGGGGAGCTGAAAGAAGTGAATGAAAAAAGACATGTGAGGGAAATGTACCCTAATTAGAAGAAGTGGTCTTTCTACTACCATTCCTCAAGCAGCTCTACTACTGAGGAATCTCTATGGCGAACTGCTTTTGCTGGCTACAGTTTATTGGTGAGGTAATGGTGGAATTATGCACCTGCAACAATAAATCCTGCGTGCAACCGTCATGGCAATTCCTTCCAAGCTACTGCATACAACAACATCTGCAACAACAACCGATAGCTGGTGTATAGATATATCAAGCAGATCACTGATATAAGCTCAAATCCTAACGTTGCAAGTTGAGAGGCTGAATTAAATAAATTTGACAATTTAAGGGCTAGCATCAGAAAAATGATTATAAACCTGCCAAATTGAGACAGAAACCCAATTGCGTGACTGCCATGTGCCTACAAGTGACCAGTAACCTAATTCAACGCATATATCCATGTTAAAAATAAATGCAGTTCAATATGCTTGAATCAGATTACAATCTGTGTCATTTTTACTGATCACGAGCTGATATAGTGAGGAAAAAGGAGAGACATAGGCTAGGAGGTGGAAAGAGAGCGCAAACAATTCTGTTGTAGAAGGGGCATGGAATATACAGAAAGATAAATAAGAAAAGCAGGAAAGAAAATAAGAGTTAGCACTGGAGTCAAGATTGAGTACGTGTGTAAATTCATAATGCATTCAAAACAAAACCTGGGAGCTAGAAGCATTACTAGCTACAGAGGATTATGATATAGTTATTCTCTGTAGGGGGAGATGGTGATGTAGTGGTAATGTCATGGAGCAGTGGTCCAGACTAATGCTCTGGGGACGTGGGTTCAGATCTCATCATGGCAGGTGATGGAATTTAAATTCAATCAATAAGATCTGGAATTGAACACTAGTCTCAGTACTTGTGTCCATGAAATCATTATCAATTGTAATTTTTTAAAAAACCCGTCTGGAAGGAAACCAGTCTGGCTTATATGTGACTTCAGACCCAGAGTAATGTGGTTGACTCTTAACTGCCCTCTGAAATGGACAAGCAGGCCACTCAGTTAGTTTTAGGTTAAGGGGTGGTAGATTTAAATCAGAGATGAGGAGGAATTACTTTTCTCAAAGGGTTGTGAATCTGTGGAATTCATTACCTCAGAGTGCAGTGGATGCCGGGACGCTGAATAAATTTAAGAAGGAGATAGACAGATTTTTAATTAGTAACGGTTTGAAAGGTTATGGGGAGAGGGCGGGAAATTGGAGTTGAGGACGAAATGAGATCAGCCATGATCATATTGAATGGTAGGGCAGGCTCGAGGGGCTGAATTGCCTACTCCTGCTCCTAGTTCTTATGTTCAGTTTAAGGGCAATTTGGAGTAACAAATGCTGGCCAGCAACACCCACAACCCATAAAAGAATACATTTTTAAAAAGTTAATTTGGCTGGAAGAGTGTAAGAGCCTTATTCTGCTCCCATAAAATTATCAACCTCTACCAAATGATTTATTGTAAAATTGCAGCATCCTCAATCTGGCCTCCACTGCCTCTGATATCAGTACATTTACTTCAGAATCATAACCACAAACAAATGCAGGGTGGTATGTGCTGTGATCTATTTTGGTAATGCTTTTATCTGGCCTGCAAGAAACAGATTTTTTCTCGCAAAGTGACAAGTTAGAGATTAGAGATAAAAGCTTTAAAAGTCTATTTATAGTTTACAAAGCTTTAGATAAGAAAACAACTATTAATGTACTCATGAGGTCTCCTTAATTACAAACACCACAGTCATTTCATTAGCTTTGAAAGTGATATAATGGAATGTATTTTCCTGTGTGTTGAAGTTCACTCGCCTGGAGCTTTCACTCAATTGTTCTGGTTTTCTTGGCATGTTTTAGCAGAACTTGGCATAATTCTACCCTTAAATTTTAGGTCAGCCAAAACTCTGCTGTCCATGTCTTAACTCGCACTAAGTCATGTTCCCCTATCACCCCTGTGCTTGTTGACAAACAAGGTTTGATCTCTAAATTTTCATACTTGTTTTCAAATCTATCCATGGTCTCACCCCTAAACAAAAACAGAATTACTTGGAAAAACTCAGCAGGTCTGGCAGCATCGGCGGAGAAGAAAAGAGTTGACGTTTCGAGTCCTCATGACCCTTCAACAGAACTAAGTAGAAATAGGAAAGGAGTGAAATATAAGCTGGTTTAATATGTGTGTGTGTGGGGGGGAGGGGGGCGGTGGTGGGGTGGTGGGGGGGTGGGGGTGGGGTGGAGTGTGGGTTGAGTGCGGGGAGACAAATGGAGGGGGGTGTGTGGTTGTAGGAACAAGCAAGCAGTGATAGAAGCAGATCATCAAAAGATGTCACAGACAACAGAACAAAAGAACACATAGGTGTTAAAGTTGGTGATATTATCTAAACGGATGTGCTAATTAAGAATGGATGGTAGGGCACTCAAGGTATAGCTCTAGTGGGGGTGGGGGGAGCATAAAAGATTTAAAAATATTTAAAAATAATGGAAATAGGTGGGAAAAAGAAAAATCTATATAATTTATTGGAAAAAAAAACAAAAGGAAGTGGGAAGAAACAGAAAGGGGGTGGGGATGGAGGAGGGAGCTCAAGACCTAAAATTGTTGAATTCAATATTCGGTCCAGAAGGCTGTAAAGTGCCTAGTCGGAAGATGAAGTGTTGTTCCTCCAGTTTGCGTTGGGCTTCACTGGAACAATGCAGCAAGCCAAGGACAGAAATGTGGGCAAGAGAGCAGGGTGGAGTGTTGAAATGGCAAGCGACGGGGAGGTTTGGGTCATTCTTGCGGACAGACCGCAGGTGTTCTGCAAAGCAAATGCCCAGTTTACGTTTGGTCTCTCCAATGTAGAGGAGACCGCATTGGGAGCAACGAATGCAGTAGACTAAGTTGGGGGAAATGCAAGTGAAATGTTGCTTCACTTGAAAGGAGTGTTTGGGCCCTTGGACGGTGAGGAGAGAGGAAGTAAAGGGGCAGGTGTTACATCTTTTGCGTGGGCATGGGGTGGTGCCATAGGTGGGGCTTGAGGAGTAGAGGGTGATGGAGGAGTGGACCAGGGTGTCCCGGAGGGAACGATCCCTATGGAATGCTGACGGGGGGTGAAGAGAAGATGTGTTTGGTAGTGGCATCATGCTGGAGTTGGCGGAAATGGCGGAGGATGATCCTTTGAATGCGGAGGCTGGTGGGGTGATAAGTGAGGACGAGGGGGACCGTATCATGTTTCTGGGAGGGAGGAGAAGGCATGAGGGCGGATACGCAGGAGATGGGCCGGACACGGTTGAGGGCCTTGTCAACGACCGTGGGTGGAAAACCTCGGTTAAGGAAGAAGGAGGACATGTCAGAGGAACTGTTTTTGAATGTAGCCTCATCGGAACAGATGAGACGGAGGCAAAGGAACTGAAAGAATGGGATGGAGTCCTTACAGGAAGCGGGGTGTGAGGAGCTGTAGTCAAGGTAGCTATGGGAGTCGGTAAGCTTGTAATGGATATTGGTGGACAGTCTATCACCAGAGATTGAGACTGCGAGGTCAAGGAAGGGAAGGGAAGTGTCAGAGATGGACCACGTGAAAATGATGGAGGGGTGGAGATTGGAAGCAAAATTAATAAATTTTTCCAAGTCCCGACGAGAGCATGAAGCAGCACCGAAGTAATCATCAGTGTACCGGAGAAAGAGTTGCGGAAGGGGGCCGGAGTAGGACTGCAACAAGGAATGTTCCACATACCCCATAAAGAGACAGGCATAGCTGGGGCCCATGCGGGTACCCATAGCCACACCTTTTATTTGGAGGAAGTGAGAGGAGTTGAAGGAGAAATTGTTCAGTGTGAGAACAAGTTCAGCCAGACGGAGGAGAGTAGTGGTGGATGGGGGTTGTTCGGGCCTCTGTTTGAGGAAGAAGCTAAGGGCCCTCAGACCATCCTGGTGGGGGATGGAGGTGTAGAGGGATTTGACGTCCATGGTGAAGAGTAAGTGGTTGGGGCCAGGGAACTGGAAATTGTTGATGTGACGTAAGGTGTCAGAGGAATCACGGATGTAGGTGGGAAGGGACTGGACAAGGGGAGTGAGAAGGGAGTCAAGATAACGAGAAATGAGTTCTGTGGGGCAGGAGCAAGCTGAAACGATCGTTCTACCAGGACAGTTCTGTTTGTGGATTTTGGGTAGGAGGCAGAAGCAGGCCGTCCGAGGTTGGGCGACTATCAAGTTGGAAGCTGTGGGAGGAAGATCCCCAGAGGAGATGAGGTCAGTGACAGTCCTGGAAACAATGGCTTGATGTTCAGTGGTGGGGTCATGGTCTCACCCCTCCCTATCTTTGTGATCTTCTCCAACTCCACAAACCTCCAAGATATCTGCCTGCACTAATTTTGGCCTCTTGTAAATCCCTGATTTTCATTGCCCAACCATTGGTGGGTGCACCTTCAGTTGCCTCGGTTCAAATCCCAGAATGCCCATCCAACACATCTCTGCCTCCCGACAGCGCTTACCTCCCTTAGAACCCTCCTTAAGAAACTACCTCTTTGACCAAGCTTTTGGTCAATGACCCAATATCTCCTTACGGGGTTCTGTATCATATTTTATTTTATAATGCTCCTGCGAAGCATTTTATTCCATTAAAAGTGTTATATAAATATAAGTTGTTGTTATAACTGTCACAAAAGATTCTGGAATATTAAGCACAATTTTCATTCAGAGTGACTCAAGATTCCAAGTTTATTTGTGCTAGTTTTAAAAACATCACACGAAAATCAGGCACCACCCACAAACCTGGCCACACCCTGAGGCTGAATTGATCCCCATTCGGGTTTCTGCTGATCGGCCTGCAAATGAGCACATTCAGGAGGCTTCAGAAATTAAACTGGATCTTTTGGGCTCAAATTCTCTAAACAATACATTTTAAAACCTCTTAAATGTGATTTTTGTTTTAATTTACTAAGAAACTGACTAACACGTTAATTATTTACTTATTGTGTTTAATTGTGTGCAAATGGTGGGCATTAACTGGGGATTCACTTGTGCCCCTATAATTAGGCACAGACAAACCATGGTTGTTGGGTTAGAAGGTATGTGCTTGTATTCTGTAACTCTAAATAAATTCTTCTATCCTTCACTAATTGGCTTTATGGAGTATTAAGTAATGTAGCCCAATATAGCTAGAAAATAGTTTTATATATTTTAAAATATATTTTAAAAGTGAATTTTAGTCATTTAAAATTGGGTAGTGGGTTGACACTACGACTAAAATGGTTATGTTTTGTGATAAACCTATTTTCAAAAAATTTAATTAAATTTTATTTTACAACTGAAGGAATAATTTAAGGTTAAATCCCTGCTCGACTGCATTGGTTCATGGCAATTTTTTGTTCAGTAATAGGCAAATGCATTTGAGTAGAAACTCAGGAGAGGGAACACTATTCAAAAGGATTGTCATGAAAATATTATAATTCTCATAATATTATTGTGATTTATTGTAAAAGTAGGTTAATAGTGTGTGCATGCACATGTGCGGGGGGGCGGTATTTAATTGAACAGGAGACAGATGGTCTGGAGCCTTTGACTCAAAAGAAATGCTAAATACGGAAACATGGCTGAAGTCATAGAATATGAGGTGACAAGAATTTGCATTTAGATCAATCAGTTTAGTTTGAATTTCAAAAGAGATAGTTGGATGTTACACCTAGCCAGAGAAGCTAAGCCAAGTAGTGTGTTTATTTTTCCCAAAGGTTACTGATAATATTAGCACCATGAAATGATTTATATTATGAGAAAGGTAAAGTTAAAAAGACATATGGGAACAATGGGATTTACATTAAAAGGGAGAAACATGTATAAAGGATTGAGGCTGTGTTAGGAAGGCATTGTAAGATCCACCAGAAGTGTGAAAAGCCTCCAGTATTTGTGCATCAAGCCTGTTGTCAATCGAAGCTGGGAAAAGCCACTTTGAATTCTACTGTCCAGGATATTGTGTTGACTTGCCTGGATCTGTTTAAATCTATTTGTTTTTCCTGTTGCCTTAACAGGGGTGTAACTGGAAGCCCGATTAATTAGGGGCTTTACAAGTTATTATAGTAGTAATTTGTAGATCTCTGTATGTTTTCTTTTGTTAATAATTGTTTAGTTTAGATTTCTAAAAAAAACTCAAGTCTTGGTGGGCTTATTACTACTGAATTCAGGGCACACATCTTAAAATAAAATATAAATTGCAAAACCGTTGTGACCACGTGATCAGGTTTCCCTTGTGCATTTGATCTGCTGACACACATCATCTGCCGCATCATAACAGGATACAATATTGGGCCAATTTATGTTAGAATCAGAAATTGAGCCCAAAGCAGCAATTCTACCTCACTGTATTTAATTGCCATTATATGCTTCTTACAACTAAATGAAAGCTCAAAGAAAATCTTACCCATTCAGACATGTTCCGATTTCTCATATCAATGCTTTATCAATCTTTTTTTTTTTAGCCTTATCACCATGCTTTGTCTTGTCAACAGAAACTTTGTAATCGATATTGTCATTGAAAAATAACTTCCCTGAGAATCCACAGGCTACAAACTGTATAACTGCTGGGATCACACTGGCCGTGCTGTCAATTACTCAGATGGGAAGAATGTGTGGGAATAGTGGCAGTGACCTCACTTGCTGTAGGTTATTAGGTGCTTGTGGTGGTGCAGGGGGCAGGGGATCAGGGTGGGGGGGGGGGGTACCCAGGGGCCCTCACAAAGACCCCTATTAAACTTCTCATGTAAAAGAGAAGGTCCCCAATTTCTTTAAAGATTACTACCCACTTGCACTCATCTGGAGGCTGCCAAGCTTCATTGCTGTCAACATACTAGCTTCTAGTAAATATGCCATGTCATTTCTGAGCCAGTGAAAGAAAGAATTTGAATTTATATAACACCTTCCACAACCTCAGCTCATCCCAAGGCAGTTCATACCCAATAAAATACTTTAGAAATGAAGCCACTATTGTAATGTAAAAAAATGTGGAAGTGAATTTCTGCACTATAGAATTTCAAAACAACAATGAGATGATAGTCAGGTAAGCTGTTTTTGTGATATTGGTTGAGGGATATATATTGGCTAGGGTACTGGGAAGAACTCATCTACTCTATTTTGAATGGTAGCATTGGATCTGTTACACCTAAAGAGGGTAAATGGAGCTTTGATTTAATGGTTCATCTGAAAGACAACACCTCTGACAGTGCAGCACCCATCAGTACTGCAGTGTAGCATCCACCCAGATTATGTCCTCTAATCACTGAAGTGGGGTTTGAATCCTTCTCACACAGAAATGCTACCATTGAACCATGGCTGACATCTTTACAGCTTCTCACCTTGTATATTTTTCTAATATGTAATTTTGAAGGTTTTTTTAAAAACACAAACGACCATCCACCTACCCTATTTCGTAAAGCATTGCTAAAATATACCTCTAAATTTAGCCCCACTTTTTTTCTGCAGCCTGACCCTGTTTTGTAATATTAGTGCGCTAGTTGTTATGAGACAGCCTTTTGGTAAAGCAGAGTTATTTAAGAATTCCAGAGGGAAACTTTAAACAACTGTCATAACCTATATTTTTAAGTGGCATGTTTGAAATGCAACTCTAAATTCAGGAATCAGACCACCAGTTCGAGAGGTCTTATATTAAACTAAATGTAACCTTTCATTAATTTCCACAAGTTAAAAATATATAAACATGGCTCCAAATTACAACTATCACAACTTTTAACAAATTACCAAATTAATCTCCATTAAGCTGACAGCAACCCATAGACTTAACCAGACACCAGGCAGAGCACTTTCACCTTACAAATTCAAAATTGGGTTCTTTTCACTTAGGTTCCTGTGGAGGCAGTTGGAAGTTTACAGCTGCTTTGATATTACATTGCCTCTGCCCCGCACATAAAGAACTGGCATCCTTATACCTAGCACATATAAAACTGCTATCCCTATACCTAGCATATCTCATTCAACTTAGATTCTCATTGTCTCACCAGACTCTTTGAACTTCACCTCTTCTAACAATAAAACCCCTTTCATAGCACCAATCTTATTAGTAATATAAACATGTTGCTCGGTCTCTGTTAGCTAGATGCCAGATTTGCCCCACTTCTTGAATGCTCTATTCAAAAAATGCAAATGCACTCTACCTCTCTTACATCTCAGAACTAATTCTCAAAGCACACAGACTAGCTGGTTTTAATCTAATTAAGACATCCACAGACTGAACCTCTTGTTTTAAAAGAAAAATAGTTTCCAATAATATTTATACATTACTAGCTTCATGACATCCGCTTCCCAATTGAAGAATGAACCATCATAATTCTAAAAGATAGCTTCATTTTTAATAACCCATCTCACGTTATCTCCTATACTTATTATGCTATTACATTCCAGATACGTGTATTAACATAATATATATCAACAGAAATCACTCCAGTTCAGTGTCCAGGTTTTGAAAAAAAATTTCCATTTTCCTATAAGCTTCAAACTCTTGATTACATATATGTGAACAGATTCTCTTCCAGCAATATGTATAATACATAGATTAAATGGTTGCGATAATAGACTCCATCTGAAAAACCTTGCATTTTATCTCAAAATTTGTTCAAAAACTTTAACGGATTATGGTCTGTACAAACAATTGTTTCTGATGAATTGTTTGCAACAAACTCAAAGAGCAGAATTTTCTGCTTGTCGGGCGGATGGGCCCGACCCAATCTCCTGCGGGAGAAGCGGGCCCCACGCCATTTTATATGGGTGGGTCAATTAAGGCCCGCCCAGCGTGACGTCCAGTGGGAAGCGCTATGCTCCTTCCTTTGCGAGCGGGGGGATTCCCCAAAAGCGAATGTGCACTCTTTTGCAAAGTGCTGCCTCGGGGAGATCACTGACACTTTTAAAAATATTAAAAATAGAAAATAAAAATTCCCTAACATGTTCCCCTCATGTGAAAATATCACATGAGATGGGACATGTTCATAATTTACATAATAAGTTTATTAAACTTTTTAAAACCCTACATGAAACCTCATCCCACCGGTGGGTGAGGTTTCATGTCTTTTCTATTGACCGCTGGGGCTCCTGGCTGACCTGCCAACCTTAAGGTTGGACGGGCAGGTCCTTTAATTGTATAATTGATCCTGTCAATGGCCTCAATTGGCCATTGACAAGTCGGCGGGCCCGCAGCTGATTTTGCTGTGCCCCCACCTTCCTGAAAATTTAAATGGGCCGGGATGATGTCAGGGGTTCCGTCTGATGTCATCCCACGTCATTTTACGTGTCGGCGAGCGGGCCCCGCCCCCTGCTCGCCGACGACAAAATTCTGCCCAAAGTCTCTTTTTCGATCATTGAATATCTTCTCTGTTGCACATTCAGCTTCCGTGAAAAATACCCTGTCGGTTTTTCAATTCCAGTGTCATCTTCATGTAACAGTACAGCCCCAATGCTCATTTTGCTTTCAACAACAGCCAACTTTAATTGCTTGGCATAATTGGGTACTGACAAAACTGGTGTCATAGTTAATACAGTTTTCAAACTATCAAATGACTTCTGACACTCCAGTGTCCATTAAAACTTTTGTTCTTTAATAGTTCAGTCAGTGGAGCAACCACTTGGCTAAAATTTGGTTCAAATTTCCGGTAAAACCCATTCATGCCCAAAAATCTCAAAACTTCTCATTTTGTGGTAGGCACCGGAAATCCACGATAGCCTTGTCTTTCCCATCTCTTGGAGCCACCTCACCATGTCCAATGGTATGGCCTAGATATTCAACTTATGCTTTTGCAAATTCACTTTTAGTCAGGTTCATCACCAAATTAGTTTCTTGAAGTTGAGTAAATAACTCTTCCAGGTGCTGTAAATGTTGCTCCATGTAGGACTGAAAATGATTAGATCAATTTAAACAGCACAATTGTTTAGACCTGCAATTAATTTGTGTGTCAGTCTTTGAAATGTCACAGATGCATTCTGCAAACCAAGTGGCATGACCTTAAACTGACATAGTCCATTTGGCATTACAAAAGTTGATATCTCCTTTGCTCTGTCTGACAACAGTGCTTGTCAATATCCTTTCAGCAAGTCAGTCTTTGTAATAAATTTCAATTGTCCCACTTTCTCAATGTAATCTTCCAGTCATGATATGAGATATGAATCCACTTTTGTCACCACATTCACCTTTCAATAGTCCAGATGTGTGTTCTACCCGGTTTCGGCACCAGTACAATCGGTGAACTCCAGTTACTGCAACTAGATTCAATATCATTTTGAAGTATGAAATCAATTTCTTTTTGTAAATGTGATAACTTTGCCAGATGTAATCTATAAGGAAGCTGCCTTATTGAAAATGACATTTTTATACATATATCATGTAAAGCTAAATTCGTCTTTCTCAGCTTATTTCCACAAATAGGCTTGTGTGACTGCAATTGCTTTTCCAAATCACTTTGACACTTGCGTGGAAGGTAACTCAATACTTCATTTAAATTTTCAAGCGCCCCTTCATTATCCAATTTGATTAGAGGAAAATCAGTTTCAGAGTCCTGCACTTCTACCTCTTTCTCATCATCCACCATCACCAATATCTCATTTTGTTCCCCTTCCCTGTCAAATTCCTTTCAACACATATTTACATGACACACTCTGTTCTTCTTTCTTCTATCTGGAGTATTTATTAGATAATTTACTTCACTCAATTTCTTTTCAACCATGTAAGGCCCACTAAATCTTGCATTTGATGAATCACGTAGTACTGGTAACAAAATTAGTACTTTCTCCCCAGAAACAAAACTGCGAGTTTTAGCTTCCTCATTTGCGATCCAGCTATATCATTACCCAGATTAAATTGTACCCCTGCAATGGGTAATTTTTCCACTACTCCAACTACAACTTCACCTGTCTTTCATTAGCTCTTTAACTTTAACTTCCACAATGGAATAGATTTAGCATCACCATGAACCCCACTTACCCTTTCTCTTTCAATACTCCCTTTGAACAACAAATATCACTATCCCACAACATTAAGGATTGATTAGCCCCGTCTCTTAAAATTTAAGATCTTTACCTACTCCACCCTGTACACATGGAAAGACTTTTCCTTCACAAACAAAGTCTTTAAACATTTCTGCAACCTGCTCCTCAATTCTCGAGTAAATTGTGAACACACTCCCACTTCTTTACCTATCATCGATTCTCCCTATTTCACTTGTACACAAACCATGGGTTTCTGCTGTGCCTGAACATCAGAACCCACAGCACTTACTTCCAGAGCTTTCCGGTATCCCAATAATTCCTACAGATTTTTCCTGCAATCTCCAGCACACTGACTTCATGTGCCCCACTTTATTACAATGAAAACACCTCAATTTTCGAATGTCACTTCTAGCTTCAGCACCTTCCTTTTTATTCTGAGAAAAAAACTTCCTGGGAACTTCCAGCTACTCCTTCTCTTCCCTGACTATCTGCTTTCCTTTCACCTTTTCCCTTTCTATCCTTTTCCAATTTAAAAGGGTGACGAGAAAAGGTTTAGCTCTGTGAACTAACTCAATCATCAGCTATCTCTGCTGCTTGTCTGACATAATCAGCCCTCTGTTCCTCCACATGAGTTCTCACTACTGAAGGGATTGAATCTTTAAACTTTTCCAAAATAACTACTTCCCTAAGAGTTTGGTTCTATTTTTAACACCCATATCCATCGGTCAAAATTACTTTGTTTTACTCTTTCAAACTCAATATAAGTTTGCCCTGGCTGTTTTCTTATATTCTCAAGTTCCTGCCTGTATGTTTCAGGAACCAACTCATATGCACTCAAAATATCCTTTTTCACTCCATCATAATTCACCAACATTTCTTCTGATAGAGAAGCATATACCTCAAGTGCCCTAACTAACTTAGACTGTAATAATAACATCCAGTTTTCCTGTGGCGATTTCATCTGCTTAGCTAGCTTCTCAGATGAAATAAACGACGCTTCAATATATTTTTCCTCAAACTTTTGAACCAAACTTGTACAAATCTAAATATCTCCCCACTTGGTTCGACTCCAGAGATAAATCTTTCTTCACCTACAGGTATCTCTTTTTTAACTGCCAAAATTTTCAGTTGGAATTCTCTCCTTTTCTTTCCTCCTTCTCTATCTTCATAATTTCTAATTCCCCTTTAAAAGCCATTTCTCTGTCCTTTGCTTCTAATTCAAACTTTTTCATTTGCAACTGAAGTCTTGCTACCTCCAGCTGTGACTCATTAGTATCAGGTTTCACTTCCAATTGTAGATGCTGTGCTATACTTTTAATTATATTGGATTTCCTAGCACCCTCAGGTAACCCCAATTTTAACTTATCTACCAAATCTGTTAACTTACTTCTGGTTGTTTCTTTTCCAACCCGATCAGAGTTCTCTCTTCTACTTCCAGGCAAGCCTTAGCAATTGCCAAAGCCATCTTGTAGTCTCACCACTTCTAAAATACCTCACCAACTCCTGAATTCAAAGTGCTTCTCATACTCGTAACCTTAAGATTCACTAATTCCAAACCAATCAAGGAATTAGAAATATTTTTATCCCGGACAAGCCTCCAATTGCTATGAGACAGCCTTTCGGTAAAGCTGAGTTATTTAAACAACTGTCATAACCCATATTTTTAAGTTGAATGTTTGAGATGCAATCCTAAATTCAGGACTCAGACCACTAGTTCAAGAGGTTTTATATTAAATTAAATGAAACATTTAATTAATGTACACAAGTTAAATATATACACGTGGCTACAAATTACTACTATCATAATTTAAGTTCCCAAACTAATCTCCATTAAGGCAACAGCAACCCATAGACTTAACCAATCACCTTGCAAATAATTTTCACCTTACAAATTCAAAATAAGGTTCTTTCTCCTTTGGTTCCTGTGGAGACAGTTGGAGGCTTACAGCTGCTTTGATCTTACATTGCCTCTGCCCCACAGACACAAAACTGCTATCCTTATACCTAGCATATCTAATTGAATGTAAATTCTCACTGTATCACCAGCCTCTTTGAAATTCACCTCTTCTAACAATAAAACCCCTTTCATAGTACCAACCTTATTAGTAAAATAAACATATTGCTTGGTCCCTATTAGCTAGGTGTCAGATTTCACCCCACTTCCTGAATCCTCTATTCAAAAAATGCAAATGCACTCTACCTCTCTTACATCTCAAAGCGCCCAGATTAGCTGGCTTTAATCCAATTAAGACACACCCACAGACTAAACCTTTATTTTAAAATAAAAATATTTTCCAATAATATATACATTAATAGCTTATATGACAGTGTATAAATGTTTGAATGAAATTTCTGTGCTATTTTAACAGAAGGGTTTAACCAACAATTTCAGGATCCTAATACTTTATCCCTTTTCTGTTCAAAAAGAGAAACATTGCATTTTATTTAACTTTCTCCTACATTATGGTTCTGCCTACTTAAGAGATGGGGGTAACTTTGCAAAATAGCCTTTCAAATTATTGTTGTGAATGCATCAACCTCCAATCCTTTTTCACATGTTAAATTAAAAACTTAATGGGATAGAATATCAACTTGGTAGTGAAGTGATTTGAATCCATCAAAAGAAAGTTGATGTCATCACTACCTAATCAATCAGGACTGACTGCAACTGACATGGTGGGATATTGAGTTTAATCAGAGCTTAAGACAGGATGTAATATGCTAATTAGATTGCGAAAACATTCAATTATGACAAGTCATGAAACCTGGTCCAGATCAGGCAGGAGTGCTGGCATGCACGAACAGCTCTTTCTTTCTTCTTCCTCCACTTCTTTTCTCGGTGCGCCAAGTCTTTACGACTTCTCGAACCACTAAGGAATGTTTGATCATTCTCTACTGCCTACTGCACTGGGCTCTCCTAAAGTCTTTTAATTTTACCCTGTTTCAGGGGTGGTCCTGAATGGTTTATTGCCAAGGTCTTTTTGACCTATAATGGTTTATTTTATTTCAAAATAATCAAATGTGGAATCCTTTATCTAAGCCTCAATTTGAAAACCCCACCTTTAATGTTGTTCACTACCTGTTAGCTTCTTGAACATTCGCATGTAGCTTCTGGTCCTAATAATCACTCTTACCTCATCTTTCCCTCATTGCATCTCAAGCTGTCCTCCCTGGCAGTTTCATCCTCCCAGTAATATTCCTTCTCTGATATCAAATCAACTCCCAAAAGTTTTGTTATTTGTATCTATTCCACGATTAGTTATTTCTGTTCAAGGCTGTTCAAAAGACCTGTGAACAAGCTGCTCATGATGGCCTGTCAGTTCAGCTGTTCTCATTTCTTATCAAACTTTTGAACCATGAAGTTATTCACTAAAGTAACTTCTATTCTACTTCCGCACAATAATGAACTCACATAACCATCTTAAAGCCTAGCACAGCTTTGTTGTTTGGTTGTTTTGGGTATCTGTTGCTGTCTCACTAGGCCTCCTCTGCCCATGGACCCCTCTTCAGGCAAGGTACTGCTGTAATCACCTAAGAATAATCATTCCATTGGCTTTGTTTCTATGGAAGTAAAACCTTAAGCAATTCTAGTAAAACAAACTTCCAGCACTAACTTATTCCTGTACCATTAGCACATCCTTTAGCTAATATCACCACCATCAACAACCCTTTGACCTTTTGTTTATAACGTCTTTGGCCATCTCTCCTTTGCCTCCACCTATTATTGGCCCTCTATTCAGCTCCACCTTAAACAGTTTATATTTCACGACATTTCTATTTCTCTTTAGTTCTGATGAAGAGTCATACAGACTCGAAAAATTAACTCTGTCTTCCTCTCCACAGTTGCTTTCAGACCTGCTGGGCTGAATTTTCCCCCCGTCAGGGGGGAAGTTGATGGGCGGGCACATATGGGTGCGCTTCTGATCGGCACCCCCGATCAGAGGTGCGGTGCCATTTTACGTGGGCGGGCCAATTAAGGCCCGCCCAGCGTAACGTCCATGGGGAAGCGCTATGTGCTCCCTGTGCAGGGGGGATTGCCAAAATCAAGAGTGCACTCTTTCACGCATGTGCACGATAGAGCGCACTTATCTCCCTGAGGCTAAGTGCTGCCTCAGGGAGATCACCTCTACTTCCAAAAATATTTAAAATAGAAAAAGAAAATTTCCCTTACATGTCCTCTCAGGTGACAAAGTCGATAATTTTTACAAAATTTTTCTTAAAATATTTTAAAGCCTTCATGAAACCTCTTCCCGCCCGTGGATGAGGTTTCATGTTTTTTCTACTTCTTGCTGGGGCTCCTGGCCTGCCTGCCAGCCTTAAGGTTGGACGGGGAGGCCATTTAATTATTTAATTGACCCTGTTAATGGTCTCAATTGGCCATTGACAGGTCGGTGGGCGCATAGCTGATTTCGCTGTGTTCCTGCCTTCCTGAAAATTTAAATCGGGTGCGGTGACGATGGGAGTTCCCCCCGACATCACCGCAAGTCATTTTACATGTTGGTGAGCGGACCCTGCCCCCTGCTCGCTGACTTGTAAAATTCTGCCCGCTGAGTTTTTCCAGAAATGTTTGTTTTTGTTTCAGATTTCCAGCATCCTCAGTGTTTTGCTTTTATTCCTGTACCTATTTAAAGCTGATTATAAATACACACATATATAATAGGTATTTGCTTAATTTCCAACAGTAGCCCAGGGAATTTAGTTGCACCCAGAAAACGCTGGTGAATTAACAGGGGCGGCGCATCCTCCACCGCAACCCCCCTCCCCACCCTGCCCCCCCCAATGGTAGAAAAGTCAGTCTAAGGACATCGACTTTAAAAAGGGCTGCCCCACAGCGATAATATACTGGGGGCAGCCTTAACTAGGTAATAGTGGGACTTGCACCCCTCAGAGGCAGCAGGTCTTGCCCTCAAGAACTGCCAGCCAATCTGATTGGAGCTGAAATGTGGGTTTGGGCTCTAGAGGTCAGTTGGTGGGTGGGTGGGGTGGTTGGAAGCACAAAATGGGGTGCTCCAATGGAGGCAGGGGACCCCCAAAGGAGGTACTCCTCCCTTTCCTTCCCTCTTTTTAACCGGAGTTGGTAAAGTAGCAGGCTGGCCACTTTCCTTTCCTCCACCCACCGTATTATGGTGGTGTATGTAGGAATAGGCCCGTACAAGCCTTTAATTGCAACTAAATTACCTTAATAGGCCCAAGAGTGGGCATGCTGGCTGATGCCTTACCTACTCACATTAATATGGTGGACAGCTTGGGCATGGACAGGAAGGCAGTGGGCTAGTCACCCAATTTATTTTCTGTGCCCACCCCACCTTCAGTTATGCCAAAGAAGGGCCGTAAAACTCCCCCCACAATTTGTCCATCACATACTAATGTTTACTGCTCTATTTTTGTTCCTTCTATGTTTATCCATTTTGCATAACAGTGGTTTCATCAATCATGGTATGCAGACGTGGCTGTCTCTTTAGGCAGTAGATCACGTCAGACTCTGTACTCTTTATGACGAAGAGCTCTCAAAATCAAAATCTCTCCAAATGCTTTGTTCTCTTGTAATCCTGGACGAAAAGTAGCTGAAAAAATTATATGATTTCCCTGTGTAGTCTAGTAGGGCACTTAGTAATTACAGTTACCACAACCAGAGATCTGAAGCAATAAGTTTGTTTGCTCAATATGGTATCCTTCTCCTGATACTCCATCTAATCAAAGATTAATCTTGGATTGAGAATAGAGCAAAATTAAATTTATATTTTCAAAATAAAATCTCGACAAGTGCAGAACTGTAATGTGATATTTTCCATATATTATAAATAAAGTTACCATACAAAGTTTACTTTTATAGGCTGGAATGAGAAATATCAGTGACATTAATACTTATGATGGAGTCAGTGCTGATAGGGGTCTTCCTTTGATTCCCCTGCCTTTCAGAATAAACAGCATTTACTTCAGGCTGGACTTACACAGCAATCTGAAAAGAAATATAATGCACCAATTATTCACGAGTTCCACTACCTCAAAGCAATGTGAAACAGCACCCACAATCATTGGTCTGAATTGTGCGCTCAGCTGCAAAGCAAGCATGTGCTTTGCTGTTGACCTCCAAGAAAGTAGCTCACAAAGTGCTGGTGATCTCTGTGGCAGAAATTTTGCCTTTCCCCTCGGCAGTTTAAACTTGGCACTAAGTTAACGGATGTCTTGGCATGCAACAGCAGTGATATCGGCAAGTAGGTAGGCAACCAAATTTTGGATATTCACGCACAGCAAACCAGGAAGTTAGAAGCACTTCAATTCCTCCATTTTTAATTTAAAGTTTAGGAGCAAAATAAATGCACAACTGCATTAAGATAGAAGTTAAAATAAAGTTAAATGGACTGTTAAAAAGTTAAAATAAAATGATTTTCTTAAAATGTGGAACTTTTAGCTATAGTGTTAGAAATGTGATACTTCATAAATATAAAATTAGCTTTTCAGGGCCAATGAGGCTGTTTAGGAGTATTTATGAAGTTAGTGCGGCATTAGTAATCCATTTATACCCCATTCAACAAGGTGTCACTTTTTCTAGGGCTTTCCCTGTGAGACTAACAGTATAAGAGTAGAAGTTCTCATTAAATCATGGTCGCAAGGGAGTTAGCAGTCTATGGGAAACCTTACAGTGCATGCATGATAGCGCTGACAGGACATCAACTTCTGGATTTCAAGTCAGGAGCATGCTGGAATACTTTCCACGTGCCTGGAATGAGTACAGCTCCAACAACACTCAGGAAGCTTCACACCATCCAAGACAATGCAGCCCACATGATTGGCACCCCATTCACAAACATTCACTCTCTCCACCATTGATGCACAGTGGTAGCAGTGTGTACCATCTACAAGATACATTGCAAGAACGCACCAAGCCTCTGTAGATAGCACCTTCCAAACCCATGACTGCTATAATCTTGAAGGACCAGGGCAGCAGACACATGGGAACACCACCGCCTGGAAGTTCCCCTTCCAACCTGACTTGGAAATATATCGCCATTCCTTCACTGTCTCTGGGTCAAAATCCTGGAACTCCCTTCTTAACAGCACTGTGGGTGTAGCTACACCATATGGACTGCAGCGGTTCAGGTAGGCAGCTCACCACCTACTCAAGGGCAGTTAGGGATGGGCAATAAATTCTGGCCTAGTCAGCAATGCCCATATCCCAGCAAGGGATAAAAAAAATTCTGCATTATTCTGTGCTTATCTGAGCCTGAAGTTGCTGTCAGTTTCAGTGGAGTAATGACAGCAAAAGCTGACAGTTTTGCTGTCTTTACCCGAGCAAAATCCAGACCATTAATTGTTTTCATTAGATAATTATATAAACGTTATTTCTAGAATTTGCTTTTGCCCTGCAGTTATAGGTTAGGACTATGAATCATATCCTCTTCAGACTGTAATGTGGTTGTCATTTTGCAAGTATCGTTTCAAATAAGTCCACTCCTAGAGCTCATTTGTTCAAATAAATCATTACTTTCCATGTGCTAATCCAGTGCATTCACTTGTAGGATATTTTAATTTGATGGTGTCTGTACAATTCTTTGAAGGATTTCAATTCTTATTGGAAGCTTCTGCAAGTATTTTATTGCTCAACAGGGACAAACAGGTTTTAATTGTCTAAAAATGCTGGAAATAAACAAGGAGTTAGTCAAGGTCAAAGAAGAGAAAAAATAGGTTCTCATTTCAGGAATGTACTCCTCATCACAAATAAGGACTAGGAAAATATGAGCAGGCATTATGGTAAGGTGGAAAGAAAAGCAAGAAAAATGTGAGGAGGAGAACCAACAAGTTCATTAATCACACCAGACTAATTAGACCAGAGGGCTGTTGAATGCCCTGCAAAAAGATAAGGCACTGTCCCTGGACCATGAGGGATTTTCACCAATTCTTAGAATGTAGGCATTGTTAATATGGTCGGTATGTATATGTAATTGGCAGTTTTGATTCAATTGAATGACTTACCAGGTCATTTGAGATGAAATTTTCAATATTTGTTCATTGGAAAGAGTGTGTTGCTGGCAAAGCCAGCATTTTTTGCCTATCCTTAATTACTCTTGAGGTGGTGGTGGTGAGCTACCATCTTGAACCGCTGTAGTCCATGTGGCTAGGGACAGCCACAGTGTTGTTAGAGAGGAAGTTCCAGGATTTAGACTCAATGACAGTGAAGGACAGGAAAGTAGGGAGGGAGTTCCATAGAAATTAAAAGAACATCCCTAATGGGTCAGCAGAGGGAGAGGGGCACTAAGCAATGATGTTGAGTTGGAGAAGCAAAGCATCTGTTTGAGATTTACAGCTGGAGAAATTTAGTAAGGAAATAAAACAAGATCATGGAGTTAATTGGAAGCAATGGCCATGACCTTGAAGTTGACGCACAGGGCAATAGAACATTTATGATAATAATTCCTTGCAGCTACTTAAGTTTAGTATTGAGAATTTATAATCTGTTCCCTTCATCCCACCATTGGTGGTTGTGCATTCACTGCCTAAGCCCTTCAATCTAGAATTCCTCTCAGCCTCACCATCTCCACCCCCACCTTTGAGGTCAATCTTAAAACTCACCCATGACCAAGCTTTCCCTTACCTCTCCCAACATCTCCTTCTTTAGCTTTGTCCATTCTCTCAATTGTGCCTTTGCAGGCTGCCTTGAGTTTGAACTATTTTTCTATGTAAAAGGGGCTGTGTAAAAGGGACTGTAAGTTGCTGCAGTAATCACTTAAATAAATGTTTTACACAAATCTGTCCAGAACAAGTCTTAGTGCAGCATGATATACAAACAAAGCATAAACATAAATAGCAGGATTAAATTAACAAAATGTGAAGAATACTTATTCATTCTTCCACATTATTCCAGCAGTGAACTTCCAAGAAATCCTGCAACTCTAAAGGAGAATAAACAAGTCATGCAGATACCTCCACTGCGCTGTGTTAACTCAATGTCATTACAATTACACAGCTCTTCTGGAGGCATTTTCCTGCCAGATTGATACTCTTGTAAAGATCCTTGGCCAGACCCCAGGTTCTGGTGGAGATCCAGTTCGGGACCAATGATATTTTGTTTAAAGTTGACAAAGTTTGAGATTCAAGGTGCTTACTAAGTGAATAAAGCCACAAGATTTCATAGGTTTTGAACAAACAAAAATAAACTTTACAATACAAACTCAGAAAGACAAAAGAATTTACAACATCTATCTTATACTCCAATATTCAGGGCAAGTATGAGGTGCATGTGAATTAACATGCAAACTGTGGTCGAATACACAACAATGCACAATAAATGACAGCTGCAACCAAAATGAATTCCGTAGATTTCTCAGCAACCCACCCAGACGTTTGTCAGATTGTGAACCAACCAATCTCACTGGCACTTCATCTTTCTCACGAGGATTTCCAATCTCCATGTTCGAAGATCTTGCCTTGCAATTCTCTCCATCAGTCACCCCCCTCGAACAGCATCAACAATGGCCCATCTCGCAGTGTTTCAATCTCGCCTTCTGAGATTTCTTTCCCCGGATTTCCTGAGTGCACTCAAGCATCAACTTACAAGCACAATTTCAGCCCTTTAGCCCTGCCAAGCAGATCACCACTGCTCCAAAGGGGTACCTTCGACCCAACATCCCACAGCATGGATTCACCAATCTTAGACTTCATCTTGGAGCTTCAGGGCTTCTCTTGAGCTTTCTTCAACTATCAGGGCTTTTTTTGAGCCTACTTCACTCAAAATCTACTCCTTGCAGTTTTCTCTAATTAGTGACGGGTTTTCCTTTTTTTTAACTCAAATGAGACCTCTTCCTGTCTCCTCGCTCTCATCTCTGCATCTGGGACAGCCTGTGGATCTCTCCATGCACCCCCCTCCCCCCCCATCCCCCACCGTCCCTTGAAAATGGCACTCCACAACTGGTCGCCTGACCTGGGTTTTTGCACTTTTTTTCCCTGTGCACAAGTGTGTAAGGCCAGTACTCAACCTGAAGAATGTAAAGATGTTGAACCATGCATGCATAGGCTGGTTCTGGCCTACCCATTCACAGGAGGCCCAAAGACCGTCAGGACTTGAAGTTTTCAATCTCTGTTCTCAACAAGTAGATAAGCATGAGTTTCATAACACTCCAACAACAAAGCTGAAAAATAAATATTTTTATTAAGGGCTTGCATCTCACTGAGGATGCTTAAGGAAAATCCACATCCAAGAACCTACTCTGAAAACTCTGCTTACATCGTGACAGCTGTAACAAATTGCATCACAGAAGCTGAGACATCTATAGCATTCTAAAACAATCAACAAAATTCTAATTGAAACAACACACAACATTTTAAAAGAAAAACATCAATTCTCCCTATATTAATAGATCTTTTAAAACATTCATAAATCTAGGTCCAGGTCTGTATCTTTGCCAAAAATAGATAATCTTTCCTTGCTCTATCTGTATAGACAAGGATCTGTATACAAAGCTTTGTTGAAAACTATCCATTAGTTTTTGAGATACTGGACCAGATTTTTGTAAAGTCGGGCCAACTCTGGAGACCATTAAAAATGGTGGGAAGAACCTGATGGGCAGTAGCCTCGCTTCCATTTCCATTAGTTTCCATTTTTCCTGGCAGTGGGAAGGGTGCAGGGTGTGAATCACACAGGCAGAAAACACAAATTCCGTGGCATAATTTGAAATTAATGCTTAGTTCAAACGGACCCCATTTTCACTGTTCCAAGTGCCTTAACCCACAGTGTGAGAGTCAGGAATTCATGAGTGGATATAAATGTTCTTGAAGCATGGATAAGGTCTGTTTTAAGTATCATCTGAAGTTTCTTAATTCACTAGCTCTTTAAAAATGAAGAAAAAAAACAGACTGAGGCTGTCAGTTGGCATTAAAATAAACACCAGCAGCAGGACTAGCTTGGTTGTCAGACCATCTGGTGTAGGATTGGAAGAAAAACTTTCCATCTGTTCCTACGGTTTCAATAGAGTTTATTGTTAACATTGTTATTATAGCTGAGGTTATTATGAATGCTTATCAGTGTTTCAAAAACTTATCTCACAAAAACACACTTATCTCAGCAGGAGGTTGAGTTCACATTCCAATTGGCAGCTTAAGGAGGCTATTAAAGGATTATCTGTCTTTTATATGGTCATTCAATATGCATGTTTTTATAACTGATTGACCACTTGAGGGGATGTAAAATCTTTGAATGGGTTTAATTAATGAGAATTATTTTCTGCATCAAGTGTGAATGAGTGAGAGCTTGATCAGATTGTTAGATTTATTCCTTTTTCAATCTCCATGTGGGTCCTGAAGTCTGCCCATATGATACTGGGTGAGTGGCTATGAAGTGGGTGGGCATGAGGTAGCATGGAGAATATGAGGGGGGAAGGGGTATGAGGGGGCCTGGGGGGGTTGGGTGGGGGCATGAGTTGGCATGGAGGGTCATGGAGGACTTGGGGATGAGGTGATGTGGAAATGGCATGTTGGCACAGAGGGGGCATGGCAAGTGGATGAGCAGTGGGAGGTGTGAGGGGTGAGAGCTAGAGCACCTAACAGCTTGTAAAACAACTGGGGCAAAGTCCTAGTGAACTGAGGTGGGCCTTCTAACTAGCTCACCTTGGCATTTGCCTGTAGTTGGCAGGCCTGATTCCATCCCCCCACTACCTCCCCAGAGAAAAAATAGGATGCCATGGGACCCTATAAACAGAGGAGTGTCTGCTGATTTCCCAAATCAAGTTACCAATCCCAATAGCAAAAACCTGGGTCATATTGTTTGCAGACTAACAGACTAACAGGGGTGAAAACATTACATCTGGCCACCTTCCATGGCAATGGTAAAAAGAGAGGCAAAATCTACATTTCCCATTGAGCAAGCCTTTGAACCTGGAAATTCTTTAAAATGTTGCTCAGGCTTTTGAAGTCCCCAATAAATCAAAACTTTTAACCCCATAGTGATTAACATAACAATAGGCCCTGTGATGTATTACAGTCAGTGGAGTATTTAACCACCATTACACAGTGAAGAACTGGCTGAAATCAACTTCTCAAATAATGCAGCAACATTTCTATAATACGAACATACAAACAAGGAGGAGTAGACCATTCAGCCCCTTGAGCCTGCTCCGCCATTTAATAAGATCATGGTTGATCTGCATCCCACCTACTGCCGATAACCTAACACCCCAGTGCTTACCAAGAATCTATCCACCTTTCCTTAAAAATATTCAAAGTCTCTGCTTTCACCATTCTTTCAGGAAAAGTGTTCCAAAGACTCATGACCCTCAGTGAAAAAAATTCATCTCATCTGTTTTAAATGGGCAACCCCTTATTTTTAAACAGTGACCCCTAGTTCTAGATTCACCCACAATAGGAAACATCCTCACCATATCCACCCTGTTAAGACCCCTTAGGATCTTATGTTTCAGTAAAGTCACCCCTTACTCTAAATTCTAGCAGATATAAGCCTAGCCTGTCCAACCTTTCCCCATAAGACAACCCATCTATTCCAGGTATTCATCTGGTAAACCTTCTCTGAATTGCTTCCAATGCATTTACATCCTTCCTTAAATAAGGTGACCAATACTGTACACATACTCCAAATGTGGCCTCGCTAGTGCCCTGTGCAACTGAAGCATAACGTCCCTACTTTTGTATTCAATTCCCCTCGCAATCAATAATCACACTACTAGCTTTCCTAATAATTACTTGCTGCACCTGCATAACTAGTCTTTTGTGATTCATGCATTAGGGCACCCAGATCCCTCTGCACCTCAGTTCTGTAATCTCACATCATTTAGGTAATAGGCTCTCTTTTATTCTTCCTGCCAAAATGGACAATTTCACAATTTTAGAAGTTTGCCACATTGCTGTGGGGCTAGTGTCACATCTAGGCTAGAGCAGGTAAGGACTCCAGATTTCCTTCCCTAAAATGCAGATGGGGTTTTATGACAATCTGGTAGTTTTATGGTCACTTTCATTGAAACTAGGTTTTTATCCCATATTTATTAATTGAACTTAGATTGCACCAACTGCCATTGTCGGATGTGACTTCATATCTCTAAACATTGGCCCAGGAGTCCAGATTGCTAGACCTGTAACATTACCAGGGACAATGGCACAGTGGAGAAGGTTACATTGTTTTTCTTTAACCAAATGAATATTGCCCTGGATAGTCCTTCATTTAAACTGAATGTTAATGGTGATAGTGATGGACATCTAATAATGTGATTTATCCAGCACTGCTATTCTTGACATTTGTTGCCAGAGTAGAATGAGCTAATCAGGTGACTTAATAGACCAGACAGGTTATCTCCCAAACTTAGAGTATTTAACATGCAAGAAATGTGAAAGCCTATAAAGGCTGACATTTGTTCCACACAACTGAGTCTTTTTAAAATAGCTAGTCAACTCTCAGTTACCATTGGAGACTTGCCCTTAAGAGGGAAAGGGCACAGGTTGTAGTTTGAGTTGGAGCAGTCCAACATACTTCTGTGTTGACCTTAGCCTCAACAACCCCATCCATGGCCTCACCGCTCCATATCCTTGCAACCTCCCCCAGCCTTACAAACACCCAAGATCTTTGTTCCTGCAATTCCAACCTCTTATGCATTCCTCAAATTCATTCACTACATTGGTGGCAATCATACCTGCAGTCACCTAAGCCTTACGCTCTGGAATTCCTCCCTTAAAGGAGGAAAGGGATGGAGAGAGTTTAAGATGCTCTTGTGTAACCAAGCTTTTGGTCAACCGTTCTAATATCTCCTCATTCGGCCTGGTTTTAGTTTACATTTGATTAGACCCTTCTGTAGCACCTTGGGACATTTTCCGACATTAAAAGGTGTTATATAAATGCAAATTTTTGCCATTGTTGAAACAGTTGCTACTCATCTGCTCAGTTAGTTTTCAAGAAGCAGTGGCTGTATTTAAGAAATAGACAATGTGAAAATGCTGATGAATGCTAGTTTGCATAATCTGATCAATAACCAGCATTGGATAGGGAGAAATACAGATGGCAATAAAATGTTATTGCCTACTGACCATAAGGCCCAGTCCATTAACAATCATACAATATTTTAAACTGCCTGTTGGTGTCAACATTTGTAACAATTCATTTACAGTCAGTCATGTCATGTTATGTGGACATCTTTTGCCAGCAATACTGGCTCCTTATACTGTGCATCTTTTCACGCCAAATACTGAAAAGCTCAGCTGACCTCACAAGTAACAGAGACTTGACCCTATGACATACTGCAGTCTCACAGTCTACTGCTGTAACAGTTATTTGTAAATTCAGATTCTGAAAGCTTATAATAAATTAAGAATTTTTTTTCAACAAATGCAGTAAAGTCTGAATCTTCCACTTTTACATTTCCAGATGAGAGCACTTGACACCAGAAGCAGCAATTGGGCACAGAGATCTCTGTGTGCAAAAACAGAGAATATAACCAATAATGTATCTTTTTTTCCCTAAAATTTCCTGAAGTCAATCTAGGGAACGAATTCTACAGAGGGACAGTGGATTAATATTCATTCAGATACAAATTAGATATGATTCTTTCAGAAAGGAATATTTTGGGATAGAGTACATGAGCAATTTTGACATATGCTAAGTGTTGCAGCTTGGGAAGAACAGGTGACTTTGAACCTATGGCTCACAAAGCTCTATCACTAGGGGCTTTCCTCCTGTGTTATCACTGGGTCTGTTGTAGACTAATGATAGAGATTAATGGCCATGCTTAGTTAACAACTCCATTGCATCATGTGATACAGGATGATAGAAGATGAACCAGAGGGTGTTGGTCTTTTTTGATTAACAATGCTTATGTTCCTAAGTTTTCTTGAAGGGCTCTACGATTGTCCAGCCATTTGAAAAGCAGTGGGTGGCCATATACAGTAAATGGTGAAGTCTACATGTTCAATTCCTGGACTATGCTAAATCAGCTGAATTCATTATGGGAGCAGAACCAAGCACCAATTAGGTTGTGTACTTGCATCATGGGGCTTTGTAAAGGGTTCACAAAGGGTTCACACTCATCACTGTAATATCATTGTAAATATCTAGCTAAGGGAGCGTTGAGCTTATTTGTGTTGCCTCTTGTAATGGAATAACGTCTGTGGCTCATTCAGAAGAAGTACCAGATAGTAAGCAATGCTGAGAACAAGCTCACCCACCCCTCAACCCTTAACCCCAGCCTGGAGAGATGAGGGAGAATTATCCAGAAGAGAAATCAGAAGCTTTGCAGCTACAATTTAGGGCTGAATTTTATGTCCCATGGCTGTGAGCGCACCTGACCCCTTTGGGCGTAAAATCGGGCGATATGACGCCAGGCGAGTGTCCTGATGTCATTGCACATTCGCACTATATTTCGCTCAGCGGGCGCACGCAAAAGTCGGAAGCACAACTGTTGACAATTAAAAGGGCAATGATTCCCATTAATGGGACAATTGTATCCAATTTTTCGTGGCCCATCCAACCTTAAGGTTGGTGGATGGGTGAATCAGCCAAGCGGCCTTTGCATTTTTCATCAAACCTCATCCAAGGGCGGGATGAAATTTCCATTATGAAATAAAATGAAAATAAATATCTGTGGACAGCGTCTTTATCAGCTATATTTTCAGGTGATTGAATATGATGCATGGATACTTTTTTTTGCAGCTTTTTAAAATTTTATTTGAGCATTTTCAGGTCTGCAGCCCACAGAAAAGTCATCACCCGCCCCCACATTAGCAGCGCTGAGTTTTTCAGTGCACGTTTCACACTGGCTGGCTGTTAATTGGCCAGCCAGCATGAAATCACGGTCAGGGGCCTGTTTCCTAACTGCTTCCGCCGATTGCAGGCGACCAAAGGTAAAATTCAGGCCTTAGTGCCAGCCTGGTCAGATGCAGGCTTTGGAAATTTCTTTGTTTTTATCTGAACAATAAATTGAGACTATTAATGTGAAATTGAAGTAGGCTGAATATAAAAATAAATGTAACCCATTGATTACCAGCCAGATCAGGAAATTCCAGTCATCCTGCATCAGTCATAGAAAGGAATCATAGAATGACACAGCACAAGAAGAGGTCATTCAGCCCGTTGTGCATATGCTGGCTTCTTGAAAGAGCCATTTTTAAAATTTCACTCCGACAAGGAAGTAAACTCTGACTTACAACAACAGTTTATGTAACAAAACACACAGTGGTACTATACAGGAGACCAGCAAATGAGAAATAAGAAAAATAGTAACGGGAGATAACCACAATTGCAGTCAAAGAGGTAGATTGCGAGGAATATTTTGAAGGAAGGGACAAAGTGCTAAAATGTACTGGCTTAGGGAGAGAGTTCCAAGAGTGCGGTGATGTAGTGGCTGTCATCTCATCCGCTGACAGTGGAGGGGACTGGAGGATAAAAGAAGCATGGTGTGGAGGGTGTGTACTTGACATAAATCTCAAGGAGATTATAGAGATCATGTAGAACACAGTCATGCAGCAAGATGGGAAGGAAGATTTGTATGATACATCCAGGAGGGGAGGTCAAAGGGGTTGGGTATGCTAGGAGGTCTATGAGGACAGGCATGATAGATGTGTAGGGTTAAGTTCAGGAGAATAATGAAGAAACCATACTGTGAGGTGACAAAGGCATTGATGTTGGGTTCAGCAGCAATGGTACAGAGTTAGGACATAGATAAGCAAGATGTGGTGGTGAAAAAAGCTGGTCTTCTTGTGGGAGTGGATATATTTGAAGGTCAGCTTGTTACTTACAATAAGAGGTTATAGTAGAAAAATTAACCCAGGCTAATCATTTGGTTCAAGCAGGTTTATTTTCAACACAGCTCCTCAATACTATTAACAGAGTATTCCAGCCGTATCTTTTTATTCTGTTTAGGTGGGATAATCAATGCCCATCATCTGTTTAACTAGCAATTGCCTTTAACATGGTGGTTGCCATGCAGTGTGATTATTTATACATTGACACAGCTTAGTGTCAAATAGTACTCTTGAGATTGCATTCAACCATGTTCAGTTTAAACAAGCACTTGGGAAAGTTGATGCATTTGGCCCATGAGATACAAAATTCCTGTTATGAATCAAACGTCATATTGTGTTACATTGAACTTACCAAAACAAATCTATTCAGGTGTCACAATAACTTTTTATGTTGTAATATTACTCGTAAATAACCGTAACACCAGAAAGATTTTAAATAAGATGTTAAAAGCCTTAGCATTTTCTTTTTGTACTAGATTTCTGTTTTCTCTATTTCTCTCCCCTTCTCTATTCTTTTCGCTATTTTTATTATTTTAACTTAATTTTGCAATTTTTTCTTCAAAAATGATTTTGAACATTAGGTTTCATTTGTGCCTGTTTAAACATCTCCATTTTCCAGCAGTTCTCACTGAATAGCAATCAGGATGGGAACCCTGGCAGATTGTTCCCCTCTGTTGTTAATGGATTCTGAGTTAAGTTGTGTTGTCTGAGACCCGGAATTGAGCAGGGTTTTCTCGGTAACATGAAGGGCAGAATTTTCCGTGCCAGCTGGCGTCAGGCTTCTTTGGCGGAATGAGCGGCAACATGGTGAGTAGGCCAAAAATTGGTTTCACACCATCATGAAACCAGTCTGCAATTGTCTGCTCTGCCCGTCAATGGCGGGCCGTGTTTCCCACCATTAGACATCGGGAGCTTCATTGTAATACATCTGCATATCATTATGAGCCCAGCTCGCCAGAATCATCCTCCCACGCTGGAGGTGAATGCACGGTAATGTTGTTCAGTGCTCGCGAGGGTTAGCTGTTGGACCTCAAGGTTGATGCGAGATGTGGAGGGGCAAAGGCTGCCCTGTGCTTGAAGGAGGTTGGTGGGGGGCAAGGGCTGCCTGCAGTTGATGGTAGTGCACAAGTATATGCGGGGTGGTGGAGGGAAGCGGCCACACATTAGGGACACCTTGTATAAAGTGACTGTTCCTCCGCAGCTGAGACAACTCAGGCGTAGCCACATTGATATGCCTGGAGTTGGGCCTCTATTTTATGTGCCCACTCAAGCAATGCAGAGGCATGAAAGTGCCACCAAAATGCTCCAGGGCTTTACACCCCTTGGGCACAGACTGCAAATGAATGAGCATTTTAGTGGATTGCAGAACAGTTGGATGATTGGGCACATTGTACAACCTCCTTGCGAAAGCTGAGCATGAAGCAGTCACTAATAGAGATGCTCACAGCCACTTGCAATGTCTTCATTCTGATTTGGACCAGTCTCCCCCATGGCTCAAGCTAACAGTGCTGCCTTGCAGTTGGGTTAGGAGAATGCCTGTGCCTGAGCTGAGAGCACAGCATGCAATCCAATGAGCATAGGTGCCACCAGTCAGTCAGGTGGAGTGGGGCATTGTTGAATGGGCACTCAGGCAGCCATGCAGCACACTCAACCCTGGACATCCAAGTGGTGGCCAGCACCCTCTGGGATGCGGTAAGGGGCCTTCAGACTTAACCAAGAGAAGTTCTTAGTATGCCCATGTTAACCCCTGCATCTCTCTCTTTTATCCTGCAGGAGGAGTACATCAGGAGCATGGAGCCTGGTGACCTAGCTGTATGTCTCATGGCTTATAGAGAGCAGAGACGAAGGAGACAAGAACGACAGAGACGCTGGCTGGGCAGAGGGAGGAGCAGCATCCTCAGGAAGAAGGGGCAGCTGGGGTTCCCACACACGCTGCCAAAGAACCACAGTGAGCGAGCTGGATGCCGCATTTCTTTCCTGCAGATGACCGTGAACAATGTCGCTGAAGACTGCACATGTTTAGGGAACAGGTTTGTCACGCCTGTCACCTGCTGCAGTATTTGGCACCATGGGAACATGGAGGTCATCCTCTGCCAGTGGCCGTGAAAGTGAGCATGGTGTTCAATTTTTACACCAGTGGCTCCCTTCAGGGCTTCACAGGTGACCTCTATGGGTTATCGCAAGCCTCCACCTACAAATGAATCCATGAGGTCACAGATATCATTTTCACGAGGGCACAGGACTTTGTATATTTTGCCCGGGACCAGGAAAGCCTGGAAGCAAGACCGCTGGGATTTGCCTAGATCTCGGGTTTCCCAAAGGTGCAGGGTATGATCGACTGCACTCACATGGCGCCCAGATCTCCATGGCAACAAACAGTCAACCATGTCAACCATAAGGGCTACCACTCGCTGAATGTGCAGCTGGTGTGTGGCTACCACAAACACATCCTGCAGGTCTGCACACAATTCCCAGGGAGTGTCCACGACCCCCACATTCTTATTTCGATCTCAGATTCCTGACGTTTTCCAGTGCACACAGAGGCTACAGGGATGGCTCCTCAGGGACAAGGACTACCTGCAGAGGCTGTGGCTGCTGACACCCATGCAGCGGCCTCAGACTGCTGCAGAATGACGGTATAACTAGGCTCATGCTGCAACTCGTCCCTTGGTAGAGCAAACCATTGGGATGCTGAAAATGAGGTTCCAGTGCCTGGACCGGTCTGGTGGAGCCTTGCAATACAGTCTGCAGAGAGTGTCACACATTGTCGTCACCTACTGCACCCTTTACAATCTGGTGCTGCAATGAGGAGAGGAGGTGTTGAGGAGGAGATGAAGGAACAGTCACTGGTGGAAGTGTCAACAGGGATGAGGGTGAGGAGGTCCTCGAAGATGAGGATGACGGCGATGAGGTCATCGCACTGACGAGATGAGGGAGGTGTGCTCAGGAGGCCCTCATAGCTGCTAGATTTGTGGAGGATGATGATGATGACATGTAGTGAGCAGACACCACAGGTCCTCACATTGCATCGGTGAACATTTGACTCCTGTCTGGCCGAGGGCAGCTCGCTTGCACTGTGATCAAGGTCATATCATGGCGACGCAGCCGTGAAACTTTAAATGCACCTGATCTTGTCAGCCTTCAACACCTGACACCTTCAGGAGCACAGAGTCACTGGTCACAGATGCTAAAGGGATGTGGGCTAGCCCCATCTCAAAGGTGCTAAGAGTACACGGGGAGAATGACGGAACCCACGACATTTTGGCAGCAATGATAAGCACCATCGAGGTGCAGGTGTCACTAATGTATCCATTGAGCGTGAAGCCAGACCATCACTTTGGTCTGAAGGTTACACACTGCACAGGGAAGAGACCCTAAACTGAGATACCTGCCTTTATCTTGTGTAGAAACCAAGGTTTCACATCTAAGTGACACAGACACTGATCATCAGAACAAGGAGTCATAGGCAAAGAGGCATTCTTAGGAGCTTACTTACAATAGTGAACATTATGTACAAGCGATTAACACCCATGCCCAGGCTGTGCAACTACATTTTCTTAACACCCGGTGCGGAAGGGGGTCGGGAAGGAGGAGGACCTCCTCGTGAACCTGCTCCTGGGCCTGACCAAGTTGGCCATTAACAGGTCCAGACAGCGGGCGGTCGACGGGGGAGTCCTGCCCGATTGTTTGTCCCTCTTCCGCAGCTACGTTCGCGGCCGGATGTCCCTGGAGAGGGAGCACGCGGTGTCTGCCGGCACACTCAAGGCCTTCCGTGCTCGGTGGGCACCACGGGGAGTAGGTTGCTTTATCGACCCGTTTTATCACATTTTGGTTTAAAGTTTGTAAAGTTCCTTTAAACTTTGTTCTTGGTTTTACAGCTGACCTGAATTAGGGGCTGTGCCTGATTTATCCCAATTTTGTTAATTTAGTTTAATTGTTTTGACTCAGAAAGGGTTACATTTTCTTAACACCCAGTGCGGAAGGGGGTCGGGAAGGAGGAGGACCTCCTCGTGAACCTGCTCCTGGGCCTGGCCAAGTTGGCTATTAACAGGTCCAGGCAGCGGGCGATCGACGGGGGAGTCCCGCCCGATTGTTTATCCCTCTTCAGCGGCTACGTTCGCGGCTAGATGTCCCTGGAGGGGGAGCACGTGGTGTCTGCCGGCACACTCAAGGATTTCCATGCTCGGTGGGCACCGCGGGGACTGGGGTGCTTTGTTGACCCCTTTAATCACATTTTGGTTTAAAGTTTGTAAGTTTCCTTTAAACTTTGTTCTTGGTTCTACAGCTGACCTGAATTAGGGGCTGTGTTTGATTTATCCCAATTTTGTTAATTTAGTTTGATTGTTTAACTCAAGAAAGAGTTACATCTTCTTAACCTTCCTAACCCTGCCTCTATGTCTTGGTGCTCCCCTGACATCGACCGTGGAGGCGGAAACAGAATGCTGACTGCCAAGTGTTGTCTGTGATGACCTTCGTGGTCACCTTCTGGAGGGCCCGGCCTGCTTCCAGGGTCCTGCTGTGTGGCAGTGACACCCTCCTTGGCCTGCGGAGCTGGGGCTGCTAGGGTCACGGGAAGAGGGGATTTGGATGGGCCGGACACTCCCGGAGTTATCTGGATGCATGGCCCTGGGATATGCATCTGCTGATCCTCTTCCCAATGGATGCCCTCGGGCCTTGGCTGACTCCTTGAAGAGAAGGCAAAGCTGGAGTGAAATCGAGCTGCTTCACACTCTTCTTGATTTGAAATTGCTGGAGGCCAACAATAGCATCAGCGATAGCATTCAGCCTGAGCTGCTGTGCAGACCAATATCCTGGACAAAGGTCTCAGTGGTGGCTGTCATCTTATCAGTGTTGACCTTGGCATTGGAATACCAGTGCTATCGCCTCAGACTGAAGGTGGACGGCCTCTTTCATCTTGCATTGCAATCTGAGGAGTGCAGCAGACATCCCTTCCTGACGTTCCCGAGCTTGCCTTTACAGCTCCAGCAACTGAGACATGATTGAGTCCAGAGGCTCATCACCTGACTCGAACCAAGCAGATTTCTGGCCTCCAGCAGTGCCTAAAATCCGGGAAGTCCCTGCCACCGCCTGCTGTGGATGAGACAGTGCGATGTGCTCACCAGATTGTGACCCCGAGGCTACTCTAGAACTAGGACCCACCGAGGCATGTGTCTCTGCACTGGTGAAGGGCGTGGGTAAGTGCTGTGATGGGTCTTTAATGAGGATGCCTTCAAATTTTTCTTCCGCGATGTTTCGGGGCTTGATTGGAGGTCCTGGGTCGTGGACTCCCTTGGATGTGTCTGCAAAAGCAAGGAGAGATAATTAGTGCATGACAGTGGCCTGTGAAACAGGACACATCACTCAGCCTGGTTGATGGATGTTGCACTGCTGGATCCTCACTTGGTAGAGCAGCGCCGACCTCATCGCCAGCACAGGACCAGTTCAGATCATCACCGGCCAGCTGGATGGTTCTGTTTTCAAAGTCCATGAGGACCTTGATTTCTGGCATTCCACCGCCAGTCTGCAACTTCTCCCTCTTGTTGTGTGCCAGCTTATCCTGCATGAATACAGATGGGGAGAGTGTGAGCTGGACACCTGCCAGGCCAGATGATAAGTATGCATGGAATGTGTGGCTGGTGAGTTGTCCCACGCGTGGGATGAGGAGGACAATGAAGATGTGCATGAGAGAATGAATGGTGATGTCCCTTGAACTGTCAATGAGTGAGGGCCCTATGATGGGTTTGTGAGTGTGTGAGTTGAGAGCGATGAGAAGAGTGACTTACCCTGGCAGAATGGAAGAGATGATTCATCCTCTTGCGGCACTGAGTAGCTGTCCTCTTTTGCAGCGGATTGACACTGACCACCGCTACCACCACCTCCCACGCCGGATTGTTGCTCCCTCTCCTGAACGGGGATAGAGGACATCATAGTGGGCCTCCACGGCATCCAAAAGATGCTTGAGGGAGACATCACTAAACCGGGAGGGCTGCAGTTTTGCTGTCTTTTGGGGCCATGTCTTCTGTGCAGCAGTCCTGGTTTGGAAGCACTGAGAGGCGTGCATGTGGCTGCAGTTTAAATATGGCACCCAATGTGTGGAATTAGCGAGGTGAAGGCGTAGCAGGCAAATGAGAGCCCATCCACCATCGAAACGGTGTGTTTCCCGAGAATGCATAATTAATGAGGTGGGATCAGTTTGAAATGGCGTGAAAAGCCGCCATTATGGTGGCAGTAATAATGTCCTTTTTCCCGCCCGCTACTGTACTTAGTGCAAATCTGGGATGAATACACCTGAAGTAGGTGGTAAGTCTTGCCTGAGGATATATTCTAGTGGACAAATGGAACACTGTTAGATTTTGTACACCTAAAGCCCTAATAGAGTATCATGTAGAAAAATATGGGCAGGATTTTCTGGCCCTAACGGCCACCCAGGATCATCAGGTCGCACTGAAAGTTAACGGACTTTTGGTTAGCCTGCCACATTCCCCAGAGCGAATCCTGCCACAACAGGGCTGGAAAATCCTGGCCTATGTCTGAGGAATGTGCTAGGCTTTGATTCTTATGAAGAGGGTCTGTAGCCAGATTCAGGTATTTACTTAAAATTAGTTTATTTGCACCATGTACAACATATACAAAGTGTGTTACTGAGTAGACACATCTCCTCTGAGTGCTGCCTGTCTGCTGTACAGAGTCTCTAGCACATGACTGCTGATGCCATAGTTACATCACGGTCTATATCACTCAAAAGCATATCTATTTTATTAACCCATTACGGTACAAAATACTTTACAAACTAGAAGGCATGGAATAGGAGTGAAGTTTTTCAAGTGGATAATCAAATGATTGGGTCAGGGGATACAAGTGTGATTCAGGAGTAACCATTGTCGAACCGGAAGGAGATGAGTAGCAGGATACATAATCGGGATCATTTCTGGTCCCATAGAGTTTTCAGTGTATTTTAATAACTTGACGGAAAAGTAACAGAGTTTTCCAGGTTTGCTAATGATAACTACATTTGGAAAGATTATAAGTAATAGATAATAAACAGGCCACAGGAGTCTTGGTTAATCAGGGAATTGGATCAAAAGTTGGAAGACTGCCTGATTGACCAATTTGGCTTCCACTTTCGGGGGGAAGCACTCTACAGGAGACCAATGACTAGGTACAACCGACCACCCCCCACCCACCTCCCACACTAGTTGGGCAGGGTCTTATACCAATCAATTGCCTGATCTGGGGAAGGGGTGCTCTGATTCCCAAAGGGGGTTCAATCCTTGACCCCAATCCAGAAGTGGTGGGGAAGACATTGAACCAACACCCACCCCGGAACAAAAATATAAAAACAAAAGAACTGCGGATGCTGGAAATCCAAAACAAAAACAGAATTACCTGGAAAAACTCAGCAGGTCTGGCAGCATCGGCGGAGAAGAAAAGAGTTGACGTTTCGAGTCCTCATGACCCTTCGACAGAACTTGAGTTCGAGTCCAGGAAAGAGCTGAAATATAAGCTGGTTTAAGGTGTGTGTGTGGGGGGCGGAGAGATAGAGAGACAGAGAGGTGGAGGTGGGGGGTGGTGTGTGGTTGTAGGGATAAACAAGCAGTGATAGAAGCAGATCATCAAAAGATGTTAATGACAATAGTACAATAGAACACATAGGTGTTAAAGTTAAAGTTGGTGATATTATCTAAACGAATGTGCTAATTAAGAATGGATGGTAGGGCACTCAAGGTATAGCTCTAGTGGGGTTTTTTTTATAATGGAAATAGGTGGGAAAAGGAAAATCTTTATAATTTATTGGAAAAAAAAAAGGAAGGGGGAAACAGAAAGGGGGTGGGAATGGGGGAGGGAGCTCACGACCTAAAGTTGTTGAATTCAATATTCAGTCCGGAAGGCTGTAAAGTCCCTAGTCGGAAGATGAGGTGTTGTTCCTCCAGTTTGCATTGGGCTTCACTGGAACAACGCAGCAAGCCAAGGACAGACATGTGGGCAAGAGAGCAGGGTGGAGTGTTAAAATGGCAAGCGACAGGGAGGTTTGGGTCATTCTTGCGGACAGACCGCAGGTGTTCTGCAAAGCGGTCGCCCAGTTTACGTTTGGTCTCTCCACCCCGGAACAATCCTGCTTCTTTTGGCCCACAGGGAGTGCTGTGAAGGCACTTGGCCCCTCCCAGAGGCTGTATTTCATGGTAACTAATGGGTTTCCAGCAGGCCACAGTCAAAACTGCAAAGCAGATTAAATCTGAGGCACCCAACCTCATTAACACGTTAAAATACCAACCCACCTCCAGAGAGCGGATTGGCCACCTGTCCCTCAGTAAAACCCTGAATCCTGGAGGTTGGGACCGACTTCCCAAATCACTTGGATTTTTTGTACGCTAAACCCCCCAACCCTCCCATACCCAATCCCACCTGTTTACCCATTTTAAATTCTCCTTCCAGAATTAGGACTAGCTCAATGAATACAGATGGCTGTTTCTACTTTCATAATTCAATCATTGGCGCTAACCATTATTTATAGAATTCTTGGAAGATTTTTATCAGTTAAAGAAGTTAATATAGTAGTTTGGGAAGTGATGAGCTGTTCTCAGTCAGAGTCTGGCCAAGTACAACAATCAGCTGACAAACCACCCACTGAGAACAGAAAAGTGAATAAAGCATCATATTTTTATTTCTCATTTTCTTACTGAGTGAAAGACTAGGAAGTGTAGAGAGCAAAGGGATTTGTGTGTCAAGCTACAAAGTTCATTAAAAGCGAGTGCACAGCTACAAAAATAAAAGGAAGAATGGAAGGTTGTTCCTTATCTCTGGGGGGCTGAACTACATTGCAGAGGAGGCGGGGCTTTAGTTATACAGAGCCCGATCATCCAGCTTTGGGTGTGACACCACAAGATGAACATCTGGGCGTTGGAAGGGTTACAGTGCGTACTCAGTAATAAGATATCAGGGTTTAAAATTATGAGGATGTGCAAGCTTGGCTTGTATTTCCTTGAATTTAGAGAATTGAGGGGTGATTTAATTGGACCATTTGAAATGATAGAAGTTTTCAATAGGGTAGATACAGAGAAATTATTTCCTCTTGACGGTTCCAGAATAAGAGGAAATGTCACCACCATCAACCCCCCACTCCCCCCCCACCCCGCAGTTAGAGGGGACGCGCGGGAGCAGGCACAGGCGGCTCACCTCCGATCGGCGCCCCCAATTGGTGGCGTGCCGCCATTTTATTTGGGCGAGCCAATTCAGGCCCACCCAGCGTGACGTCAACCAGGGAGTGCTATGTGCTCCCTGTAAGGCGAGGGGTGGGGGGGGGGGGGAGAGGTGTGGATTCTCTCAGCAGAGAGTGTGCTCTTTCATGCATGTATGCGAAAGAGTGCACAGATCTCCTTGAGGCTAAGTGCTGCCTCAGGGAAATCAGCTCCGATTTAAAACTTTCATTAAACACGTTTAAAAACTTTCCCTGTCATGTCCCCTCATGTGACACCGTCACATGAGTTGGGACATGTCCATAAGTTTTATTGAAACCTCTCTTAAAGATTTAAATAACCTCATGAATGCTTATCCCACCCATGGATAAGGTTTCATGCTTTTTCCGAAGCCCGCCAGGGCTCCCAGCCTGCCCGCCAACCTTAAGGTTGGATGATCAGGTTCAATAACAACCTTAATTATCTTTTCAATGGCCTCAATAGGCCGGTAACAGGTCGGCGGCCGCGCAGCTGACTCGGCTGTACCCCCGCCAACCTGAAAATGGAAATGACGTGGGGCAACATCGGGAGTTCCATCCGACATCATCCTGCTTCATTTTACCTGTTAGCGAGTGAGCCCTGCTCCCACTCACCAACCAGAAGATCCTGCCCTAGGTTGCAAAACCTTAAAATTAGAATTAGGCCATTTAATGACAAAATAGGGAACTACTTTTTCATACAAAGGTTGGTGGATTTCTCTCACCCAAAACACTGTGGTGCTGGATCATTTGAAATTTTTAAGACTGAGATCGATAGATATTTTATCTAAAGCTATCAAATGGCATGAATCAAAGGAGGGACGGAATGGCCTACTCTTGTTTCTATGGGCTGAATTTTACCGAGTGCCATGGTCCCTGCACCCCCTACCACTGGCTAAAATGTCAGGGGGCAGCCTGACCATGACCATGGCAGCTTTGCTTTTATTCTTTTATGGGATGTGGGCACCGCTTCTTGAAACTCTGCAGTCCTTGTGGTGCAAGTGCACCCATAGTGCTGCAAGGAGGGGAGTTCCAAGATTTTGTCCCGTAACAGTGAAGACACAGCGATGTAGTTCCAATTCAGGACAGCATGCAGCTTGGAAGGGACCTTCCTGTGCATCTGCTGCCCTTGTCCTTCTAGGTGGTAGAGGCCAAAGGTTTGGAAGGTGCTGTCAAAGGATCCTTGGTGACTTGTGGCAGTGCATTTTGTATATGGTGCACACTGCTTCCACTGTGTGTCATTGCTGTCACTGTGCATTTAGACGAAGGAAGTGAATGTTTAAGTTTGTGGATGGGGTGCCAATCAAGCAGACTATTTCCTCCTGGATGGTATCAAACTTCTTGAGTGTTGTTGGAGCCACACTCATCTGGGCAAGTGGACAATATTCCATCCTACGCCTGACTTGTGCCTTGTTGAGTGTGAATAGGCTTTGGGGAGCAGGAGTTGACTTACTAGCTGCAGAATTTCCAGCCTCTGACCTGCTCTTGTAGCCACAGTATTTATATGGCTGGTCCATTTCAGTTTCTGGTCAATGGTAACACCAGGATGTTGACAGTGGGGGATTCAGCAATGGCAATGCCATTGGATGTCAAGGGGCAATGGTTAGATCCTTTCTTGTTGGATATAGTCATTTCCTGGCACTTGTGTGGCATGAATGTTACCTGCAACTTATAAGCCTAAGCCTGAACGTTGTCCAGGTCATGCAGCATATTGGCACAGACTGCTCCAGTATCTGAGGAGTCGTGAATGTACTGAACATTATGCAATCATCAGTAATTATCCCCAATTCTGTCCTTATGAAGGAAGGTCAGGGAGCAGTGCTAATTGCTTGAAGGTGAGACTTCTTTCTTGGATGAAGTCCGGCCTTAGAGAGCTCTGTAGTCCCAGTAGCACCAGCCGAGAATGGTGCTGGGACTAAAAGCAGCCCCCAAAGCTGAGGAGCCCAGACTGAAAGGTAAGCCCAGAGTCGGAGGTCTTGGTGAAGGGGGTGAGTGAAGGTGTGAGGGGACTGAGTTCAAGAGGGCAGCAGGGAGGGTTAAAGGGAGGGGATGACCCTGGGGAGTGCCTTCCAATATATTTAGGAGGCCTCCTTTTCATTATTCTAACCCACGCAGCTAAAGCTACCGGGCTTCATACATGGCTTAGGCCTCCCCTCACCATGGGTAAAATACCCGTGGCAGCAGGATCTAGGCCCTTAAATTGCCAGTAATTGACCACTTAATGGCCTCAAAAGGCTTAAGGGCAGGCGGGCCACCTGGATTTTATGTGGCCTCCCATCTTCAAACTCGCCAGCGGAGGAGTGCAAAATCCAGCCCTCTGTTTCCAACTCTCTCTCGTTACACACATTTCCACACTCATACTGATGGAATGCTGTTCTTTTGGAGGTACCATATTTTGAATGTGACGTTAAACTGAGATTCCGTTTGCCCTGTCAGCTGGACATACATGATCCCATGGCAGTATTCAAAGAAGAGGAGGGGAGTTATCTCCAGTTTCCTTTCCAGCATTAATCCCTCAACCAACTTTGCTAAATACAGGTTATTTGGACACTAACACATTTTATGCATGTGGGTTGCAGTGTGCAGATTGTTTGCCACCATTCCTACATTTAAAAGAAACTAATTGCCTGTAAAGCACTTTGGGACATCCTGAAGTCATTAAGGGCACTTTATATGAGGCACTATATAAATGTAAGTTCTTTCTTTAGGAGTATCAGAAGTCCAAGCATGGACAAAAGAGCTGAACTCCTGATGTGATGTGAGAATGACTGCCCTTGATATCAATGCCGCATTTGACCGAGTGTGGCATCAGGCAGCCTTAGCAAAACTGGAATCAAAGGGAATCAGGGAAAACTGTCCACTGATTTGAGTCATAACAAGCACAAAGGAAGCTGTTTGTGTTTGTTGGAGGTCAGTAATCTCAGCTCCAGAAATCACTGCAGGAATTCCTCAGGGCAGTGTCCTGGGCCCAACCATCTTCAGCTGCTTCATCAATGACCATCCTTCCATCCTAAGGTCAGAAGTGGGGATGTTTGCTGATGGTTGCACAATGTTGTTCACCATTTGTGGCTCCTCAGATACTGAAACAGTTCATGTCCAAATGCAGCAAGACCTGGACAATATCCAGGCTTAGGCTGACAAGTGGCATGTAACATTCATGCCACACAAGTGCCAGGCAATGACCTTCTTTAACAAGACAGAATCTACCCATTGCCCTTTGATGTTCAATGGCATTACCCTCATTGAATCCCCCACTATCAACATCCTGCGTGTTAGCATTGACCAGAAACTGAACTGGACCAGTCATATAAATACTTGACTACAAGAGCAGGTCAGAGGCTAGGAGTCCTGTGATGAGTAACTCACCTCCTGACTCCCCAAAGCCTGCCCACCATTGACAAGGCACAAGTCAGGAGTGTGATGGAACAATACCCACTTACCTGGATGAGTGCACCTCCCACAATACTCAAGAAGCTTGACAAAGCAGCCCATTTAATTGGCACCAGATCCACAAACATTCACTCCCTCCACCACAGATGCAGACTAGCAGCAGTGTGTATCATCTACAAGATGCACTACAGGAATTCATCCATACTCCTTAGACAGCACCTTCCAAATTCACGATAACTACCACCTAGAAGGACAAGAGCAGCAGATAGATGGGAACACCACCACCTGAAAGTTCCCCTCCAAGTCACTCACCATCCTGGCTTGGAAATATATTGCCATTCCTTCACTGTCACTGGGTCAAAATCCTAGAACTCCTTCCCTAACAGCACTGTGGGTGTACCTACACCACATGGACTGCAGTGGTTCAAGAAGGCAGCTCACCACCACCTTCTCAAGGGCAACAAGGGATGGGCAATAAATGTTGGCCCAGCCAGTGAAGCCCGCATCCCGGGAATGAATTTTTAAAAAGTACATAGTACTGTCTGTATTCACTTATGATACATGTGTTCCTCGCTAGGGTTAATGCCAGGACATAAACAAGAAAAATTGCTGCAATAAGAGCCACAAGTCCTTATTTTACTAATCCCCCATTTCTAGACCTATTTCATCTGTTTTATCATTGCAGAATAGGCCAAAGATGCCTATAATGACCTGTCCGCAGGCCATTACCAAATGCTATATTCTGTAAGTAGCCTATGCTAGGGACATTATGTTAGGCATTATTTGCCTAAATTTTGCTTACTCCCTCTGGAGAAATATTTTGCCCCAGCTCAAAATCTCTTTCAGTCAGCCTGACCCAAACTTTAGGTGTAACTAGTTTGAATTATTAATTATGGGAATAAACTGTTACTTAGAGAATTATAGTTGTAATTCTGCATGTTACCAGCCTGTGCTACAATTAACTCCTTAATAGTTCAAAGAACTGCTTCAGGAGCTTACTACACATGTTTTAACAAAGTATAGTATTAGTGGTTAATTGTATCAATTGAGGTTAAGTACATACAGATGGAAGGCATTGATTGGACAGTTACTTGAGGACATGTAAAGAGTTATTGACTCAAGAATTGAGTGGAGTCAGGAGATATATACCTGTAATTTTCATTCTGTGAATAAATCTATCCCATGTAAAGACTGGCTTTGGTTTTTTCTGTCGCCAACTGGCTATCAGGAATATAAAAACAAAAAACTGTGGATGCTGGAAATCCAAAACAAAAACAGAATTACCTGGAAAAACTCAGCAGCTCTGGCAGCATCGGCGGAGAAGAAAAGAGTTGACGTTTCGAGTCTTCATGACCCTTCCACAGAACTGTTCTGTGGAAGGGTCATGAGGACTCGAAACGTCAACTCCTCTCCTCCGATGCTGCCAGACCTGCTGAGTTTTTCCAGTTAATTCTGTTTTTGTATCAGGAATATAACATCAGTATTCTGAGGACATGCAGTATTTAAGTAGATGATTGAAGAACAATGTGCATTGGGGACTATACCAGAATTTCATCTCCCTGCCTGGGATCATAATCCTTCAAAGACTGGTAGGTGGATTATCTTTCTATCTTTAAGGCTTAACATGTTAAGTAAGTTTGGACAGTCAAAGTCCCAGAGGTGACGAGTATGGTCAACAATACAAAAACACTCTGACAATAATTAATGGTGAATTGGCACATTGCTGAGAGAAACCACAGAATGGCTGATGTGTGAAATGGAGAACTGTCATACTGGTGCCATAGGAGGTGCTTTGTATATCTGATCTTGCAGCACTGCCAATAAGCACCTGAAATATTCTGTGTCTCAACACTAATATATCACACCTTAGAGCACACAAAATAAAGAATTAAGCGGAAGTTGCCTTTGTTTCTGTTTTCTATTTAATGAGAACAAATTCTCATGCAAATATGGGTCAGTTCTAGATCAACAGTTCAAGTGGAAGAAGTATACTATTCTCTACTAGATTGTTGTTTCCATACCCTATGTAGGTCAGACTTTTATAGCACGGTTTATGCTTATAGAAACTAAGGTGAGTTTCTTTATGGTTCTGATGGGCTTCAGTGTAATAATATTATGCTGCAATGAAATGTGCAAACCATAGATAAAAGAGGTTGTTAAAAGAGAGGATAGATCGAAATTTTGTTCACTTTTTATTATTCTCATTCAGTAAATCCTTCAGTCCTTTTATTTCTCTCTTATCAGCCTTGGGTCATTTTAATTTGTTTAATTAGTGAATTTTGAGCTCTGGCACACAAAGAGGCAAAATCTTATTATTCAATTTGTTTCACTTGCTCAGATCCATTTCTACACCACCCTTTCTCTCAACTTGGGGCAGAGGGAGGTTGGGAGGATAAGGTGGGTGGGTGCCAGTTTATGGAAAATTGTGGTACATTGTAGGAGACTGCCTCACAAGCCATGAGAAATTGGTAGGCTCTGTTGTAAGATTTTGTGTTGTGACAAATGATATACAGCAGCAGTGTTTCATCTAAAGATGATTCAATGGCAAGAATTTTCTGGCTGACGTGCGGGTGGCGTAGCCCGCATGTCAGTGCGTAAAATGATGCGCACTGATGTCGAGTGAGCATGCCAACTTCAGCGTGCGCGATCACGATATTTCCATGGGTGGGCGCGCTCAGTTCGCCCGCCATTAATTGATGGGCTCATTAAGCCCCCTAACTTGCCAATTGTGTACAATTTTGAGGGGCCCGTGCGAACTTCGGGTCAGCGCACGGGCCCAATAGGCAGGCGGGTAGGAGATTATTTAAGAAAACTTTTGCAATGTCGGGATCTGTGGACTCAGAGGGGTTGTTCATGTTTTTCACAAAGTTATAATTGATGAAAAGTGTTTAAAAGTTGCCTGTGTGATTGTTAATAGTTCTCATCGATTTCCAAGAGCTTCTTGTGTACTTTGAGACCAGTGTGCAGACAGTAATCTTTCTCGGGCCTGCAGCTTTCCGGAGGCCTCCATTTAGCCTGGGGATATGGGTTCTGACCTCTCCACTGGAGGCAGCTCCCCTGAGGAGGAAGGGAGGGATAGAATAAGGAGGAGGCCAAGACTGGACAATCAACCTCCAGGAGAGCCACCTTTGGGAGGCCAGGCGCAGGCACAAGGGGTTGTCCAAGGTGTAAGGGTCGGCAGAAGATGCCACTATCCTTCTGCCAGGGTATATAGGCGGCGAAGCAGCTATCTCAATATGACTGAGGTGCAGTGCCAAAGGAGGCTCCGACTCTCAAGGGAGACAGTCAACTATATCTGTCAGATGATTGGCCCTGAGATCTCCCCTAACTGTGTGGGTCAACACCCCATGCCAGAGACTCTGAAAGTCACAGTTGCCCTCCACTTCTATGCCTCTGGTTCCAGGGCTCGGTGGGTGATCTTTGCAGTGTCTTCCAATCAGCTGTCCACACTTGTGTCAAGCAGGTTACAGACGCTCTGTCCAGACGGGCATTGACCTTCATCCACTTCCGCTGCGACCAGGCAAGTCAGGCACAGCGAGCCAGAGGCTTTGCAGCCATTGCTGGCTTCCCCCGCGTCCAGGGTGCAATAGACTGCACACATGTGGCCATCAGACACCAGCAGGAGAGCCCGGTGCCTTCATCAACAGGGAGCGCTTCCACTCCATGAACCTGCAGATAGTGTGTGATCACAGGATGCAGATTCTGCAAGTCTGTGCAAGGTAACCAGGCAGCTCCCACGACACCTACATCCTCAGACACTCCCAGATGCTGGGGCTCTTCAGTGCTCTGGCGCGGCTGGATGGATGGCTGCTGTGGGACAAGAGCTATCCCCTCAGAAGGTGGCTCATGACACCTCTCCGCCATCCAAGAACAGAAGCTGAGCATTGGTACAATCAGAGCCAGGGCACCACAAGGGCTGGGGTGGAGAGAGCCATTGGTCTTCTCAAGATGTGCTTCCATTGCCTGGACCGCTCAGGGGGCGCATTCCAATAACCCCCCAGATTGCATCTCTTTGATAGTGGTAGCATGCTGCACTCTGCACAATCTTGCGCTGCAGTTGACGATGAAGACCTTGATGCAGTGGATGAGGCTGCACATGAAGAATCCAGCAGTGCCTCAGAGGATGAGAAAGCGCAATGATGAGGGGCAGAATGATGACCTGCATTTACACCAAGGAGGCAGGGCACCTGCGACAATTTAATCCAAAGAACCTTCAGCTAGCTCCACACACATGGATTAGCAGGACCAGCATTGCCTGGCACTTCCACACGTGGCACTTAGGTGCTACATCTTCCACCTTATCAGCTGCAACTAAGGGCTTAGCACAGAAACATCAATGTCCACTCAAACACTCATGCTAAATATGTGAAAAAGAAAAATGCAGCACAAACAAAATATTCTCAGCCATGGTTACATAGGTGGTCTTTAATTTGTCCAAAACAAAAACACACACCATTTGTTAGCGATCACAAAAATATGGGTCCCTATTCTAAGACCAACCCAAAATCACCAGTGACATACCCGTGGAGTGCCTAAGGTGCCTTATGCTCGCAGCGACGACAGGCAGCTGCTGAGCCGACGTGAGATCCAAATCTACCTCCCTGCTCACCGCAGATGCATGGGCACCGAGTGCCGGCGCTTGGTGACCACAACATATCCCACAATGGAAAACACCACCTGTGGCCAGAGTCCACCTGTGTAACCATGGCTGAGGGTCTTTTGTGAGGGCTTGCAGGTCAGAGCGTAACCCAATCATATTTTAATCCATTTGGTGGAAGCCCCTCACCATGAGAGTCGCTAATCTCTCATTGAAGGAATCCTGATGCTCTGCCCTGAGGGCAGATTCTTTGTGTGCATTCTGCCTAGACTCCTCCATTGCAGAGAGCAACTGAACCATTCCCTCATGCAACCCTGCCAGATGCAAACGCACTTCCTGCCACCTTTCCTGTAGCTGCTGCAATAGGGACTACTCCAGAGGCACGTCATCAGTGCGGGATTCAGCACATGCCTCGTCCCCTGCAGCTCTCCGGCTGCTGGAGCCATCGGCACTCTCTGCCGCTACCATCTCCCCCAGCGATCGTGATGTGCCTTCTCCACTGTGACCCGGGACACTAGCCTACGGTAAAGTCCCCACCGAGGTGTGTGTGTGTCTGCGCTGGTCCTGGCTGGCTGAAATGATGTGCCGCAAGTTGCACATGTTGCCCCTCAGGTGTGGAGATGGGGCCGCGGGGTCGAGGCGCGGCTTGGTCTGGTGGCGATGCTGAAATTAACAACAAGAACAGTGCATCAGTTAGCGTACATTCAGTTCAACCTTTCATCCCTTTCCCCCCCAGCCTCATAAGTCACTCACCCTTCAAGACCCTAAGGAGAAGAGCATTGGTGAGGTGGAAAAGAGTCAAGATGAGCCCCAAACATTAAACACACATGCAGACAGACTGGTCAGATGGCCTCAGGAATGCCACATGGCATGTTATGTATCATTGGAGTGGGGAGAGTGCAGAGGTACCTGACCTGGCTGCATTGTGGCCTGGATAGTTGCGGGGCTGAGGAAACATCGCAAACAGTAGCGACGTTTGCCGTCGATCACAGGAGATCGAGAGGTCACATTATTGGCCTTCATTCCGTAAGGAGGGGCATAGACCGAGTGGGCAGAAGGCAACATTTCCCCTTGGCGCAGGGATGAGTAACGTGGTGGCATTCATCTAAGTTGAGTGCCATGAGGTTCACAGCTGAGGTGCTGAGGACCTTTTGGACAGAGTAATGTGGGGGGCACTGGCTGAAAGGGTGCTGGAGGTCCCAAACCCCCTCAGATGAAATAAGTATTTGGCTGTGCAGCAGCGATGCCATGGCATGTTAGATCATGGTGATAGTGGTCACAAATGGGATAAGGTGACTTTGGAAGGTGGTGGAGACGCGATTCCTCAATGGGACGAGGGTCCCTTCTGTATGACCACATGTCAGAATGTCTCAGTCTGCGAATGAGCATTGTTTCAGCATTAACAATTGTTGCAACCATCAGTGGTTTGGATGGTGGGCAGACAGAGTGAATGGGACTGTGGACCTCAAATACTTGCCCGCTGGACCCCAGCCTCATTGCCCCCAGCCGCCCTGACCTCCTGACTTCTGCCCAGCTCCATGGCTTGCTCTTCAAAAGGCCTGAGACGCTGCAGGAGGGTGCACCCACCTCCAGTCCTCTGGCACTCCTGGGCATTGTGGTGATTTTTTTGCCTGCAATACAGAGAAGAGGATTTATCGGGGCTGCTCTCTCATGTACTCTGCACGTGCACGCTGCACCCCAACCACAGTGGCCCATTTGAGGCCTCCAGCGGCTCCTGTCCACACTACTGGTGGTCAGAAGATAACACAGCTGGACCCAACTTCCTCCCCCAATGGCCACCTTGGACACATTCGCGTCCATCACTTTGAATATCACATGGCTCTTAGCGCCCACGGCAAGGAGGCGCAACTAGGTGCGGCGCCGATGCCAGCAGATGGGTCTTGGCCAAAACAGCTTGAGGCATCCCTTGCACCATCTCATTACCATCAATATGACATGTGTTGGAGTTCTGAATATGTGTCTAGTGGCCTCACCTGCAGGTTGCCCCCAGACTACTCAAATGCCACAAAGACCAACATATGCTGCAGGAAGAACCCTTCTTCTCAACCACTAAGGCTGATGTAAGCATGGTCAGTACCCACTTGCCCACCCAGCTTGCGACAGATGTCCAATGCAGTAACGACAGCAAGAAATGGTGGCGGGGGGGTGCAGTTCAAAGGCTAAGGCTGCCTTCTGGGTCAAATGGCCAAGACCGACATAGTACTCACCCTTCCAGAGCGCAGTAAATCATTGAATCGTTTCCTGCACTGTGTGCCAGTGTGCCGCACACTATCATGGGCGCTTACAGTATCACCCACCGCCTCCCATGCCTGGCTGGTGACATGGGAGGCCCTACTCCTCCCATCCTCCTGATACAGGAGGTGCTGACGGATGCCCACCTCTTGCAGGAGGACAGCAAGGCATGCATCGGAAAATCTGGGGGCACAGTGGCCCCCGCTGGCCTCTCCTGCAGTCTGCCCTGCTCCTCCTGCTCATGCTGCTCTCCACTCCCTCTCTCCACGAGTGGCCATGGTGCACTGCGCCAGGCAAGCTGCCTGGCCACTCTTTATACAGGCTGCCAGCTCCCCATTGGAACTGGCAGTCTGAGGCCGCCTGCCCCGTGACTATTTTCCCGTTCTCCACAGGAGTTGCTTACCCACGGGGCGGGCCTTAATTGGCCCGCCAGCGGAAAATGCTGGTGCAGCCCATTTCTTGAACGGCAATCGGTCAGGCAAACGGAAAATTCTGCCCAATATTTATCAAACAATTTGTTTTCCTCATGTCAGGTTTTTCATTTCTTTATTTCCAGCGAAGATGACTAGTTAACAAATTGAATAGCCTCCCATACCTTCACTTATACACAAGTATATGAAAAATGATGGACAGGGAAAGACCCTCTAGTCCATCCAAACTGTCTCATACAATTGTGATGCCTTGTGCATCACAATATTTACACACCCCACCTCACTTTCAAACCATGGGCAGAATTTTGCCCTCAGATGATGGGCGGGCCCCACCGGCTCGGCGGTGGGAGGGCAGCTGAGCTCTGCTGCTGAAACAGGGCCGGTCACCATTTTGAGTGGGTGGGCCAATTAAGGCCCGCCCAGCGGCCTGCCCGACAGGAAGCGCTATGTGCTTCCTGTGCGGGGGTGCGGGGGGAGGGAATCCCCATCTGTCAAAGTGCGCTCTTTCGGCATGCGCACGAAAGAGCGCACTGCTCCCTGAGGCAAAGGCCGGTCTCAGGGAGTTTACTGACAAGTAAGAAAAGTAACAAAATAGAGAAATATTAAAATTATTAACATGTCCCCCTGATGTGACAATGTCACATGAGATGGGACATGTTAATTAGAAACACATAAAAGTTTATTAAATTTTTAAAACACGGACATGAAACTTCATCCCGCCAGTGGATGACGTTTCATGAATAATCTGGAGCCCGCTGGGGCTCCTGGCCTGCCCGCCAGCCTTAAGGTTGGACAGGCAGGTCTTTAGTTATCTTAATTAGCCTGTCAGTGGCTTGAATTGGCCATTGACAGGTCGGCAGGTGGACAGCTGATTTCACTGTCCGCCCGCCTTCCTAAAACTTTAAAGGGACCGGGATGACGTCGGGGGTTCCTCCTGACATCATTCCGCGTCATTTTCCCCTCGGTGAGCGGGCCCTGCCCCCAAATCGCCGATGGGAAAATCCTGGCTCTTTTGACTTGTGAGAAACTAGACAAAAACTAGCAAAATTAGATAAAAAACCCAGGCCAATTTAGCAAAAGAAATTGTGTACCCTTGTGAATTCAAATCTTATTGAGGTTTAAATAAATATACCACACACTCCTACATAGTGAATCTCAAACAGTTATAAAATAAACCCCAGTTTACTGCATTGTAACAATCATTTTGAAGGCTTACCTGATGTAAATACTTTTTCACTGCTCTTCTCCATTCCTATTCTTGTAAATTTTAGCTGTGAAGCTGATTTTCCTATAAGCACTATGTACTGTGGGTGAACCACATTTCACACTGCTGCTGATTGGCCAAGACATTCTGGCCAGTGCATGTGCACAATGTAGTGATGTCATGATGGTGCATGACAGTGTCACTTCAGGAGAGGGGCATGGCCATGTTATGATATTTGGTGACATCACCAGCAAAGCCACCTCCATCACCAGGGCATGCTCTCAGCAGTCAGGAAAACCCAGAAATCGTGGTCTTGGCTGCGGGTTGACATTAAATGTCCAAGAGGTTTATTTTGACACAGGCTCTGTGAGAGTTGAATAATGGGAGCTGACGATTTAAGGCCCATCTAAGGCTTTAGTTTGCAATTTGCCTTTTCTCAATGCATACCATTTTCAGTTAGGGGACTGGGTCAGGTTACAAAACTGTCTCCTGGCTTTGTGTTTCCTTCTTGTATTTGTGATCAACTCGCATGGATATTTTTAACAAACATGAGACAAAAATACAAGATGAAAGACATATCAAACCAAGCATTGTTCATGTAGAAGGTGTCCAGCATGCATGGTTCCCATAGATAATATAGTCTGAAGATTTGTGGCCCCCATTGTAGGGTGATTACTCATGTTACCATATCAGAGCATTAAGTGCATTGGTGATGGTGCTTAATGGGATGCATTGTAATTTGAATGCTTTCATTGATATTTAAAAATTAACGTAGAGGACCATGATACCATAAATGGTGGCTGCAATATTTATTGACCCGGCCCTTAAATAAATTAAAGATGCAATTTAAATTATTTGTAGCAGGCGTGCTATGGATTGCATCTCCAATGTAACTAAATCACTGCAAATTTTGAAATATTGAAAATACAACTGTTTGTAATTATCTATATTATTTAAATAAAATGAAGCAGTTTAACAAATGAGTCAGATTTATGATGAATAGTTAACTTTGAACAGCAGTACAGCAGAAGATAAAATTGGAAAATCTGTATGGGCAATAATGTAATATATCTTTACCCTTTATATATTTATTTTTAAAACTGATATTCAAGAATCACATATTCAGTTAATTTATCTGAAGTGAATCTTGATATGTTGAATTAGCATCTAATTGTTTGTAGAGCAAGAAGGAAGGATTATCAGGGAGTCAACCTAAAATGCTCTAAAAATATTAAAACAAAATACTAAAATACTACGCTGAATAAATATGGGAATAATATTCTATGTTACAATAGCACAGTTCAACATTCTTTAAAAATTCTTGCTACAAAAACGTCAAGAGAGTGAACATTTCCTTTTACCCAGTTAAATTGTTGAAATGAGATCTTCAATAGAATAAGTAGATTTACTGCATAAATATGGGAAATTTTCCACTTAAGTATCCCTTTCTGGAACCTGGCCAGCTTTCCAATAGCACAGCAGTTCACTGGTTTATTAATCAGGCAGCCATATTCCCTGACTGCAAATGTACCAGGCTGTACCAGTATTTTAATTTTGCTGGGGATTTGTGTATTGTTACCAGTGCCAGGCTTCCTCTTCTTCAGACCATTGACTAATGAATATACTTTACAGGAACCTGCTGATGAGATGTAGAGTATCATTAGTGACACATTGATTAATTCCAGGTACTTCCCACACACATTCTTTTCATGAAATCCACTGTCTACATATAAATATCATTGCATAGACAAAAAGCCAGGCTTCTGGGCAGTGCCATTTTAATGCATGCAGTAACAGGTTTAGAATTACTGGTTTACCGTTAACAGTACTTAGAAAATGTAGGCCCAAGGCATGGCCAATTTAAAGAGATTTAGCTCACCGTGAAAATAAGAATTCCCAATTTCAAAAATTTTGCATTTAAATGCAAAACCATGATGCCTAATAGTTAAGCTTATTGAATTACCTGGCAACCGCTTATTCCAATGTGTGTTTATTATGAATTTTGCTGTAATGAGTCTCTGTGTACCAGTGAAATGATTCAAGGATTCAAAGGCATGAAAATGATTGAAGGAAACTAATCTCAGGAAATTAAGGTGACAGTTGTATGTGTATCTGTTTAGCATGGATGTGGTAGGGCCATTAATAGGACTATGCGCCAGTGTGCTGTTGTAGATTGCAAGGACTTCATTGTTGGGAGTGAAGCCCTGTGCCCACCTTTAACTTTGATGTGCAGCCATGATGCACACCCTATAGTTGAAGTCTGAGCACTAGAAGGCTGCAATCCACACTGCAGCCAGCTATTTCCATTGAATGAAGGGGTTTCTCAATAATATGTTTTGGAGGCAGGAGCTGTGTGCTCATAGGTTCTACAGCACCTTCCAAATCCCTAATCTCTACCATTTAGAAGAACAGGAGCAAAGGCATGGGGACACCACTACCTGCAAGTTCCCTTCCTAGCCACACACTTGCCTGACTTGGAACCATTTTGACGTTTCTTCACTGTTACTGGATCAAAATTCTGGAACTGCCTTCCTAACAGCACTGTGGGTGTACCTGCACCACATGGACTGCAACGGTTCACCGCCATCTTTTCAAGGGTACTTAGGAATATCCAACAAATGCATGCCTTGCTAGCGATGCTGACATCCCAAGAAAGAATTTCAAAAAGAATAAATACCTAATTCAGTTAGTCATTTCCTTGTTTTTAAAATAACTGGTGTTTAAGCTGCATTCTGGGAGTTTGTTCCTGCACAATTTTCCTCTTAAAGCACAACAGAACTTATTGGAATTAGTTGTAAATCAGCTGATATTTCCTAAATGTGATGTTACCTACATAGCTGTTAGACAGCTATCTATCTTCCAGTATGGGTATTCCTAATTGTGCATACCTCACAGTTTGTAGATTCTGACAGAGGAGGTGATAAGGTCAGAAAAAGCATGAAAGGTAAACGAGATTTCACCTGACTGGCCTCTGCTAACAATCATGTACAGTGTCATGCATGTTAACATATCAGAAGAAACTTGGCAATACCCACAACTTGAAGGAAGCTAACATGCAGCTATGCATCCTCCTGTGATCTGTTCCAGTGCAGGAAGGGCCTTCTGTGTTACAGGTAGATTAATATAGTAAGATCCTCCTGGCTAACTGTAGAAGATATCTGATCATTTGTGACTACAGGAGCAGAATCATGTATTTAAGTGCACATTTCTCTGCTAGTTTCCATCATCCATTTACTCTGCAACTGACAACATTAATTGAATGGCCAAGGAGAGTCCAATGATGGCTTTTGGAATCAGAGATCGGCTTTGCAGCCATTCTTCAAAACACTTCTGCACTATCCAATGAGAAGAGAGCAGAAGATGTGCCATGCTGCACAAACATCCACCAAACTCAAAGTGAAACACATCCTCAATGAGCACTTCAGCCGTTTAGTGGAGTTTCACTGTATAGGCTAATTCCAGAGCATTAAGAATATTGTTGGTTTATGTGTCATAGCAAACATCCCTGTGCAAAGGTCTCAAAATTTTGATATAAAGAAGAAAAACAGCTGGACAATAGCAAAGAATGTGATGAGCAGAATTGGCTGCTGAGTAAGATAAAGAGACTGCTGAAGTCATTAAACAATGTAACACCATTACTACTTTAATTTCCTTTGCTCACGGATGCGCAGCAGTCCTTCTGGAAATTCTGAACCCTCGTTCATATATTGCTTTCCATTCATTGGGTCCAGGTGTACATTAACGAGTGTAATCTGAGCTGTATGGAAGACATTGGAAGTCATTATAAGGGTGTAATTTATTATCTGTGAGGAGTCAACAAGAACTTGACAGTCCCAGCATGAAATTAGAAAATGAAGTTTCTGCCTCACTGCTCCAATTGAGATCTTTGAGTGAGTGACCGAATTAATGAATGATGACATTCTAGTGTATGTATAATCTTGATCTCCAAAAGGCTGACAATGAAATAGAACCTAGAATATTTGGCAGCATCATTGGTTTCCCTTCGTATTGAAGATGGTCATTTCTTGCATGCGTAGAGTCATTTGTTGTGCATTTTGATGTGCCTGCGGAACCTGATTACATGGCCAAAGATGAATTGTCAGATTTTTTTGGGACTGCCTCGTCTTTCTAGCTTGCCTTTTGTCCTTTGCTGCCTGTATTCTTTGTTATTCGAGGGAAACAACACCACTACTACAGTTTGCTCCCCAGGTAGTTCTTTCTTTGCATTTCTCCCCAGTCTGCGGTGGACATGCCACATTTCCTGAGGTTTGCCTCCAAGGTGCCCTTGAATCTTAATCTCATCCTATCTCGCTGGCACTGTCCAGGGTAAAGTTGTGAATGCATGACTGTCATGAAGAGATTAATGTCTATGATGTTATTGGAAATTATTTTTTTAAAATAGATTTAATGGTGTCTGTGTTTATGTGTGTGTCTTAATTGGATTAAAGTCAGCTGATCTAGAGGCATTGATGTATAGAGAAAAGTAGGTTTGAAATGGTAATTAGATAAACAGGGGGAAGTTTAGAAACATAGGTGTCAAGGGGGCAATTTGCATTTTTAAATAAACCATTCAAAAGAATGGGTGCAATCTTACAGCGGGCTAGAAGACACCAAGAAATGTGTTTATTTTTTTTCATTACTAATAAAATTGGTGGAATCAAAGGATGTTATTGTAGAGGAGGTAAAATTAAAAGCCTAGTGATACAATGGAAAATATATGTTCAAGGAGAAAGACATGTATAAAGGAGAAAGGAGATTGTGTGTAAGGCAGAGCCATTTTAAGGTCCAACAAGTGTGAGAAGCCTCCAGCCTGTTAAGCCTCAAGTTGCCATCTGCAAGGACCCAGAGGTGAAAGAAAGTCATTTTGAATGCAACTGTCCAAGTTGTGCTTTGCCAGGTGTCTGTTTAAATCTGAGACATACTGTTGCCTAACCAGAGGTCTAACTAAGAGTCAGATTAAGTAGAGGATTTTTGTAATTACTACAGTAGTAATTTTGTAGACATATGTACGTGTTTACAATCTTTCTTGTATTAAGAAATGTTTAATTTAGTTTTATAAAAAAAAGCCTGTCGAGACTCGGTGATCTTATTATTACTGAATTCAAAGCCTGCATCTTGAAACATACAAATTGCAAAAATGGGTTATGACAGCTGTTTCAAGTTTCCCTCTGGGATTTGAACAACACAGCCTTTACCACCGGCTGTGTCATAATAATGACTGCCTTAGGGATTCTAGCATCAATCATACTTACTGCATGTCCACTCCAGCTGAGCTAAGCTTTGATGAAGGGTGTTTCAGTTCCAGACATTTCTGTTCTTTGAAGTACACTAGTGTTAGGCACTCTATCCTCCCATTTGATGCCCATGATGTTCCAAATGCATTTCTGAAATGCTGAACTTGCTCTGGCAATACTATTTGCCACCTCACTGTCACTGCAGACACTTCTGGAGGTTGTGCTTTTGAGATAAGTAGAGTTATCTAAAACCTTCAGTGTTTTGCTTAAAAGGTCACTGCAAAAGATTTCATCAGGTGAATCAGATATTATTCTGGACAGAAGATTGGTTGTAATCCTGATAGCAGAGAGTTTTCATCAAGACGAAAGCACAGATCTGCAAGGGGACAGGTCGCTCCTGAAGTTTGGACTAATGCTGTTCATTATTTTTATTGCTGATTTGGAAAGGGCACAGTGTTGTACAGAACTTGAGAATCTATGTCAAATAGTTTACAGGGTGATTTAGAGATGTTTAGGAGAATAGACCATGTATAAAATTATCTTTCAATGTAGTTTATTGCAGTGTTATGCATTTGGGTATGCAAAATTTCAGACCCCTGTAAAATGCAAGGGCTCCCACTAAAGAAGTGCAGAGCAAAAGGGGACATTTTCTCATCAGTGTTCAAAACCATTGGGAAGGCAAATAAATTTCATTTTTAGGAGAATACAATATCAAACAAAAAATGCTATACATAGACTACACAGGGCAGTGGTGCACTCAAGCTTGGAACAACTGTGTCCAGTTTTAGTTCCCACACAAGGCATAGAATATTGAGGCCCTGGAGGAGGTGCAGAGAAGGGAAATCCAGTCTAATGGCCCTTACTTTTTTATGATAGACTCAATAAGTTGAATCTACTTTCATTAGTGATACACAGGCTTAGAGGAGACATAGTTGAGGATTATAGGAGACATGGTTGAGGATTTAAAAATTATAGAGGGAGTAAATTCCATCCAGATTGATGGCCTATTTGAGGTAGAACAAGAAGAGGACATGCATATAAAATACTAAGCAAGGATTTTGGTTTGATATGATAAAGCATATCATTCTACAGGAAGTTATTAGCCTCTTGAACGGATTGCTAATACTTAACTAAAAACAGAAAACGCTGGAAAAACTCAGCAGGTCTAGCAGCATCTGTGGAGAGAAAAACAGAGATAATGTTATGAGTCCATATGATTCTTCTTCAGAGCTAAGGAGAAGTAGAAATGTGATGGATTTTATACTATTTAAGAGGGGGTGGAGCAGATGAAACAAAATAGAAGGTCAGGGATAGGTGACAGCTAATGAGAGATTACAAAGATGCCATGGACACAAGACAAAAGGAATGTTAATGTTAGTGGTAAAGAGTAAAGAAGGTGCTGATAGTGGCATAAAGGTAAGATAGCGGAAGGTGTTAATAGCAGAACAAGGGTTAGCACACTGTGAAAGCAGAGTGACAGATGGTGCTGTTGGGGGAGGGGGTTTGGGGAAAATTGATTAAAAAATGAACAAATAAGTAAAATAATAAAATCCAATAAATAAATAATTCTTTTAAAAATTGGATTAAAAAGGAGTCAAAGGAGTACAAATATAGTCTTGATTTTTATTATTTGCGCTTCTAAAGTAGGACTCAATGTTGAGTCTGGATGGCTGTGAAGTGCCTAATCGGAAGATGAGGTGCTGTTCTTCCAGTTTGCGTTGGGCTTCACTGGAACATTGCAGCAGGCCAAGCAGGACATGAGAGCAGGATGGTGTGTTGAAATAGCAAGTGACAGGAAAGCCTGAGTCATGCTTGCGAACTGAGCAAAGGTGTTCTGCAAAGCAGTCACCCAGTCTGCATTTAGTCTCCCCACTGTAGAAGAGACTGCATTGGGAGGTACGAATACAGTAACCAAATTGAAGGAGGTGCAAGTGAAGCACTGCTTCACCTGAAAGGAGTGTTGGGGGACTTTTCTTAATCCTTGTTTATCCTTTTCCCCAATGCCACCAACACCGCCCCCCACCCGCACCCCCCCCCAACCCTACCACCACTCTCCACAGGGCCATCTGTCACTGGTTTTTATGTTTTGCTTTCACAGAGTGCTGACCCTTGCCCTGCTATTAATATCTTCTGCTATCTTAGATTTATGCCACCATCAGCTTCCTTACTCTTTACCTGTCATCAAGTGATATTAATGTCTATAATGTTATTGGAAATTATTTTTGAATTGGACTTGTAGTTGGGTCTGTGTCTGTGTCTGTGTGTGTGTCTGTGTGTGTGTGAGAGAGAGAGACGTAATTGGATTAAAGCCAGCTAGTCTGGGTGCATTGAGGTATAGTAATTTTGAGGTGTTAATTAGGTAAATGTAAGGAAGTTAGAAAGTGGAGTGCAATTTGCATTTTTTTTGAATAAACCATTCAAAAGAATGGGTAAATTCTTGCACCTAACTGGGAGACGCCAAGCAATGTGGTTATATTACTAATAAAATTAGTGCGATGAAAATGTTCTTGTCAGAAGGTGTGACGTTAAAAGCCCAGGATACCATGGAAAATTTACATTCAAAGGAAAAGCTAGGTATAAACAGAAAGGAGTTTGTGTGTATAAATCAGAGGCACTTACGATCTAACAAGCCCCTTAGCCTACAACTGTCTGCAAAGGAATCAAATTGAAAGGAACCTCATTTTGAATTTGTAAGGTCAAATATGCTTTGCTTGGTGTCTGTTTAAAGTCTATGGGTTATTGTTGCCTTGGTGAAGATTTACCTCGGAGTGATTAATTTGGGGATTTGTTTAAAAGTTATTATGGTAGTAATTTGTAGACGTGTATGTGTTTAATTGGTTGTTAAATTAATAAATGTTTAATTTTGTTTTATGTAAAAACCTTTTGAGGTTCAGGGGTCTTTTTCCTGAATTCAGAGCTGCAGCTCAAACATACCAATTGAAAATATAGGCTATGACAGTTGTTCAAGCTTCCCTCTGGGATTTAAACAACTCAGCCTTCGCCAACTGCTGGGTCATAACATTACCACTGCCATTAACACTCCCTTTGTCTTGTGTCCATGACTTCTTTGTCAATCTCTCCTTTGCTGTCAACAATCCCTGGCCTTCTTTCTCATTCCACCTGCTCCACCCCCTCTTAAACAGTATAAAATCCATCACATTTCCACTTCTCTTTAGCTCTGAAACAGTAACTCTGTTTTTCTCTCCACAGATGCTGCCAGACCTGCTGAATTTTCCAGCATTTTCTATTTCTATTTCCAATTTCCAGCATCCACAGTATTTTGTTTTTATCTTGCCAATGCTTAAGACTAGGTTAGAATCAAATCTCCGCAGTCCTTCAATTAGGAACTGGACAAATTGCTAAGGCCTTTCCCAGGAAACTGAATGACTAGCAGTGGAGGAGAGCTGGGGGCAGAGGTGAATGCAAGGTTAATAATGTTATTAACCACACCATTTTTACTTTGTAACCTTGTGTTCCTTCAAAGCGATCTGCAAGGGAATAAAGGTGACTGAGTTACCTCTTCTGCTGGGTTTGAAGATAGTTCAACAAATAAAGATCCATAGATGAACTTGCATCCAGCACCTGGACAGTGAAAATTGTCTTGTAGCCATTTGAGAAGAATTACAGGGAAATACAAATGTACCCTGAGGGGACATTGTATTACCAAGCCAGTTCCTGACATTCCCCTGCTGTTGGTGCCCCAACCTGCAGTAGATTGGAGTTTAATGTTTTCAAGAATTCCTGAGAAAATTAATGCCTTGTTTAAAACCTCAACTAAGGAGTGTTCCAATTTAATTGAGTTCAGGAGTGGAACTGTTCCAATGTAAATGAGCTCAGGAGTGACCAGCCTTAGCTCTAGGCAGTGGGTATCTGAAAAGTGTGGACCCCTGTGGATAGAGGATCTCTCTCCACCACCTGTCCACCTCCTGCACTAAGATCTCCGGTGCTGCATTGGAGATTCTCGGAGACACATGCTCCCCTGCTCTGCACAGTCACTCTCCTTGATGGTGAGACTCTCTTGCCAGCAACTTCTAGAACCTGCTCCAGTCAACATGCACAGCCTCTTTGAATAGCGCAGGCTAGCTTGAACTCATGCTAGCCTCTCCTGGTTTTGTACCTCCTCCTCTGGAATGTTGCCCCTCAACAGTGCATTTAGCACTAGTTACATGTTACAATCAGGTAAATGAGCTGGCAATATGATGTTTGCCTGTTGCCTGAATTGGAAGCAATGGGCACATGCTAATCACACATTGCAACCCCCTCACCCATTTTTGGGACTTATCAAATTTCACAACCAAAGCATGCACTAAAAGTGATCTAATTGAAGTAACTTAAATGTGCAGGTCTAGAGTCAACTGAATAACCTACCATAGAAACTACAGTCTGGATATTTGCAAACTTGGGAAGACTTCTGAAGACCTTTAAAAATGGCAGGTGGAACCCAGATCCAGAAGTCCTGCCACCATTTCTGACAGATCCAATTTTTACCGGAAGGGAGCGGCGAGTGACTCACACAGGGAGGAAACCCAAACTCAGTAGGACTGTTTGAATTTAGTGCTGATTTCAAAAATAACACACTTTGGCTTGTCCAAGGGCCTTAACCCATAGTGTGGGAGTCACAGATTAATGGGGTAGATATAAAAGCTCTTGAAGGATGGATATGTTCTGTTTAAGTGTCATGATCTGAAGTTTTTAAAAATTTCCCACTCCTTAAACGTGAAAAAACAGGCTTCAGCTGTCACTGAGAATTGAAAAAAGCCATCGGATAGGCTGCTTTAATTGACAGGCCATCTGGTGTAGGTTGGAAAAAGCAGTATGATTTGTTTGTGCAATTTCAATAGGGGTCTTTGTTGACATTTTCCAAGTTTATTATGATGTCTTTATAAATGCTGAACTATAACTATCTCAGCTTCTGAGTTCACAGTTTTATTGACAGTTTAAAGAGGCTATTAAAAGATTAGTTGCCTTGATGTGGGGTCTGGATAGAAGTTTGTTTATTTTTATAAGCAATTAACTACTTGAGGAGATTTTAAAGCTTTCAGTTGGTTTCATGGATGAGAGTTTTCACTATCAAGTGTGTACGAGAGAGTGCTGTGTTAAATTGGTACAAGTTTTTTTTTCATCTCTACATAGCTCCTGAAGTCTGCCCATGCTGGATACTGGGTATGTGGCTATGAGGGTGGCATGGAGGCTATGAGGAGACATGTGGTTTGGATGGGATAATGAGTTGGCATGGAGAGGTAATGGGTAATGGGAGGGGGAATGTGATGGTTCTAAAACAACTGAACCGAGGTGGTCCTTGTAGCCAGCCCACCTCAGCAATATCCCAACCCTGTATCTGTCTACAATCTGCTTCTGGGTCTGCTAGCCCAGTTCTATACCTCCCCTGCCTCCCACCAGGAAAAATGGTATTTAACAGGGCCCTTCAAGCTGAGGTGGGTCTGCCAAGTCGAGTAATTTCCAAACTCGAGCTACCCGCCTTGGCAGAGACAATCCAACCCTAAAAATCTCATCAGTTCACTTTAGGAGAACTAAGTTGCAGACAACACTGAAAAAAGGAACTCTTCTCATAAACTATAGACAACTGCTCAAGTTTGTCAATACTTTCCTGGTACAAAAAGAATGTGCAGCAAGAAGCTATCGATTGTCTTAAATCCTCAACTTCAAAATTGCTGACAAAACCCAAGAGCAAGCAGTTCACCATGGTTTTTGTAGCCAAGTGGACAATTGAATATTTATAGAATACATTAACATGTCCCTTATGACTTCTAGGCATTTGTAGTGTAGTGTACATGGGATCAAAATATTCAAAGCACAAATTGTCAAAATATTATGGGAATTAGCATGAGATTTATTTTCTGAGTAGATCTGATCCCTGATTTTTTTTTTGTGTATTTGTGTATGTTTTAACTGGCTTGACTTACTTCTTCAATGAATAAGGATTTGACTTGGAATTGACCTTAGAAAATGTTCTCATTTCTTTCATAAATAAATTAAGTATTAACATTTCATGTTGTGTATCAAGTCACCTTGTGACCTAATTTGAAAAGAACCTAGGGACGAGATAGCAGATGCATTTCTACACATATTTAATAATTTGTTGGACAAATAGGCGCAGTGCCTGAGAAATGGTAAATAGCGATTGTAATTCCTATGTTAAGAAGGGGGACACAGCATGTCCAGGGAATATGGACATATGCTTTTGGAATCCTTACTAAAAGAGAAAATAGAAGTTTTGGAAAGAAAAATATAACACTGAATATAGTGAGCATGAATTTCAAAGGGAAAATCTTGCTAGACCAATCTTATTGAATTTTTTCAGGAGGCAACAGAGAGAGTGGACATACAAACACATGAATTAAGAGCAGGAGTAGTCCATTCAGCCCCTCAAGTCTGCTTCGCCATTCAATATGATCATAGCTGATCTGTTGTGTTTGGAATTCCACATTCCCATCTCCACCCGATAATCTTAGATTCTGGTTAGGCAAGGGAATCAATCTACCTCTGCCTTAATGTGATGGCTGAGGGCTCTGTCAATGCTAATACAGTGGATGTAATTTACCTGGATTTTCAAAAGGCCTTCTATAAAATTCCCCAAAATCAGAGAATGCGGAGTCAGGGGACAAGTAGCAGAATGGATTTTTAGCTGGCTTCAAGACAGAAAGCAGAGTGTGGGACTCAAGGGTAGTTATTTAGTGCAACAGAAGGTGGGAAGTGGTGCCGCACAAGCATCTGCTGAGACCATTGCTGTTCACAATTTACATTTACAATTTGGACTTGGGAATCAAAATCAATATTTCTAAATTTGCAGATAACACCAAATTGGGGAGAGGCCAGTCAATGCTGAGGAGGATTGCAACAAATTACAAAAGAATATTAATAAACTTGCAGAATGGGAAAATGAACAAGGATTGATGCTCAAGTGTATAAGGGAGAACCAGGGAACCATATGTTGTAGCTGTACAGAACTGTAGAGCTCTAGAGTGAGAGAGTTAGTGTGACTGGAACATACGATGTTAGGGTGATTTATTTGCTGCTGGTTCCACTTGTTCAGCAATGTGCAATTGACAATTTTTTTCCTTAAACACAGCTTTCTACAATACTGTTGACCTGACTGAAACAGTTATTTCCTCCACACAAAAGTTTGTTTGCAACAAATCTAGGCACGGATTTTAGCCATTTTTTTTTTAGTATGCCAATGCAGGTTATGTCAAGATGCAGCATCGCACCATGGGAAAGTATATCACAATTTTAGTGGAGTTGTTGTTGTAATAATAATGATGTGCAGCTATTCTAACCATTTCCAATTCCTACATCAAGAACAGTCCCATTTTTAACAGTATAATATTCAAAACCTTCTAATAGTTCTGGGCAGGATTTTTACTTCGTTGGGCAGGTGCGGCGGGTGGGCCTGGGAGCGGCCGCAAAACCGACTGCCGTCCGCAATCGGGCCCTGACTGCAATTTCACACCGGCTGGTCAATTGACCGCAAGCCGGCGAGAATCGCACGCTGAAATGCTCAGCGCTGTCCGGGTGGGGCAGGGGAGGAGCACGAGCACGGATGTCAGCGCAGGTCCGGGGGAGCGTGCAGTGAAAGCTTCCCTGAAGGCAGAGAGCTGCCTAAGGGATCTGAAGATTTTTAACATGAAAAATAAGGTAAACATGTCCCCTCATTTGACTCTTCCACATGAGCAGGGAGATGTTAAAGATGAGATTTAAATTTTTTTATTTTATTTTTAATTGACATTGGAAACCTCATTGTGCCCGTGGGATGAGGTTTCCTCAAAAATCCAAAGGCCGCTCGGCCTTTTTGCCCGCCCACCGAACATAACGTTGGACAGGCAATGAAAAATCACCATTGGTTCCTACATTAATGGCCTTAATATGCCTCTAATTAATAGGCCTGTTAAGGTCATTAAAGTAATAATTAAATGCACTTTATCGCTGCCTCTATACTTACCTGGCAGGGGAGAGACCATGATCGGGAAGGTGGTTCTCCCAGGACGAGGCTAGCCCATTGCACTTCGGGTGTGCTGACGCCTGCGATGTCCCCAAATGCGGGATACTCGACTGCAAAATTTGTGGTAGTGGGGGACTGTGTTCGCGCTCTCCCCTGATTCACAATTCAAAAAATAGACTTCCAACCTATGCTGGCTGGTTGGGCGCTCCCAAGCCTGGAATGTGTCTCCTTTGTGCAGTGGGTCCCAGTTAATCAGGAAGTGCAATTGGGGTCTGCTGTCCCACCCATGACCGGCATCCTCACTGCTATACCCATGATGGTGTGGTTGGAGCGCCCACAATCTGCTGGGACAGGGACGACAGATTTGCAGACGGAAAACTGAAACCAACAAATCACACGAAGAACTGGCAGAGTCACTCCAATCGTCAAGGCCTGAATATAATTGGCCTTTGAACTTTGAAGGAGAGATGTTAGTGCATGGGAAAAGATTCCAACCTTATGCTGGGCAGCAGGCGAATCAGCCAGGCAGCCTTTGGATTTTTTATGAAACCTCATCCACGGGCGGGATGAGGTTTCCAACAGGAATTAAAAATAAAATAAAAATGTTTAAATCTTATTTGTAACTTGCCCCTGCTCACGTGACAGAATCACGAGGGGACCTGTTTATAACATTTTAAAATTCTTTCTTTATATTTTTACAATTCTTCAGCTTCCTGAGGCAGCTCTGCACCTTCAGGGAGCTTTCAGTGCGCACACCCGCACGCATGCGCAAAATTCCGCGCTCACCCTCCTCCCGCACCATCACCCCCCCCAGCAGCGCTCAGCATTGCAGCGCGCGATTCACGCTAGCTAGCGTTAATTGGCCAGCCAGCGTGCAATTGCGGTCAGGACCCGATCGCAGGCGGCAGTTGGTTTCGCAAAGACCCTGCCCTTAATCTATCTGCATTATTTAAAAAAAAATTGGCTGCAAATTCAGACGGGCAGTGCTGTGTTTTTAACTGCTTTGCATCCAAAATACAGTCTGCACGATTAGACATTATTTGAGGTAGGTGTGAAGCAGAACTAGGCAGATGCAGATTAGGCAGATCATAATGCCTGTCAGCATGCTATGCTGTTTTGGCTCTAGTGGTGTCATTTTCAACCTCAGTGCTCCTCTCTTAACCTCACACAGCTGAACATGTGTCTAATAGGAGGAAAGACCCCTCCCACCAATTTTACTTAAAGGAATCATCAACCACCTCCAGCTATGTTGCAAATTGATCTCTACTGGCTGATGCTGAGTGTTTTTTGATTTGTACTCCTACTTAAAGTTAGTGAAGTCTATGCAAGCAATGGCTTTGCTCAGACCATGTGATCCCAGTCACCAGAGACTGTTGTTTTCATCCCCTTTGGCCTGCAGCATGACAGGGAGAATGAGCAAAGGTGAAAGAAAGGAGAACAAACTGTTCGAAGAGGAAGGAGGAGGAGGGGAAGAATGATTCCCGGGACGTGGCCCTATTCACTCAGGATCTTCAGGGAGCAAACCTTCTACCACAACCTCAGCAGGGAACAGCGCGTTAGACACCCCAGTTTCATGAAGAAGGCCCTCACTGAAATCTCCCAGCTGTTACAGCCCGAATTGCAACTTCAGAGCAGGATGAGGAAGGCAATGCCAGTGACTGTGAAGATGGCCATGAGTAACCTCTGGTCAGACTTCTTCCAGTGTAGAGCAGGGAACATCTCCAAAATTTTGCAGTTCTCCCTCCACTGTTTTTTAAAGGAGGTGACAGATGCATTGTATGCAAAGAGAGGGAAATACATTGAATTTCCCTTTTCCAGAGAGAAGAAGGCAGGGCAAGCATGCATCTTTGCCAGGATGGCAAACTTTCCCATGGTGCTGGGAGTCATTTACTGGGCATATGCCACTTCATTGATGCTGCATGTACATTCACAGATGTACTGCAACTGCAGAGACTTCTACTCCTCAGTGTTCAGTGTAACATGCAGGCCAATGCCCAGCATCCTAACAGCAGTCATGGGCAATGCTCTAAGCTATACAACCTCAAGGTTATGCAGCAACCTAGAAGTTTCTGTACATTTTGAGGACAGGTTTCCCCCTTTAAGTTACCACCCATGTGTGGCCGCGCAAACCAATTTAAAAGGTTCACACACTTAAAGGAATGGGCCATGTGCGGCAAGAAAAAATTAGAAGGCATGTTGGTCATGATGCCAACATTCTGTAAAAGTTCACTGCACTATTAGTATTTGGGCCAGCACAAGGCCAAAGGTGGCTGAGGTGACCAAAGCTATCTGCTGACCACCTGGATCATAACTTCAGTGTGCAACCTACATACATATGTAGGCAGCATGCAATTAACTAGAGCCATTCTGCGACACACAGTCTCATTGAACAGACCACTGGAGTGCTTAGGCAAAGCTTATTCTGCCTGGACTGCTCTGGAGGAGCCATGCAGTACTCAACAGAGTGTGTGTCAAGATTCATTGTGTCTGCTGCACACTGCTCAACCTCATCATCATGAGAGGATAGACCTTGTCTCCAGGTGTACGGCAAACAGCTGAGGAGGAGGAACAGGAGGAGGAAGGAGAAGGCAGAGGCAGGAAGGAGACAACCAATACATCCTGTTGCCAACTGGGCCATCTGTGATTAGTTCATCCAACTGTAATACCAGTAAGTGTAACTTTAATTCCCCATTCAACAACAGTCCCATACCTTACTTTACCTCTGTATTGATCATCACAGCATCCTCTTGACTACAATGGTAAAATAAAGTCACCAGAAAAAATACATCCCAAACCAACTTTGTCAATCACACCATCCTGTATTCCATACAAATGACAACTAATCACGCTTGTGCATTCCCTTAGTGCCTGCCTTCAGTGTTCCTAAGCAGTGCTACCCCAATGACAACAGCATGGCTGGTTGAAGGCTCATGATTTTCAATGGGGAAGATCTCACCTGGTTTTGTAAAATGATCTTGCTCAGCTCTGGCCCTAGAAGGCCTGTTTTTCAACTGCTTCACCTCAACAGGGGTGGCAGTAGACTGAACCAGTTGGCTGACAGGCAACAGCTAGGGCACAGACTGAGTAGCAGAGGCAGAGGATGGCTCCTGCCTTTGAAAGAGGACCACAGGTTTGCACACCACAGAGCTGCTGCCATTCCCACAGGGCAGGGTCTCCACAATTCTGGCAATGTGTTGAAGCACAGATTGCTGGACCATTGTGACATCTGCAAACCCTTTGTGTACTGGCACCCACAGTGAATGATGGCAGCAAGTTGAGCTTGCTTGACTTCAGCTTGAGCTTCCGCTGCAGCAGCCTTATATGGGGTGTCTTCTACTTGTGCTGCAGTGGACACTGAGGCATTGGCCATCAGATACTGCATCATGATTGAGTCTGCCAATGTGCTAATGGAGGGTCACCACTTCCATGGCGGAAATGATAGGCTTCAAGCTCTGCACAAAGCCATGTGCTGGGTTGGAGCTGGACTCCTCCATGCTCCTTGACAGTGACTGCAGGCTTTCTGGCAGATCTATCAACGCACCAAACATTTCATTGTGCATACCCATCAACTTCTTTTCTGTTGGCCACTCCATCAAAGTCCTTTATCTGAGTCCTATGCAGCAGAATTCACATAGGACCTTGGCTGGCAGCCAGCCCCTGTGGTACATTTTTTCCTGGCCTGGCTGTAGGCCACCTCATGCCCAGTGTCTCACCATGAGCAGATTCTGCCTCTAAAGTACCCGCATTATCAATATCTGAGCTGGTGGCTGAGAGTGTGAAAGCGTGTAAATGGTGATTCTTCATTGACAGTCTCTTCTCCAATTTCGACTCCTTGCTCTTGCTCCTGCCTGCCCAGGTTCCAGTTTCTTGGGAATCTGCAGGAAGAAAGGCAGAAGGGTAGGGTTGAAGTGAGAGGAGGGGTGAAAGCAGGAGGTGCACACTTACACCATCTGCAGTTTGTGTATGAGAATAGATTGTGGGATGAGGAGGAAGGGTCCTGCAAGAGAGAGAGGAAAGCGTATCAGTGAGAGTGGTGCAATGCATTGGGCTGATATAGGAACATAGGAGCAGGAGTCGGCCATTTGGCCCCTCAAGCCTGCTCCACCATTTAACTAGATCATGGCTGATCTTCTACCGCAATGCCATCTTTCTGCACTATCACCCTATCCCTTGATGTCATTGGTATCAAGAAATCTACCAACCTCTGCTTTAAATATACCCAGTGACTGAGACTCCACAGCCCTCTGAGGTAGAGAATTCCAAAGATTCACCACCCTCTGACTGAAGAAATTCTTCCTCATCCCAGTTCTAAGGCTCTTATTCTGAGGCTTGCCCCTTGGTTCTAGATGCCCCCAACCAGGGGAAATATCTTACTTGCATCTACCATGTCAAGTCCTGTAAGAGTTTTGTACACTTCAGTGAGGTCACCTCTCACTCTTCTAAACTCTAGAGATTTGTGGTAATCTGAGGTATAATACACCTTTAAGAGAATGTGAGCAGATTGACCACATGACTGTAAGACCCAATGGCTGTGTAGCATGGGCTACAATGTTAATCAGTAGTTTAGAACAGGATCTGGTTTGAGAAGCACCTATTGTATTAGTGCTCTGTTATGCATTAGTGCTCTGTTACTTGTGTAAATAAACACCATGTGCTTCATCTTATATTGGTCTCTGCATCTGCAGTATATTATTTGCCAACTCCCCCACCAGCAGATAGGTGTGCAACCGTGTTCGTGAGCAAAGCGACCTGACAGGAGGAACATAACAAGAATACAGGCCCAGTCTCCTCAAACTTTTCTCATAGAACAATCCCGCCACCCCTGTGATGCAGCAAGACCTGAACAATATCCAGGCTTGGGCTGACAAGAGGCAAGTAACATTCACACCACACAAGTGCCAGGCAATGACCATCCCCAACAAGATAGAATCTAACCACCATCCCTTGACATTCAATGGCAGTACCATCACTGAATCCCTCACTATCAATATCCTGGGGTTACCATTGACCAGAAACTGAACTGGACTAGCCATATAAATATTGTGGCCACAAGAACGGATCAGAGACTAGGAATCCTGTAGTGAGTAACTCACCTCCTGACTCCCCAAAGCCTTTCCACCTGTGAGGCACAAGTCAGGAGCATGATGGAATACTCTCCAATTGCCTGGCTGAATGCAGCCCCAACAACACTCAAGAAGCTGGATGCCATCCAGGACAAAGCAGTCTGTTTGATTGACACGCCATCCACAAACATTCACCTCCTCCACCACTGATGCACAATGGCAGCAATGTGTACCATCTATGAGATGCACTGCAGAAACCCACTAAGGCCCCTTAGACAGCATCTTCCAAACCCATGACCACTACCATTTAGAAGGACAAGATCAGCAGATGCATAGGAACACCACCACCTGGAAGTTCCCCTCCAAGCCACTCACCATCCTGACTTGGAAATATATCACCATTCCTTCACTGTCGCTGGGTCAAAATCCTGGAACTCCCTCTGTAACAGCACTGTGGAAGTACCTACACTATGTGGACTGCAGCGGTTCAAGAAGGCAGCTCACCACCACCTTCTCAAGGACAATGAGGGATGGGCAATAAGTGCAGCAACAATCACCATAGAACCATAGAAAGGCTACGGCACAGAAGGAGGCCATTCGCCCCATCTTGTCCATGCCAGCCCGAGGACACGTAGGTGCCTTTTCTAATCCCATCTTCCTGCACCCGGCCCATAGCCCTGTAGCTTACAGCACTTTAGGTGCAGATCCAGGTACTTTTTAAAAGAGTTTAAAGTTTCTGCCCCTACCACCAACTTGGGCAGCAAATTCCAGACACCCACTACCCTCTGCGTAAAAAAGTTCTTCCTCATGTCCCCCCTATACCTTCTGCTATTTATCTTGAATCGATGTCCCCGGTTCTAGAATTCTCCATCAAGGGAAACAATTTTATGCTGTCCACTCTATCTATTCCACTCATAATTTTGTACACCTTAACCAAGTCACCTCTCAGACTTCTTTGTTCTAAGGAAAATACCCCAACCTATCCAATCTCTCCTCATAGCTACACTTTTCTAACCCTGGCAACATTCTTGTAAACTTCCTCTGCCCTCTCTCTCCACAGCTATTACATCCTTCCTATAATGGGGTGACCAGAACTGCACACAATACTCCAGTTGTGGCCTCACCAGTGTTTTATACAATTCCAACATTATATCCTTACTTTTATATTCTACACCTCTGCCAATGAAGGAGAACATTCCATATGCCTTCTTTACAACCTTGTCTACTTGAACTGCTGCCCTCAAGGACCTGTGTACTTGTACGCCAAGATCTCTCACTTCATCTACCCCTCTTAGTATATTCCCATTTATTTTGTAATCCCTGTAACTGTTTGACCTCCCTAAATGTATGCCTCACACTTCTCTATGTTAAAATTCATCTGCCACTTTACCACCCACTCCACCAACCCATCTATATCATTTTGGAGATTATGGCTATTCTCCACACTATCTACTACTTGGCCAATCTTTGTGTCATCTGCAAATTTCCCAATCGTGCCCCCCATGTTCATGTCCAAATCGTTAATATATAACACAAGCAAGGGTTCCTACACCGAGCCCTGTGGAACACCACTTGAGACAACTTTCCATTTGCAAGGGCATCCATCGACCATTACCCTTTGTTTCCTGTTACAAAGCCAACCTTTTATCCAGTTTGCCACATTACCCTGAATCCCATGGGCTTTTACTTTCCTGACCAATCTGCCATGTAGGACCTTGTCAAATGCCTTGCTAAAATCCATGTACAGAACACCCTTCATCAACCCTTCTTGTCAGTTCCTCAAAGAATTCAATCAAATTTGTGAGGCAAGACCTTCCTTTAACAAATCCATGCTGACCATCCCTGACTAGTCCATGCCTTTCCACATGACAGTTAATCCTATCTCCCAGGATTGATTTTACTAATTTGCTCAACACCGATGTAAGACTAACTGGCCTATAATTGTTTGGCATTTTCTGTGATCCACTTTTAAACAATGGAATTACATTTGCATTTCTCCAGTCCTCCGGTACCTCCCCTGTATCTAGTGAAGATTGGAAAATCATCCTCAGAGCATCTGCAATCTCCTCCCTGACTTCCTTCAGCAGCCTCAGAAACAATCCATCTGGCCCTGGTGATTTAGCAACTTTCAAGGATTTCAATCCTTTGAGTACTTCCTCTCTCTTTATGATTATCTCGTCCAATATCTCGCAGTGTTCCTCCTGGACTACTATATCTACATCCTCCCTTTCCTTTGTAAACATGGAGACAAAATATTCATTCAAAACCCTTCCCACAGCCTCTGCATCTACACACACATACAAGCTTCCATCTTCATCTCTAATAGGTCCCACTTTCTCCTTAACTAACCTTTTAGCATCACATCCCATGAATGAATAAAAAAAGCCTGGTGAAACATTGTTCTAGTCCCTTTATGGCCAGCATATCCTACCTTAGGTAAGGAGACCAAAACTGCACACAATACACCAGCTGTGGTCTCATCAAGGCTCTATACAACTGCATCAAGACGTCCTTACTTCTGTACTCAAATCCTCTTGTAATATAGGCTAACATAACATTTGCCTTCCTAATTGCTTACTGCACCTGCATGTTAGCTTTCAGTGACTTATAAACAAGAACACCCAGATCTCTTTGGACATTAGCACTTCCCAATATCTCCCCATTTAAGAAATACTCTGCATTTCTGTTTTTCCTACCAAAGTGGATAACTCGCAGTGCCAAGTTCCATCTGCCAAGTTCTTGCCCACCCACTTAGTCTGCCTAAATTTCCATGAAGCCTCTTTCCATCCTCCTTACAACTCACATTCCCACCAAGTTTTGTGTCATCAGCAAACTTACAAATATTGCATTTTGTCTCCACATCCAAATCATTGATATAGATTGTGAATAGCTGGGGCCCAAGCACTGATTCTTGTGGTAACCCAGCAGTCATATCCTGCAAACCTGAGAAGGACCTGTTTATTCCTGCTCTCTTTTTTTGTCCATTAGCCAATCCTCAAGCCATGCCAGTATATTTGCCCCAATCCCACAAGCTCTAATTTTGCTTACCAACCTCTTGTGTGGGACCTCAGTAAAAGCTTCTGAAAATCCACTGGTTCCCCCTTACCTATTCTGCTAGTTCTGTCCTCAAAAAATAGGCTTGTCAAACATGATTTCCCTTTTATAAATCCATGTTGACTCTGCCTAATCTCACCATTATTTTCTAAGTTTCCAGTTATCATATCTTTTAGAATAGATTCTAGCATTTTCCCTACTCCTGAAGTCAGGCTAACAGGTCTGTAGTTCCCTGTTTTCTCTCTCTCTCCTTTCATCAATAGTGCATTTACTACTCCAATCTGCAGGCATTGTTCCAGAATCTATAGTATTTTTAAAGGTCAATACCAATGCATCCATTATCTCTACAGCCACTTCTTTCAACACTCTGGGTTGTAGGTCATCAGGTCCAGATTATTCAACTTTTATTCCCATTAATTTCTACAACATTACTCTTTCACTTATGCTAATTTCTTCCAGATCCTCAATCTCACTCATCCCTTGGCTCTCCAATATTTCAAGGAGGCTTTTTGTGTCTTCCTCTGTGAAGCCAGACTCAAAGACTGGGATTTTCTGGTCCTGCTCACCGCGGTCAATGGACCTTTGGCTGGTTCATCAAATTCTCCTTCCAACTCGTGTCATTCTTGCCATGGACAGGACTGGAAAATCCCAGCCAATGTATTTATTTAATTTCTCCGGCTTTTCCTTATTACCCTTTATAAATTCTTGTCAATTCTCTGCCTGTAATTGGCCCACGTTTGCCTTTACTAACCTTTTCCTTTTTGCATAACTATAGAAGCTTTTACAGTCTGCTTTTATGGTCCTCACTAGTTTAATTTCATATTCTATTTTCTCCTTCTTTATCAATTACTTGGTTCTTCTTTGCTGAATTTTAAAATGTTCCCAATCCTCAGGCTTACTACTTTTCTTTGGCAACTTGATTTGCCTCTTCCTTTGATCTGATAGAATCCTTAACTGTTCTTGTTAGCCATGGTTGGATCACTTTTCCTGCTGGCTTTTTGCACCTTTAAAGGAATGTAAATTTGTTATCATGATTGAATAGATGGCAGTGTCTGTAAGCTGTGAGATGTGGGTGTGAGGATTGCAGCCATGCTAAGTGTGTGAGGGTGAGTTGAAGCTACGAAAGTGAGGTCTGAGCCATAGAGTTTCTTGATGGGTGAGTGGAGGAGTTGCAGTGAATCAAGCAGTGTGTGAGGTCAGTGGTTCATTCATAAGAATATAGCACCTGAAGATGCATTCACTCGCCTTGACCACTCATATAAGGTCATCAAACTTCTTGTGGTAGTGAAGCCAAGTCATTGGGGCTAGTCTGCTGGCATTGACTGCAACGAATCTCTGCTCCCATTGTCTTTGTAGTGTCTGTCTGGAGGACCTCCTGGTCCCCTTTGGATGAAGCACCTCTTGTCCACCTCCAGCACCAAGGCCTCTGGTGCCGTGTTGGTCTGCCCTGTTGCTCCATCTCTCAGCATATTTTTTGCTCAGGCATACTTGCCCCACTATTTCCAGCCCCTACTCCAGTCAAAATCCACCCCCCTTAAGAGGTATCCAGCTGGCTTTAAACAATGCAAACCATCTTTAAGCAGTGTTAACCTCTCATTATTTTACACAAGAAGAAACAGGTAATCATGCATTGTGATCACAGACCAATTTTTAGGCTTTATAGCATTTCGCAGCTAATGTCTTCAGAATAGATGAAGAACAGAGAAAGTTCTTGAGAATTTTTTTCTGAATGTCATGCGGCACTTTTATTAAGATTGAAAATGCATCATTATTGCGGCATAGGTCACATGACTGCCATAATTATGGGTTTGAGATCAGTGCTGGCTGATGTTTGAGCCTACTAACAATAGTGGGCAATGCAGCTTACTTTTCTCAGCTGAGCTGTCTGACCTTGGGAATGATCTCTGCTACTCAGAGCCTGGGCAGAAATGCTGGTACTGTATGGTGTCAGGTATCCTGAAATGAAGATTGCAATATCAAACCCAATTGAGATCCCTTTGTAAACCACAAAGATTCCACGAATGTAGCTCAAATCTGTGATCTCATTCCTGCATTTAAATTATAAATGTGAATGAATGAAGACATTTTAAAATATGTACATTGATGTTGCTTTCCATGTAATAAATGCAATCAGTACAGTTGCAGCCTTTATGCAGTACATTTACAATTTTTTAATATATTCATTCATGGGATGTGAACATTGCTGGCAAGGCTGGCATTTATTGCCCATCCCTAATTGTCCTTGAGAAGGTGGTGGTGGGCCGCCTTTTTGAACCGCTACAGTTCATGTGGTGTAGGTACACCACAGTGCTGTTAGGGAGGGAGTTCCAGGATTTTGATCCAGAAACAGTGAAGTGGCTTCAGTAGAGGGTAACTTGCAGGTGGTGGCATTCCCATGCATTTGATGCCCTTGCTCTTCTGGGTGGTAGAGGTCGCAGGTTTGGAAAGTGTTCTTGATAAAACCTTGGTGAGTTGCTGCAATGTGTCTTGTAGAGGCAGGTTGATGCCACTGTGAGCTGGTGATGGAGGAAGTGAATACTTAAAGTAATGGATGGGGTGCCCATCAAGCGGGCTGCCATGTCCTGAATGGTGTTGAGCTTCTTGAGTGTTGTGGGAGCTGCAATCATCCAGGCAAGTGGCGAGTATTCTAACACACTCCTGACTTCTGCCTTGTAGATGTGGACAGGCTTTGGTGGTTATGGGAGGATTCCCAGCCTCTGATTTACCTTGTAGCCACAATATTTATAAGACTAATCCAGTTCAGTTCCTGGTCAATGGTAATCCCCCAGGATGTTGATTATGAGGGATTCATTGATGGTAATGCCATTGACTGTCAAAGGCTGAGGGTTAAATTCTCTCTTGTTAGAGTTAGTCATTGCCTGTCACTTGTGTGGCATAAACATTACTTGCCACTTATCAGCCCAAGCCTGAATGTTGCTCAGGTCTTACTGTATGGAGACATAGACTGCTTCATTATTTGAGGAGTTTTGATTGTTACTGAGCATTGTACAATCATCAGCAAACATCCCCACTTCCGGCCTTATTTTGGTGGGAAAGTCATTGATGAAGGTGGTTGGGCCTAGAACACTAGCCTGAGGAATTCCTGCAGCTATGTTGTAGGGTTGAGATGATTGGCCTCCATCAGCCACATCCATCTTCTTTTGTGCTAGGTATGACTCCAACCAGTGGAGAGCCTTCCACTGACTCCCCTTGACTCATTTTTTCTAGAGCTCTTTGATGCCACAACCACTAAAATGCTGCCTTGATGTCAAGGACAGTCACTCTCACCTCACCTCTGGAATTCAGTTATTTCTTCCATGTTTGGATCAAAGCAGTAAGGATGTCTAGAGCCGAGTGGCCATGGCTGAACACAAGCTGAGCATCAATGAACAGGTTATTGTGGCATAAGTACCGTTTGACAGCACTGTCAATAATGTCTTCCACCACTTTGCTGATGATTGAGAAAGGCTGATGGGCTAGTAATAGGCCAGAACAAAAAGAGAATTACCTGGAAAAACTCAGCAGGTCTGGCAGCATCGGCGGAGAAGAAAAGAGTTGACGTTTCGAGTCCTCATCACCCTTCGACAGAACTTGCGTTCGAGTCCAAGAAAGAGTTGAAATATAAGCTGGTTTAAGGTGTGTGTGTGGGGGGCGGAGAGATAGAGAGACAAAGAGGTGGAGGGGGGGGTGGGGGTGTGTGGTTGTAGGGACAAACAAGCAGTGATAGAAGCAGATCATCAAAAGATGTCAATGACAATAGTACAATAGAACACATAGGTGTTAAAATTAAAGTTGGTGATATTATCTAAACGAATGTGCTAATTAAGAATGGATGGTAGGGCACTCAAGGTATAGCTCTAGTGGGTTTTTTTTTTATATATAATGGAAATAGGTGGGAAAAGGAATATCTTTATAATTTATTGGAAAAAAAAAGGGAAGGGGGAAACAGAAAGGGGGTGGGGATGGGGGAGGGAGCTTACGACCTAAAGTTGTTGAATTCAATATTCAGTCCAGAAGGCTGTAAAGTCCCTAGTCGGAAGATGAGGTGTTGTTCCTCCAGTTTGCGTTGGGCTTCACTGGAACAATACAGCAAGCCAAGGACAGACATGTGGGCAAGAGAGCAGGTTGGAGTGTTGAAATGGCAAGCGACAGGGAGGTTTGGGTCATTCTTGCGGACAGACCGCAGGTGTTCTGCAAAGCGGTCGCCCAGTTTACGTTTGGTCTCTCCAATGTAGAGGAGACCACATTGGGAGCAACGGATGCAGTAGACTAAGTTGGGGGAAATGCAAGTGAAATGCTGCTTCACTTGAAAGGAGTGTTTGGGTCCTTGGACGGTGAGGAGAGAGGAAGTGAAGGGGCAGGTATTGCATTTTTTGCGTGGGCATGGGGTGGTGCCATAGGAGGGGGTTGAGGAGTAGGGGGTAATGGAGGAGTGGACCAGGGTGTCCCGGAGGGAGCGATCCCTACGGAATGCCGATAAGGGGGGTGAAGGGAAGATGTGTTTGGTGGTGGCATCATGCTGGAGTTGGCGGAAATGGCGGAGGATGATCCTTTGAATGCGGAGGCTGGTGGGGTGATAAGTGAGGACAAGGGGGACCCTATCATGTTTCTGGGAGGGAGGAGAAGGCGTGAGGGCGGATGCGCGGGAGATGGGCCGGACACGGTTGAGGGCCCTGTCAACGACCGTGGGTGGAAAACCTCGGTTAAGGAAGAAGGAGGACATGTCAGAGGAACTGTTTTTGAATGTAGCATCATCGGAACAGATGCGACGGAGGCGAAGGAATTGAGAGAATGGGATGGAGTCCTTACAGGAAGCAGGGTGTGAGGAGCTGTAGTCGAGATAGCTGTGGGAGTCGGTGGGTTTGTAATGGATATTGGTGGACAGTCTATCACCAGAGATTGAGATAGAGAGGTCAAGGAAGGGAAGGGAAGTGTCAGAGATGGACCACGTGAAAATGTTGGAGGGGTGGAGATTGGAAGCAAAATTAATAAATTTTTCCAAGTCCTGACGAGAGCATGAAGCGGCACCGAAGTGATCATCGATGTACCGGAAAAAGAGTTGTGGAAGGGGGCCGGAGTAGGACTGCAACAAGGAATGTTCCACATACCCCATAAAGAGACAGGCATAGCTGGGGCCCATGCGGGTACCCATAGCCACACCTTTTATCTGGAGGAAGTGAGAGGAGTTGAAGGAGAAATTGTTCAGTGTGAGAACAAGTTCAGCCAGACGGAGGAGAGTAGTGGTGGATGGGGATTGTTCGGGCCTCTGTTCGAGGAAGAGGCTAAGGGCCCTCAGACCATCCTGGTGGGGGATGGAGGTGTAGAGGGATTGGACGTCCATGGTGAAGAGTAAGCGGTTGGGGCCAGGGAACTGGAAATTGTTGATGTGACGTAAGGTGTCAGAGGAATCACGGATGTAGGTGGGAAGGGACTGGACAAGGGGAGAGAGAAGGGAGTCAAGATAACGAGAAATGAGTTCTGTGGGGCAGGAGCAAGCTGAGACGATCGGTCTACCGGGGTAGTTCTGTTTGTGGATTTTGGGTAGGAGATAGAAGCGGGCCGTCCGAGGTTGGGCGACTATCAGGTTGGAAGCTGTGGGAGGGAGATCCCCAGAGGAGATGAGGTCAGTGACAGTGACAGTCCTGGAAACAATGGCTTGATGTTCAGTGGTGGGGTCATGGTCCAGGGAGAGGTAGGAGGAAGTGTCTGCGAGTTGACGCTCAGCCTCCGCGAGGTAGAGGTCAGTGCGCCAGACAACAACAGCACCACCCTTGTCAGCGGGTTTGATGACAATGTCAGGGTTGGACCTGAGAGAACGGAGTGCAGTAAGTTCAGAGAGAGACAGGTTAGAATGGGTGAGAGGAGCAGAGAAATTGAGACGACTAATGTCGCGCCGACAGTTCTCAATGAAAAGATCGAGAGAAGGTAAGAATCCAGAGGGAGGGGTCCAGGTGGAGGGAGAATATTGGAGATGGGTAAAAGGATCCGTTGAACTGGGAGAGGACTCCTGCCCAAAGAAGTGAGCCCGGAGACGAAGACGGCGGAAGAAGAGTTCAGTATCATGCCGAGCCCGAAATTCATTGAGGTGAGGGCGTAAGGGTATGAAACTAAGTCCTTTGCTGAGCACTGAACGTTCAGCATCGGAGAGGGGAAGGTCAGGGGGTATAGTGAATACACGGCTGGGGTTGGGATTGGAAGAAAGGGTGGGGACGGAGGAACAGGCAGGGGTGGCGGGTCCTAGATGGGTGTTGGTGTCGATGAGTTGTTGTAGCTTGCGTTCCTTAGCACTTGAGAGAAAGAGAAAAAGTTTCTTGTTGAGGCGTCGGATGAGCCGAAGGATAAAATGAAACTGGGGGCACGCGCAGCTTTGAGAAAGGGTACGGCGGTGCTGCTGGAGGGAGAGGTCGAGTGTGTTCATATGGCGGCGCATGGCACTGAGTGTGGATTTCAGAATGTGACGGGAACAGCAGTCCGAGAAACGTTTTATGTCCCGGAGATACCTGTAAGCTTATATTTCAACTCTTTCTTGGACTCGAACGCAAGTTCTGTCGAAGGGTCATGAGGACTCGAAACGTCAACTCTTTTATTCTCCGCCGATGCTGCCAGACCTGCTGAGTTTTTCCAGGTAATTCTGTTTTTGTTTTGGATTTCCAGCATCTGCAGTTTTTTTGTTTTTATCTCTGTGTTTAATTGACTGCCACTGCTCTTCAAGAAATGCCTACCTCCTTGAAGAAGTTCTGTTCCTCTCTGCGACAAGATTTCCGTATCTCTCTGTTGTCTTGCTCACCTTCTTTGCTTTCCATTTCCCTCCTAGTGTTTGACAAGGTGTTTACTAAAACCCGCTTTCACAGCCATATCTCCTTTCTCAGTGACTGTCTCCGTCTCCGACTTACCCCACGTGGATTTCAACTGAAATTCCACCCCTCATGTTTCGAACCCACCCAGGATTACAGGTATCTCCGGGACATAAAACGTTTCTCGGACTGCTGTTCCCGTCACATTCTGAAATCCACACTCAGTGCCATGCGCCGCCATATGAACACACTCGACCTCTCCCTCCAGCAGCACCGCTGTACCCTTTCTCAAAGCTGCGCGTGCCCCCAGTTTCATTTTATCCTTCGGCTCATCCGACGCCTCAACAAGAAACTTTTTCTCTTTCTCTCAAGTGCTAAGGAACGCAAGCTACAACAACTCATCGACACCAACACCCATCTAGGACCCGCCACCCCTGCCTGTTCCTCCGTCCCCACCCTTTCTTCCAATCCCAACCCCAGCCGTGTATTCACTATACCCCCTGACCTTCCCCTCTCCGATGCTGAACGTTCAGTGCTCAGCAAAGGACTTAGTTTCATACCCTTACGCCCTCACCTCAATGAATTTCGGGCTCGGCAGGATACTGAACTCTTCTTCCGCCGTCTTCGTCTCCGGGCTCACTTCTTTGGGCAGGAGTCCTCTCCCAGTTCAACGGATCCTTTTACCCATCTCCAATATTCTCCCTCCACCTGGACCCCTCCCTCTGGATTCTTACCTTCTCTCGATCTTTTCATTGAGAACTGTCGGCGCGACATTAGTCGTCTCAATTTCTCTGCTCCTCTCACCCATTCTAACCTGTCTCTCTCTGAACTTACTGCACTCCGTTCTCTCAGGTCTAACCCTGACATTGTCATCAAACCCGCTGACAAGGGTGGTGCTGTTGTTGTCTGGCGCACTGACCTCTACCTCGCGGAGGCTGAGCGTCAACTCGCAGACACTTCCTCCTACCTCTCCCTGGACCATGACCCCACCACTGAACATCAAGCCATTGTTTCTAGGACTGTCACTGTCACTGACCTCGTCTCCTCTGGGGATCTCCCTCCCACAGCTTCCAACCTGATAGTCGCCCAACCTCGGACGGCCCGCTTCTATCTCCTACCCAAAATCCACAAACAGAACTGCCCCGGTAGACCGATCGTCTCAGCTTGCTCCTGCCCCACAGAACTCATTTCTCGTTATCTTGACTCCCTTCTCTCTCCCCTTGTCCAGTCCCTTCCCACCTACATCCGTGATTCCTCTGACACCTTACGTCACATCAACAATTTCCAGTTCCCTGGCCCCAACCGCTTACTCTTCACCATGGACGTCCAATCCCTCTACACCTCCATCCCCCACCAGGATGGTCTGAGGGCCCTTAGCTTCTTCCTCGAACAGAGGCCCGAACAATCCCCATCCACCACTACACTCCTCCGTCTGGCTGAACTTGTTCTCACACTGAACAATTTCTCCTTCAACTCCTCTCACTTCCTCCAAATAAAAGGTGTGGCTATGGGTACCCGCATGGGCCCCAGCTATGCCTGTCTCTTTATGGGGTATGTGGAACATTCCTTGTTGCAGTCCTACTCCGGCTCCCTTCCACAACTCTTTTTCCGGTACATCGATGATCACTTCGGTGCCGCTTCATGCTCTCGTCAGGACTTGGAAAAATTTATTAATTTTGCTTCCAATCTCCACCCCTCCATCATTTTCACGTGGTCCATCTCTGACACTTCCCTTCCCTTCCTTGACCTCTCTGTCTCAATCTCTGGTGATAGACTGTCCACCAATATCCATTACAAACCCACCGACTCCCACAGCTATCTCGACTACAGCTCCTCACACCCTGCTTCCTGTAAGGACTCCATCCCATTCTCTCAATTCCTTCGCCTCCGTCGCATCTGTTCCGATGATGCTACATTCAAAAACAGTTCCTCTGACATGTCCTCCTTCTTCCTTAACCGAGGTTTTCCACCCACGGTCGTTGACAGGGCCCTCAACCGTGTCCGGCCCATCTCCCACGCATCCGCCCTCACGCCTTCTCCTCCCTCCCAGAAACATGATAGGGTCCCCCTTGTCCTCACTTATCACCCCACCAGCCTCCGCATTCAAAGGATCATCCTCCGCCATTTCCGCCAACTCCAGCATGATGCCACCACCAAACACATCTTCCCTTCACCCCCCTTATCGGCATTCCGTAGGGATCACTCCCTCCGGGACACCCTGGTCCACTCCTCCATCACCCCCTACTCCTCAACCCCCTCCTATGGCACCACCCCATGCCCACGCAAAAAATGCAATACCTGCCCCTTCACTTCCTCTCTCCTCACCGTCCAAGGACCCAAACACTCCTTTCAAGTGAAGCAGCATTTCACTTGCATTTCTCCCAACTTAGTCTACTGCATCCGTTGCTCCCAATGTGGTCTCCTCTACATTGGAGAGACCAAACGTAAACTGGGCGACCGCTTTGCAGAACACTTGCGGTCTGTCCGCAAGAATGACCCAAACCTCCCTGTCGCTTGCCATTTCAACACTCCACCCTGCTCTCTTGCCCACATGTCTGTCCTTGGCTTGCTGCATTGTTCCAGTGAAGCCCAACGCAAACTGGAGGAACAACACCTCATCTTCCGACTAGGGACTTTACAGCCTTCTGGACTGAATATTGAATTCAACAACTTTAGGTCGTAAGCTCCCTCCCCCATCCCCACCCCCTTTCTGTTTCCCCCTTCCCTTTTTTTTTCCAATAAATTATAAAGATTTTCCTTTTCCCACCTATTTCCATTATATATAAAAAAAACCCCACTAGAGCGATACCTTGAGTGCCCTACCATCCATTCTTAATTAGCACATTCGTTTAGATAATATCACCAACTTTAATTTTAACACCTATGTGTTCTATTGTACTATTGTCATTGACATCTTTTGATGATCTGCTTCTATCACTGCTTGTTTGTCCCTACAACCACACCACCCAACCCCCCCCCACCTCTCTGTCTCTCTATCTCTCCGCCCCCCACACACACACCTTAAACCAGCTTATATTTCAACTCTTTCTTGGACTCGAACGCAAGTTCTGTCGAAGGGTGATGAGGACTCGAAACGTCAACTCTTTTCTTCTCCGCCGATGCTGCCAGACCTGCTGAGTTTTTCCAGGTAATTCTGTTTTTGTTTTGGATTTCCAGCATCCGCAGTTTTTTTGTTTTTATATCTAGTAATAGGCCAGAATGGAATCGTCCTGCTTTTTGTGGACAGAACATACCTGGGCTCTTTTCCACATTGTCGACTAAATATCAGTATTGTAGCTGTACTGAAACAGTTTGGCTAGGGGAACACATAGTTCTGGAGCACAAGTCTTCAGTACCATGAGATGTCATTAAGGCCCATTGCCTTTGGAGTATCCAGTGCATTCAGCCATTTCTTGATACCACACGAGTGAATCTGGCTGAAGACTTGCATCTGTGATGTTGGGGGCTTGAGGAGAAGGTTAAAATGGATCATTAACTCAGCACTTCAGGCTGAAGATGGTTGCGGATGCTTAAGCCTTGTCTTTAATATTGGGGATATTTGTAGAGCCTCCTGTCAGTTGTTTAATTGTCCACCTCCATTTACGATCAACAAAGAAGAACCTGCAAAGATCTACAATTGACATGATCTTCTCAGTCCAGCAGCTGCAAGGGAAATGCTGTGAACAAAGGAGAACTCTATATATTGCCTTCATTAATCTCACCAGGGCATTTGACCATATGAGCAGAAGCAATTTACTTAAGCTGCTGGAGAAAGTTGGCTCCCCACCAAAGCTGCTCAATGTGATCTCCTCTTTCGATGACAACATGATGGGTAAGATCAGCTATGACAGGGCAACATCAGAGCCCTTTGAGATCTGCAATGGGGTCAAATAGATTGTGTTCTGGCACCGACACTCTGGTATATTCTTCTCTTTGCTGCTGTCATAAGCCTTCAGGTCATCTACAGAGGGTAGACTTATGTACCAGAACTGACAAAATTGTTCAGCCTTGAGGACCTAAGATCTAAGACAAAGTTGAGCCAAGTCATTATCAGAAAGTTGCTCTACGCTGACAATGATGTACTAGTCTTCCCTACCGAGGAACACCATTATCAAGAAATGGACAGACTCTTTCACACCTGTAAAGAGTTTAGTTTGACTATCAGCATCATGTCAGGGTCAAGGATGTTGCCATACTGCCATCTATCAGCATTGACAATGTGACGCTGGAGGTTGTTGATAATCTCACATATCTAGGCTCCACATCACCAACGACCTGTCACTTGATGCTCAAATCAACACAAGCAAAAGCTGCTGCTGTTACGTCCAAACTGAGTAAGACAGTGTGGAACAACAGCAACCTGACTGAGAATACAATACTGCCAATCTACCAAACCTGCATCCTTAACACATTCCTCTAAAGTATAGCTAAGCTAGGCAGGAGAAAAGGCCGAACAGTTTCCACCTTCACTGTCTCAAGCAGATCCTCAGCATCTCTTGGCAGGAGAAGGTTACCAACTCAGAGGTTATGGAGCATGCTAATTCTATCAGCAAACACTTATTGATAACCCAACAGTATCTGCGCTGGCTTGGTCACATTCATTGGATGGATGGCAGCTATATGTCCAAAGACCTTCTGTATGGTGAACTGGCAACACGGTCGTGACCTCTTAGACGTCTATTCCTCAGCTTCAAGGACACCTGCAAGTGAGATATGAAGATGGCAGACGTGGACACTGACAACTGGGAGACAATGCCTGATAGCCATGACCTCTGGAGACTGACAGTTTGCAAGGGCTTTGAAAGAGGTGAGCAGAATCAAAAAGCTAGAGGCCAGAAAATTGCTCACATTCTCAGCCCACTGTTTTCCCCTGCAGCAAATGCAGCAGACTCTCATAACAGAGTGGGGCCCCTGAGCCATACCAGATGAAGCTTAATACAGACGTGACCACCACGGCACAAACCATTGCCTTACGAGACGGGGGGCCACCACCATTCACAATGAATATGGCAGGACGGCAGAGCTTTGATCTGATTGGCTGATTGTGGGATTGCTTGGTTATGTATAGCATGCTGCTTCTGCTTGCAGCTTTACCAGGTTGGCATCTCATTTTTAGATGTGCCGGGTTCTGTTCCTGGCATGCTCTCCTACACTTCTCGTTGAACATTGAAGTGTTACTTGTGAAACAATAAAGAAACCAGCAGCAGAATTCACCTCATGATTTGTGTATCTGAGACAATGAACAGGGTGCCGCTTGCCCAAACAAAGTTTTACTTCCCTGTATTAGCTGTAACAAGCTGGCATAACTTGGATATCAACACCACAGAGGAATGTGGGCTGTTGGACTTCAGTTCAGGCAGATAAATGGGTGGTTGTTAAAGTACAAAAGTAAATTAGATAGAGCTGGCAAAGGCGAATAAATTTCATAAAGTATTTCAAGTGATTTGTACCCAGTACTGTGTTTGACAACGTCTGGAATTCAGCCAATTGCAAATGTCAATGTTGTCTTAGTTAGTGAACAGTGTTTCCTGAAGCACGGTGTCTGCTGCCCAGAACTGATGATCAGCATTCAATTCTTGAGACTCTTATTACTAATCAAGTCGATGTTATTATTATGCGATGACCTCGCCTGAGCTAAATATCCAGGAGGAAGTTGGACTAGCCCAATGTCGGGCACGCAAGCTTTGTGTATCGAAATGATTTCAGCACTCATCCCAGCACAAAACGCATTGCTGACATAAGAACATAAGAACTAAGAGAAGGAGTGGGCAATTCAGCCTCTCGTACCTGCCCCGCCATTCAATACAATCATGGCGGATCTCATTTCGGCCTCAACTCCAATTTCCCGCCCTCACCCCATTAGCTTTCAACCCATTTCTAATTAAAAATCTGTCTATCTCCTCCTTAAGTTTATTCAGCGTCCTGGAATCCGCTGCACTCTGAGGTAGTGAATTCCACAGATTCACAACCCTTTGAGAAAAGTAATTCCTCCTCATCCCTGATTTAAATCTACCACCCCTTAGCCTAAAACTGTGGAGTCTCGTTCTAGAATGCCCCACAAGGAGAAACATCCGCTCCACATCTACTTTGTCTATCCCCTTTAGCATCTTATATGCCTCAATTAGATGTCCTCTCATCCTTCTAAACTCTAGCGAGTATAGGCCTAAACTGCTCAATCTCTCCTCATAAGACAAGCCCCGCATCTCTGGAATCAATCTGGTGAACCTCCTCGGAATCGCCTCCAATGCAACTACATCCTTCCTCAAGTAAGGGGGCCAAAACAGTGCACATTACTCCAGGTGCAGCCTCCCCAATGCCTTGTACAGTTGCAACAACTATTCCCTATTTTTATACTCTATTCCTTTAGCAATAAATGCCAAAATTCCATTTACCTTCCTTATTACGTGTTGTACCTGCATACTAGCTTTCAGTGATTCATGCACGAGGACACCCAGATCCCTCTGCACTGAAGCATTCTGAAGTTTCTCTCCATTTAAATAATAAGTCACCTTTTTATTCTTCCGACCAAAATGGATAACCTCACACTTATCCATGTTTAACTCCATCTGCCAAATTTTGGCTCATTCACCTAACCTGTCCATATCTATTTGTAAATTTCTTATTTCTTCATTACAACTTAATTTCCATTTTGGTGTCATTTGCAAATTTAGCCACAGTACCTTCTATTCCTGAATCCAAGTCATTAATATAGATTGTAAATAGTTGGGGCCCAAGAACCGAACCCTGTGGCACCCCATTAGTTACAGCTTGCCATCCAGAAAAAAACCTATTTTTGTGATGTTGATTGAGGGATAAATATTGGCCAGGACACTGGGGATAACTTCACTACTCTTCTTCGAAATCATGCCATGGGATCTTTTGCATCCACCAAAACAGGCAGTAGGCGTTTTGCTTTCATGGCTGGAATTTTCCAGCCCCATTGATGTGGCGGGAGGGGAGGAAGGGAACAATATGGTGAGGAGGCCAAAAATCGGTTCCACTCCATCGTAAAACCTGGTTGTGATCGTCTGCTCCACACGTCAATTGCGGGCCGTGTTTCCCACTGCCGTATGTCAGGAACATAATTTAAAAACGTTTGCATCTAATTATAAGCCCTGCTCACTGGAATCATCCGCCCCCACGTCAATATTACTCCACATGTCGGAATGACTTCAGAACAGCGCACTTCACGACTGCCTTTAAAAAGTGTGCACCTGGGAATCCAAACTTTGAGGGGAACTCTGAGGTGAGTGCACACAACCTTGCACAGCACTTGCGAATATCACCCATAGGACATTAAGGAAGAGGCGCTGCACATTCGCGGGGGAAGCAGGCAAGGCGCTTTTTCCCGGCTGGTTTTCAGTGCAGTGCAGGGGCAAGGGCCCCAGTGTGGGTCAGACCAGGGTGTGGGGGGTTGTGGGTGGGGGGGCAAGGCAGGACAGAGAGACTGAAGGAAATACTCAAATACATGTCGGGGGGTTGGGGCAAGGCAGTGCACCCTGACTGAAGGGTGGCCGAGCTGGGGGGAGGTGGGGTGAGGGAAGCGGCCACGCACTTGGAAAAGCTTGTCAAAAGTGAGCATTTTTCCACAGCTGAGACCATTGAGCTGCAACTTCATTGATATGCTTGGAGTTGGGCCTCTGACGCTTTCAACTTTTCAGCCCTCAGGGCAGACTGCAAATTAAAGTGTGTTTTAGGAGCAGCAGAGCAATTGGCCAACTGGGCAAGTTGTACAATCCCCTTGTGAAAGCTGGCCATGGCGCACTCACTGGTGGAGGTGCTCACAGCCCCTTGCAATGTCTTTATTAAAGTTTGAAGCAGTATTCATTATGGTTCAAGCTAACAGTGCAGCCTGGCAGTGCAGGTTAGGAGAATGCCTGTGCCTGAGCTGAGAGTACAGCATGCAGTCCAGTGGGCAAAGCTGCCACCAATCGGTCAAGTGGACTGGGGCAGAGGTGTGTGGGGTTTTGGACAGTCAATAAGCACACTACACACTGGCCATCCAAGTGGTGGCCAGCACTTTCCAGCATGCATTGAAGGGGCTTTCAGACTTAACCAAGAGAGGTTCTTAGTACACCTATGCTAACCCACGCGTCTCTCTCTTTGATCCTGCAGGAGGAGAACATCAGGATCATGAAGCCTGGTGATTTAGTAACATGTCTCATGACTTACAGGGAGCAGAGAAGAAGAAGTAGAAGAGAGTGGTGGAGGCACCTGGCTTGGTGAAGAGAGGAGCACCTCCCTCGAGGAAGGGGCGGCAGGACCTGCTGCACACGCAGCTGAAGATCCACAGAGATCCGTCACTTGTAGGTGCCTCGCTAGATCCAGGGTCTATAGATGGTACCTGTCATTCCTGCAGATGACCAAGAACCAGTGTCGCTAAAGGCTGCACATATCCAGGGAACTGGTCGGTCACACATGATCCCGCTGCAGGATTTGGCACCACGGGGACATAGAGGGCACCCACTACCAGAGGCCATGGAAGTGACCATGGCGCTCAATTTTTACAGCCGTGGCTCCTTCCAGGTGACCTGTGCGGGATTTTGCAAACCTCCACGCACAAGTATATCCAGGAGGTCATGGGCGTCATCTTCTGATAGCCACAGAACTTAGTGCATTTCAGACTGGATCAGAAAAGCCAAGAAGCAAGAGCGCTGGGATATGCACAAATCTCAGGTTTTCCATAGGTGGAGGTTGACATCGACTGCACTCATATGACAAGCAGTCAACTATGTCAACCACAAGGGCTTCCACTTGCTGAATGTTCAGCAGTTGTGTGACCACAATAAACACATCCTACAGGTCTATGCATGGTTTCCAGGGAGCATCCATGAGTCCTACATCCTTAGCAGGTCTCAGACCTCTGTCATCTTCCAGGGTGCACACAGGCTGCAGGGTTGGCTCCTCAGGGACAAGGGCTACCCACAGAGGACATGGCTGATGACGCCCGTGCAGCAGCCTCAGACTGCAGCAGAGCAATGGTACAATAAGGCTCATGTTGCAACTCACACCTTGGTGGAGCAAACCTTCAGGATGCTGAAAATGATGTTCTGGTGCCTGGACCAGTCCAATGGGCAGGTGTCCTCTGGGGGACCGAGAGCTGGAGGGCCTGGCATGCTTTCGGGGCACTGCTGTGTGGCAGTTTGGAGCTGGAGCTGCTGGGTTCACAGGAAGAGGCGATTCGGATGGGCCGGACACTCCCAGAGTCACCTGGGTGGATGGCCCCGGGATGTGCACCTGCTGGTCCTCCTCCCGATGGGTGCCCTAGGGCCCTGGCTGACTCCTTGAGGAGAAGGGGAAGCTGGAGTAAGATTGAGCTGCCCTGCACCCTTCTTGCATTGACAAGTTGGAGGCCAACTATGATGTCAGTAGTGCAGGATTGATGTCCTGCACCAAGGTCTCCATGGCAGCCGCCATCCTACCAGTGTTAACCTCGGTGCATTGGGATGCCGCACAATAACCTCAGACTGAAGGTGGGTGGACTCCTTCATTGTGCCTTGCAACCCGAGGGGTGCAGCGGACATCCCTTCCTGATGTTCCTGAGATTGCCTTTGCAGCTTCAGCCACTGAGACATGACCAAGTCCAGACGCTCCTCACCTGACTTGAACTCAGCAGATTTCAGGCCTCCAGCAGTCCCCAGAGTGCTGGACACCTGGGAAGTCCCTGCCGCCATCTGCTTTGAATCAGACAGTGCAATGTGCTCACCAGATTGTGATCCCGATGTCACTTTAGAACTAGGTCCCAACAAGGTGTGTATCTCTGCGCTGGTAGAGGGTGTGGGTCAGCGCTGTGATGGGTCTTCATTTAGGGTTTCATTAGATTCTTCTTCCAAGGTGCTTTCAGGGCTTGAGTCGAGGATCTGACGCGTGGAGCCCCCTCAACTGCTTCCCAGATGTGCCTGCAAAAGCAAGGAGAGATAATTAGTGCATGACAGGGGACTGTGGAACATGGGAACTGACTCACAGCATGGCTGTCTGATGGATGTTGCACTGCTGGACCCTCACTTGGTTGAGCACAACTGACATCACTATCAGCACAGGAAAGGTCCAGATCACCGCTGGCCAGATGGATGACTCTATTTTCAAAGTCTGTGAGGCTCTTGATGTAAGGTATTGGCACTGACCACTGCTGCCACCACCTCCCATGTGGGAGTGATGACCTTGTTTCCTGGTCTTTGCCCACAGCAGAGGTAGAGGACTTCTTCATGGCAGCCCTCCACGGTGCCCAGGAGGCACTCAAGGGAGGTGTCCCTAAATTTGGAGGCAGCATGTTTTCTTCCTACAGCAGCCATGACTTTGCAGCAGCTTCCGATGCCTTAGAGAGTGTTAGCTTAGTGCAGGGGCACCCTTTAAATATGGCGCCTGGATTACTGAAGGCCTGAGGTGATGGTGGGGTGGGCAAATCAGAGGTTGACCTGGCTTGTTTCCTGGGAATGCATAATTAATGAGGTGGGCGTGCCAAGAATGGAATACTAAGGCACGAAAAACCGCCATTGCAGCCAGCGGGTAAAAAGTCCTTTTTTTCCCACCTTCTACTGCATTTTCTGCAATTCTGGGATGATTCTGCCCCATGTCTCATCTGAAAGACAGTACCTCTGACAGTCCAGCACTTTTTCAGTCCTGCACTGGAATGCCAGCCTTGGTTTTTGTTTTCAAGCCCTGCAGTGGAATTTAAACCTAGAAAACATAAAGTGAGCTGTATGCACGCTCCAAAATGACAGATAGTGTGCCAAATCAGTGTTAGAAACCATTTGAAATCACAATCTTCCCACATTGTGTGCTTCCAGCGCCAGCACAGCGCACCCACGTCAGTGTATTGTCAGTCAGGGCATGGATCGCGCTGGAAATAGCTGAGAGAGTCCTGCCCTGCAGTTTCAGGCTTCCCTGGCACCAGCAGAAATGTTGCGACAGAGCCTAATTTTGTGACCGCAAATTACTGTGAAATCTTACGTGACCATGTCTTCTACTTCCAGGAATTTTTAGCAGCAAAGCATCAAAGGAAATAAAATACTGTTAAATTGAAACTAAACTGAAATTGTCACTGACATCGGCACCATTCCTGTATTTCTCAACTTATCAATCCATTCATTGTTTATTAATTAAATGCATGTTTCTCATAGATCCTTGAATCCAGAACAATTCCTTTACTTTTTGATTCTGCTGTGTGAATGCCTGAGTACATTAGAAACCAATCATTCCCTAAGCTGTGCTTTTCTTGTGCTGTATTCCATTTCTTTTGTTGAGCTGCTTTGGGCTCCATTTTGAATTGATATGAATCTCAAAGGCTAAAATCTGTCTCCTGTTTATGATAAGGTAAATAAAGCTTTAGTCATTCCGGATTAAAATGAAGATGTATGCTTGCAATTAGTTCCAAAAGTTTCATCACCATTAGTCCCTTTGCCAGAAAGTTCCTTGGGGATACTTAACATTAGCCAAGAGTGAATGTGTTTTCCATTTTTCCTCATTTGCTGAGGGGAAGCATTGGCTTCTGATTGGCACCACCTTTTTTAAAAAAAATGTCTAAGAATAATGGAGAATTAATTTATACTCTATCAGTCCATGGTCTTGTGCATTGTTGCTCAAGCATTGTGTACTTGCCGATATCACAGTAATTCATTTTAGAAGGAAATTTGTTACAATCAGTTTAAATGTGGAGTTGATAATCTAACCTGGTATTTTTACTTCTGTTTCACAGCTACAAGAGTACTGTCACACAGAAACGAGCTGGGACCGCTGTTATTCTGTGCTGGGTTATATCTATAATTGTTGGTATGATCCCAATGTTTGGATGGAACAATTATACTGAAGCAACTCAAGATGGAGTGAACTCGAGTCTCGTGAATAATATAATTGTGTGCCGATTTGAGACTGTAATCAGCATGGACTACATGGTCTATTTCAACTTTTTTGGATGGGTGCTGCCACCTCTCGTGTTGATGTTTGTGATTTATGTGGAAATATTTAATCTTATTCGGAAGCACCTGAATCAAAAGGCAGTGTCAATCAACAATGCCGATCCAAGCAGGTACTATGGGAAGGAATTGAAACTTGCCAAGTCACTGGCTCTAGTGTTGCTCTTGTTTGCAATATGTTGGCTTCCTCTTCATATCATCAACTGCATTACACTATTTTATTCTTTACATGACAAACCAAATGTAGTGATGTACATTGCCATCTTTCTAACCCATGCAAACTCTGCTGTAAACCCCATAGTTTATGCCTTCAAGATAAACAAGTTCCGAGTGACTTTTCTCCAGATTTGGAGCCAGTACATTTGGTGTAATAAAAATCACAACTCAAATAATTTAAGCAGAGAACAGTCAAGAGCTATGAGAGAACAGAAGAGTACTTTGTAATTTATTTACTTTTTAACCTGAAGCAATTGGCCTGGATAATCAAGTGCAAAATCATTATCAAAGCTGATTTTGACACATTGCCATCGAGCTCATTAACTCTTAAAATGCTGTGTGTTGCTATGGTAAACATTCAGAGCGAATCCTCAGCTGTCACCTGACCTCCTAGCAAAGAATGTTTTATTTCAGGATTTGAATCATAGTTGACAAAATCTTTACGAGCCTTTATTTTTCCACTGTTTTGCTGTTTTTTCTCTCCTTGTCATGTTTACATATTCTCAGAATTTAACAAAGACACTGACTCAACAACAGGGTGAGCACAGGCCAAGATACCTGGCTGTCACAGCAACGGAGTTCAGAAACACAGCAGGTGACACACTGCGGATAGTGGCTTTAGCTTCCACTTCACCAATCACATCTACAAGGAAAAGAATTCCAGCTCCCAAATAAACAAATCCTTTGCCATAGCAACATCATTGCTAAAGTGCCAAGATTCTATATTCCATGTGTACAGTCAACTTTTCTTGAAGGATTCATTTATTTTAACAGACTGGAATTAATTCAGATCAAAATGCTGATGTACTTAAATAGACAAATTGAAACTGCTGCTTAAGACCGTCGCTGTGCATCATTTTAAGGAATGTGGTGTCCTGACAATATGCTTTATCAGCAAGTGGATTTTAGAACATCATGAGTGTACTTTTGCTGATACAGGTGGTTCATTTCGCTGTATTACTCTGTAAGATATAGCCAGCAGGCCTTATGTTTAGCTGTAAACTATTGTTGTGGTAGTTTTAATCAACATTTTAATCTTTAGCAGTTCGCTAGAAGACAGAAATCATTGTTATTGACCTAAAATTTGCACTAAGACATTGGAAAACATCAGCTGTGTTGATTGCCCATGTTTATTTCATGCAACTTAATACAGAGTTTGGAAAGAGCAGAGTGTATGTGACGCTCTTCTGTATTTAACCTGAACATTTACCTGCATTCAGATGCTGTAAGCCAACAGCACAAATGAATCATTTTTATTTGTAAATTACATGCCATGTAATGGTCACCATTGATACCACTTCACCACTTCATCATGCAGGTTAACTCAATACCATCAATGATTTATATGCACAGAGTGGCTCTGAATGTCTATCTGATATCACTTATCATTATTGTTCATTCTGATACTATTGGTGATGTGTATTCAGCTTCCAATGCCATCACCAGCTCATATTTACCATGAGTTTTTCCTTGGCAGTAAATCATTTTCTTTTTGTTTCAGTTCTTTATATAAGCTTCAGGACAGAGATCTATCTCAGGCGCTGCATCTGATATACTGGAGCAGTGCCCACTTGAATGCTAAGTAGGAGCTCTAAATATGATGGCATCAGTGTTGCTACCAGTAAGAATTCGAAACATAAGTTACTTTCAATGCTACTTTTCACTCAGGCATTACAGTCTTTAACTGGAGCAGTTTGATAAAGGATTGCATTACCTATCAAATGGAGATTTTTTTTCGCCATTGGCTTTGGGCCTGCATGAGCAGGACTAGCTGTTCTTTAGGAGCAACTCTCAGTTCATTGTAGAAAGTGTGATGCCAGATCTTCTCCATGTCTCCCACCTACTTTGCACTAATTATTGTAATACTCATCTAGTGTTAACAAATGACTATAATGGTGGAGTCAATTAAACAGCTTTATTGCGATTACTATGATTAGTACCAAAGCTCTCATGCTTCATGAACTTATATCTTTCCCATGATTTCGTCATAACAAAAACAAAAGCAGATTATACTTTCCTACTGATTCAGTGATTTCTTCACATGTCAGATCACTTCTACTTGACATAATGTTGCTTTTAAAGCTAGTTGAAAATTCTTGTTTGCTTTGTAAAAAAAAATGTTGTTTGCTTTACATTATTCATGATAAAATAAATTGTTTGCTTAAGCCCTACTGGAAGTCCTGCCACCTTAAACTCATTTGCTGACTCAGTGATTCCTATAGGTACTCCTCTAAGCCATGTTTTACTCCCTCATCAGTTTCTAAAAAATAAGTTTAGTTTGTTTTTTATATGTTTGACTTTAAACCTGGCCTTGTTACAGATGACACTAAATGCTGGGTATCAATCGTTTTGAAGCCATTCATTAAGAAACTCGGCTCCCTTGATAATCCAGTGGAACCAGGAGTAAACCACCCAAAGTGGAATGTTTTTAGTTTTGATGCTGAGCCTGTCCTTTGTTGGTTGATCTCAGCCAGAGCACCAAAAAGACTTCTACACTTGGCTTCAGCACAACAGAGAAGAAAAATTAGCCATAGTTTTTGCACGTGCTTATTACTCAGTGCTTCATGGTGGATTGTGGGCATGGGTGGGTGCTGGGTGAGAGCAAAACTAGACATGGTTGTGATCCCGTCCTCAGTGAAATAATGTTCCATTACTCACTGTCTAGACTTCACATACAACAAATGACCATTTGTGTGAGGTACCAGATCATTGCTGATGCCACTGGAGCTATACCTCAGGGTGACTCACTGCTTTCAGGAAAGGAGCCTGTACCTTTCAGGCATTTCACATTGTGCATCCTTTCCAAGGCTAGGATAATGTACTTCACTGTTGCTAAAGGATTCTTTAGGAATGTACATTTGGAGGTTGAGGTGCTTCATAGAGTGTTCTAATGAGGAATTACTTATTTTAATACAAGAATAACATCCTGATAACTCTATGATTTTGAATCAATCAGTTAGCCTGTGCAGTTTAAAAATAGATTTATTACATATGTGACCATAAATTTCCCAAATGCACTTTATTACAATTAGTAGTACAGAATGGACACCCCTTTGTAATTTTGTGAAGCTTATGAATAGGGAAGTCAAAATGAGAAATGAAATAATAATGTAATTATTGTAACAGTAGCTGTTTCTATTAGCCTGGACTTTATTAGCAGAACACCTCTTTAGCGATGTAGATTCCAACTGATTTCCAGTATCTTGATTCATTTCATGATGGTAACCTGAAAAGTAGACCACTTTCATTTTATTTCAACAGTTTAATAAGTATCGACTGTAACAACTTTCCAAGTTTCAAATCGGGTATTAGCAGAACCTGGGGCTTTGTCATGTCTGAGACTCTAATGAAAAATAAAACTTCCTGTTAACCTATTTGCCTTTTCATATGTGTATTTAAAACAAGATGGGCAAGACTCTGGTAGCACCATTTCTCCATACATTTAAAGTCCATTGAATTGACAGTTTTGTGGGCAATGCAGAGGATGGTTGACTTTGTTCAGGCACCACCATTGCATGTGTGAAAAATGACCATTTAATAAAAACCTTTCCTAAAAGAACACTTTGTATAAATATTTCTTCTACTCTATTCCAGTTTGCTTGGTTTTCTTCTCTGAGTCAAAAAGTAATTCTGCTATTTTATAGGAAAATTAGTTTTAAAAAAATGATTAATCCATCATATGCAACCTAACTCTAGACCAACTTCAGATGGCTTTCCTATTTCTATTGTACCTCTGGACATTTATTCTCATATACTTAATAGAAACCCAAAGCAATGATAGTCTTCCATTGAAAAAAAAGGGCTGTGTAATAGTGTAAGACATTAACAGAATCACAGAGAGTCATATGGTGCTACAATTTATAATGAAAGTACTTAACAAAAGGACAGGGAAGTGGTGTAAATTGTTCAGATAACATCTTATCACATGTATTTGTGAAGAGTTGTCTGTGTTTTCACACACACATCCTTCCTCATGCTAATTTATTGAATGGGAATGATTGGACAGGTTGAGATTAATTAAGTAATAAATGACTGAAATTTGGAAATGCTACTTCGTAGTTGATTCTGTTAAGTGACAATGGAAACCATCAGTATTCTTAAGGTGGTAAATGTTTATGTGTTATTTAACTTATGCTTTTGGGGATACAACATCTGGAATCAAAGGGCATCTGATGTGGAAAGTAAAAACTAAATAATATGACTGCAGCAGGCCACAGTTGCTTTTAAACTTGGACATGAAAAGGGACAGAATTACCTGGAAAAACTCAGCAGGTCTGGCAGCATCGGCGGAGAAGAAAAGAGTTGACGTTTCGAGTCCTCATGACCCTTCGAAGGGTCATGAGGACTCGAAACGTCAACTCTTTTCTTCTCCGCCGATGCTGCCAGACCTGCTGAGTTTTTCCAGGTAATTCTGTTTTTGTTTTGGATTTCCAGCATCCGCAGTTTTTTTGTTTTTATGAAAAGGGACAGGGTGATTTGACATAAAACTTGGAAAAATAGCAGAAAATAAATCAAACTCATGCAAGGCCTTTCAACTGGATCATACCACAAAACAGTGGTCTTTGAAATGGAATTCCATGGCATACTTTACTTGAAAGAATTATTTTTGAATACAAATTAACATTGTGTTGTAGTAAGTATGAAATGAGCTATCGTATTTTAGGTAGTGTGATGAATGCATCAGATTTGTCATATTGTTAAATATTCTCACGCTTTCCCCCTAGTATCTGTTAAAATGTTTTTCATCAATGTGAACTGAGCTCTCATTTTCAAGCTGTTTTGAGCCTATGTCCTCTTTTCACCAGAACTCAGTTAAACCTCTCACCTTCTCATTGTTGTTCATTTGAGTGCTCGTTTACTGTACACCAATGTTTCCTATCAAATATTGTTTTGTCAAAGTGAAAGGAATTTCAGAATGGCACAAAAGAAAAATGATTGTACATATGAAAAGTATTATTTAAATTAATTGGTGAATGCAAACGTCCTGGGTTAATGTAATAAAACTGCTGTATTGACAGTAGGTGAATATGTAAATAAAATATATATTTCCAGAAGTATTAGAATAAAAAAGGCAACTAATCATTCTGGTTGTACATTTTGTTATTTCCATTCTCATTTTACAGGTTTGTTTCTCTGACCTATAATTCCTCCCCATCACTCTGGGACTAGGTGGGTAGACAAACAGCCTTGCTGAATGGTGATCTACAGTTGTCCAGAGCACAAGAGCTTCCTCTTTTGCTTTATTGAAGGGTGATCGGAATGGTTTTGCAATCTACACTTGACAATAAATAGACTTTGGGACATCAATTTTCAGTGCAATGGTGCACATTTATCTGCACATTTTATGCAAGTCCTTGCTGCAAAACCATGTTGTTCAGAGCACAGCAGACCACAAAAGTCTCAGACACTCCTTCTGGGCCATATAGATAGGAGCATCTTGATCTGCCAGTGCCAAAACTCATCTTGGGCAAGCCAATGGCTCGATCAATTGTTTTACTGGTTCCTGTTGTACCTAACCTGTAGCTCTGTGGTAGGGTTTCTCTTTGGGGTCAGCGGCCAAATCTTGAGTTGGCATCCTTTGCCACCCAGGAGCCAAACTCCAAGACTATCTGGTGGAGAGAAAACCTACCTGAGATTGCTGAAGGGTGCAGCAGACATGATAATTCCCTGGATACCAGCCGCAGGCGCATAGGATGTTTTTGCATTGATCACAGAGCAATTAAAGGAGTGGAAATCCTTCCAATTAACAAAGATGCTTGGCTGATCTGTTGGCACCTTAATTGCTACATGAGTGCATTCAATCACCACGTAGACCCATGGAAATCCCATGAGGAAAGCAAAGCCAACAGCCCCCCCGGGCTTGACACACCTCATCCATCTCAAAGTATAGTTGGAGGTCTTGGCAAACACGGCATCAGTCACCTGGATGATGCAATTGTGTGCTGCGGATTGTGAAGTCCTTTAGCTGTCATAAGCAGCTCCCTGGAAAGAGCAGGACACAAAGAAATTGAGGACTGTGATAACCTTAACTGCTGCAGCCAATGTATGGGCACTTGCTCCTCTTGGGCAGAGGTCTTCCAGAAAGCTGCAGATATCTGTGACCACCTGCTGCAAGAGGCTGAGCCTTCTGAGGTGCTGTTGTTTGGCAACTTTGAGGAGGCTGACCCTTGGCCTATGGATCCTGTGTTGGGGGGTTATCGCCACTGTCAATCCTCTCTGTTCCCTGCAGCTGTATGCGGCTGCAGAGCCCCGGGCTAGTGCTTTGGGACACATGTTAAAATCCCACCACAGCAGCTGGTAGGGTTTAAATTCAATTAATATAAGCTAGCGTTGAAAGAAACTCTTAGATTATCATTAAAGAAAATCTTTAATGCTCTTTAGGGAAGGAAATCTGCCATTCTTATGTCATCTAGATGCACAGCAATATGGTTGATTCTTGACTGCCTCTGAAATAGCCCATCAAGCCACTCTGTTCAAGGACAATTAGGGATGCACAGCAAATGCTGGCCTTGCCAGTGACACCGACAGCCCATGAAAGAATAAATTATAGAAAGAAGGCAGCTGCTGCGGTTGCCACTTTGGTTGACGTGGTTGCTGGACTGGATCAAGCTGCACCTCCTCCTCAGAGGTCCAAGCTCCTGTGGCAAAAGTAGCTTCCGTGTTGCAGGGAAGTCTCACAGGCAAGAAGTTGAGATTGAGCTCAGTGGTCTTCAAGGCACTTGGAAGTTACTGGGTGGGGCAAAGTTGCTGTTCCTAAAGAAAGTTGAGTTCAGGCTGAAAGAATTATCCCTGTCAGCACTAGCCTTTGAATTTGGCTAACCCCAGGCTTACCAATTTCAGCCTTTATATTGTTGCCAGCAAGTCAACAATGACTTCTTGCTGTGCACTTTCCTCCTCCACCCTGGCGAGGTATAGACAAAGCATGCAACATGCACTGGTAGGGAAAGCCAGGATTCAGAGTTAATGAAGGAAAGAATCAATTGCTTTTTAAGTGTCTTACTTGGTTTCCTGACAGTTCCAATAGTTTCCCTGCTGGCCTCATAGCCCACCTTGGAAAATCTGCAAGAGGGTGGGATGACTCATGTTCCCAAACCAACATCTCTTCCAGGGTATTTATCTCCCCACATGCACCCAAACTTGCTTCACCTGCTCTTTGCTGGGAAAATCGCACCCATGGGCAGAAAATGGGACTACTTCAGAGGAGTGGGGCTGGCTGAGTTCTTGCAGAGAGCCAGCACAGGCATGAAGGGTTGAGTGGCCTTCTGAACTGTAATGAGTCTATGATTCTATTTTATAAGACTGTGGAAGTCTATCCTTTCTCTATCAGAAGTGATAGAGATACATTCCCAACAGTTTCTCCTGTCACTCCACCAAAATACCTGGGAAAATGTTGCCAGTGGGAGAGATAATGCAGTGATTGTCTCCAACTGTTTGAATAGAAGAAGAGGTCTCAGTAGAGATGTAGACAAAGCATGCAACATGCACTGGCAGGGAAACCTCCAATTCAACCATCAGCACTAGGTTTCAAACATCTTGCTCTCAACCAAGGTCTATAAAAACTGCAAGGTAAGAAATTTCCTGTCGGCGAGCATGGGCAGGGCCCGCTTGATGATGCGCAAAATGATGCATGATGATGTCAGGTGGAACTCCCAACGTCATCCCACGTCATTTGCATTTTCAGATAGATGGGGGCGCAACCGAGTCAGCTGCACACACACTGACCTGTCAACGGCCTGTTGAGGCCATTGAAAAAACAATTAAGCTCATTAGTGGACCTGCCCGTCCAACCTTATGGTTGGCGGGCAGGTCGGGAGCGCTGGCGGCCACCTGAAAAAGCACGAAACCTCATCTACGGGTGGGATGAGGTTTCATTGCTGAATCAAAAAATTAACAGACACTTTTAATTAACATTATGTCCATGTCCCAACTCATGTGACATTGTCACATGAGGGGACATGGATGGTGAAAGAAATTTTCACTGCAGTAACTTTTTTTACTCTGGGAACCGATCTCCCTGAGGCCTCACTTTGTCTCAGGGAGATCAGAGCGCACTTCCGATTCCACCCCACTCCTGTCCCACCCACACATGATGTGTTTAGGGCTTCCCTGCGGACATCACACTTGATGGGACTTAATTGGCCTGCCCATTAAAAATGGTGGTGCCCCTCTGATCAGGGGGGCTGATTGGAGGGTTGCCTATCTCTTCATGACAGAGGGACCATGATACCACACCTGATTGACAGCAACACAACCCATCATAAAAAGGAGGCATACACAAGAGGAGATGTGAAGTGGGTGCAATTCTATTTACATTTGTGTACATTATATATATGTTATGAACACCCGTGCCACTGTTGTACTCCTAAGGCCTGCCCAGTGTAACACACACCTGGAAGCATTATGCACTCCCTGTGCAGGCAGTGGGGGGGAGTCGGCTGAGTCAGGACCTGTGCTCTTTAGCACATGCGCACGAAAGAGCGCAGAAATCTCCCTGAGGCACAGAACTGCCTCAGGGAGATTAGTTTGATTTTTTAAAAGTTTAATAAAGAAAAAAACAATTTTTAAGACATGTCCCCTCATGTGGCAGCGTAATATGAGTGGGGACATGTCAATGAAATTTAATAAAATGTTTTATTCAATCTATAAACGCTTCAGGAAACTTGATCCTGATGTGTGACCAGTCACTCTCATATTGAAATGCATGGGTGAAATGAGAGGAATAGCAACGCTGGTGTTCGTGCTGACACATGATGGAGGGCACTTGTCCATGATGGTACTCACTGGATTCCCCATGGATCAATGACAGATGATGGCACCATGATGCAGGCCTCCATGGCCTTGCCAGGGTGCTTGGCACGCACAGTGACAGTGTGATGACTTAAATTAATGACATGTCATTGTTCTCCCTTAGATATGTCACCAAGCGCCCAATCGCAGGACCCTGAAGAGGCCACAAGTCCCATTGCCAGGGTTACAAAAGGCTATCTGATATCTGGAAGGGTCCACACGGTCTGAATCCTTTGGGGTCCTTGGGGACCTGAAATGAAGCCAGGAAATGCTAGAATGAAGCCCCAAACAGAGAAGAAGCTACCAAGTACCAATAAGTCACCAGCAGCAAACTATGTACCAAACTCCTCACTACTCACACTGGCAATGCTGCTGACCCTTTTTATCCTGCCCGTGGGTGAGGTTAAACAAATTGTCAACTGGCCGCCTGCCTGTTTTGTCCAGGCAATATAAAATCGGCGTCAATTGCCTTTTTAATGGCCTTAACTGGCTTCTTAATTAATGGCAGGCATGGCTCTGACTCCTGCTCACACCTGCCGACAGAAATAGCGTGTGAGTGCGCAATAACGTTGGGACACTCACCCGATGTTATCAGGTGCTATTTTACGCTCAAGCGGGTCAGGTGCCCACCCGCCCACTCAGCAAAAAATTCTGTCCTATGTTTCAATCAAGTCACCTATTTCTCTTCTAAACTCCAGCGGATGCAAACCTAGTCTGTCCAGCCTTTCCTCATAAGACAACCTGCCCATTCCAGTTATTCGTCTGGTAAGCCTTCTCTGAACTCCTCCCAATGCATTTACATCCTTTCTTATAGGAGATCAATACTGTACATAGTAATGCAGATGTGGTCTCACCAATGTGCTGTACAACTGAAGCATAACCTCCCTACACTTGTATTCAATTTCCCTTGCAATAAATGATAGCATTCTATAAGCTTTCCTAATTACTTGCTGTACCGGCATGCTAACCTTTTGTGATTCATGCACTAGGATACCCAGATCCCTCTGAATCTCAGAGCTCTGCAATCTCTCACCATTTAGATAATATGTTTTTTTTTTATTCTTCCTGACAAAATGGACAATTTTGAATTTTCCCACATTTGCCAGATCTTTGCCCGATCACCTAACCTATCTATATCCTTTTGTAGTTTCCTTGTTGCCTCTTCACATCTTACTTTCCTACCTATCTTTTGTATCATCAGGAATGTTAGCAACCTTACCTTCGGTTCTTTCATCCAAATCATTTATATAAATTGGAAAGAGCTGAGGCCCAGCACTGATCCTTGTGGCACACCACTCATTACATCTTGCCAACCAGAAAATGATCTATTTATACCTACCCTCTGTTTCCTGTTAGCTAGCCAATCTTCTATCCAGGCCAATTTGCTATCCCCTACACCATGAGCTTTTATATTCCGCAAAGAAAAGAGGACAAGGTGAGGCTTTTTTAATCACTGTGTTTAATAACCGTTTAATAACATCTCTGCTCCTGCTCCATCCCTTGCAATGAAGTCACGGAGTATAACAGTACAATGGTTGGCAAGCAAACACAGCCATGTGCAATATCCTATGGCTTTATGTGGAAAATGATGAAGGCATCTTAATACAACAATCCTTCAAGGCCATTTTTTTTTTCTATAATGCACTCCTATTAGAATTGTATAGAATTTCTAGCTTAAAAAACAGGCCACTTGGTCTCTGTCAATGTTTATTCTCCAGATGAGCCTCTTCCTACGCCTCTTCATCTAACCTCATCAGCATAACCTTCTATTCACTTCTCCCTTACGCACTTATCTAATTTTCCCTTAAATGTATCAATGCCAGGCACCTCAATAAGGGAGCAAGTTGTGGTGGTAAATTCCACATTCTAGTCCATATCCGGGTAAAGAGGTTTCTGCTGAATTCTCAAACAGATTAATATTTATGGCACCTTGTTTTGGTCTCCCCCACAAGTGGAAACATCTTCACTACATAAATGTTATTAAACATTTTAATAATCTTAAGGGGTGCTATCAGGCCATTCCTCAGCCTTAATTTTACTACAGAAAAGAACTCATCAGTTCAGTCTTTCTTGATTGCATCCTCGATATCCTTTTGAAATTATTTAAACCAGAACTGTTCACAGTACTCCAAGTGTGGCTTAGCCAATGTTCTATATAAGTTTAACATAATTTTTCTGCTTTTCCTAAAATGTACTCCCTTTTTAAAAAAAAAGGCCTCATTGATCTGTGCCATTACATGCAGTGAATTGTGTATCTTTACTCCTAGATTCCTTTGCTCCTTTTCCCCAATTAATTATTTTCCAAGGAGTGTATGGCCTCCTTATTATTTCTGACAAAATTCACCACCTCAGTTACCCATATTGCAATCATTTTGCCAACTACACAGGCATGCTGCAAGTTTATGAATGTTGGTTAATATTTTTGAATCCTCCTTAGTATCAACTAAATTCGCTGACTATTTGGGAGTCTATAATAACACCTAACAATATGGCTGCCCCTTTTTTATTGCTAGGTTTTACCAACAAAGCTTCATTTGATGCCCCCTCCAAGATATCATCTCTCCTTACTGCAATAACTGACTCCTTAACTAATAATGCAATGCCTTCTCCTCTTTTACCCCCTCCCCTGTCTCGCCTGAAGATTTTATATCCTGGAATGTTGAGTTGCCAATCCTGCCCCTCCCTCAACCACATCACAGTGATGGCTACTATATCACAATTTCACGTGTCAATCCTCACCCTTAACTCATCCGTTTCACCTCTAACTCCTGGCATTAAGGTAGAGGCCATCCAGCCTTGCTTTACTCCCTTGAAACTTAATGCAGCTGTACCCTCCTCTGACTTGATTGTTTTACTGTATTATGATGTGTCCCTATTCTGCTAACATCCTGTGTCCCCTCCCCCTGCCGAATTAGTTTAAGCTCCTCTCAACAGCACTAGCAGACCCACCCGCAAGGATGTCAGTCCTGCTCTGGTTCAGATGTAGACCATCTCGCTTGTATAGGTCCCACCTTCCACAGAATTGGTCCCAGTGATCCAGGAAACTAAAACCCTCCCTCCTGCACCAACTCTTAAGCCACATACTCATCTGTGCTATTCTCCTATTTCCAAGCTCGCTAGCACATGGCACTGGGAGTAATCCAGAGATTATAACCCGAGAGGTCTTGCTTTAAAGTCTACTGCCTAACTCCCTGAATTCTTGATGCAAGACCTCATCCCTCTTTCTACCTATGTCATTGGTACCAACATGTACCATGACCTCTGTCACCCTCCCCCTTCAGGATGCCCTGCAGCTGTTCAGTGACATCCTGGACCCTGGCACCAGGGAGGCAACACACCATCCTGGAGTCACGTTGATGGCCACAGTAGTGCCTATCTGTTCCCCATAACATTCAAGGCTATGGGCCAAGTGCTGGTAAATGAGATTAAGTAGGTAGGTCAGGTGTTTCTCACATGTCGGTGCAGATTTGATGGGCCAAAGGGCCTCTTCTGCACAATGTGATTCTGTGATTCTGTAAACGCTCCAATTTGGTGTTGCCCAATTCCCAAGTTCAATTGTTTATTTAAATTGTGAACAAAGTGGTTCCAGTGCCAAGCCTTGTGGAAAACCACTGCCTACCTTTTGCCAGTCCGAGTAACTACTCTTAGGTCCTACTCTATATTCTATTTCGCAATCAGCTTGCTACCCATTCTGCTGCTTGGCCCCTGACTGGATCTCAGCATTAAGCCTGCTATTCCAGCTGCTTGTGAAGGCTTTTTGATAATTTAAATATAGTAAGTACATCTACATTAGCACAGTATACTTTCTGTAACTTCTTCAAAAAATTGAGTAAGGCTGATCAAGCATGATCTTCCCTTTTGAAATCCACACTTTTTGATTTTTGATTTCTAGATGGTTTTCTATTTACGTCTAATGAGTAAAGATTCTATTAACTTTAAGCAGATTGGTTTATAGCTCCCTGGGCTTATTCTATTTCCCGTTTTAAATTGAGATTCATATTACATTACTTGTGTGCCTGACAATTCTCTGGTACTATACCCACTGCTAATGATTTTTTAATAAACATTTAATAGTGCCTTTGCTATCTCTTTAAGTTTTAATATAGACAAGTGCAATATATCTGGTTTAGGCTTTTAATCCGCTATAATTTTGGCTAGTTTATCTCCTCCTTTCTTTCTAAAATTTCTTTATATCTTTTTTGGATCTCTTTGCCTAATGCCGCATTCACCTTATTAGTTTTGCTGGTGAATACTGAGGCTAAGTAATTATTCAGTAATGCTTTCACTGCGATTTTAGCCTGTGTTTCCCTTAGTGGCCCTATTAGCATCATGATTTTGCTTTTATTATTTGTAGCATATGTCAGTGCTTTTTTTATATTCCTTGTTAACTTAATTTTGTAGTTACTCCTTTTGCTAATTGTTTTCAAATTTTGTTCCTAATTTCTTCAAATTGTCATCCTCTCCTTCATTGTCTATGTATTTGTTAAATGCCCTATTCTTTATTTTCAATTTTACCCATGCTGTATCTTTCTTCATCCAGTATTCCATTACTGGTTAGGTTTCTCTTGAACTCTATTAATCACATTTTCATATATTTTCTATTGGTGTTCTCTCTCTGTCAATTATTTTCACAGTTGCTTTTCTCTAGATCCATTCTTATTCTTAAATTAGTCTTTTCCCCCCAATCTTTCACTTTGGTCTTTGTCTTATTTAAATGTTTTTCAGTCGTTATCTTAAACCTTATTATGGTTTGTCACATCCTGAGGATCCCTATGGTTTGTTACACTAATTCTCGGCTAGCACCATGAGCCTTATTGTACCTTCTCTCTGCAGGAGTCTGAGACCGCTGCATGGGCGTCATCAGCCACATCCTTTGCGGGTACCCTTTATCACTGAGGAGCCAGCCCTGGATCCTGTGTGGTCCCTTGAAGATGTCTGATCCGATCTACTCAAGATGCATGAATCATGGACGCTTCCTGGGTATCTGGTGCAAACCTGCGTGATAAGTTTCTTATGGTCACAGGCCAGCTGTACATTGAGTGAGTGGTAACCTTTCCTGTTTATGTGTTGGACTGCCTGTTGCCAGGGAGCTTTTATAGCCACATGAGTGTAGTCACTGGCACCCTGCACCTGTGGGAATGCGGAAATCTCAGCAAAACCCAGTGCTCTGGCATCCTGGCTTGCTTGGTCTCTGTCAAAGTTGACATAATTGTGGGCCTTGGCAGAAAGGGAGCCTGTGACCTCATGAATGCATTTGTGTGTGGTCACTTGAGAGATCTCACAGAGGACCCTGGTGGAGCTCTGGAAGGAGCCACTGACATAGAAGCTGTTTTCAGCCCAGGTGCTGGGAGCCACATTCACTGCACCCTAATACTACACTCTTTGGAATAAACATGAAGGCAAATGTTTAGTCAGGAAATGAGATTATTTGAGGGGGGGGTCTGAGACTTTTTTTCTGTGAAACATCCAGCACCACGATTCAAACACACTTTTGAAGTTTGCTCAGTTGCTCAATTGCCCTGGAATTTGTTATTACTCTGGGAAATTTCCATGCTGTGAACAAGGGATTAAAAGGAAATTGATTAGCGCCACTTTGCAGGATTAGTCTTGCATGAATGTGCATCATTGTTTCACTTTCCTGATTTCCTGCATTGTCATTGAAAGGCTCCTAACATATCTAAACTGTGCCTCTCTCCTCATTTGGGAATGCACAGTTCAGTTCTGTGTCCCTTTAGTCAGTCCCCCGAGTACATGCACCTGCCCTCCAATCTGCTCGCAGTGCCCTCACCAGCAGAGCCTCTTCTCATTTTAATTTTGCACTGCACCATCACTGTAGGTTGGAAGATGGTGCTGCAGAACTGCCAGACCAGTTTGGACCCTCCCTGTTTGAGTATGGAAACCCCTTCCATCACCTCTGAGGAACTTAATGTTCATGTTTCCCTCCCTCACAGGCCTCTCAATCCTCCTCCTGTACTCCTTGATCCCATCAGTTTGAGGTACATATCTGTTTGCTAGCCCCTGAACATTTTGAAGTGGATGTGCCTATGCCCTGTTTGGACTTCACCCCTCCACATTCGAGGCCAATTACACAGTTAACCACACACACCCTCGGATACCCCCACAATGCCTTTTTCCCATTTGTCGGCTGCAGGTGCCTCCCCTGACAATGCGCCAGCTGCGGCCCATTATGATTCCAGAAGCCCCACCAACCGAGGCGTGTGACATTACAACGACACCCTGCACACAACTTGCTGGGCACGACTGATACTGGACTGACATGCCCTCCCCCTCCCTGGACTGGGACAAGGACAGTCTTTGCAAATTCAACAACGTAAACTGAAGCACTTCTTCACTCAGCGATCCTCCCATTCTGGGCCCAAGTGGTTTATGTCAATCTGTAACATACTCGGTTCTCATCCTGGTAATGAGAATGCTAACCCTCTCCATCCTCTCTCCAGTCATGTGTCTGAGTGCAACCTTCCACACTCAAATCCCTATGATGAGATGTAAAACGCAGCCCACCATTGACGGCTGGAGCGCGCAATCGCAACCTGGTTTTACGACACTGTAAAACTGATTTTTGGCCTTCTCTCTCTTCTTCCACTCCTGCCTGCCAAGGCATCCACCACGAGCGGGAGTGGAAAATCCCTGCATGAAACAAGAGTTTTTCCCAATAAGTCAAATTGCACTTTTTCTTGATATATGGACTCCTGGGGATTTTGCAATGTTTTGGGGCTACAATCTAAGGTTACACTCAACAAGTTATTCAATAAGTTAAACTCCATTTTAGTTACAGAATTTTGCTGGTGTTTTGAAGATCATATTCAGCAATCCTGTCTATTTTTACATCGAAAATTGATGATATTTTTCTTTGTCAAGTAGCTTTGATGAACCAGTATTTTTTCCCTGCCCATCATTTTTTTATGTTCATATGATTGCTAAAACACTTGCTTTCAGTTTGACAAATATTAAATGTGATGACAACGTCACATGATAAAAATGAAATCATCAGTGCAGCATGTGACGCCAGCATGGCACTTGTTTCTATCGGCCGGCCTTGTGGCGTTAACCTGCCCAATCCATTTTCTTCAGCCCATATTACAAGGATGTTCAATCCAGAATCAAACCTGCTTCAAGCTGAAAGTATTCAAATAGTTGCTCAGCTCTACAGACAAAAACGCTGGACTGACTTCAAGACTCCTCCCAGTTCGATGCTAAATGCGACCGTCTGCAATTTTTTTCAGAAGTTTCAGCTGACTGTCAAAAGTTTTGTCTGTCAGAATCAGCCCCTTGAATCACTTGTAATAAGGTTCGTGAGGCAATCTGATGTCCTAACTATTCTGTTATTGTTAAACCTGTTACCGTTATATTCTCTTCAGGAAATCAGGAGCCATTTAAAGCATTTACTTTTCCAGGTTGTTCTTCAGATACATTTTTCCATAGATTCAGGAATCATTAGACACTAAATCATTGGGAAAATTATTTGCTGAAGTAAATTTATTGAAATAATTGAGGTGTGTTGAAGAAATATTTCCATAATACATTTGACTCATTACGCTACGGGCAGAGCTAAATCTGCTTCCATAATGGAAACAGATTTCAAGTTGCCGTTAAGGTTTTACTATTTTCACCATAGAATAAAGTTGTGTCACAGCCTTCAGGACAATCAGTAATTACTTTTATTTTTTCTCTTTGATTCAAATAATTTTCTTTTGTTAATTTAAGTTTTACAGGAATATTCATCAAGTATGGAATCTAAACTGAATATATAGTCTGCATTCCTTATCATTATTCTGCATGCTTCATTACATTAATTAAATGCATTTCTTATATGAATCTTAATGCAGATGCTAACTCACTCAGTTAGGGTCCAGTGGAGTTTCATACAAATGATTTTGCATGTTATTGCACTCCGTGTGTTCATGCCGAATGAAAGATCTAAATGACGCGCGATGACGTTGGGACACCTGCCTGAGGTCAATCGCGTCATTTTGCGCATCGGCGTGTCGGCCCATCCCTGCACATCGCCGGCAATATTCTGGCCCAAGAATATATACCAGCACCAGCTAATGAATCATCGTGACTCCTCTGAATGGATTGTTGGGGAGTCAGATCAAATACAAGCTGTTATCTAGCTTTGCATATTTGGTGTTGTACAGTTTATTGACTTAAATACATTTTGATACGAAATTCTCTGTATTGAATATAATTATGTATGCACAGATTGTCCAATTCTTCTAAGAACAATCATATATTTATAGAGCGACAGGAAATGCTAGACTGCTATGTTTGGTGATAAAAGCCATATTTTCAAGCTCTGGTTTCAAGGTCTAAAAGATACTTCAGCCACTGAATTGTTTTCTTAACCATGTTCAACATATGGAAGCATTCCAGGCCCAGTGATTGCCCTATCCTTGAGTATATTTATCGCAAAAGTTCAATTTTCTATATAATTGTCAGTCAATCTTCTTCAAGGAATAGTTCAACAATCCAAAGCAGACATAAATACACCAAATATGCAATTTCTGAATCTACAGGTTGTACTTCAATACTGACCCTTGGAAATACTGAGAAGGTTGCAGCAGTGACTGAAAGGCCAATCACTTCATGGTGGCCTTTAGATAAAATATATTTTCAAACTTGCTTCTAGATAGTAGTGGTCGTAAGTTTGAAAGGTGCTATCGAAGGAGCTTTGGTAAATTCCTGCAGTGCATCTTGTAGATGGCACACACTGCTGCCATTGTGCATCGGTGGTGGAGGGAGTAAACGTTTGTGGATGTGGTGCCAATCAAGCAGGCTGCTTTGGCCTGGAGAGTGTCAAGCTTCTTGAGTGTTGTGGGGGCTGCACTCATCCAGGCACATGGGGGGGTTTTCCAACACACTCTTGGCTGGTGCTTTGTAGATGGTGGACAGGCTTTGGGGAGTCAGGAGGTGAGTTACTCGCCACAGGATTCCTAGCCTCTGACCTGCTCTTGTAGCCACAGCATTTATATGGCTAGTCCAGTTCAGTTTCTAATTAATGGTAACCCCCAGGATGTTGATAGTGGGGGTTACAGTGATGGTGAACCCATTGAATGTCAAGGGGTGATGGTTAGATTCTCTCTTGTTGGAGACGGTCATTACCTAGCACTTGTGTGGAGCAAATGTTACTTGCCACTTGTCAGCCCAAGCCTGGATATTGTCTAGGTCTTGCTGCATTTGGACATGGGCTGCTTTAGTATCTGAGGAGTTGCAAATGGTGCTGAACATTGTGCAATCATCAGCGAACATCCCCGCTTCTGACCTTATGATGGAAGGAAGGTCATTGACAAAGCAGCTAAAGATGGTTGAGCCGAGGACACTATCCTTAGGAACTCCTGCAGTGATGTCCTGGAGCTGAGATGACTGACCTCCAACAACCACAACCATCTTCCTTTGTGCTAGGTATGACTCCAACCAGTGAAGAGATTTCCCCCTGATTCTCATTGACTCCAGTTTTGCTAGGGGTCCTTGATGCCACACTCGGTCAAATGTTGCCTTGATGTCAAGGGCAGTCACTCTTACCTCGCCTTGGGAGTTCAGCTCTTTTGTTCATGTTTGAACCAAGGTTGTAATCAGGTCGGGAACTAAGTGGCCCTGGTGGAACCCAAACTGGGCGGCAGTGAGCACGTTATTGCAAAGCAAATGCAGCTGGCTAGCACTGTTGATGACCCCATCCATTACTTTACTGATGATAGAGAGCAGACTGATGGGGCGGTTAATGGCTGGGTTGCATTTGTCCTGCTTTTTGTGTACAGGACATACCTGGGAAAGTTTCCACATAGCTGGTTAAATGCCAGTGTTGTAGCTGTACTGGAACAGCTTGGCTAGGGGCGTGGCAAGTTCTGAAGCACAAGTCTTCAGTACTATCGCTGGAATATTGTCAGGCCCCATAGCCTTTGCAGTATCCGGTGCCTTCAGCCACTTCCTGATTTCATGTGAAGTGAATTGATTTGGTTGAAGACTGGCATCTGTGATGCTGGGGGACCTCCGCAGGAGGTCAAGATGAATCATTGACCGGCACTTTTGGCTAAAGATTGTAGCAAATGCTTCAGCCTTATCTTTTGCACTGATGTTTGAAGGGGATATTTGTGGAGCCTCCTCCTCCAATGAGTTGTTCTTGTAGGTTTAAAATGCAAAAGATTAAATTTTAACTACCTGCTACATTGAATGAAACACAGAATTATAGAATGATAGAGCACAGAAGGAGGCCACTTCTGTCTCAACAAAATTTGAGATGTGTATCTCCTGATGTTAGAGATTTTTAGCAGTTTTGAATGGATCAACACACTCATGTTAGAAGTGGAGATTATAAATTCCTGACATCAAGTTTTAGCATCAGAATAGGATGGCAAAATCTGCCAGAGAAACACCAATTAGCTCCTTAACTGAGATTGATCTCGTTAACGCAGGCTGCATTTCTACAATTAAGAGCTGACAACAATAAATCAATTTCAAGAGTTAGCATTGACAGTACAATGTTTTGTGAAATTTGGCAAAACCTGAGTTATCTGAATTTTGCATGTAGCTGCCAACATCCAGTCAGATAAGGAGCAGAATGAATGGGAGATCCTTTTATGAGTTCTTGGGATGTGGGCGTTGCTGGCTAGGCTGGCATTTATTGCCCATCCCTAATTGCCCTTGAGAACTGAGTGACTTGTTAGAACATCTCTAACGGCAGTTAAGAGTTAACTACATTGCTGTGGGTCTGGAGTCACATCTAGGCCAGACCAGGTAAGAACAGCAGATTTCCTTTCCTAAAGGACATTAATGAAGCAGATGGATTTTTACAACAATCAGCAATGGTTTCAGACTTCTAATTCCAGACTTTTATTAAATTCAAATTTCATCATCTGCCATACTGGGATTTGAAGAGAAGATTTCTTAGAAATGTTCAAAATCATGAAGGGTTTTGATAAGTTAAGTAGTTTTGTAAAATTTGTCTTTCTTAAGTATTTTTCTTCTCTCTGTCTTACAAATTCATTTAGGATCATGCTTACTATGTTATCAGTATTTAGTTACCAGCATGATGAGAGCATTACTTTGGGTCTCTGAATTGCTAGTCTAGTGACAATACCAGTATGCCACCACCTCCCCAGGATGGTGCACAGGAGCATAACTCTCAAAAGAAGCCCACAAAGGGGCTTTCTGGCTGCTTTATTATTCTTGGAAGGGGTTTATCTAACTGCAAACTTGGATGGTTCACACAGAAACAATACTCCCTGATGGTGGAATGTCAAGTTGAGAAGTGCTTCAAATGTCCATAGTGAGATGCTCCCTGCCTTCCATTAAGTACAAACATGCCATGTAATGAGTCATATAGGATAGATTGCCCCTGAATCACCCTGTTTAGATAAATGTTGATGGCCATTTCCTCATGGTTGCCGCTGATTAGTCTGGTGCTGATTCTCCACCACCATCAGTTTCAAATTGAAAACAAGCTGCTCTCTGTCATTACTATTACCTATATTTGGAGCTAAAAATGAAGTCACTGACTGCATAGCCCAAACCACTTTCAACCAGCCTTTAGCTCCTCTCTCTTTGGTGAGTACTCCTGTGTTGATTTCTGGGTCAGTAGTTGTGCATGTATAATTGTCTCCTTATTCATGGAGTGACATACTGCAGCTAAGGTGCAGAGAATGTTAAGAGAAGATTTCTTAGAAATGTTCAAAATCATGAAGGGTTTTGATAAGTTAAGTAGTTTTGTAAAATTTGTCTTTCTTAAGTATTTCTCTTCGCTCTGTCTTACAAATTTATTTAGGATCAAGCTTACTATATTATCAGTATTTATTTACCAGCATGATGAACAGAAGCTCTAAAACATACCCATTGGTTTTCAGCTGAGATTTTATAAAGTACTATCCCCAAGCTGATTTGTTAAAGATCTTTTCTTTTGCCATGACATTGACCTTCTTTAAAGATTATAAAGTTGAGTACTGGTTTATCCCAGACTGTGGGCAGAATCATAATGAATGGTGGGGCAAAGTTAATAAATTTTTCCAGGTCCTGACGATTGCTTCCAATCTCCACCCCTCCATCATTTTCACATAGTTCATCTCTGACACTTCCCTTCCCTTCCTTAACCTCTCTGTCTCAATTAATGATGATAGACTGTCCACCAATATCCATTACAAGCCTACTGACTCCCACAGCTACCTCGACTACAGCTCCTCACACCCTGCTTCCTGTAAGGACTCCATCCCATTTTCTCAGTTCTTTCACCCTCCATCGCATCTGTTCTGATGATGCCACTTTCAAAAACAGTTCCTCTGACATGTCATCCTTCTTCCTTAACCGAGGTTTTCCACCCACGGTGGTTGACAGGGCCCTCCATCGTGTCCGGCCCATCTCCAGCGCATCCGCCCTCACGCCTTCTCCTCCCTCCCAGAAACATGAGAGGGTCCCCCTTGTCCTCAGTTATCACCCCACCAGCCTCCGCATTCAAAGGCTCATCCTCTGCCATTTCCGCCAACTCCAGCATGATGCCACCACCAAACACATCTTCCCTTCACCACCCCTGGTGGCATTCCATAGGGATCATTCCTTCCGTGACACCCTGGTCCACTCCTCCATCACTGTCTACTCCTCAACCCCCTCCCACAGCACCCATCCATGCGACCGCAGAAGATGCAACACCTGCCCCTTCACTTTCTCTCTCCTCACCGTCCAAGGGCCCACACACTCCTTTCAAGTGAAGCAGCTTTTCACTTGCACTTCCTTCAACTTAGTCTACTGCATTCATTGCTCCCAATGCGGTTTCCTCTACATTGGAGAGACCAAATGCAGACTGGGTGACCGCTTTGCAGAACACCTTCGGTCTGTCCGCAAGCATTACCCAGACCTCCCTGTCACTTGCCATTTCAACACTCCACCCTGCTCTCTTGGCTGTCCTTGGCTTGCTGCAGTGTTTCAGTGAAGCTCAACACAAACTGGAGGAACAGCACCTCATCTTCCGACTAGGCACTTTACAGCCTTCCGGACTGAATATTGAATTCAACAATTTTAGATCTTGAACTATCTCCTCCATGCCCACCCCCTCCTGTTTTTTCCCCCTCCTTTTTGTTTTTTTCCAATAATTTATATAGATTTTTTTTCCCACCTATTTCCACTATTTTTAAATGTATTTCCACCCATTGTTTATTTCTACCTTTTAGTATTCCCCCACCCCCACTAGAGCTATCTGTACCTTATCTGTCCTGTCTTCTACTCTTAATTAGCACATTCCTTTAGATAACATCACCACCTTCAACACCTCTTTTTTCTTTTGTCTGTGACATCTTTTGGTTATCTCTACCTATTACTGGCTGCTTGTCCCAACAACCGCACCACCACACCGCCCCCCCCCCCACCCCCTTAAACCAGCTTATATTTCATCCCTTTCCTATTTTTACTTAGTTCTATTGAAGGGTCATGAGGACTCGAAACGTCAACTGTGCTCTCCTCCGCCGATGCTGCCAGACCTGCTGAGTTTTTCCAGATATTTCTGTTTCTGTTTTTGTTTTTGAGCTTTTACCATGTTGGGACTAAAATGTTTTAACTGGTGCTCATGGAATCCTGTTGTGTGCAACATTGTTACCATATTTCAAAGTAATTTATTGTATCTGAAGCATTTTGAAATGTTTCTGAAATGTGTGGAAGTGAATGTCTGTTTTTATTTTCTCTCTTGGCAGAGCTGCAGAAAATTCAATTCTGTCTGCCTCTCTACTGCATGACTGACTACCAAACATGACCAAACATGACACTCAGGATTGAAATCCAAAAAACATTGTCATTGAAGCCCCAAGTAAATTAACAACATAGCTAGCTCAAAAAAGGCAATCATTGAACAACTGAACAATCCGTGACTTAGGAGCCAATCTCCAACCCATCCTGCCAGCCACTAAAGTTGTGTGGCAAAAGGTGAGTAAAGGAGAGATAGTATTATTTGCTTTAATTTTGACAGCTTACATTCATATTCATTTGAGTATGCTATGCACTCAAAGTATGTTTTGACCACACTGCCTTTGGGAAGAGTAATTAATGTATTCGGGTTCATTGATTAATATGTTTGCTCTTAATTACTGGAAACTACTTGGACCAAGGAATAACTTTGGCTATCAGTAGTCCTTCTGTTTGGGATCACTGGACTGCCCAAACATGGCCCATTTATTTCCGGATTCTTACTTTTCCTGTGAAGATAAAAGTTTAAAACAACTAATATAAGATGGTGAATATCACAGCCTTTCAAAAGGAGTACCTGCTCTTTTGTACTCTCTTGCAGTTTCAAATTAAAGGGTTTGATAGGGTAGATGGAGATAAACTGTCTCTACTGGTGCATGAGTCCAGAACAAGTGGGCATAATATTAATATTAAAGCTAGGCTGCTCAGAGGAGTTGTCAGGAAGCACTTCTTCACACAAAGGTGTTATGGAAGTCTTGGAACTTCCACCCCCCAAAAAAACGGTTGAGGCAGCAGGTCAATTGAAAATTTCAAAACTGATTTTGATATATTTTTGTTGGTCAAGATTTTAAGTATTACTGAGTCAAGGCAGGTAGACTGTTACAATAATGATCAACCATGGCCTAATTGAATAATGGGAAAAGGGGCTGATTGGCCTACTTATGCTCCTATGTTTCAATGAATGCCTTGAGAAATACTTAGCATGTTCATCATCATCTGTTAACAAAGGTGAATATCACACTAGCCTAATAACCAAAATGATCTTTTGCTTTAGGCAGACCAGAGTAAAAGGGAACTTGCCTCAGCACAAAATCCAATTCACAAGATGGCAAGAGGCTATTTGATGACTTTTTCACCATGTTCTATAGCACATTTCAAAAACACAACTTGGAGGGAGAACGTTAGCAGCTCTTCAGTTTAATGATGTGGAGAGAACAATGCTGCCTGGGAGTTTTTGTTTACATGTGCTACGTGCAAGAAGTAAATGAAACGAAAGGCTACAATCAGCTGTGGTCTTAGCGACAGCTACGCCCATAACACTGACCATCAGCTGTAATCACAAAGAAAACCAAGTTTCCTTATTTTGCTATATCTCAGTTAAGTATAGCCAATTAAGAGGTTGAGCTTATTTTAATTTAATTTTGTTAGATTTATTTTCTGAAGCAATTTATTTTCAGAAACAGTTTCAGGATTAAAGAAAATTACAGTGCTTCTTTGCATTTTTGTACAAGCAGAGTGGTGCTTTTTTAAAGAGATACACCAGCAGGTTCTATAATGTCAATGTGAAATGGATTGTGAAAGTATTTGAAAGTTTCTCATTTTGGATTGGTTTGTGTTTACATGAAAATCCATCCAATGGGATTGAGCTCCAATCTACTGCACTTAGTTTTAATTATCATACAGCCGTTCTAGTTAAGTGATATATAGTTGAACTGCACTCTCTGACCTGGCATGTGACACTACTTTCATCTTAATGCATATTGGATTGTTCAATGGAAACAAAACGGAAATAGTGAGAGAGCTAACTTGAAATGCCTTTAAATAGATTTAAGGGAAAATCCAATTGAAGGATTTCAACAATGAGCAAAAATGGCTGGAATCTTGCTACAATGAGACATGAAGAGCAGGAGGCCATTCAGCCCTTCCAGCCTGTTCCACCTCAGAAGCAGGTCAGATATGTGCCTCAACTCCATTTATGTGCCTTTTTTCCATATCTTGAGGAACTCTTACCTAGTCAAACGTCTATCAATTTCATTGTTGAAATTTTAAACTGATTCAACATCTGCAGACTTTGGGGTGGGGGTGGGGGGTGGGTCAAGAGCTCTAGATCTCCACTGCCTTTCGTTTGAAGAAGTGGTTCTTAACTTCACTCCAAATTGGCCTAACTTGAATTTTAAGATCATGCCTTTTTCTTCTAGATTCCTTCACCAGAGCTAAGATTCTTTGTATCTACTTTTTCAAATCCTATTATTTTAAATTACCTTCCAAACTCAAGGAAATACAAACCAAGTTTATACAATCTGCCCCATAATTTAGTTCTGGTATGATTCTGGTGAATTTGCACTGTAAGGCCAATGTATCTTTCCTGAAGCTCAATGTCCAAAGTTGAACACAATACTCCCGATAGGGAGATCAAGGTTCTGTGTGACTTTCTTACTCAGAGTCTCAGACGTTGCCCTTCATAAACTCTAAAACTCTACCTTTTATACCGGACCTAGTGCTATTTCCCATTCCCATCCTCATTAAGCATGTCCCCTTAAAAGGCCAATATTAAAATACTCATCCAAGTGTTTAAATCCCTCCATAATCTCACTCCTGCCTGTCTTGGAAACTTCCTTGAGCAGTCCCCCAATCTCACCTCCCAACCCCACCACCGCCAACCCATATTTTGCATTCCTCTGTCTCTGGCCTCTTGCATCCCTTCTCACTATAACCGACCATTGGCAATCTTGCACTCAGCCATATAGGTCCTAAAGTCTGGAATTCTTTCCCTTAGTCCCTCTGCTTCCAGACTTCTCCCTCCTTTAACAGCGTCCTTAAAACTCACCTCTTGGACCAACCCTTTCCTCACTCCTTGTAGTTCTTTCTTTGGATTGGCTTCTGTTTTCCTAACATGGGCGTGAGGTGCCTTGGGATATTTTTCTGCATTAAAGATGCTATGTAAATCCAAGTGGTTGTTTACAAACAAGGAATAATCTCACATTTTATAATGTCCACCTGGATAAAAGAACTTTTTTGCCTTATGTCGAAGAGTATGCAGTGTTTAATGTTGTTGCTAGAGATTTCTGTTCTTACTTCTGCACTCTCACCTCTGGAGTCCTTCAAGGATCTGCCCTTGGGCTTCTCCTATTTCTCATCGACATGCTGTTACTCAGTGACTTATCTCAAAATACAACATCAGATTCTATATATATAAGTTGCCGATACCTGGCTCTACCTCAACGCCACCTCTCTCATCTCCTCTACTGCCTCGGATTAGTCACACTGCTGGTTTCAAATTCAGTATTGGATGAGCAGAAATATTTTGCAATTATTGGGAAGATTGAAGCCATTACCTTCAGTCCCAGCTACAAACCGCTATCTATTGACTCCATCCTTCTCCATGATCATTATCTGATGCTGAAACAAACCATGTGCAATCTTGATGTACTGTTTGACCCTGAGCTGCAGAGCTTCTGACCAAATACCCTCTCCATCACCACCCCTGTAACGTCGCTTGTCTTTACTCCTGCCTCAGCTCACTTGCTGCTGAAAACACTCTCACACCTTTTTTTACCTCTCGGCTGAATTGTTCTAACTTTCTCTTGATCAGTCTCCCACCTTGCATCCTCCATAAACTTGAGCTCAGCCAAAACTCTGCTGCCTGTATCCTAACTCACACCAAGTCTCGTTTACCATTCATCCCTGTACTTGTTGAATTACATTGACTCCTGGTCTAGCAATGCCTCAATTTTAAAAGTCGCATTCTTGATTTCAATTCCCTCCAGGAGCCTCCTTATCTCTGTACTATTTCCAGTTCTGAAACCCTCTGAAATCTCTGCACCACTCCACTTCTGATCTCTTGCGCGTTCCTGATTTTCATCACACCACCACATGACCTAATAGCCCTTTATGTAACTCAGTTCCAAATTTTGTTTGATCATTATTCCTGTGAAATGCCTTAGGATGTTTTCTCATGTTCAAGGAGGCATGTAAATATAAGTTGTTCCTTTTCTTGCTGTTGTGATCATATAATTCCACCTGTATCCACAAGATGGAGCTTTGTCTTAGAGGTAATAATGCTACCATTCATTTCGTAAATTCATAGCTAACAGACCTGAACAAGTTAGAACATGTCCTGCTGAATGACTATATTAAAGGAGGGCTTTGTGTTATTTAAACTCAGTTCTACATACAATTACTATGCAACTACATGTTTCATGGGTCAGTGAAGGGAAACTCAAACCCCAGAATGTGATATCTCTACAAAATGAATTCTATTTCCAAAGATAATGTTAATTGGCCTTATTAAACTTGAATCTACAGCAAGCTCACAGCAAAGTTACATTCATTAAAGATATGACAGCAAATGCTTCTTGTCAATGCAAGGACTCTTTCTGTCTACCTTAATGATCTAGCATTTTTCTTAACTAATGAAAGATGCAATACCTCGGCAGTATGTTTAGACATCCCTCTCTTATTCATTTCATTTGATGGATACATGAACTGGGAATTAATTCCTCCATGTACTGAGAGTTCTCTTTACTGGGCATTGAAAGAAAGCATGCATTATTCCATGCTTTAAATAAACTAAATACATCATTACAGGAAAATTTCAACAAAATCTACAGAAAATTATAGACAGCAATTTTAAGGAATCTGCATTTTTAGGCAACAGCAAATCTAGAATTATTTGGAATGCTTTGCATGTGCATATTGTTAACTTGACACAATATTAATTTCCACCAAAGGGGAAGAATCACATTTGTGATTTTTTGAAAACTGAATAGAGACAAACTTTTAGCACTTATTCTTTATATTCAATATGTTACATGATTTGCTTCTGTGTTACTGCTGCTTATTCCAGATTTGTAAAAGAATTTGTTTGGTTGGGCTTAAGAACATTGAATACAAGTGAACGTTATCCTTTTATGTTCCCTATTTTATATTGATTTTTACAAGATTATTGTCAAAGCAAATTTGGAAGTAAACCTTTTCTGAGCATCTTCAAGAAGCTTGGTTATTTCCTTCATTTCAGCTCTCCGTAAAGCAATAATCCACTTAATATCTGGGGAAGCAGTTCTCGTATTTGACTCCAATATTTATAGGGAGTTAGGGGACATATGGGAGAGGCTGGAAATGGCTGAAGACCATGGCAAGGCTGGGGCCACGGAGATCCTGCTGTATTTAACAGCAAGGAAGTAATTAACTATAGTCCACAAAGGACCATAGGTATCTTTCTACACAGGCGGACAATTGGTTATATATAGCTTGAAGGGCACCAATCTGCAAGCATGGGGCAAGGCGAAGAGGCAGGTCTCCAGGACCTATCACAGCCAGTACTGGGGTGAGCCGTTAGCATCATTCTGCATCACACTCTAGCCAACTGAACTAATGGCCCCCACCAATTTAGTAGCAGGAGCTCATTATCATTGTTTTCTTCTGTTTCTTGCTGGGTAACCAGCCAAATTGGCAGCCTAGCCAGTTGGTGGGAAAACCAGTGCCCGGAAGCCACAGCGGGAAAACTCGGGGATGGTTCCCAGCAACTGGGAATAGGGAAATTTGATAATGAGGGCTGGCGGTAGGGTGGGGTGAGGCGGTGGGGGGTGGTTTGTGGGATTAGGATTGACTGATAGATAGATAGAGAGAGAGAGAGACCATTGGGTCTGAAGAGTGAGAGATCATCAGTGGGGAGAGAGATTCCATAATCAACAGTTGAAAGGCTGAAGGTTTCTTTGAAGAACTAGGTCTCCATGAAATACCAAAAGTATACTTTATTCATAAAATTTATGAGTATATTACTTGAACATTTAAAGTTGACATTACATAAGGTGCAATCCAAATGCTTTTTTGCAATACTGAATGTTAGTCACTACATTTACAATTACAGTTAATATTTACCATATTCATTAGATATTGAACATACAGCCCGAAGAGCTTTTCACAGTTTCCAGCCTCTGGGTGTTATACATGGCTGAAGGGCCTTAGACAGTGGCCTTTCCCAACTGCACCTTTGCGGCAGCTGCCCCAAGCTTTAGTGCATCCTCAGCATGTTGTCCTGGACCTTGGGATGTGCCAGTCTGCAAAGCTGGGTCAAGGACCATTCTTTGCACTGGAAGACCAGCAAGTTTTGGACAGACCATTGAGCATCAAGGTCATGCCAAATGAGTTGTGCACAGAGCTGCAATGAAAATGATGTATCCCTTTAGAAGCTCAAAGCTAGAGGACAGTTATGACAGCAAAGTAAATGTTGCTTTAAAATTGAGGCTTAGTTTGAAGTGTCATTCCGCTGATTATCACCAGACATTTAATAAGTGACATCCAAAAAAACATGAAAGGCATAGAATCTACTATTTAACTGTTCACCTTTTTGTTGTATTTATTACTGATGCTCAGAAATATACATGGGTAAGAAATTTGTTTTGGGTGGCTGCATGGTGGAAAAGAAATATGCAAAATATGATGCGAATGAAAGATTTGTTTCTGCCGATTCTTGCTTCCTTCCAAGAATTTCTACCCTACAGTGCATGAATACCTGGTCTGATTCAGCACAGCGGTGAAATGTTTGCTTTGTTTACACTGTCAGGTATCATTTTTATATTATATCAATGCTGTGCAGCATGATGTTTATTGTGCGTTCTCCCATCAGCTTCACACTTACACTAAACTTGTGAAGTTAAATCAGGTCTGAAGACCCAAATTAACTATGACACAAAGCAGAGTGAAACTAGCTCTTAACTACAGGGAATCCCACTTTACTCGAGTCTGGTGACAAATCAATTGCTAATTCCAGATTCAGGCTACATCCAAACTATAACTGCAGCGTGACTGAAAACTGCTTTGATCTGATGCTACAGTTGCAATGTAAATCCTTTGATATGCACTGGTGGCAGTGAGGTTCCTCACTATCATGGTGTACCTGCAAAAATGTTCCCTATTAATGAATTGAATGAAGCCAGTTATGAACACACATAAGGGGCATTCTGAGTGCAGCATATCCTTGGGTAGGAGACGATGCAGGAAATCAGATTGTGTCAGACATGCAAGAACAGGCAGGCCCAAGGTCCAATCAACAATGGGTCCAAGCCTCATTTAAATTGACTTTTTAAATTAAGCTTTTTATTTTTAAAAAGTTTATAACATTATTTTTTCAGGGACTGAGACTCCATACATTTAAAATTACTTTTTCTGGACCAGAGAAGTTGTTCATTAATAATTATCACATTGCACCATTCAAAACTCACATATTCTTGACTGTACAGGGTCTAACTTTTTCATTTGTATTTCGAGTGAGACTACTTCACACCATGACAGTGATCCTTGTCAAATTCCATCAACGAAGACTGCAACCCAGTGGAGAAGCAGGGAATTACTGACAGCAGCTTCCATTTTTGTGGTTTCCACTGTGTGTGTGTGTGAATGTTAAAAGCTGCTGTTAGTTTATGCAGAGATAACTGTGAATGCTGACAGGCTCCCTGTTATTAGTATAGCAAATTCTAAACCAATATAAAAACAGATTGGGCACAGGTCATCCCAAATTGATATGCTGTATACCCATTTTATGTTTGAAATTCTACCCCCATTTCTCTTTTGCACCAATGTGCAATGAGTTGTAAAACTGTGATTAACATATTTACAAAGGAGCCAAAAGGAAATTCTCATTACAAATGTCGTCTACTCAAAATAATTAGTAGAAATATTCTATTCATGCAACTTGCAGAAGTGAAACATTTATAAATTACTGAGTCATTGTAACTTGTGGAAAAAAAATCACACCTGCCACTTGGAGTGGCTTGTGATCCTGAGCCTGTGATAAGAAAGAGGCCATGAATAGGACATCAGATTAGAGAAGAGGAACTGTTCCACTAAAGGAAATTGAAATGTAGTCAGGCCACTCTTTGTGTTTCCTTTGTTTGTTTTTATCCTCTTTAGCCGTTTTTTCATTGTATTTAGATACTTCAGTATACAGCTGCACACAGGAGTTGCAATTAAAATTTAAACAAGAGTAATTGAAAGCAAACAACAAAGAGCTTTGCTTCTCTTTGTAAAGCTTAGATAACAAATCTGAACCTCTGGTGGTTTTCTGGAAATAAACTGGCTGTCAGACAGGCAGAGTACATTCTGCACTGTACTATGACACTTTCTATTTTCCTCCTCCCTCCCATTTCTAAAACAGAGTCACTGTAGAAGGGTCAAGTTAGCAAGATGAATGTTAATGTCATTTCCACAGATTCTATTACTTAAAAGTTCAATGTGTCCATAAGTAAGATGTGTTTGTTTTTTTAGAAAGGGCCTACAAGCAAAATGGGACTGTAAAGTAACCACTTGCTGGAAAATCCCTACGTGGGATTACTTGACCAACTAGTTCAGAGAGAATGGAATGTCACACCTAAAAGGTGTCACACGGCCAGAGGCACTTCAAAGGAAAAGATACAATGCAAACTGAACTGTAAGCTCCTGTGGTTGTGGAGATAATGGAAAATGATTACCATCTCAGTTGAAACCATCCCCCCACTATCCTCCATTGACTTATATCCCAGACTGTGAACAAGAACTGAGTTGAAAAGAAAACAGATCTAGGCGAAAGACATGTTAGTTTTTCCCTTCCAGGAATACACAAGGAAAGGGCTTTAAAAAAGCCAAATACACCCCTAGTTCCGTGTGCTAACCTAGGATTTTGTTCTGATGTGTGTGCTGTGAAGGTCACAGCTGAAGAATACCTGCACATGCAGGTAAAAAGTCTCTCTGATTGCTGGAAGCAAGTCACAAGTCAGCAAAGCCACAATCAAAAAGGAAACAGGACAAATCCTTTCAGCTAACCTGCAGGACCAAGAATCTCCAACTCAACTGCCAAAGTCAGCACTTTAGGAATTAGGTATATAGGAATATAGGGATGGAGGAGGAATACCACATCTTGGATTACCCATGCACCATATCAATAAGAGCACACACATGCAGGAATTAATGGTACTAAGAAGTTGATTGAGGCACCTTGGGGCATTTAGCAGTCATATGCAGCAATTTAGTAGACTCATTGAATCTCAGCAAAAATGGAAGTCACTTACCCCATTTTTGGAGAGAGTAGAAAAATCAGGCCCTCCTGTAGGACAAAGTGTGCCCAATACCACCACAAGGATTTTGGCCCATGAATCACAGCCAGAACTCCATGCTTTAACATTTCAGACACAACACACAAATGCATTGCAAACATTCAGGAAAGTTACAGCAGAGAATTCCACGAAACTTCAGTTTTACTCATCAATATCCACATACAATAGGGGATACCAGCTCTCTGATATTCGTATGGGATTCTGAGAAGACTGAAATACACATGCTCAGTGGTCAGGAACATTAATAACTGAGGATTTAATTGATCACATGAACTATGTACAGAAAGACTCAAGGCTAATTCTTTTTGTGCAGCACATACTTTTGATTAAGGAGATAAGGGGATAGATTTTACTTGGCTAACTGAAGTTGAAGGCAGAGCAGCAGCAATAGAAATTTCACTACTCCCTAATTTAATTTTCTTCGTGTGACATTTGATACAAATTTCAATATTCCTCACTGGAAGTCACAATGTTCACAGCTGGAGAGCTGGAAACTCTTAAGTTGGATTGCTCAAGAGTGTTTTAAACATCAGCAACATAAAGCAGTGTCTTATCTCCTCCAGGAAAAAAACAGACTAAGCAAACAGTGTAAATATTAACCAGTCCAGTGGCAAAGAGACCAGCTTCAAGTCAGTTGTTTTGCATTGCTTAGAGCACTGGTACTTGAACGGGAAAATTTGATGCTAACTCAACCCATGCCTTTCTCGAAGTTCTGGCAATATCTGTTCCTGCCACTCCTAGAAAGTGAGAAATAGTTAGATTAGCCTTGCAATTTTAGTCTGGCCCTTACACCCTAGTGTCTGTATGGCCACTTGCATTGTTGCCTTTGTTAAAGCACTCAGTTCCTCTGGAACACCAATGGGCATTTAGAACAGCTTGGCGGTTGGAGTAGGCATATACTTGTTAGATGAAACTATCAATCTGCCGGTCCAAAAGATGGCACTATTTGAAGGTGAGCAAGGAATTTTCCAGGTGTCCTGATAAACATTCCCCCTTCAACTCACCAAACCTCCTTCCAAACCTGTGACCTCTATTATCTGCAAGTTTCTCTCCCAGTCACTCAACATCCTGACTTGGAACTATATCCCTGCTACTTCTTTGAAGCTGGATCAATATCCTGGAACTCCCTTCCTAAAAGTACTGTAGGTGTACCTGCACCAGATGGACTGTGGTGGTTCGAAAAGGTGGCTCACTGCCAACTTTTCAAGGGCAATTAGGGATGGGCAAAAAATGCTGGCTTTGCCAACAATGCTCAGTTCCCATGAAAGAATTTTTAAAAAAATTCTTGTTGGTTGTTTATGCACCTGTGTTTCTATCCTCTTGATGCCATTATTTTATCCCATTCCAGCACCACCATAAGGATTTTGGCGATAACAGAGACCTGGTTCAACAAAGGGCATAACTAGGTGCTAAATATTTCCAAGTACAAGGTGTTCAGAAGAGATAGGAAAGGAGGAGGGGTGGCAACATTGGTTAAGGGGAGCATTGCAGTGCTGGAGAAAGAGGATGTCCCAGAGGGTTCAAGGACAGAATCAATTTGGCTAAAGCAATGGAACAAAAAGGGCGCAATTACATTACATAGCCTATAGACCGCCAAATAGTGAGAAGGACGTGGAAGAACAAATCTGCAGGGAAATTATAGAGAGGTGCAGGTATTATACAGTAGTTATAATGGGGGACTTTAATTACCCGAATCTAGACTGGGACAGTGGTAGTGTAAAGGGCAGAGAGCAGCAAAAGTTCCTAGATTGTGTTCAGGAGAATTTTTTACAGCAATATGTATCCAATCCAACAAGGAAAGACGTGCTGTTGGACCTGGTTCTTGGAAATGAGGAGGGCCAAGTCGATCAAGTGTCAATGGGGGAGCATTTAGGAGACAGTGATCATTGTATTGTATGTTTTAGGATGATGATAGAAAAAGACAATAGGCAATCTAGAGTAAAAAATAATTAACTGGACAAGAGCCGACTTCGACCAGGCAAGGACGGAACTAGGCCATACAGGCTGGAATGAAAGATTGGCAGGAAAAACTGTAGCTGAACAATGGGCTACCTTCAAAAAAGAATTGGTTCGGGCATAGTCAAGGTATATTCCATCGAAAGGGAAAGGTAGGACAAAGAAATCCAGAGCTCCCTGGATGAAAAAGGAGATTGAAATTAAGGTAAAGACGAAAAAGCGTACTTATAACAGGTGTCAGGTAGAAAATACAATTGAGAACCAAGAGGAATACAGAAGGCTCAGAGGGGAGGTGAAAAAGCATATTAGAGAATCGAAGAGGGATTATGAGAAAGCACTGGCAGCCAACATAAAGGGGAATCCAAAAGTCTCCTATAGGCATATAAATAGTAAAAGGGTGATAAAAGGAGGGGTAGGGTCGATTAGGGACCTAGAAGGGAATTTACACATGGACGAAGGGATGATGGCTGAGGTATTAAATGAATACTTTGCTTCTGTCTTTACCAAGGAAGTAGATGCTACCCAGGCCATGGTGATGAGGAAACTCTGTCACTAGAAGGGTTCAAAATTGATGAGGGGAAGTATTGAATAGACTATCAGTACTTAAAGTTGACAAGGCACCAGGACCGAATGAGATGCGTTCAAGGATATTGAAGGAAGTGAGAGTAGAAATTGCAGGGGCACTGGCCATAACTTTTCAGTCTTCCCTAGACTTGGGGGCAGTGCCAGAGGACTGGGGAATTGCAAACATTACGCCCTTGTTCAAAAAAGTTTGTAAGGATAAGCCCAGCAATTACAGACCAGTCAGTTTAAGTTCAGTGGTGGGCAAGATCCTAAAAACAATTATTCAGGATAGAATTAGTAGCCACATGAAAAAATATGGGTTGATAAGGAAGAGCCAGCATGGATTTCTAAAGGGGAAATTATGTTTAACTAACTTGTTGAAGTTTTTTGAAGAGGTAACAGAAAAGGTCAATGAGGGTAATGCTGTTGATGTGGTGTACCTGGATTTTGAAAAGGCATTTGACACAGTACCACGCCACATAGTAATTCACAACCTTGTGAGAAAAGTTATTGCTCATAGAATAAAAGGGACAGTAGCAAAGTGGATACAAAATTAACTGAAAATAAGAAGCAGAGAGTAATGGTCAATGGATATTTTTCAGGCTGGAGGAAAGTTTGTAGTGGAGTTCCCCAGGGGTCAGCATTGGGACCCTTGCTGTTCCTGATATATATTAATAATCTAGATCTTGGTGTGCAGGGGACAATTTCAAAGTTTGCGGATGATACGAAGCTTGGGAGTGTTGTAAACTGTGAGGAGGACAGCATAGAACTTCAAAATGACATAGACAAGTTGGTGGAGTGGGCAGATGGCAGATGAAGTTCAATGTGGAGAAGTGTGAGGTGATGCATTTTGGTAGGAAGAACATGGACAGATAAGGGATGAAATTTTGAAGGTGGTGCAGGAGCAGAAAGACCTGGGTGTATATGTGCATTCATCATTGAAGGTGACAGGACAGGTGGAGAGAGCAGTTCATAAAGCATATAGTATCCTGGGCTTTAATAATAGGAGCTTAGAGTACAAGGACAAGGAGGTTATGCTGAATTTATAAAAGATACTCGTTAGACATCATCTGGAGTATTGTATACAGTTCTGGGTGCCACATTATAGGAAGGATGTGAACACATTGGAGAGAGTGCAGAAGAGGTTTACAAGAACGGTTCCAGGGATGAGAAACTTCAGCTATGAGGATAGATTGGAGATGTTGGGACAGTACTCCTTGGAGGGAAGGCGGCTGAGAGGAGATTTGATCGAGATGTTCAAAATCATGAGAGGGCTGGACAAAGTAAATATGGAGAAGCTGCTTCCGCTTGTAAAAGTATCAAGAACAAGAGGGCATAGATTTAAAGTGATTTGCTAAAGCAGCAAGTGTGACGTGAGGAGACACTTCTTCGTGCAATGATAGGTTCGGGTCTGGAATGCACTGCCAGGAAGTGTGGTGGAGGCAGGTTTAATTGAGGCATTCAAGAGGGCATTAGATGATTATTTGAACAGAAACAATGTGTAGGGGTACAGGGAAAAGGTAGGGCAATAGCACTAGATTATAATGCTCATTTGGAGAGCCGGTGCAGACATGATGGGCCAAATGGCCTCCTTCTGAGCTGGTAAGATTCTGTGGTTCCTCCTGTCGATTGTGTCTTGCTCTGTGATGGCAGTTCACACTCCTGGAGTGTATGGTCCGTGTTATATGTACATGTGGTCCTGCTGACATTAACAACTATCCTGATTTGTGACATTTTCAACAGAATATGTCTCCTTTCTATATAAACTATTATCTTCCGTCTCAATCTAAAAATTTTAGAGGGAAATGGAAAAAAGTGATAGAAAATAATAAAACATACTGTGCATTCCCATTTTGTTGGACTTATTCAAAGTAACTGCTAGCTAGTCCCCTGCATTCTCGCCTTATTGCAGCCTTTTTTCTGGTTCACTGAACTTGCCCCTTTTACAGGATCTGACTCACTGGGCTGACCGCCCAGTGAAAACCACTCAAGTTACTTACTCAGAAATAAATTGCCATCAAGCCAAGAAAAAGATATTAGGACTGGTGGCCAATAGTTTGGTCAAAGAGGTAAATTTTAAGGAGAGCTTGAAGGATGAGAGATGGAGAGGTTTAGAGAGGGTATTCCAGATCTTAGAAGCCAGGTAGCTTAAGGTATGGCCACCACCCATGAGGGGCTGGCTTTTACCGTCAGCGAGTGGGGGCAAGGCCCATTTGCGAGACGTAAAATGACGCGCGGTGACGTTGGGCAGAACTCCCGACATCATCGCGCCCCATTTAAATTTTCAGGAAGGCGGGAGCGCAGCAAAATCACAGAGCAATTAAAGTAATTAGTGGACTTGCCCGTACAACCTTAAGGTTGGCGGGCAGGCCAGGAGCTCTAGTGCGAACTAGAAAATGCATGAAACCTCATCCATGGGCGGGATGAGGTCTCATGTAGGGTCTTAAAATTTTTAATGAAGTTTTTTTTGAAATTATGAACATGTCCCAACTAGTGTGACATTATCACATGAGGGGACATGTTAGGGAAATTTTATTTTTCTATTTTGAGCTTTTTCACATTTAGAGCTGATCTCCCTGAGGCAGCAGTTAGCCTCAGGGAGATGAGTGCGCTCTTTCGTGCGCATGCGGGAAAGAGCGAACTCTTGATTTTAGGAATCCCTCCCCACCCGCACAGGGAGCGCATAGCGCTTTCCTGTGGATGTTATGCTGGGCAGGCCTTAATTGGCCCGCCCATGTAAAATGGCACAGATAGGAAGCATGCCCATATGCGCCCTCCCATCAACTTCCCCCGCAACGGGGGGAAAATTCAGCCCTAGGTGAAAGAATGCAATCTGCAAAGAGTTTATAGTAGTTGGAGAAATGTGGAGTTAGTTCCTGGAGATTTGTACTGCTGAAGTAAATTACAGAGATAGGGGACCTCGAGATAATGCACAAGAGAAAATGAAGATTTAAGTTGAGGCAAAGATGGATGGGGAGCCAATATACGTCAGCGAGCAGAGGGGTGATGGGTAAATAGGACATTGTGAGCTAGAATATGGACAGTAAACATTCCGCATGAGCTCAAGGTTACGGACGGTGTTGGGAGGCTGGCCAAGAGAGCACTGGAAAAGTTGAGAATGGGGGTAACAAAAGCCATGGATAAAGAATTCAGCTGCAAATGGGATGAAACAGTGATGGGGACAGGTGATGTAATGGAGGTAGAAGTAGGCGGTCTTCATTGTGAGGAAAGAATGGAGTCAGAAGCTCAGGTCAGGTTGAAATAGGATGCTGAGCTATGGACAATCAACCTGAGATAGTAGCCAAGGAGAAAGATGGAATCAGTGCCTTGGTAGCTGCTGGTAGAGGACAACAACACAAAGTTAATTCATTAATTTATATAAATTAATTCAGAATAATTCAAAGGTAGCTTGAGTGTGATTTCAAGTTGTGATGGAAGATGCCACAGATTTATTTGGGACATGAAATAAATTAATTGGATCTGCCTGCTGATAATTGGGTAAATTGGTTTTCTCTAATGTATTAAAGCCACTTCAGAATTTATGAACTAGCTTTGCATCATCTGAATGCACATGGCCTCCAAGCTGGCACTTATTAAGTGACAAAAATTTAGCATTATAAGTTGCCAGCACGTGCTGCTTTGTTTGCCTAAACCAGTAAAAACTGATTTATCTGTGACTCTTTTTATGGAATTGTGTACTTTACAAGCCTTAAGAATGGATGAGAGGATATAAATATGCAACACATGCAGCTGGTCTGTTAGCATCACTAACAGGGCCACACATTTTAATTAGAACGTAGTTTGCACACTTTTAGCATTCTCACCTTAGGTGAAAATATAATTGCAAAAGCATGCAGAAAATGTTGAAGTTGAGCCTATTTATGAATTTTGATACGCTTTTTGGTCAAGTGTTGCTAAATCTGTATTATACATTATACGTTCTCGCGCACACAACCCTACCCTCTCCCTTCTCATCTTCTCTCACAATCTCATTCTTAACATATTATTCCTCCCCTCTTTGTTTTTCTCTCATTTCCTGTTTGACATTTTCACATTCCTCCGTATCATTTTCTGACCTTCTCAATCATTCTCTCCTCATTCCTTTTCATTCTCCTTGCTTTCTTTCCCTATTTTTGGCCTTGTAGTTCTTTGATTCTCACTGTTCAGCTTCACTGTCTTCATTTCCTGTCCTTCTTCATTCTGTCCCTTGATGCTCCAAATCTCTCTTTTTCAATTTTTCTCATTGCCAAAATTGTTATCTTCTGTTCTCTATCTGCATTTCTCTCACACCCTCTTGTGAACATTCTCTAACCTCTTCTCTGTCTCATTCAAACTTCCTTTTTTTTATTCCCTATTCTTTTTTCCATGTGTTCCTCTCATTCTCTCTTCTTTACCTTCTCTCCTTATCAATGTTCCCCCTTTCGTTTCCTCTTCTCCTGTTGTCTCATTCCCTCTATCTCATACTTACCGGCAGTGGTTCTTGATCTCATTCATACTCCAAGTAACACGTCTGGCTGCTTCTCTGCTACAGAGCCACGCAACATTGAAGCATGAAGTCCGATAGTCATCAGCAGTGAGGACCTTTCCTCCTTTGCCAGGCTCCGAGTACATGAGCCATTCTCGCCAATGTTCAAGATAAAATTGGATGGCATATTAGCAAAATTAAAGCCTGTGGGATTAAATGGATCATAGCAGCATGCATACAAAATGAGCTAAGAAACAGAAGGTAGAGAGTGGTGCTGAATGATTATTTTTCAGACTGGAGGGAGGTATATTCCAGCATTCCCCATGGGGCAGAACGATGGCAACTGCTATTTTTATATTCGTGGCCTGCACCTGGGCATACAGGGCAGCATTTCAAAGGATAATATGAAACTTGGAACAATCTGTCTACTGCCAATTGAAGATGGCGGTCTGCACATGCGCACTGGTCCGAGCATGTGCGGCAATCTAGTGACATCAATCCTGTGCACCCAGCTGCCAGTATAAACTCTACACATGCTCTGATGTCTTCACATTTCCTGGAGAGTGCGTCAGTGTCCATGGGGAGTGTTGGGCAGTATTTACGGGAGTCCTCATCCGCTCCTTCTCACCATCTTCCCCCTTCAAGAGACACTGTAAAAGGAAAGAACAAAAAGTTATTCTGCAGATGAGGGGAGGTGGTGGCATTGTGGTATTGTCGCTGGGCTTGTATTGCAGAGACCCAGGGTAATGCTTTGGGGACACAGGTTTGAATCCCACCACAGTAAGTGGTGACATTTAAATTGCATAAAAAATTGGAATTAAAAGATGATGGAACCATTGCCAATTGAGGTTAAAAACCCACCTGGTTCACAAGGAAATCTGCTCTCCTTACCTGGTCTGACCTGACTCTCAAATGCTCAAAAGGGTAATTAGGGATGGGCAATAAAAGCTAGCTTAGCCAGCAACGCCCACATCCCATGAATATTTTAATAAAAACAAAAAAACTGCAGATGCTGGAAATCCAAAACAAAAACAGAATTACCTGGAAAAACTCAGCAGGTCTGGCAGCATCGGCGGAGAAGAAAAGAGTTGACATTTCGAGTCCTCGTGCCCTTCGACAAACAAGCAGTAATAGAAGCAGATCATCAAAAGATGTCACAAACAACAGAACAAAAGAACACATAGGTGTTAAAGTTGGTGATACTATCTAAACAAGTGTGCTAATTAAGAATGGATGGTAGGGCACTCAAGGTATAGCTCTAGTGGGGGTGGGGGGAGCATAAAAGATTTAAAATTATTTAGAAATAATGGAAATAGGTGGGAAAAGAAAAATCTATATAATTTATTGGAAAAAACAAAAGGGAGGGGGAAACAGAAAGGGGGTGGGGATGGAGGAGGGAGCTCAAGACCTAAAGTTGTTGAATTCAATATTCAGTCCGGAAGGCTGTAAAGTGCCTAGTCGGAAGATGAGGTGTTGTTCCTCCAGTTTGCGTTGGGCTTCACAGGAACAATGCAGCAAGCCAAGGACAGACATGTGGGCAAGAGAGCAGCGTGGAGTGTTAAAATGGCAAGCGACAGGAAGGTTTGGGTCATTCTTGCGGACAGACTGCAGGTGTTCTGCAAAGCGGTTGCCCAGTTTACGTTTGGTCTCTCCAATGCAGAGGAGACTGCATTGGGAGCAACGAATGCAGTAGACTAAGTTGGGGGAAATGCAAGTGAAATGCTGCTTCACTTGAAAGGAGTGTTTGGGCCCTTGGACGGTGAGGAGAGGTAGTCATCTCAATTTCTCTGCTCCTCTCACCCATTCTAATCTCTCTCTCTCCGAACTTACTGCACTCCATTCTCTCAGGTCCAACCCTGACATTGTCATCAAACCCGCTGACAAGGGTGGTGCTGTTGTTGTCTGGCGCACTGACCTCTACCTCGCGGAGGCTGAGCGTCAACTCGCAGACACTTCCTCCTACCTCTCCCTGGACCATGACCCCACCACTGAACATCAAGCCATTGTTTCCAGGACTGTCACTGACCTCGTCTCCTCTGGGGATCTTCCTCCCACAGCTTCCAACCCGATAGTCGCCCAACCTCGGACGGCCCGCTTCTATCTCCTACCCAAAATCCACAAACAGAACTGCCCCGGTAGACCGATCGTCTCAGCTTGCTCCTGCCCCACAGAACTCATTTCTCGTTATCTTGACTCCCTTCTCTCTCCCCTTGTCCAGTCCCTTCCCACCTACATCCGTGATTCCTCTGACACCTTACGTCACATCAACAATTTCCAGTTCCCTGGCCCCAACCGCTTCCTCTTCACCATGGACGTCCAATCCCTCTACACCTCCATCCCCCACCAGGATGGTCTGAGGGCCCTTAGCTTCTTCCTCGAACAGAGGCCCGAACAATCCCCATCCACCACTACACTCCTCCGTCTGGCTGAACTTGTTCTCACACTGAACAATTTCTCCTTCAGCTCCTCTCACTTCCTCCAAATAAAAGGTGTGGCTAAGGGTACCCGCATGGGCCCCAGCTATGCCGGTCTCTTTATGGGGTATGTGGAACATTCCTTGTTCCAGTCCTACTCCGGCCCCCTTCCACAACTCTTTCTCCGGTACATCGATGATTACTTCGGTGCTGCTTCATGCTCTCGTCGGGACTTGGAAAAATTTATTAATTTTGCTTCCAATCTCCACCCCTCCATCATTTTCACGTGGTCCATCTCTGACACTTCCCTTCCCTTCCTTCACCTCTCTGTCTCAATCTCTGGTGATAGACTGTCCACCAATACCCATTACAAACCTACCGACTCCCACAGCTACCTCGACAACAGCTCCTCACACCCCGCTTCCTGTAAGGACTCCATCCCATTCTTTCAGTTCCTTCGCCTCCGTCGCATCTGTTCTGATGATGCTACCTTCAAAAACAGTTCCTCTGACATGTCCTCCTTCTTCCTTAACCGAGGTTTTCCACCCACGGTCGTTGACAGGGCCCTCAACCGTGTCCGGCCCATCTCCCGCGCATCCGCCCTCACGCCTTCTCCTCCCTCCCAGATACATGATAGGGTCCCCCTTGTCCTCACTTATCACCCCACCAGCTTCCGCATTCAAAGGATCATCCTCCACCATTTCCGCCAACTCCAGCATGATGCCACCACCAAACACATCTTCCCTTCACCCCCCCCTATCGGCATTCCGTAGGGATCGTTCCCTCCGGGACACCCTGGTCCACTCCTCCATCACCCCCTACTCCTCAACCCCCTCCTATGGCACCACCCCATGCCCACGCAAAAGATGCAACACCTGCCCCTTCACTTCCTCTCCCCTCACCATCCAAGGGCCCAAACACTCCTTTCAAGTGAAGCAGCATTTCACTTGCATTTCCCCCAACTTAGTCTACTGCATTCGTTGCTCCCAATGTGGTCTCCTCTACATTGGAGAGACCAAACGTAAACTGGGCGACCGCTTTGCAGAACACCTGCAGTCTGTCCGCAAGAATGACCCAAACCTCCCTGTCGCTTGCCATTTTAACACTCCACCCTGCTCTCTTGCCCACGTCTGTCCTTGGCTTGCTGCATTGTTCCTGTGAAGCCCAACGCAAACTGGAGGAACAACACCTCATCTTCCGACTAGGCACTTTACAGCCTTCCGGACTGAATATTGAATTCAACAACTTTAGGTCTTGAGCTCCCTCCTCCATCCCCACCCCCTTTCTGTTTCCCCCTCCCTTTTGTTTTTTCCAATAAATTATATAGATTTTTCTTTTCCCACCTATTTCCATTATTTTAAAATATTTTTAAATCTTTTATGCTCCCCCCACCCCGACTAGAGCTATACCTTGAGTGCCCTACCATCCATTCTTAATTAGCACACTCGTTTAGATAATATCACCAACTTTAACACCTATGTGTTCTGTTGTTTGTGACATCTTTTGATGATCTGCTCTATTACTGCTTGTTTGTCCCTACAACCACACCAACCCCCTCCACTTCTCTCCCCCTCCCCCCTTAAACCAGCTTATATTTCACCCCTTTCCTGGACTCACTCAAGTTCTGTCGAAGGGTCATGAATACTCGAAACGTCAACTCTTTTCTTCTCCGCCGATGCTGCCAGACCTGCTGAGTTTTTCCAGGTAATTCTGTTTTTGTTTAACATTTTAATAAAGCTGATAAATATATTGTAAACAGAGATGGGGTCCCGGGGGAGTGTGTCTCCAATTGTATTGTTTCCTCGGGCAGTGCACTGAAATAAAGAGGCACAGCGCAATTATATGAAGTAATCATATCAGAGGCATTTTCACCATAGCACATTTAACACTGTTGCGCCAAGTGCTCATGAAAAGGAAGCCGCTGCCCAGCTGTGATGATTTGAGCTGCCCAGCTGTGATGATTTGAGCAGCGCCATCTTTAGTCGTGGCCGCTGCCGACTCCACCCCCTCTCAATGGCGTAATTGAGTTAAACAGTCAAACTGCGCACGCACGGCATTGACAGCGAACGCAGGCAAGTTGGGAAATGCTGTCAGCAATTGGAAGGTGACAGACTTGGGAAAGATACAGTTAAATTGGCCAAATGGACAGATATATGGAAAATGAAATGTAATTGATATATTTGGCACATTTTGGTAAAAGAATAAGGATAGACAATATGGAATCAATGGAAACATTTTGAAGTGGGTGCAGGAGGCGGAACCTTAGGCCATAGGTACACAGATCTTTTAAAGGTGGCAATTAAGACAAGTTGAAAAAACAGACAGTAAAAAGACAGTAAAATTATCACGACTTTATTATTGGAATCATAGACTGAAAAAAAAAGAAAGATTTACATTTATATAGTGCCTTTCACAACCACCGGATCTTCAAAAGCACTTTACAACCAATTAAGTATCGTCAATGTTGGAATGTAAGAAACCTTTATGCATTGCAAGCTCCTACAAAGAACAGTATAATAATAACTAGATCATCTGTTTTGGTGATGGTGTTTGAGGGATAAGTATTGGCCAGGACCAGGGATAACTTCCCTGCTGTTCTTTGAAATAGCATCATTGGATCATGCCCCTGGGAGTGCAGACAGGGCCTTGGGTTTGATATCTCACATGAAAGACAGTGCCTTCAGCAGTGCAGCAATACCTCAGTACTGCACTGGAATGTCAGTGTTGATCTTTGTGCTGAAGCCCTGCACTGGGACTTGAACCCACTACATGGACGTAGTAGTCAGCAGGCTGCCTCCACCTCCGCTGCTGATGTCTGGGGAGCACCAAGACGTAGCGGCAGGGTTAAAAAAGTTAAGAAGAATTAGTTGCACAGCCTGGGTACGGGCGTTAATCACTTGTACATACTGTTCACTATTGTCAATATACTCCCAAGAATGTCTCCCTGCCAAAGGCTCCTTGTTCTGATGAGCAGTGTTCATGTCACTCAGATGTGAAACCTTTCTGCACAAGATAAAGGCGGGTGTCTCAGTCCAGGGCTTCTTACCTGTGCTTTGTGCACCCTTCAGACCAAAGTGGTGGTCTGGCTTCACTCACTGGACACATTACTGATGCCTGCACCTCGATGGAGCTTGTCATTGCTGCCAGGATGTTGTGGGCAGGCGTCACAGAGTCCTGTCATTCTCCCTGTGTGCTGTCAGCATCTTTAAGGTGGGGCTGGCCCCCATGTCTTCAGCATCTGTGACTGGTGACCCTGTGTTCCTGAAGGAGTGAGGTGCTGAAGACTGACAAAGTATCAGATGCTTTTAAAGTTTCAGGCTGCATCTCCATGATATAACACTGATCACTGAGTGCAAGTGAGCTTCCCTCAACCAGACAGGAGGAGGCAGACATTCTTAGAGGTTATGTGAAGATCTATGGAGTGTCCCGACTGAATGTCATCATCATCCTCATGCAATCAAGCAACTATTAGGGTCTCCATGACAGGAACATTATCACAGAAGGTATGTGCGCTGCCATAAGCCAGACTGAGGTCAGACGATCACAGAAGCAATGTGAGGATCTATGGCGTCTCCTCACTGCATGTCATCATCATCTTCCACAAATCTAGCAGCCGTAAGGGCCTCCCGATTGCACCTGCCTCATCTGGCTAGTGTGAGGGCGTCATCATCGCCTTTGAGGACCTCCTCACCCTCATCCCCACTGACGTCCTCCTCATTGGAGTAGACCTCCAGCTCCTCCATCTCCTCCTCAGCCAGCTCGTCTCCCTGTTGCATCACCAGGTTGCAAAGGGTGCAGTAGATGACAACGATGTGTGACACCCTCTGTGAACTATATTGCAGGGCTCCACCAGACGGTTCCAGGCACCTGAACTTCATTTTCAGCATCCCAATGGTTTGCTCCACTAAGTTGCAAGTTGCAGGATGAGCCTAGTCACACCTTTGCTCTGCTGCAGTCTGAGGCCACCGCACGGGCGTCATCAGCCACAGCCTCTGCAGGTAAATCTTGTCCCCGAGGAACCAACCCTGCAGCCTCTGTGGACCCTGGAAGACATCAGGGATCTGTGACTGACTGAGAATGTAGGAGTCATGGACAATCCCTGGGAACTGTGTGCAGACCTGCAGGATGCATTTGTGGTGGTCGCACACTAGCTGCACGTTCAGTGAATGCCCTTGCAGTTGACATAGTTGCCCTCTTGTTGCGACGGAGATCTGAGATCAGGGCAAATCCAATTGCTCTTGCATCCTGGCTCTCTTGGTCCCAGGTGAAATGCACAAAGTTGTGTGCCCTCGTGAAGATGGCATCTATGGATGCATTTGTGGGTGGAGGCTTGTGATATCCCACAGGGGTCACCTCTGGAGCCCTGAAAGGAGCCACTGGTATAGTAATTGAGTGCCATGGTCACTTTCATGGCCACTGGCAGTGAATGCCCCCCATGTCCCCGTGGCGGCAAATCCTACAGCTGGTGGCAGATGTGACTGACCAGTTCCCTAGACATGCACAGTCTTCGGCGACACTGGCTCTCAGTCATCTGCAAGAATGAAAGGTGGTGTCTTATCGAACCTGGGTCTAGCTAGGCGCTGACCAATGACAGCTCGCTGAGGCTCTTCAGCAATGTGTGCAGGAGCCCCTGCTGCCCCTTCTTCCTGAGGGTGCTGTTCCTCCTTCTGTACAGCTAGGCATTTCCATCGCTCTCTTCTTTGTGTCTCCGCTGTCTGTACGCCATGAGGCATACAGCTAGTTCACCAGGCTCCATGCTGCTGATGTACTCCTCCTGCAGGATGAAAGAAAGAGATGCGTGGGTTAGTTTGAGTATACTAAGAACCTTCCCTTGGTTAAGCCTGAAGGCCTCTTAACACATCACGGAGAGTGCTGACCATCACTTGGATGGCTAGAGTTTAGTGCACTGCATGACTGCCTGAAACCCTAACCGCCTCTGCCCCATCCCGTTTGACTGATTGGCAGCAGCTTTGCCCACTGGACTGCACACTGTACTCTCAGCTCAGACGCAGGCATTCTCCTAACCCGCACTGCAAGGCTGCACTGTTAGCTTGAACCATGGGGAAGACTGGTCCAAACCACAATGATGACATTACAAGGAGCTGTGAGCACCTCCACCAGTGACTGCTCCACGACCAGCTTTAGCAAGGAGGATGTACAACGTGCCTAGTCATCCAACTGTCCTGCAGTCCACTAAAATGTTCATTAGTTTGCAGTCTGTGCCCAAGGGATGAATAACTCTGGAGTAGTTGGTGACACTTGCATTCTTCTGCTTTGCTTAAGTGGGCAGATAATCTGGAGGCCCGACTCTATGGATGTCAATGTGGCTGCATCTGAACTGTCTCAGCTGCGGAGGAATGGTCATTTTAGACAAGGTTTCCCTAATGCGTGGCTGCTTCCCTCCCCCCTACCCTGCTTGTGCACTACTTTCAAACTCAGGGCAGCCCTTGCCCCGCCCCTCCCTAAAGCGCCTTAACCATAGGGCAGCCCTTGTACCCCCCCCCCCCCCCTCCAGCCCAATGTGCCTCAACCACATTGTAGCCCTTACCCTAACCCCCAAGTCACTTCAACTGCAGGGCAGCTCTTGCCCCCACCCCCAAGATGCCTCAACCACAGAGCAGCCATTGCACCCACACCTCCAACGTGCCTCAAACGCAGGGCAGCTCTTGCTCCCCCCTCCAATGGGTCTCAACTGCAGGGCAGACGTTGCCCCACTCCTCTAATGCGTCTCAACCTTGAAGTCCAACAAACAACCCAGGCGCATACTCCGCATAGTTACTATGCACTCAGTTCTGAGTTCCCCTCAAAGTGCAGCCTGCCAAGTGCAGCTCTTATATATGCTGTTTTGAAACACGTTGGTGTGATGATCCAGTGGTGGGGGGATGATTCTGGCGGGCTGGCCTCATTATGATTTGCAGATATATTACAATGAGTTTCCCGAAGTCTGATGGTGGGAAATGCAGCCCCCCATCGACGGGCTGAGGGGGCAATCGCAAACTGGTTTCGCGAAGTAGTGAAACCAATTTTTGGCCTTCTTGCCATATTGTCTGTTCACGCCACCGAGCATACCCGACGCCAGCGGGCTCGGACAATTCATCCCAGTGAGCTGTTGTGATCTGGAATCCACTGCTTGGAAGCGTGGCCAAAGCAAAGTCAATAGTAACATAAAAAGAGAATCAGATAACTAGTTGAAGGGAGAAATAAATACAGGGCAATGGACAAAGAGAGGACATTGCAATTAACAGGGCACCTGTACAAGATGGATGGGTTGCATCTGAACTGCACCAGGATCAATGTTCTTGTTGAGAGATTAACTCGTAATGGAAGAGTTTTAAGTTATTTGGCATGGAAAGAAAAACTAAACAAAAAGCAGGAAGGAGCAGCAATGAGATCAGAGGACAGAGAAATATAAACAGCAGTAAAATTAGAAATATCCCAAAAATTCCAAGAACCAAATTTTTAAACATAGCAAAAGTGATGATGAAAGTGTTAAATTATACCAATGTCAATGTACAGGAGCCACAGAAGCAAAGAATGTTAACTGAGCTGCAGGCATAAATTGACAGAAAGGATTATGACATGGTTATATTGACCAAGATGTGACTCAAGTAAGACCAGGAATAAGCACTTATTATTCCAAGTTACCAATTATTCAGGAGTGATAAAGAAAAAGAAGAAGGTGGTATTGATTAAAGATGATGGGCGGAACCTTCCGGTAGCAGCAAGGTTGTCAATGGTGTGACTAGAAGCGCACGGCACCTCTGCTCGTAGGCAGAACAACTGGCCATGCGTGATCATGCATTGGTCAGCCAATGAAGCTTTCATGTGCAAGGAGCATGGCGAATCATGTGGTGGGGCCAATAAGAAGTCGATGCCCCACCTTTATTTCATGGGGTTGAAGGCCTGGGTGTCATATGAGGGTAACAGAGGGAAGGTCAAGAATGGTAGAGGAATGGTCGAAGATGATACATGGTAGGTCGAGGGTAAAGAGGCGAAGCTCAAGGGTCAATGAAAGCTGGTGAAGGATGATGAAAGTGGGTTGAAGGTCACTGAAGGCAGAGCAAGGGGGATGGAGTGAGGGTCATTGCTGATGAAGAGAAGGTCAAAGGTGATTGATGGAGGGTGCTGGGTGTTGGCTTCCAGTGCCAGGGTCACTATGCGAGTGTCATGGCTGTGTCAACAAGAGAGTTCTCTGCAGTGAACCTCAGGATGGAATTGGCCATGAGCGGGGTAGGTGGAGACCACGCTGTGACTGATACTAAGTATAGAGCTCCCCATTGGTCAAATGTGCTCAGGGCAGGAGGTCCTCCTGCTGCCATCCCTGGGAAATGGGACCCCTTGAGGACCTGCAGGAGAACCTAAAAGGGGGCATCACTGAACCAAGAGCCACTCTTTGTCTGAACTCAGATATTTGCCACTTGTGTATGGGTTGGCAGCAGCTTCAGGTTTCAGGTGGAAAGGAGGTGGCAGCAATTGCAGGTCCAAAAACCTCCTTGCAGACTGCGTGAATAATGCTCCTGTGACTTGCGGGGAATTGACCTCCCACAAAATTACTTGCCCACCTACCTCATTTCCCACCCCTGCAGCTTCACAAGGTTCTGCCCAATGTTATAGTTCTAAATAGAAAAGAATTATCCAATAAATTCAAGACTGAATCTATTTGGCTTGAGTTAAGAAACAGGGGAGCTGTTACATTACTGAGACCTTTTATGAAGCTACAAAGAGTAAGGAGATAGATGAGCTTATTTGTCAATAAACTTTAAATGGGTGTAACAAAAATAGCATATTAATACAATAGTAGGAGACTTTAATTGCACTATTATAGACTGGGTAAAGCATAGTGCTTTATAGTGCTTAGTGCTGATGTATATACAAAACTTTCTTAATCGATATGTCTCCAGTCCAACAAGGAAAAAAGCAATGTTGGACCTAGTTCTGGGAAGTGAAGTAGGGCAAATGAAATTAAGGCACAACTGGGGACAATTTCAGTGATTAAGAAGGGATCTTGCACAGGAGATTAGAAAAGGTAATTGCAGGGAAAGCAGTAACAGAGAAATTGAGGATATTCAGAGGAGGAGAGATCATTCATATACAAATTATGCATATTTATTCGACAAGAACGTTACAGTATCCAATGATAATGCATCCTGGATGACAAAGGAAATAAAGATTAAAATAAACTGGAAAAAGGAGGCTCATGACAAATGTCAGTAGTAAGATTCGATTAACAACCAAGAAGTATTACAGAAAGTAGAGGAGTGAATTTAAAAAGTTTAATATGAGAGGCAAAGAAAAGATCAGCAGGAAACATTAAATTGAACTATAAACTCTTTGTAAACATATCTGATTAGAAATTGGTCTGTGCCATTCTAAGTATGCGGAGCACAATTCACAATCTGCCTATGCTAATTGAGGTGGAGGTAGGCAGTTGACTGCCTCCTCATTTACCTGATTGTAGGATTGGTCCAAGCAGGGCCCATGCTTCTGGATATCTAAGTGCTCAGCAAATGAACAAGCAAAGTTGACAGAGAGCACGTGGTGAAGACAGCTTTCTCTTCTTAAAGGCAATCTGTCCCTCTAAAAGAGCAGCGGCACTGAATTATAGGAGGCTGCTGATGAATGCTTTTGCTGCAATTCTGAAGAAGGGAAACAGGAATATCAGAGCAGAGACACAACTCCAGATTTACGGTTGTGGTGCTGGAGGCTTTAGTGTTGGAGGTGGGCAGGAGGACAGATGGTTCCTTAGAGGGCCAGGAGGCCCTCGAGGGGATTCCCAGAAAGGGATGGGAGAAGGGAGCCAGGGAAGTCAATTCCCAGCATCTGGCCCTGAGGATCTGGCAGCTGTGTCACAAGTTGTCTAATGACCTCATGCAAAATCTCAAGGTCAGTCAATGTATATTCATGTGCCATCTCCTACCCATCACTCCTCCACCTTTCAAGCTGCACAATGCACACCCCCAGCACTTACGTATAAGCACTTGCTGATACTCAGGACTCATGCTTGACATCCAGACATTCCACCTCATCCTTACCCATGTTCCAATGATGCCAGCCTTACACTAATATTCAGCTGCTTCCATGGAATTCCAGCTAATTCAGCTATGACAGGCATATCAATCAAACACAGTACAACAGCAGCAATGACCTTCTGCCCTCTCTGTTGCAGGACAAGGTGTTGCACCATAGAATGGAGCAAAGCAGAACCAATGGGTGACAAAGACACCTGTTTCCCCTGAGCCCAATGGAGTAGATGGTTCTCTGCATCATGGGGCCAGCTGCAATAGGGTCCATGGCATCCATTACACTGAGAACATTGAGGATGAGGTACATCCCTACCTTATATCCCTTCCCAAATCCCACCTCACCTTCATTCCACCATGTGGCATGTTGAGCAAGTTGAAGAGTTAGGTGGGATCAGAGAAATCACAAAGTCTAAGTTAGATTTGAATTGCATATATGTAAATGGTCAGTGAGCTGCAGGTGTGGAATGTAATGCATGGTGATAATAGAGGCCCAGCTCAAAAATGGGAGGACTGGATGCTTAATATTCCAGGGTGCAAGGTATTCAGGCAAGATAGATAATGAAACAAGGAGGTGGGCTATCAGTTTTGATTAAGGAAAATATTACAGTGCTCGGCAGAGACAAAGCGTAAGATTTTCTGACTCTGACACTGGCAAGCATCATCACAGATGGGATGGGAAAATTTGGAAAGCCAAATGACAATGCCCACCACTGGCAGGACTGGAAAATTCCTGCCATTGTCCTTCAGGGATCAAAGACAGAATCTGTTTTGTGGGAATTGAGAAATAATAAAAGTTATTGTACTACTTGCTGTGTTTCACATATCATCAAACAGTGGTAAAGAGATAGAGGAGCAAGTTTGCAAAGAGATTATTGAGGGCTGAAAAAACTATAGACTAGTGATAACATGCAGCTTTACTCCAATGTTGAATCTGGAAGTGATTGTGTTAAGGGGAGAATTTCTGAAGTATGTTCAGGAACATTTTCTTGATCAGCATGTTTCCTGCCCAGTAAGGAAGGAGGCACTGCTGGATAGCGTGTGGGGTTAAAAATAGGTCAAGTGAAGCATGTCACAGTTGGCGAGCATTTTGGGAATAGTGTTGTAACGTTTAGACTTGTTATGGAGAAGGACAAGGAACAATCAAGAATATTAAAGAAACGTAACTGGTTTAGGGCTAATTCCAGTGAATTGAGGCAGACTCTGTCCTTGATAAATTGGAGTCAAAGGCTAGCAGGCAAAAATGTAATGGAGAAACCGGTAATCTTTAAAGAGGAGATGGTTTGGATGCAGTCTGGGTACATTCCAATAAGGGGAAAGGAAGGTCCACCAAAGTAAAAGCTCTCTAAATGATGGAGTTAGAGAGTAAGATGAAGCAAAAAAAAAAACAGGTGGCATATGAGTGATGTCAGCTTGATAACATAAGGAAGAATCAGGCTGAATGTAAAAGGTACAGAGGGAAAGAAATCAAAGAGGTAAAGAGAATAGATTTGTTGTTAGCATAAAAAGGTACCTAAATGTCTTCTATAGGAATATTAACAGTGAAGGTATTGCCAGAGGAACAGTGGGGCTGACTAGGATCCAAAATGGAGAACTATTGGTGAAGGCAGAAAGCTAAATAAAAGTACTAAATGAGTACTTTGCATCAGCTTTGCAAAAGCTGTGGTAAACAATGTGGTTGCTGGGATACTGGATGAGATAAAAAATAAAGAGAAAGTACTAAAAAGATTGGCAATACTTAAAATGGATAATTCACACGTCTGGATGGGATGCATCCTAGGATGCTGAGGGAAGTAAAGGTGGTAATTGCAGAGGTACTGGCCACAATCTTCCAGTCATCCTTAGGCATCAGGGTGGTGCCAAAGAACTTGAAGACCTTTGTTGAAAAAAGGGGAGGAGGTTAACCTGACAATTACAGGCCAGTCAGTTTAATGATGGTGGGCAAGCTTTTAGAAACAATTTTCTCTAGGATTATTAAAAGCTCCTTGGATAAACATGGACATAATAAAGCTGTGCTAGCATGGCATTTTTAAGGGTATATCATGTTTGACTAACTTGATTTGAGTTTTTTGAGAGTAAATTAAGGCAATGCTTGTGATGTGGTCTTGTCTGTGTATCTGGACTTCCAAAAGGTATTTGATAAAGTGCCATATATTTGGCCTCTTGGGAAAATTGAAGCCCATGGGATAAAAGGGACAAAAGCAGTATCAATACAGGATTGGTTAAAGGATATAGTTGTGATGAATAGCTGTGTTTGGACTGAAGGGAGAAGTACAGTGGAGTTCTCCAAGCTTCAGTACTGTGTCCACTGCTGTTTTTGATATACATTTAAGGACTTGAACTTGGGAGGTACAGGGCACAATTTTGGAAATATAATCAACAGTGAGGAAGATAATAATAGACTTCATGAGGACGTAGACAGGCTGGTGGAAGGGCCAGACACAAGATAAAATTCATTGCAGAAAAGTGTGATTTTATAGCTTTTGGTAGGAAGAATGAAGAGAGATTATACATACCCAATTGCACCATTTTGAAGGGGGTGCAAGAATAGAGACCTGGAGTGTTTGTATGCAAATCTTTGAAGGTGGCAGGACAGATTAAGAAAACAGTGAATAAAGTATATGGGATCCTGGGGGGCAGACATAGAGTGCAAAAGCCAGGAATGCTAAAACTACATAGTTCTGCCCAAGCTGAAGTACTTTGTCCAGTTCTGGGCACAACAATTTAGGAAGGTTTCATGAAGGGTACAGAAGAGATTTATTAGAGATGGTTCCAGCATGAGGGATTACAATTAATTTGCATAATGCTAATGGTATGTTAATTATGTTATTAAGTTTAAGGATACACTGGTGAAGGCCATTGTTAGGAAGTGCCTCGAGCACATGTAAGGAGAGACTTCTGGGACATTGGGTGTTGGTTAGGGAGGAGGCAGACATATGTTTTATTGCATTCTGTTAAAAAGGGGGCCTGGTTTCTTACTGCTTCAGAATCAATTAGCACATTGACTGGAGAAGCTGGGATTGTTCTCCTTTGAGCAGAGTAGACCACGAAGAGATTTGATTTAGTGTTTAATGTCATGAAGAGTTTGAATAGAGTAATTAGAGAAAACTGTTTTCAATAGCTGAAGTGTTGATAAGCAGAGGGCATTGATTTAAAAGTGATTTTTTTTGGTCCTTTTGCCAATGAGCTGGATTTTCAATGTGGGGTTGGGAATCAAACATCCAGGTAAATTCTGGGTCCCAACCCTGCGCCTGAACTGCATCACTCTTGCAATGCTATGTTCACATGTTAATGCCCTTATCAGGCAGGAGGCGAGCCCAATTTGAGGCACCGAGCCCCTCCAGGAGGTGGGAGCTGCTGACCTGGCACCGGCAGAAAAGGCAGGCAGCAGCCATGTTGCAGGCTGCCACTCTCACTGTCTTGCCAAGGAGAGTAGGCAGCTCATTAAAGGACCAGGGGCACAAAGAACAAAGTGACCGTGGATGCCAAATTGAGGTACAACATTCAACCTGGCTCTAGTTGACCCCTCAAAAATGGAAACAAACTTCCTTTGGCCCCGTAGTGGCCCAACAGCTCGGCACTAATGTGCAGACTGTTCAGGATCACTGAAATCAGACTTTAAAATTGCTTTCCTGAACACCCCAGCTCTTTAATAAGTTCTTTAAGAACCTTAATGTGGTCATTAATTGGCAGTGGGCAGGTTTCTCTTCCCCCCCGCTCCCCGCAATTGTCATCTTTTGTGGGCTACATACTACACATGAGGCACTTTATTAAGCTGCCACAGGCAAGTTACATAACACAGGATTTATCACAATTGATCAGGAAAGATTTCTTGCTAAGAGCAATTCTGCATTGGGAAATACATTCATAGGATTAGCAGCAATTAGAATCAAAGCAGAATAGATAGTTCGGAGCTTTAACATCTATTGATGTTAATAACCTGCAGTGAAATTTATCATTACTTGATTTTACAATTCAGTTTATTCTGAATAACTAGCCCAAACAAAAGCCAGATTTATTAGAATTCAGTGCCCTGTAAACACTTCATTTTTAAAGTGCAGCCTATGTGGAACAATGCATTGATTGTTTCAATAAAAATGAGTCTAATGTAAACCCTACATGTACAGTACTGTCAGGCTGTGAAAGGTTGCCATGATTTCTGTGTGGTCTGACTATTGGAATAGGCACTTCCATTTGAAATGCCTCGGTGAGCTATCAGGTACAAATCGATGCGCACCTTTCATTTCAGTTCCTCATTTGAGATGTTAAGCCAAGATCCTTTCTGTCTGTTCCATTGACTGTGGTGGATGGTAGATATTCCACGATACTATTCAGAGTAGGCATCTCTCTCTCTTTCCTCAGCAGCATTTCTCTCTCATTCAAGAAACCACAGAAAACTGATCGGTCATTTGATCATTGTTTGTGGGATTGGCCCCCATTCATTTCAATTAAAGTGAAAGCAATTCATTATGTGGAGTGCTGTGAAATGTTTTGTGATAAAGCAGTAGATTAATGGTAAAGGATACCATTAGGCTGGATTTTGCACACTCCCCACCACCCCTCCCCCCAGATTGGTAAAACTGACAAGATGAAATGTTTTGATATGTTTGTCTGCCAGTGGGGGCTCTGTAGGAGATAAATCGCTGAACTGTTTACAAACACAGTCATCGAAGGCACTGCTGATATGTATTAGAGCAGAAGTAGATAAAGAGGGCTGCAGGATGGTGCCTGTGGGAATGGAACAAAACCACACTCAGGCATTAGGAGTTGCTCTTCTGCATTTATAGCTAAGGCTTATTGTCAGGGCCGAACAGGAGGAGCTTTACTTTGCATCTAATCACATTGTAATTAAAACAGGAATGACTGTGTTCATGTTGGATGGTTAAAAAAGATTTGGTCAAAATGGGGGCTGCCCCCACTCAGTTTGAAATGGAAGGCAGGAAATGGCTTGTCCGTATAAAGGGACAAATAGTCTTGTTCAGTCATAAATTTAGGATAAAGGGTGCTTTGACGGACAATGAATGCAGATGAAAAATACAATTTCCATTTATCGCACGGTGTCCAACTAGTAGACTGTTTATGATACAGGAAGTCTGAAGGTCAAACCATTAGCACTTTTCCTAACAAGGTGTAAGGGCTGTTAATGTTTTTGTTTGTCTACTTCAAAAGAAGTGGTTTCACATGAAAGAAACTACAGAGGATAAAATCAGTCCTGGCAAAGACAGCCAATCTCCATGGGAGCAAACACATACTCCACATGCAGCAGCTTGTTTTAATGAATTAACAAAATAAAAATCTGGCCCTTTCATCCAAAGCGAGCTGTGATTTGCTTGGAAATTTTAATCATTAGCTTTCTGCAAATGTATGTTAACCCATTGTGGGATATTGGAAAACTGTGCAGATTTCATTTCATATTGTTTTATTTTTACTTCAGCATAATTTTGCTATAAATAAGTTCAACCAAGTAGTTGAGCCTATAAAGAACGCTTTATCGGCATGTTACTGTTAGGTATTCTGAGGTGATGAAAGGCCATAGTGTTCATCCCATTTGGTCACCAGTAAGTGATTTACTGCATTTCTGGGCCATGTTAACCAGCAATGAAGAAAGACACTTCCAGTTCTTAAACAGCTCAGTCAGATTAAGGAATCTGCAGCCTGGCCATGAACATTTATAAAGGTATGAGAATGGAGTGGGAGTAAAGGGAGTTCCCAAACCACTGTAAACCTATAACCAGAAGGAATATTGAACCAGCGTTGCTGACAATACTGAGATGGAAATGCGGAGATGTTCCACCCACCAGCACAAATATCACTTGCCATGCTTACGGCGGATGAGTAAAAAATTAAAATGAACACATACTATTCTGAAGTTCTGCTTGTAACTCATCATTATAATTTACATAGAGAAGTGCTCCACTGAGCTCATTTGAATTGGCCATAGCTTCCTTTTTTCTGTCCTACTTGGGAGCAGCAACTTGCGTTACTTTGCTGAACCATTAACCAGTTTATGTTTGGAGTGGATTGCTCCTAAATTGCACGTAGAAATGAAAATGAGGCCAAGCTTTATTTTTCCTGTGACTAAGCCTCTGCCAAAGTCCCCTAACTATTAGTGTTTGAGACAGTATGTCCATAATGCAAGCCCAAGGAAGTACTAGATTAACAGAAATTAAGTCTGCTTTGGATTTTAAGTCATTAAGGTTTAATTCTGATTTTCTGAGAAAATGTGGGTCATGAAGATAAAGCATTTTAGGCACTTTGTTTAAAAACAATGGGTCTGAGTGTTGAAATCACGTTATTATAAAGGCAATCACAACAACAATTACATCCACCACTATACATTTTTTTTTATTTGAGAAGAACAAAATTAAAGGTGTGGTTGCCATATTGATTAAGGCACTCACTGGGTATCCCTGACATCCACCTGAAATTAGCTTGCCTCATTAAATTATATAAATAAGGAGTCCCCCTGCTTGTAATAGCATATCTTTGCAAACTTGGTGTGATTGATTTACTCATTCTTACAACTGGAAAAACATGGCACAAAATCTCAAAACAGATTGAACCAGCAATATTTAAAAGGATCCCAACCTGCATTCAGGTAAGTTTCTGGATGGTCATTTTTGGCATAGGTATTCTATGGCAAATGTTGCATTGCTTAGAATGATCCAGTCTCACCCTGAGTGAGTTTCTAGATGTGCAGCCCATAGCAAAGCTACACAACTTTTTGTTAGGGGTGGGCTAAGATTTGTGGCTGCCACAGGAGGAAGTATTTCAGGAGCAAGTTAAAGAAGAAGATGCTGAGGGAGACCAAGACCGAGCAGTGCTGTCTGTTGCCAGAGCCGCACAGCAGCAAATAATTGAAGACATTCTTCTAAACCAACTCTTAAGCCCCACCCCGGACCACACAATCTCCCACCATTTAACCCATCCTTTCATTCACCTCCTGAATGGTCTCCAACGCTACCACATCCTGGGTCTTCTTTTTCCATTAAGAATACGAAGACCAAAGTCATTGCAAACAAAAAACGCTCTTTACTTCATGTTGTGCACATTGTGGATTTAACTGTAAAGGTTCGTTTGGTGTCTCAGTAAGAGGTCTTGAGACTTGAATGTTTAAACATAAACCATTTTTTGTTAGCCTATAACTACGTACATATCCCAGGTGCTACCTACATGTTGGCTTCATGGGTGCTGCATGCGTGCTACCCACATGTTGGTTCCTCCTAACCTCTACTCCCAAAGTCTACTACCATGTGACTCTGTCCATCACACTGTGGGGGATACTATTCTCCAGTCCCACATTAACCCTTGCTCTTTCAAACATCTTCATATTACAATGACACGCCGCTAACATATACAACATTAACAACTTATTCTTCTTTTAATTTTGAAAATAGATCACACTACTCATTCTCTTAGTGCCTGGCTTCTATGCTCATTACCTATGTTAGCTTTTGTCTGAGAAGTTTCCCCTGTTGCAGGAGGCAGGAACTAGAATGCTGCTGATCATTCATTCAACACACTTGAGGTGGCCATGGTAGGCGGCCTTGACATTTAAGGCCTAGGTGCAGACGCTGTGTCACAGTGATGACTGGGGCAGCCTCACCCAGCTAGCAATGTGGAACCAACAAAGGTACTGGATCAGAGCCTGGCAGGCAATCAGACATTTCATCACCATGAGGAAGGACAACATGACACTCTCCCACGGAGGCGATGCCACTATTATGGGGCTGCACCTTTACACTATCACTGCTCCATGAGTAGAGCCAATCTATGAGCTGGTGCTTGCTAAAGTAAGGTTGAATAACGCAGTATTGTCATGGCTGATGCTTTCTGCCATGTCCTCAGCCCCTGGGTTTGTTGACCTGAAAGGGAAGAGACAGACAGGACAGGCTTTTAGCGTAAAGTAAAAGTAGAGGCAGACAAGTGGCTTGAAGTTTGTTAAGAATATTGTGTGTAAGCAATATTTCAGTGAAAGTGTATGATAGACAAGAATCCTGCAGAACATCCGTGCTTGTATCAACACTCGCCATGACCCTGAGGTTAATTATCCACATGATCAGCATTTATTTTCCTTGATTGGTGACAGGACCTAAATGAAAGCTCTTTCTCCTCCAGTTCTTGTCCCCTGTCTAATTGCTCACTATCTTTACCTGCAAGAAAGAAGGGAGAAGATTACTGGTAGCTGAGCTTTCTGGATGTGCATATCAAGGTGAATATTAGTCCTGGCGTATAAACAGTGGCAGAACTGCCAGGGTCGGGCCTGGGCTGTGGTGTTCTGCTCTGGCCTGGGGAGTGGGGTGGGGTGAGTCAGGTCGGACCTAGTGGGGAGAGTCAGGAGTTGGGTCGGGGGTGGGAGTTGGCGTCAGGGCTGGGGTGGCAGAGGTGAGTCATGCCTGGGGGTTGCAGAGTCAGGGCGGGCCTGGTGGGGGAGTGGGGAGCCGAGAGTTAGCTCTGAGTGGGGGCAGGGAGTGAGCCAGTGGTCAGGTCTGGGGGGTGCAGAGGAGAGTTGTGAGTGGGCCTGGGGAGTGGTTGGGGTCAGCGGGGGGGGGGGGGAGAGTCGCGATTGGGCCTTGGGTGGCGGAGGGTCAGGATTTGGGAGTCAGGCCATGAGATGAGAGAGTACCACCTAGAGGTGCGTACAAGAGGATGACCCTGCGACAGGCAGTCATCAGTACCTGGAGGAGAGTGTGAGAGGAGGACCCTGGGACAGGCAGTCAGCAGCACTGGTACTGGGGGAGTAGGGAGTCCATGGATGGTTGGGGGGTAGTTCTGTGGAAGGCCAGGAGAGTGGGCACTCTAGAGGCTGTAGTGAGGGTGGAGGGAATCCTGTGTGGGTCAGGGTGGGTCAGTACAATAGTTACCCAGAAGCTAGAAGTGGTTTTAATTCTTCTAATGTTTTCTAGGTAACTATTGATGTAACACAGTCAGAAGCATCCAAAGTTTGCAATTTAAATCGCATTATCAAATGGTTCCCAGTGCAGGGCAATTGCCCATTGGAAGTTTGAACCTCCCGGGCAATTTGCAGACTGTCCTTACCAGGGAACCCCCATGGATGGTTCTCCAGAGTGTCTTTGGGGTACCCCTCAGAAACACTGCTCCAGAGGTCGGACGTTATAGCCCATGTGTTTTAGTGATACTGATTGAGGAATAAATAGTGGCCAGTACTATTAGAGATAACTCCCCTGCTCTTCTTCAAAATAACGCAATGGGATTTTTTACACCCACCTAAGCAGGCAAATGTGGCCTCAATTTGACTTCTCATCCAAAAGACGGCATCTCTGACAGTGAAGTGCTACCTCAGAACTACACTGAAGTGTCAGCCTTGATTTTGTCCACAAGCCCAGCAGTGGGACTTGTGGAACCTGGTGACTCAGAGGTAAGAGTGCTATCAACTGAGCCACAGCTGACTTATTAACCTCGGTCAGGTCAATAAACTTTGTGCAATGCAGCCATGTCCTGTGGGCAAAACTCCTCTATCGCTTGCTATGAATGAGCAACTTCCTACTGCCTAATGGGAAGAGGACTTTGTTTTCCCTGCCAACCGCCTTCACTACAACTTCCACTGTTATATCTCAGAAGTGGAGGTGTGAAGGGCTTCTTAAAGCTTCTATTCAGCCTGCCATCTCCTGAATTGTCTTCTGTTGCCTGCAGCTTAAGGGCACCTTCCTTTTCAGAGGTGCATAGTCCTTCAAATATAAGTGACGCTCGATATTCAAGTCCCCATGTAAGGGAACAGCTGATTAACAGCATGAGCAGCACTGGCAGCCATTGTATCTTCTATTTTTTTTGTAGTGCATAGACAATTTGTTTCAATGTGTTCAGGGCTCTTTAAATGTCTTTTGCATGGCCCATACAGCTTAGGGGAAATGTTACTGGCAGCCCATTTATTTCATGGTGCTGAGGGCCCCCCATTAAATTTGTCTGTTAATTGCATCTATCTGGTGGCACAGCGCTGATTCTGAACCTGAAGCTGGGCTCAGATGAGCTTCTACGGTGAGCCCTCACGATCATTTTGCAGACTTATTTAGAGAATATTTGGACCATTAAGTCTAAGAGTGCACTCCAGATTTCACCCCTGTTGGCCTGAGCACTTTGGGGCTACAGTTGGCCTTAGCTGGCTCTGCAGAGTCGTAAGATGACCCCTTAAAATTCAGCTTCTCTGTTGCATTAATTGTGCACACATCCCTAGTATAGAATATGTTGCCCTTTGCCCAATACATAATTGTGTGACTGTGTGATCTGTGGTCTCTTATTTAATCTTTCTTTCACTCTTTATTGTTATACACAGTCATGGCAAATAGGTTTCCACTGTGTAACATTTCCATAACTTTAATTGAATGTTATTAGCACATAGCATCTCACTGCCTTCAGAGTCATGGGATTTCAGGTCGTAATGGTACCGCTTTGATAAAATATTGACATTTATATAGCACCTTATTGTCTTTTCTCGTAATGGTCTCAAAAGTCCTTCCCATACTTACTACTTTAAAATGGAATCACCATTGTTTTGTAGGGCAATATGGTCTACAATTGTCATGCATTAAAGTTCCAAACATAGCAATGAAGTAAATGACTTTTTAATCTGCTTTGCTGGTGTTGATTCAAAAAAGAATGTTGGCCAGGACTCTTCTTCAAAAAGCCTTCAAAATTTTCCAAGACCACCAAGCCTCCTCATCCAAGAGCAAGTCAGATGCTGGGAATTCTGCAGCAAGTAACTCTCCTTCTAAGTCCCAAAAGCCTGTGCACCCACGAATGGGACAAATCAGGGGTGTGGCTTGCCTGGATGAGTGCAACTCCAACATCGCTCAAAAGCTTGGCATCACATAGGACAAAGCAGTCCACTTGATTAGCACCCCATCCACCACCTTAAACTTTCAGCCCCTCTACCACTGGTGTACAGTTGTAGCAGTGTGTGGCATCTGCAAGATGCATTGCAGCAGCTCACCAAGATTTTTTCTACAGAACCTTCCAAACCTGCAACCTCTATTGACTCGAAGAACAAAGGCAGCAGGCACATGAGAACACCACCACCTACAATTCCTTTCCAAGCTACTCACCATCCTGACTTGGAAATATATCGCCGTTCCTTTACTGTCACTGGGTCAAAATCTGGAACTCCCTCCATAACAGCACTGTGGGTGTACCTACACCACACAGACAGCAGGTGTTCAAGAAGGTGGTTCACCACCTCCTTCAAAGCAATTGAGAATAGGCAATAAATGCTGGCCTTGCCAGCACCACCCACATGCCATGAATGAATAAACCAAGGCCCGATAATGCCCGGATGTAAACATTCCATGGCATTCATTTCAAAGAAGAGCAAATAATTCACCTGATGTCCTGAGCAATATTCATTCTGCAACAAGTACTATCATATCAGATTATATAAGAAGTACTTTATTCCTTTCATTTACTCTTTATGAGACCTTGCTGCATACGCACAACGGTGATTACACTTCAAAAGTAGTTAATTGACAGAGTGCATTAGAGGGGTGAAATTTGGATACTCGCAGCCGCCCTTGTCCTAAAAAATGCCAATAGGTTCAGTCAGGTCCCAGTGTGTGAATCATAGTGGCTTCTACTCATGACACTGAACTCGAGGGACTTCTCAAATAATTTTGAGGGTGAGTTTCTTCATTTTTTTGAATGCCATTCTCCGCCTTTGGCTACATTCCCAATCAACGTAATTATTCTCACTCTTACCTTAGCAAAGAAAGGCTGAAACCTAATTGATATGTGCCTGAAATTTGCTTCTTTAGCCAAGGTAGGCAGGTGAGGCCTTGGTTCATCATATCATTCAGAAAATGGTATCTCCCATACTACAATGATCCCTGAGCACTGTAATGAAGTGTTAGCTGAGGTCATGCACTGAAAATACAGACACATATGCTTTAGGATGTTAGAATCTGAGCTGAGCTCTCATTCTGCTTTGATTCACAATTGGGAATAAAATTCCTTGAATAGTTAAGTGTTGATGCAGGAGCTGGGTTGAAGTCAGAGCTGAATGACTGAGAATTAAAATTACTTTGTGGCATCTGCAGACTTGGGCTTAGATAGCATCTCACATAGAGCAAGCTTAGTAGCCACAGGATCAAGGAAATCACCAGTCCCTTCAGTGATTGCAGTTGGATTTGCAGCACTTTGGGTATTTCAGGCCTGATCCTGAAGCTAAATGCCCCGTGGTTGAACAGTGTTTTTCCTAACTGCAGTGGCTGAACTAGAACAGTTGTGATTTTGATGAGCAAGTCACTCAAATGAACGTGCAGTACATGTTGTGAAACTACCTTAACAATCTTAAAACTTATTTGATAGAGGGCTGATCTGGCAGAGTTGTTCAACAGTTTTTCAACTTAGCACTTGCTCATAAGAACGTAAGAAATAAGAACAGGAATAGACGATTCGGCTCCTCAAGCCTGCTCAGCCATTCAATAAGATCATGGCTGATCTTCTTGTGTTTCGATTTCCACATCCCCATCTCACCCTGATAACCTTAGATTCTTATTAGGCAAGGGCATCAATCTACCTCTGCCTTAAAAATATTCAATGACCCCGCCTCCACCACCTACTGAGGCAGTGAATTCCAATGTTGCAAAACCCTCAGGGAAAAAAATTCTGCTCATCTCTGTCCTAAAAGGGTGACCCCTAATTTTAAAACAGTGACCCCTTGTCCTGGACTCACCCACAAGAGGAAACATCCTTTTAGTGTCCACCTTATCAGGGTCGTTCAAGATCTTGTATACTTCACTCAAATCACATCTCACACTTCTAAACTCCAGTAGAAAAAAGCCCAGTCTGTACAACCATTCCTCATAAAACAACCTACTCATTCCATCTATCAATCTTGTAAACCTCCTTTGAACCACCTCCAATGCATTTACATCCTTCCTTAAATAAGGAAACCAAAATTGCACAAAGCATTTGGGGTGCGGTCTCACCAATGCCCTATATAACTGAAGCATAACATCCTTACCTTTACGTTCAATGCCCCTCATAATAAAATATAGCATTCCATTAGCCTTTTTAATTATTTGCTCCATCTGCATACTAACTTTTCGTGACTCATGTACTAGAACACCTAGATCCCTCTGCACCTCAGAATTATGCAGTGGTTCCCCATCTAAGTAATACTCTGCTTTTTTGTTCATCCTGCCAAAGTGAACCGCTTCACATTTTCTCACATTAAACTCCTTTGCCAGATCTTTGCCCACTCACTCAACCTATCCATATCCATCTGCAACTTTCTCATGTCCTCTTCACAACATACTTTCCTACCTATCTTTGTATCATCTGTAAATTTAACTACCATGTCTTCACTCCCCTCATCTAAATATTTGATATAAATCGTAAAAAGTTGAGGCCCCAGTACAGACCCCTGTGGGACTCCACTCATCACATCCTGCCAATCTGAAAACGACCCATTTATGCATGCTCTCTGCTTTCTGCTGGCCAGCCAGTCTTCTATCCGTGCTAATATGTTACCCACTACACCATGCGCTTTTATTTTCCATAATAATCTTTGATATGGCACCTTGTCAAATGCCTTCTGGAAATCCAAGTACAGCATGTCTACAGGCTGTCCTTCATCCACTGCACATATTACTCCTTCAAAAAACTCCAATAAATTGGTTAAACATGATTTTCCTTTCACAAAACCATGCTGACTCTTCCCTTTTGCCTTGAGCTCTTCTAAGTGCCCAGCTATAATCTCCTTAATGATCAATTCTAATAACTTCCCCATGACAGACGTCAAGCTAACTGGCCTACAGTTTCCTGTTCTGCCTCCCTCCCTTCTTGAATGGAGGGGTTATATTTGCTACTTTCCAATCTGATCGAACCTTTCCAGAATCTAGGGAATTTTGGAAAATTAACACCAATGCATCAATTACCTCATTAGCCACCTCTTTTAAGACCCTAGGGTGTAGTCCACCGGGACCCGGAGACTTGCCAGCCCGCAACAACATCAATTTGCTCAGTACCGTTTCCCTCGTGATTTCAGTTTCATCGAGTTCCTTTCTCCTGTTCACTTCCTGATTTACAGCTAATACAGGAATGTTTTTTGTATCCTCTATAGTGAACACAGAAGCAAAATATTTGTTCATTTCTTCCGCCATTTCCTTATTATCTACTATTAACTCCTCACTGCCACTCTCTAGAGGACCAACACTCACTTTACTTACTCTTTTCCTTTTTAAATACCTGTAGAAACTCTTGCTATTTTACATTTCTAGCTAGCTTCCTCTCATACTCTAATTTCTTTCTCCAAATTAAGTCATTCTCTGCCTTTCTTTATATTCTGTCCAATCACCTGTCCTGCCAGTCATCTTTCAGAGTTGTATGCTTTTTCCTTAAGTTTGATGCTTTCCTTAACATCTTTAGTTAACCACAGATGGTGGGTCCTCCCCTAAGAATTTTTCTTTATAGTAGGAATGTACTTATTCTGAATACTCTGAAATATCCTCTTTAATGTCTGCCACTGCTTCTCCACTGATCTATCCTCTAGCCTAGTTTCTGAGTTCACTTCAACTAGCTTAGCTTTCATCCCCACATAGTTGTCCTCATTTAAGTTTAAGAAACAAGTCTTAGACCTGCTCTTGTGCCTTTCAAACTGAATGTAAAATTCAATCATATTTTGGTCTCTGCTACCTAGGGGTGCCTTTACTCTGAAGTCATTAATTAATTCTGTCATCTTACACAATACCAAGCCTAATATAACCTGCTCTCTGGTTGGTTCCAAAACATGCTGCTCCTAGAAACTATCTGGAAAGCATTCTAAGAACTCTTCATCCAGGCTACTACTGCCAATCTGATTTTTCCAGTTTACGTGTAGACTAAAATCACCCATGATTATTGCCGTCCCTTTATCACAAGCACACAATATTTTCTCTTGAATACTTTATGGCTACTGTTAGGAGGCCTGTAGACCACTCCCACGAATGACTTTCCCCCCCCTACTATTCCTCATGTCCCCCCAAACCGATTCTACATCCTGATCTCCTGAACCAAGGTCATCTCTAACTATTGCACCAATGCGCTTTAATAAACAGTGCTACCCCTCCACATTTACCTAGCTTCCTTTTCTTCTTGAATGTCATGTACCCTTCAATATTAAGGACCCAATCTTTATTGTCCTGCAGCCATGTCTCCGTAATTGCTATGTTTCCTATTCAGCCACTAACCTTCACAAAATGGCAAAGTGATGTAATATGTACATCTATCCATGACATTCTGCTATATGGTAAGCAGATGTAATGTAACATATGCTACTAAAATTCAATTAGAGCACCAAGTTATGTAATGCTACATGATTTCTAATATTAAGCTTTTTCCAGTAAAATTCCGTGAGCTTTGGGGTAGTATTTTTTTTTATATTCCTGAATTGATGTAATCCACTCTTCTTTGTGTTTCACTGTAGCCTGAATCTCCCTGAGGGAGTAGTCAGAGCTTAAATATGATGTGTATCTCTCATTTTTGTGTCATCTTTGTCCTTACCAGGTTTAATTGCTCTAAGCTGAAAATACTACTTAAATAGGTTTTAATAAATTCAGGGGTGTGGGCTTCTTTTATTCAGAATCCAGTTGTAGCAGATATGTGCAGGTATTCATCTGAGGCCATCAAACCAAACTCTGCATTAATAAGGTCTTGTACATGCATTTTGCTGACTTCCTTTTATCTGAAGATGAATGGAAATCTTTGGCTGCTGGAATATTTGGAACTGTCTTCATTAGGGTCAACTTTAGTGTAAAATCCTCAAATTCAACACTTATTCCCTGTCCATTTGTACTGAATTTATTACAATAACTGGAAGAATGTGGGCCTTTTTGAGTAGATATACAGAATGGTTTCGACCACAATATGGGTACAACTTTCACAAAACGACTGAGAATAATGTAGGGCTGCATATTTCAGGAGAGTAGATGGTTGCACCACCCCACCCCGCCGCCCTGGAAGCAAAGGCAGTGGGAAACTGACTTCTCCACACCAGCCCGCCCCACAACCATAACGTGCTATAGGTGGGCCAAATTTCCTGACAGTGGGACTTTTTCCCTTTACCGGGGAAGAATTCCCGCCCCCGGGAACTGCTGCCCAATCCGAATGGCCGGCAGCTCCAGCAGTCCCGGCAGTACTAAGAGTAGTGAGCAATGCTGGGACTGCAACCAGTCCCAAGAAGAAGGCCTAATGAATTCCCAAGTAAGGTAAGCCTGGGGTATTGAGCCTGGAGGGTTTGGCCATTTAGGGAGAGGAGCGATGAGGTGGGGGTAGTGGGTTTTCGCAAGCAGGTAGGTAGGAATAAAGGAGCTGGGGTACTATCTTAGGGGGGTAGTCCCCCGATGCGCAAAGGACATCCTCTGAAGATAGTACCCCCTCCTTCCTTCCCGCCTGCCCACTTCCACCTGACTGACCAAATCAATTGTATTATGATGTGGGCAGTGTATTTTTGGGGTCAATTGGTTTGTTAACAAACTCAATTGACTCTTGATTATTCATTTATATATGGCGGGTGGGCTGCCGACTTTGGCATCCACCTACCTACTGTGTTATGGACGTGAGCTCGGGGATGGGCAGGAAGGTGGTGGGGTGGGCATCCACCCTCTTTTATGTGCTCACTCCCCCTGCCAGAAACACGCCCAGTGGGGGAATGTAGTGTGTAAAACTGTTGAAGACTACCAACTATAGAGTAAGCAATGTGCATTTGAAGTATGGTGCTAGATTCTAATCAGAGATCTAAATTATGAAATGCCAATGGATTTCAAATATTAAGCTTTTTCTAGTATATTTCCATTAGTTTTCATTAGATATCATGATTATTGTAGAATTCCCTGGAAGAGATGAGTGTTCAGCAGGTCATGAAGTTAGGCAATAGTGGCTTTTATATCAGGAGGTACAGTTTATTTACAGGTGAGCTTGGATTTAGAATCAGGCAGGAAGGCTTTTAAAGATTTTACAGCCTCCAGGTTCTTAAAAGGCAATGATGACACTTCCTTTTCCCTGCTACTGTCTTTTCGGTGTTTTTCTCTAGACTGCTCAGGCTCTCTCTGGGTCTTGTTATTTCAAGCTGGTTTCAGTCACATGACCAATACTGGTACTGTCTAACCAAAGTAGTTTGGAAATCCAAGGCCATCATTACACAATAGATAGATGGTGGTCTCTCACACTTAACTTGTAGATAACTGGTCTCATCAGCTTTCGTTTGTTAAATTGCAAACTTGGAAACATGGGGCACAATTTTATGGCAGCGGGATCTTACAGTCTCGCTAAAGTCAATGGAGTTTAGAATGGCTTATGGCATTTTACGGCCCCGTACCTGCCACAATGAGGCCGTACAATTCCAGCCATAGAGTCTAAAAATCCATTGATTCTGTATTTGAAGTAAATTTCAAACAATGGTGGGATTGAATTCCTCAAAGATGTACTGTCTGGGCATATCTATTCAGAGAAAAGGCCCCCACCCAATTTGATTCAATTCAGAACTTCCTGGAAGCTTGAAATATTCTGTGTTGAAGTTGCAATTGTCACCTGACCCTTTGGTAGCCATCTTAGCCACTTTGTGAGTGTCCATTTTTAAAACTATAAAGGACACTTTCAGAAACTTCCACAGGAGCACAGTCTTATTTTGACGTCGTGAACAGGACATGCAGATTATGAATAATTCTGTTTGATCTGGGGGTGGGCAGAGTGCCCTGTGTGTGCAATCGATGACACCCTACACCTGTGGGAAGCCAGCTAGATCACAAGTCAAACTCCCGTTCATTCCCATTACAAAGTTGACGTAAGTGTTAGCTTTAGCAGACAGCCCATCAGAAACCTGCCTTGTGCATTTTTTTGGAGACCCTGCATATGTCTATAGTAATCATTGGAAGGAGGCAAAACATTTGAGGATGGTGGTAGTTTTCACAGACACTGATAATGTGTGACCACACAGTCCAGCAAGTTTTCTTTCAGGAGCCTGCAGATGTTTGACACCATCTGATTTGACAATGTGAGTCTCCGGAAACATTGCTGTTCAAAGAAGTCAGGGAACTGAACCTATATCTGCACATCCTGTAACACCTGAGTTTCATCTCTCTGTTCACCTGTCTGCCGACCATTCTGCATCTGTCAACAGTAGATTGTTCATTTCGTTTCAGACATTTCATTTTCTGTGTTCGAACTCCTTATAAAGTGTTGCCTTGAAGAATTTCCATAATTTCCTGTTAAATTCAACAATAATTGTCTAATACAGGAAGTTCGGACTTGTGAGATAAAAAGATCAGACTCCTATTTCTCTTTTGTTAGCTGACATGAGGATTTATTGTGGCGCCACTACAGCTCAGCAGGCAGCCATTGAACACAATTGCATCTTCATCATCAGTGGGTAAATATCATGGAATTCCTTACCATTGGGAAAGAACCCTCATGAGGACTTACAGGGGTTAAAGGAGAACAGCCACCCTAACCTTCTCAGGGCCTCTTAAGGAGATGCAATAAATGCAGCCTTGTCAGCACTGCCTACTCCTCACATATGAAAAGAACACTCAGTATACTGTTGCCCTATGTGAACAATGAGAGAAAGAAAAGATCACCTGGTCCATCAGCTTGTCAGATACAATTGCGATACCTTATCTGTTGTGTGTGACTCCTGGTTTTCCACTTGCTTTCTCATTCATATTTATTCTCAACTGTATAATGCTTTGGTTTAATAACTTCTATCATCTGTTACAAAGGACATTCATTTTATTGATAAAGCATGGTTTTGTAACAGGACCAGAAAATGTGAGATATAAATAATGTGACAGGAAGTAAATGAATGTTTACAAGAAGTGCATGCCAGACTTTTAATAGAATAATGTACTTTTGCTTAGACAGCACACTACCAGATGTGTAGGTAACCATATATTCCTTTGATACACTTTTTATAATTGGAAACTTCTACCATTTCAACAAATTTCAATGAACTACAAGAAAACTTAGAATGAAACCTGTCACAGAATCTTTTGTTTTAATCACCTGTATGAAATAAGCAGTAAAGCCCAAACACTGGACTAATATTTCACAGCGAACCTCTAACAATTCAACACCCTGAAAATGAAGAGAAACAAGTTGTTTGCTTGATGTCAGTTGACTGCAGTTAATTCAGCCAATAGGAAACATTTCTGGCCACAGTAAGAAAGCAAGTGCCCTTTTCAGGGAAGATTTCTCCCTGTGCAACAAGAGCCAACAAATGTTTGTCACCTGTTAACCGCATTTGGACAGTCACTTCAGGAAATAGGGCAAATGTAAAAAAAACATGAATGCTGCAAATCTCAAATACAGATTCTGACAAGATTACCCCCAGAAAGGAATCCATTTAAAATGTATTTCACATTAATTCTATTTCCAGAAATATTATATTGACCTGGCAAAGAAAAACCCACTGGGTGGTTTGTGACCCCTAAGACATGTGTGGATCTAAAGCAGCATCAGCTATTCCAGTGTTGGGTATATTATCTGTCAGTCACTAGCTCCTAGCTGGAACTTGCACAGTAACACTATACAAATCATTGGTTAGACTGTGGTTAGAATATGGTGTTCAGCTTTGGATTTCAAGCCCCCAGGCAGAATGGCAAAGTTGTGCATTGATTCACTGAGATGATATCAGGAAGCAGGGACTTTAGTTCTTGGCAAACAATTAGTGGGCCCCCATTAAGTTGGCATAAGACCTATAAAGGGCCATGAGGGTGGGAGCATGGGTTGGCATGAGTTGGCATGGCAGTATAGGGGGTGATGGAGAGGTGATGGGATATGAGGAGTGAGCACTAGAGGGCCTGGAATTTAAGGAAACAACTGGGATAATGTCCCAGAAAACACAGACCGGCCTTTTAAACAGCCAACCTCGACACTTGGCACACTGCCTCTCGGGGCGGTGGGCCCAGCTCCATCCCTCACCCTCCCCATTAGAGTGAAAGTCAGGCTTGACGGGGCACTTTATACTGAGGGGGGTGCGGCGAGCCAAGAAATGTTTCAATTCATGCTACCCATCTTGGGAGTGAAAATCCAGGCCAATATAACGACACACAATTTCGTTTAGAATAGATCATGTGAGAGGGCAAATGTAAAATGTGTTGTATCATCATCAGCAGCAACCTCATGTGTCGAGGACAATTGTTTCACCTGGGTGTAAGTAAGATGTCAGTGTTGGCTGTGGGCTCACACCTGTAGAAGGGTCTGTACATGGTGCCTTTTAGGCAGGAGGCCTGCTACACAGCTGGCCCCACACTGTAGTATTGGTAGGGCATTGCTTGGTCTCAATGATTAGGTGAGTCTGTAAAATTGAGGACAAGGCCCTGCTGCAACATTTCGTCTGCCTTCACAGCCATCAACTGATCCACTGTTGAAGGGTTTATTTGTGATTGGATTTATTGAATGATGGTTCTTGCTCACCATCTCACAGGGTGTAGTAACGTAGGTTTATGGGGGTTTTGAATGATGTAGACACACCACCCTTTATCTTGGCCCACTCTAAACACCCCCGCTGCTGCACTCCATAGCTGCTTACTCATCAGGTGAGGTCCTGCTTATTTTGCAGCTAGTCTCTCAGTCTGGAGGTTGTTCAGGTTATCCACCACCTGCTAATAGGATTGCTAGCATCAGCTCATCCCAAAAATGTGTTGTGTAGCCCAAAGCCATCCCATTGGTCACACAAAATCTACCACTAAGCCTGAGGCCTTCCATGACTGAAGCATATGCTGGATGCAGCTGCAACATTATTATTGAGGCTTCTACGTTTTCTTTGTGTTTTTTAAAAATTCATTCATGGAATGTGGGTTCCGCTGCCTGGGCCAGCATTTATTGCCCATCCCTAGTTGCCCCTGAGAAGGTGGTGGTGAGCTACCTTCTTGAACCTCTGCAGTCCATGTGGTATAGGTACATCCACAGTGCTGTTAGGAAGGGAGATCCAGGATTTGGACATAACGACAATGAAGGAACAATGATACATTTCCAAGTCAGGATGGTGAGTGACTTGGGGGGGAACTTCCAGGTGGTGGTGTTCCCATCTATCTGCTGCCCTTGTCCTTCTAGATGGTAGTGGTCGTGGGTTTGGAAGGTGTTGCCTAAGGAGCCTTGGTGAATTCCTGCAGTGCATCTTGTAGATGGTACATACTGCTGCTACTGTGTTGGAGGGAGTGAATGTTTGTGGACGTGGTGCCAATCAAGTGGGCTGCATTGTCCTGGATGGTGTCAAGCTCCTTCAGTGTTGTTGGAGCTGCACTCATCCAGGCAAATGAGGAGTATTCCATCACACTCCTGACTTGTGCCTTGTAGATGATGGGCTTTGGAGAGTCAGGAGGTGAATTACCCGTCACAGGATTCCTAGCCTCTAGTTTAGTTTATTATTAATATTGTGTTGTTTTGGTTTGCTGATATTGGGGCAACTCAGTGGCTCCTTAACAGTTAATTTAGAAAAGGCATCCCATGGATCTGTTTCTAAAGAGAAAGCTGTTTAATTGGGCACAGCAGATGTGCAACCACATCTGAGAACTTTGTTCTGCTGCTCATTACCACTGCTCATTACTGTTGCCCAATCTCAGGCATCTGATTAGTTCATTATCCTTTTGAGGTGTAACCTTATCCAATGATGTAATTCGACTTGATGCTATCTAAATGTAGAATTTGCAGGAAAGGTGTAGTTTTAGTTGTGGATGAAAAGTAAATGGTTGTTCTAGATAGGGATTCAGGTTTCTTTTGGTATGATGAGATTCTGGGAGATGGTTCTGGAAGAGAGGGAGGTGAGGCCATCTGCTTTGTGGAGATATAGCAAATACAATTTTGTCTTGACTAAAATATAGTTTCTGTAAGCCTTGGGTTATATTGTGAAGCCTTCTGCAGGATTTTAAATCATGAACTTGCTCTCTGAAGCTGTATCTGAAAAGGACAGACTTCCTCTGATGGCTATTCTTGTGAAATCAACTGTGGTAAGTTTGATTTTCCTAGAATTGTTGAACAACCCTATCATGTGTAGTGATGACTGTGAGAATGTTCTCCTTTCCCTCTCCATCTAATGGACGAGGAGTTCTGTGCAATTTTCTGGTGTTCTAGCCAATCTTTATCCAGTAACCAATCTTGCCCAGAAACAAGCTTAACTGGCCACTCACTGGATAAAAACAAAACGTGCTGGAAATACTCACCAAGTCTGACAGCATCTGGGGAGAAAGTAACAGAATTGATGTAACCGAATTAACGTTTCAGATCAGAGACCTTTTATCAGCGCTGGTAGGGTCATGGACCTGAAACATTAACTCTGTTTCTCTCTCCACAGATGCTGACACATCTGCTGAGTATTTCCAGCATATTCTGTTTTTATTTCTGGTGTTCAACCTCTGTTGTATTTTGCTTTTCTATCCAGTTTGTGGGTGTTTGTGTATAAATTGGCTGCTGTATTTGCTTCCATGAAATAGTGAATATCAAGGTTTCTATGATTCCCTGAGGCAGTGAAAGGTTGTATTTAATCATTTCCTTTTGCATGTAGTGATGTGTGTTCAGGGCTGGCTCAAGGCCTGGCTAACTGGGCAGTCATTTGGGGCGCAGTGTGCTGAGGGGTGCCTAAAATGGAGAGAGGGAGAGAGAAAAAAATAAATGAATAAAAAGAAAGTAAATGAATAAAAAGAAAAGTAAATGAATAAATGGAATTATTTAAGGTATATGATAAGACCATAAGACATAGGAGCAGAAGTAGGCCATTCGGACCATCGAGTCTGCTCTGCCATTCAATGAGATCATGGCTGATCTGATAATCCTCAACTCCACTTTCCTGCCTTTTCCCCATAACCCTTGATTCCCTTACTGATTAAAAATCTGACTATCTCATCCTTGAATATACTTAACGACCCAGCCCCCACAGCCCTCTGCGGTAAAAAATTCCACAGCTTGACCCTCTGAGAGAAGAAATTCCTCCTCATTTCTGTTTTAAATGGGCAACCCCTTACTCTGAGATTATGCCCTCAAGGGGAAGCAACCGGCTGCACTACCATCTTAATTAATGTTATTTAACTTCATACCTAGCCAGTAGTATACCTAAGGTTGCCTTAAGCTGTCATGTCACTGGCGTGGGTGAGCATGTGCAAGCACGGGCAGCCCCCATGCAACCCAGTAGTATGTGACTGCCAGGGTGCGACACAACAAAGTGCGGTTCGCTGGCAGCAGGCACATTTATATTTCTGCTGACTGCTTTTCCACCTCTCCGACCACCATGAGCAACACATCTTGTGCTTGTGAACAACAATTATCTACAATATTTATTTAAAATGAGGTGAGGTGAGAATGACTGCCCTTCACGTCAAGGCCGCAATTGACTGAGTATGCCATCAAGGAGCCCTAGCAAAACTGGAGTCAGTGGGAATCGGGGGAAAACTCTCCACTGGTTGGAGTCATACTTAGCAGAAAGGAATATGGTTGTGGTTGTTGGAGGTCATTCATCTCAGCCCCAGGACATCACTGCAATGGTTCCTCAGGGTAGTGTTCTAGGTCCAACTATCTTCAGCTGCATCATCAATGACCTTCATTCCATCATAAGGTCAGAAGTGGAGATGATTGCTGATGAATGCGCAATATTCAGCACCATTCGCAATTTCTGAAGAAGTCCATGTCCAAATGCAGCAAGACCTGGACAATATCTAGGCTTGGGCTGACAAGTGGCAAGTAACATTCGCGCCACACAAGTGCTAGGCAATGACTATCCCCAACAGGAGAGAATCTAACCATTGCCCCATGACATTCAGTAGCATTACCATCACTGAATCCCCCACTATCAACGTCCTTGGGGGGTTCACCATTGACCAGAAACTGAACTGGACAAGCCATATAATTACTGTGGCTACAAGAGCAGGTCAGAGGCTAGGAATCCTGTGGTGAGTAACTCACCTCCTGGCTCCCCAAAGCCTGTCCACCATCTACAAGGCACAAGTCAGGAGTGTGATGGAATACTCTCCACTCCCTCCACCACCAATGAACAATGGCAGCAGTGTGAACCATCTACAAGATGCACTGCAGGTATTCACCAAGGCTCTTTATACAGCACCTTCCAAACTCACGACTACTATCATCTAGAAGGACAAGGGCAGCAGATACATGGGAACACCACCACCTGGAAGTTCCCCTCCAGGCCACTCACCATCCTGACTTGGAAATATATCGCTGTTCCTTCACTGTCGCTGGGTCAAAATCCTGGTACTGCCTCCCTAACAGCACTGTGGATGTACCTACACTACATGGTCTGCAGCAGTTCAAGAAGGCAACTCACTGCCATCTTCTCAAGGGCAGTTAGGGATGGGCAATAAATGCTGGCCTAGCCAGCGAAGCCCACATCCCTTGAATTAATAAAAAATAGTTATTATTGTTGCTGGCCACATAATGCTGAAACTAGTGGTGTTGGTGGCGATGCATGCCACATGGTGACTAAGGCTGGATGGTATCACTCTTTATTTAGCTGAACAGAATTTGACTTCCAGAGGATCTGCAGATAGATTGTTTACTCCAAACACTGGGAAATTTTTAGATCTTATTGAGTTACTTGGAAAATTTGATTTGACAATGAATGAACATTTGCATCGGGTTATGTCTGAAGAGATTCAAATTCATTATTGTAGAAAAACGTCCAGAATGAAATAATTAATTTGCTGGGAAATGCTGTTCAAGAAAATATATTAAATTGTGCTAAAGAAATCAAATATTTCAGCCTTATTTTAGACTGGGCTCCAGATGTAAGTCATACTGAGCAACTTTCATTTATGCTAGTTGTAGAAGATATTTCAGTTAAGGGGCATTTTCTGTGCTATAAACCAGTTATTGATACTACTGGAAAAGGATTGCCTAATATTAGGAGTTCCTCATGCAGAAAATCCTGAAAGCCTGTTCAAAAATCATGCATGGAATTTTCCGTGCTCACTGGTGTCGGGCGTGTTCAGCGGCGTGAGCGGACAACATGGCGAGAAGGCCAGAAATCGGTTTTGCAATGTCATGAAACCAGGTTGCAATCTACCGCTCAGCCTGTCGATGGTGGGCCGTGTTATCCTACCATTGGATTTCAGGAATCTCATTGTAATATATTTGCATATTATTATAAGGCCAGCCCGCTGGAATCATTCCCCCATGCTGGATCGTCTGCTCATGTCGGCTGGAAAACACGCCGGTGCAGAACACGTGTTGACAACTAAAACGTGCAGAGTTCGGGACTTACCGTAAGGACCTTGCTCACATTGTGGACATCCAAAGAGCATAAAATACTGGAGCCTGACAGCAACAGCACACAGGAGGAATGACCATGACACACTGGGTAGATTCTCATGGACATGGCTCTGCTGCAAAGCAGCTCACAGAAGTTGGAAAGTCACTGTTCAGGGTCTGCTCAAAATAGTTGATGGTCAAGGGTATGGAGAGGAAGGTCCAGCTGTGTTTGGGGGAGGGAGATGTACCAGGGGCTGGGAGATGAACGTCTAGGATCGACTGGGAGAGGAAGAGGTGTTGGGAGGGGAGGAATGAAGGTGTGCGGGGGCTGGGGGGGGGTTGGGCGAAGTTTGGGAAGGGAAAGAGAGTACAGGGGGAGGAAGGGGTAACAGGGGAGAAGACAGCAATTGGGGTGGTAGGTGTAAGGGGGGTGCAATGTTTAAGGGAAGGAGTTTGGAGGGTGGAGGGAGTGCAGAGAGGGGAGGGAGTCTGGGGGAGAAAGGACATACGAACATGGAGCAGAAGCATTCCATCTACCCCTGATAACCTATCACCCCCTTTCTTACCAAGAATCTAGCCACCTCTGCCTTAAAAATATTCAAAGACTCTGCTTCCACCACTTTTTCAGGAAGACAGTTCCAAAGACTCACGAGTGAAAACATTTCGCCTCATCTCTGTTTTAAATGAGTGACCCCTTATTTTTAAACAGTGGCTCCTAGTTCTAGATTCTCCCACAAGAGGAAACATCCTCTCCACATCCAACCTGTCAAGACCCCTCAGGATCTTATATGTTTCAAGGAGTGCGGAGAGGGGAGGGAGTCCAGGGGGAGGAAGAGTGTGGAGAGGTGAGGGAATAAGGATGGAGGAAGAAGTAAAGGTGTCCAATGGAGTCAGGAAGGTGAAAGGAGTTACGCTGGAGGAAGGAGTTGGAACAGAGAAGGACTAATCGTGACGGAAGGTAAGAGTGTCTGAAGGAGTCAGGACTGAGGCAGGGGTTGGGGGGATATCTGGATGTTGGGGGGGGGTGGCATGGAAGGAATAAGGGGGAGACCCTGAGCTGGGGGTGGGAAGGATTTCCACGGTGGGAAAGATTTCCAGTGTGGGAAGTAATTCCGGGGAGTGAAGGAGTTCCAAGGGAGGGAGGGGATGCCCAGGTGAACATGCAAGGGGGAACGCTGATGAGTCCATGACTGAAATACTGTATCACCACCATGCTGTCTAAATTGAAAGTGAAATGAGTTGTGGTGGGCAAGATCAGGTACTGCATAGGATTGTGATCAGTGGGTGGGTGGAGATGCAGGTCAGCTCAGGTGGAGAATTGAAAGTGAACACCAGCAGGTAACATTGAAAATGCTCAAGATATTGAGATGGAAGTGAAACGTGAAGGATCCGCGTGCGTGGGAGAGTGCTTGCACGAGGCTCTGAAAGACACTGCCACACACACACTTCTCCCTCCAGAATCACTCATTGGCCAGCTGCTCCCTCTGTGGTGACAGAGGATGAGGTTGAGGGGGTCACAGGCAAAGGGGATTCGGAGGGAGAGGACAGCCTTTGATATTACTGAGTGGATGACCCATGGGTGTCCAGCTGCAGCTCTTCCTCCTTTCGGGTGCCCAGGGGCCCCGGCCAGACTCCTTGCGGGGAAGGAGCACCTGGACGGAAGTTGAGGTGCCCCATTTAACCTCTGGCGTTGCCACTGCAGGAACTCACCCATGGCTCCCGTGATGGAGTGCAGGTCTGCATGCAATTCGGTATTCTGCTGGACCAGGGTCTCCATGGTATCTGCCATCCTTCCCATGGAGACCTCTATTCGCGCACACGTGTGGGCATCACTTCACCAGAGAGTGGGCGGATGCACTTCTCCAACTTATGTGCCACTCTGCTGAGGGCTTCCACCAGCTCTGTGTGATGTCCCCCCACCCTCTGCTGACTCTCCAGGATGAGTTGGAAGGCCAAATCCAGAGGTTTGTCATCTGACTCGGACCTGACAGATGCCGCTTCCCCGGCAGTCCTCCGTGTGCTAGGGAACTTGGCCATGCCTGCCTACTCCTACTGCAGTGACCACCAGATTGTGAACCTGAGCCTGCTCTAGATCTAGGTCCCACCGAGGTGTGTGTCTCTGCGCTGGTGGAGGGTGTGGGTAATTGCTGTGATGGGTCTTCCAAGCTGTTTATTTCCAACTCTTCAATGGAGGAGGTGACCTCTTGTCTGGAGGTGAGGACCTGGATGGAGCTGAGGGACTGGCTGGGTGAGGGTGGGGGTCACTTGGCAGAGCTTCCCATGAACCAAAGTGAGGATAATTAGTGCATGGCAGCAGAGTCAAAAGTGGGAGAGCACTCACATTTGCGTTGAGAGAGGGATGATGTGATACAGGATCTTCACGAGGGTGTTTGCTGCTGACCTCACTGTCACCGCAGGCATGGTCCACGTGCTCTCTAGTTAATGTGATGGCACACTCTGCAATCTGAGTGAGGGGCCCTAATATGGGCCACTCCATCCCCAGTCTGGGACCTCTCCCTGCTGATGTGAGCATGCTTCACCTGCATGAATACAGATGGAGAAAATGTGACTAGGACACATGGCACTGCATGGAATGTTTTTGTGGTGAATGGAGCCATGGATGGGATGAGGATGCGAGCTCGAGACAATATGAGCCTGAAGGAGATTTGAGGGTGTGTGAGAGAGTTAGTAGTGTTGTGCCTTGAGATGTGAAATCCCTGTGGATACATGATGGGTTTGTGAATGAGTGAGTTGAGAGTGATGAGAAGAGTGACTTAACCTAGCGGAATGTATGAGACCATTCATCCTGATGTGGCACTGGGTGGCTGTCCTCATTTGCAGGGTGTTGGCGCTGACTGCCACTGCCTCCCATGAGGGCTGGTGATGCTGCTGCCCATCCTGTGGCCAGAGGGGGGGTAGAGGACATCATGGTGGGCCCCCATAGTGTTCAAAAGGCACTCGAGAGATGAGTCACTAAATGGGGCCATCCTGTCTTCTGTGCAGCAGTCCTGGGCTGGAAGCACTGAGAGGTGTGCCCATAGCTGCACTTTAAATGTGGTGCCCGGCATGATGAAGCAGCGAGGTGATGGCGTGGTGGGCAAATGAGAGCCTGCCTGCCATCGAAATGGCGTGGTTTCTGGGAATGCATAATTTATGCAGCGGCTTTGGGACGATGTGGCGTGAGAAGCCGCCATTGCTGCTGATGGGTAAAACATCATTTTTCCCAGCCATACTGCACTTAGTGCAAATCTGGGATGATTCCGCCCCATGTGTTTAATGTTATAGTAGGCACAGCCATGATGTCTCTAACAAAAAGATTCGAACAGTTACAAAACTTCAATAACTCATGGGGATTTTTAAGTAACCTAAAAGATTTGCCAGGTAGAAATGGACTGACAGGTGCATGTCAAAGGTTGGAGGATAAGTTAAGGTATCAAGGAAGCAGTGATATTAATGGCTACGACTTCCTGAGAAGAGTTTTCCCCCCGGTGGGGGGGAGGTTTATGAGCGGGCACGCGGAGGCGTGCCTTCGATCGGGGGGCGCTCCACCATTTTATGTGGGCGGGCCAAGCGCTCCCTGTGTGGGCGGGGATAGGGATTCCCTGAGCCAAGATTGCGCTCTTTCGCGCATGCACATGAAAGAGCGCATTCATCTCCCTGAGGCTAACTGCTGCCTCAAGGAGATCGGCTCTACAATAAAAAATCTGAAAAATAGAAAAAATAATTTCCTGACATGTCCCCTCATGTCACACTGTCACAGGAGTTGGGACATGTCCATCACTTTTACATACACTTTAATTACATTTTAAAAAACCTACATGAACTCTCATCCTGCCCGTGGATGAGGTTTCTTGCTTTTTCTAATGCCCGCCAGGGCTCCTGGCTTGCTTGCCAACCTTAAGGTTGGACGGGCAGGTCCATTAATTAGGTTAATGACTCTGTCAATGGTCTCAATTGGCCATTGACAGGTTGGCGGGCGCACAGCTGATTCTGCTGATCCCCCGCCTACCTGAAAATTGAAATGAGGCGGGATGACGTCGGGAGTTCCGCCCAACGTCATCCCGCGTCGGCGAGCGGGCCCCGCCCCCCTGCTCATCGACCAGAAAATCCTGGCCACCGAGTGAATTAGAAATTGCAAATGCAGTATTTCCTGAAGGTGCAAAGTCTCCAATACAGGCAGTTAGATTGATCAACACTACCAAGTTGCAGGATGTTAAGCCAAATCTGTGGGATGCACTAAGGATAACGCTTACAACTCCAATAACTGTGGCCACGGGAGAAAAAAGCTTTAGTAAGCTGAAACTGATAAAGACATACTTAAGGTCTTCCATGACAAAAGAAAAACTAAGTTCTCCAGCAATTTTGTCAACAGAAAATAACCTTGTCAGAAATATAAATATGGAACGTGCTAGAAAAATGTTTGCAGATCTAAAGTCGAGAAAAAATATAGGATAATCTAAGGATTTGTATGTCTGTTGTTGCATTTGATTTAGCTTTGGTTTTCCTTTATCTTTCTTGCTTTTTTAAACTTATTTGTACAGGGTAATAACTTAAGTTCTCTTTTACCTTTCTTCTTTCTTCTATTTTATTATCTAATTTTAAAATTGGAAAAGTCTTAAAGTTTCAGTTAGGATGATATACATATGTAAATGTCTGTTGCGTTTGACTGTTTTCATTTATCTGTAATAAATTATTTATTGCTATATTTATAGTTTTTTTTGTCATTATGAAGTAATTATGAAAATCACAAGCCTTCAGGGCACTGAAATTCAATTTGCCTGGGGCGCTAACAAACCTCGAGCCAGCCCTGCTTGTGTTTGTAAGTATAGAAATCAATTCATGTACTGCAAAGCTTGATGAAGAGCTATATGTTGAATAAACTGTTAATCTTTCTGTGATGCTGCTTGAGAGGCATGTTATCCTAAGCATAAGTAGTATGCCCTACTTTATTATGAAGTACAATGTCATCTTTATGTCTACCAGAGGAGTTAAATGGAGGCCTTAACAGAATATTTAATCTGAAAACAGCATCCCTGATAATGTAATGTCACACTGCTTGCCAGACTAGTTAATCAGCTCCAGCACTCAAGTGGGAGTATATATCTAACCTTAAGGTTGCTATCAACTGACACAGGTAAGGGAGTGGGGGGATGCCTTGAATTTGGATATGTTCCTCCATTTAACTGGAGGAATATTTGGAATCAAATGGTAAATTTAGTACTGTTTGATTTTATTTGTGTTTGTGTTCTCAGGTTATGGAAGCTTAAAGAATTATTGGAAACCCGAAGAGCTGCAATCCAATCTGCGATCCATTTGTCAATAATCTAGTAGATTCAGCCGTTATTTTGAGATCTTCCTGCCATTTTTTCAGACAGGAACTAAGATTTATATACACAGATCTGATCATCATTTCCCACATGAAGGCAATAATAAGCATGATGACAACTGATAACCACGTCAAGACAATTTAGGTTTTATTTCAAAGACAGTTAGGTTGGATTGGAAACTTCATTTCTATTCAAATTAGAAACAAGCTTTAAACCAGTGTTAAAAACAAAAAAACTGCGGATGCTGGAAATCCAAAACAAAAACAGAATTACCTGGAAAAACTCAGCAGGTCTGGCAGCATCGGCGGAGAAGAAAAGAGTTGACGTTTCGAGTCCTCATGACCCTTTGACAGAACTTGAGTTCGAGTCCAGGAAAGAGCTGAAATATAAGCTGGTTTAAGGTGTGTGTGTGGGGGGCGGAGAGATAGAGAGACAGAGAGGTGGGGGGGGTGGTGTGGTTGTAGGGACAAACAAGCAGTGATAGAAGCAGATCATCAAAAGATGTCAACGACAATAGTACAATAGAACACATAGGTGTTAAAGTTGGTGATATTATCTAAACGAATGTGCTAATTAAGAATGGATGGTAGGGCACTCAAGGTATAGCTCTAGTGGGGTTTTTTTTAATAATGGAAATAGGTGGGAAAAGGAAAATCTTTATAATTTATTGGAAAAAAAAAGGAAGGGGGAAACAGAAAGGGGGTGGGGATGGGGGAGGGAGCTCACGACCTAAAGTTGTTGAATTCAATATTCAGTCCGGAAGGCTGTAAAGTCCCTAGTCGGAAGATGAGGTGTTGTTCCTCCAGTTTGCGTTGGGCTTCACTGGAACAATGCAGCAAGCCAAGGACAGACATGTGGGCAAGAGAGCAGGGTGGAGTGTTAAAATGGCAAGCGACAGGGAGGTTTGGGTCATTCTTGCGGACAGACCGCAGGTGTTCTGCAAAGCGGTCGCCCAGTTTACGTTTGGTCTCTCCAATGTAGAGGAGACCACATTGGGAGCAACGAATGCAGTAGACTAAGTTGGGGGAAATGCAAGTGAAATGCTGCTTCACTTGAAAGGAGTGTTTGGGTCCTTGGACGGTGAGGAGAGAGGAAGTGAAGGGGCAGGTGTTGCATCTTTTGCATGGGCATGGGGTTGTGCCATAGGAGGGGGTTGAGGAGTAGGGAGTGATGGAGGAGTGGACCAGGGTGTCCCGGAGGGAGCGATCTCTATGGAATGCCGATAAGGGGGGTGAAGGGAAGATGTGTTTGGTGGTGGCATCATGCTGGAGTTGGCAGAAATGGCGGAGGATGATCCTTTGAATGCGGAGGCTGGTGGGGTGATAAGTGAGGACAAGGGGGACCCTATCATGTTTCTGGGAGGGAGGAGAAGGCGTGAGGGCGGATGCGCGGGAGATGGGCCGGACACGGTTGAGGGCCTTGTCAACGACCGTGGGTGGAAAACCTCGGTTAAGGAAGAAGGAGGACATGTCAGAGGAACTGTTTTTGAATGTAGCATCATCGGAACAGATGCGACGGAGGCGAAGGAACTGAGAGAATGGGATGGAGTCCTTACAGGAAGCGGGGTGTGAGGAGCTGTAGTCGAGATAGCTGTGGGAGTCGGTGGGTTTGTAATGGATATTGGTGGACAGTCTATCACCAGAGATTGAGACAGAGAGGTCAAGGAAGGGAAGGGAAGTGTCAGAGATGGACCACGTGAAAATGATGGAGGGGTGGAGATTTGAAGCAAAATTAATAAATTTTTCCAAGTCCTGATGAGAGCATGAAGCGGCACCGAAGTAATCATCGATGTACCGGAGAAAGAGTTGTGGAAGGGGGCCGGAGTAGGACTGCAACAAGGAATGTTCCACATACCCCATAAAGAGACAGGCATAGCTGGGGCCCATGCGGGTACCCATAGCCACACCTTTTATTTGGAGGAAGTGAGAGGAGTTGAAGGAGAAATTGTTCAGCGTGAGAACAAGTTCAGCCAGACGGAGGAGAGTAGTGGTGGATGGGGATTGTTCGGGCCTCTGTTCGAGGAAGAAGCTAAGGGCCCTCAGACCATCCTGGTGGGGGATGGAGGTGTAGAGGGATTGGACGTCCATGGTGAAGAGGAAGCGGTAGGAGCCAGGGAACTGGAAATTGTTGATGTGACGTAAGGTGTCAGAGGAATCAAGGATGTAGGTGGGAAGGGACTGGACAAGGGGAGAGAGAAGGGAGTCAAGATAACGAGAAATGAGTTCTGTGGGGCAGGAGCAAGCTGAGACGATCGGTCTACCGGGGCAGTTCTGTTTGTGGATTTTGGGTAGGAGATAGAAGCGGGCCGTCCGAGGTTGGGCGACTATCAGGTTGGAAGCTGTGGGAGGGAGATCCCCAGAGGAGATGAGGTCAGTGACAGTCCTGGAAACAGTGGCTTGATGTTCAGTGGTGGGGTCATGGTCCAGGGAGAGGTAGGAGGAAGTGTCTGCGAGTTGACGCTCAGCCTCCGCGAGGTAGAGGTCAGTGCGCCAGACAACAACAGCACCACCCTTGTCAGCGGGTTTGATGACAATGTCAGGGTTGGACCTGAGAGAATGGAGTGCAGTAAGTTCAGAGAGAGACAGGTTAGAATGGGTGAGAGGAGCAGAGAAATTGAGACGACTAATGTCGCGCCGACAGTTCTCAATGAAAAGATCGAGAGAAGGTAAGAATCCAGAGGGAGGGGTCCAGGTGGAGGGAGAATATTGGAGATGGGTAAAAGGATCCGTTGAACTGGGAGAGGACTCCTGCCCAAAGAAGTGAGCCCGGAGACGAAGACGGCGGAAGAAGAGTTCAGTATCATGCCGAGCCCGAAACTCATTGAGGTGAGGGCGTAAGGGTATGAAACTAAGTCCTTTGCTGAGCACTGAACGTTCAGCATCGGAGAGGGGAAGGTCAGGGGGTATAGTGAATACACGGCTGGGGTTGGGACTGGAAGAAAGGGTGGGGTCGGAGGGACAGGCAGGGGTAGAGGGTCCTAGATGGGTGTTGGTGTCGATGAGTTGTTGGAGCTTGCGTTCCTTAGCACTTGAGAGAAAGAGAAAAAGTTTCTTGTTGAGGCGTCGGATGAGCCGAAGGATAAAATGAAACTGGGGGCACGCACAGCTTTGAAAAAGGGTACGGCGGTGCTGCTGGAGGGAGAGGTCGAGTGTGTTCATATGGCGGCGCATGGCACTGAGAGTGGATTTCAGAATGTGACGGGAACAGCAGTCCGAGAAACGTTTTATGTCCCGGAGATACCTGTAATCCTGGGTGGGTTCGAATCATGAGGGGTGGAATTTCAGTTGAAATCCACGTGGGGTAAGTCGGAGACGGAAACAGTCACTGAGAAAGGAGATATGGCTGTGAAAGCGGGTTTTAGTAAACACCTTGTCAAACACTAGGAGGGAAATGGAAAGCAATGAAGGTGAACAAGGCAACAGAGAAATACGGAAATCTTGTCGCAGAGAGGAACAGAACTTCTTCAAGGAGGTAGGCATTTCCTGAAGAGCAGTGGCAGTCAATTAAACACAGAGATAAAAACAAAAAAACTGCGGATGCTGGAAATCCAAAACCAGTGTGCTGAGTGAACTTAAAATACAAAAGAGGGAGTTAATTTAGCACATCTGTCTTTTCCTTGTATAAAAAGCACTTCCAGCACAGAATCTAAAAACCTACTGAATGATTGCGGAGTACTTACTCCAGTAACCTCACCCACAACAATTTGCACCATTACTTTAGTAAAATATCTCAAGGTGCTTCACAGATATTTTATCTGACGAAATTTGACACAAAGCTATTTAAGGATATATTAGGACAAATGACCTAAAGCTTGGTCAAAGTAGGTTTTAAGAAATGTCTTAAAAGAGGACAGAGCAAGATGGAGAGGTTTAGTAAGAGAATTGCAGAGCTGAAGGCCCAGGCAGCAGCAAGCACAATTACTATTGATGAAGCAATTAAAATAAAACAAATCATTTCCAGGAATTGAAGATTAATCTCCAGGTCATGGGTGTGAGCACTTGGGACTGGGAGGGGGGATATTAATTGTTTCTTTATTTTCTTTGAAACTTCTGTTGATTCATGATAAGAATATTAGAGATTAGGCTGAAGTAAGGGTGGGTGGAAGGGATGGAGAGGAAGATTTGACCCGAAAGTCAAGAATTTTCCCATTGCGTAATGGGTTTATTTGTTTTCCAATTACTGGCAATGGTGGTGCATGGAAGGATGGACATGTTGGGTGACCAACTATGGAAATATGGAGTCAGTAATTGAAGGCAGGAGACCATGTGACTAAATCTTCAGGATTAGACCCATCCATCCAGAATTGGCAACCCTATAATTAAGTGATTTAGCATCACTGACAGTGAGTGAGATTTAACTTTGGATTTTAAGCTTTATATGTTGGTCTGGTCATGTTCTTTTGCCTCTGTGATGGGACAACTTGATGGGCATTGATTAGCCAACCTGGACTTGGAATGAAATGTGGACGAGGAGTAAAGGAATGTGGAGTGTGCGGTAAACATATTAATAGGTGGATGTTTCTTTATTCTTGCCCCAACCTTAGCAGCATGTAATCCTTTAAAAAGATAGCTGGTCGAGTGGAATGGAATGCTGAGGGACCAACTTCAACCAACTCCACACTCTTTTTAAAGTTAAACTTTCAGTAAGTGAAATTCTGGATCTTTGCGTGGAGCAGGGATGAGTCCCAACTCAACAAATCAGTTAGTGTATGGCATTGAGCGATTGTCCACCAGCCCTATGTATGTTCATAGAATTTAAAGAACTAGGAATCTTACAGGCCAGGGAGCTTTTTTTAAGTTTTCTGAAGACTGAGCTACAATGCTAATGTATGAAATTTTCACTCAGTGCATTCCTATGTTTGCTGTCAAAATATATGTGGCACATGCAGACCTCTGGGGCAGGATTCCCCCCCCCCCCCCCCCCCCCCACCACAATTGGGGGGGGTTATGCAGGAGCGGGTGCAAGTGGGCAGGTTCCTGATCGTCACCGCCATTTTACGTGGGCAGGCCAATTAAGGCCCGCCCAGCATGATGTGCACCAGGAAGCGCTATGCACTCCCTGTGTGGATGGTGTGGGGGAGGCGTACTTCCCTGAGCCAGGAGTATGTATGTGAAAGAACGTACAGATCTCCCTGAGGCAAAGTGCTGCCTCAGGGAGATCAGCTCAGGTTTCAAATGTTGAATAACGATAAGAAAAAAATTATTGACATGTCCCCTCATGTGACACTGTCACATGAGCTGGAACATGTCCATTACTTTTTATTTAAAAATTTCTGGAACATTTTAAATCCCTCATGAAACCTCATCCCGCCTGAGGATGAGGTTTCATGTTTTATTCTGAAGGCCGCCTGGGCTCCGTGCCTACCCTGCAACCTTAAGGTTGGACGGGCAGGTCCATTAAGTGTTTTAATTATTTTATTAATGGCCTTAAGTGGCAGTTGACAGGCTGCGCACCCGACGACCTGAAAATCTAAATGACGCGGGGTGACATCGGGACGCAAGCCTAACTTCATTTTACGTGTTGGCGAGCGGGCCCCGCCCCAGTTCGTTGACCTCAAAATTTTCCCCCGGTATCGTTTTTGCTGAGATTTTTTTTCTTCATGGGTTACATCTCCAGCTTTAGCTGTCCCATGATTCCAAAGATTAATACTATGGAGGACAAAGTTCTTGCTGATGCCAGCAGCCTTGCTTTTTACAGTTACCACATGTTACAGCCAGGTGAGTGGTGGTAGAATGGCTCCCTTCTCTTTCTACCTTTCAGTTGACTGCAACAGGTGTTTTAAAAATAATTTGCTCATCAATACAGTCAGTATTTAACTAAGTACTGTGACTGTAAATGACACACATAGACAGGTTTTCTTGTATGTTTTAACTGAAAAAGAATAGTGTTTATTGTCCTGAATACCCAATAGATAAAAAAATAATAAAAGCACTCACAACGATAATACGACAGAATTCTTCAGCGAGATGGAGAGTGATGTAGTTGATTCTGAGACTAGGGTCTTGAATCTTAATAAAGGAAACTACGATGTTATGAGGCACAAGTTGGCTATGATGGATTGGGAAACGTTACTTAAAGGGATAACGGTGGACGGGCAATGGCAAATATTCAAAGAGCGCATGGGTGAACTGCAACAATTGTTTATTCCTGTCTGGCACAAAAGTAAAACAGGAACAGTGGCCAAACCATGGCTTACAAGGGAAATTAGAGGTAATATTAGTATCTAATAGAAGAGGCATACAAATTGGCCAGAAAAGACAACAGACCTGAAGATTGGGAGCAGTTTAGAATTCAGCAAAGGAGGACCAAGGGTTTGATTAAGAAGGGGAAATTAGAGTACTTAAACTTGCGGGGAACGTAAAAACTGACTGTAAAAGTTTCTATGGATATGTGAAGAGAAAAAGATTGGTGAAGACAAATGTCGGTCCCTTACAGTCAGAAACAGACAAATTTATAATGGGGAACAAAGAAATGGCTGACCGCATACATACTTTGGTTCTGTCTTCACAAAGGAGGACACAAATAACATACCAGAAATGTTGGGGAACACAGGGTTTAGTGAGAGGGAGGAACTGAAAGAAATCAATATTAGTAGGGAAATGGTGTTGGGGAAATTGATGGGATTAAAGACCAATAAATCCCCAGGGCCTGATAATTTACATCCTAGAGTACTTAAGGAAGTGGCCCTAGAAATAGTGGATGCATTGGTGGTCATCTTCTGAGATTCTATAGACTCTGGAACAGTTCCTACAGATTGGAGAGTAGCTAATGTAACCCCACTATTTAAAAAGGGAGGTAGAGAGAAAACAGGGAATTATAGACCAGTCGGTAGTGGGGACAATTCTAGAGTCCATTATAAAAGATTTAAAAGTTGAGCACTTGGAAAACAGTGGCAGAATCAGACAGAGTCAGCATGGATTTATGAAAAGGAAATCATACTTGACAAATCTACTGGAATTTTTCGAGAATGTAAGTAATAGAGTTGATGAGGGGGAGCCAGTGGATGTGGTTTATTTGGACTTTCAGAAGGCTTTCGACAAAGTCACACATAAGAGATTAGCATGTAAAATTAAACCACATGGGATTGGGGGTAGTGTATTGAGATGGATAGAAAACTGGTTGGCAGACAGGAAACAAAGAGTAGGAATAAACAGGTTTTTTTCTGAATGGCAGGCAGTGATTAGTGGAGTACAGCATGGATTGTTGCTGGGACCCCAGCTATTCACAATATATATTAATGATTTAGATGAGGGAACTAAATGTAATATCTCCAAATTTGCAGATGACATAAAGCTGGGTGGAAGGGTGAGCTATGAGGAGAATGCAGAGATGCTTCAGTGTGATTTGGACAAGCTGAGTGAGTGGGCAAATGCATGGCAGATGCGGTATAATGTGGATAAATGTGAGGTTATCCACTTTGGTAGCAAATACAGGAAGGCAGATTATTATCTGAATGGCTATAACTTGAGAGAGGGGAATGTGCAAAGAGACCTGGGTGTCCTCGTACACCAGTTGCTGAAGGTAAGCATGCAGGTGCAACAGGTGGTAAAGAAGGCAAATGGTTTGTTGGCCTTCATAGCGAGAGGATTCACGTACAGGAGCAGGAATGCCTTGCTGCAATTGTACAGGGCCTTGGTGAGACCACACCTGGAATATTGTGCGCAGTTTTGGTCTCCTTATCTGAGGAAGGATGTTCTTGCTATAGAGGGAGTGCAGCAAAGGTTTACCAGACTGATTCTTGGGATGGCGGGACTGACATATGAGGAGAGATTAAGTCGGTTAGGATTATATTCATTGGAGTTCAGAAGAATGAGGGGGGATCTCATAGAAACCTATAAAATTCTAACAGGACTAGACAGGATAGATGTGAGAAGGATGTTCCTGATGGTGGGGGAGTCCAGAACCAGGGGTACAGTCTGAGGATATGAGATAGACCATTTAGGACTGAGATGAGGAGAAATTTCTTCACACACAGAGTGGTGAGCCTGTGGAATTCGCTACCACAAAGTAGTTGAGGCCAATGCATTGTATGTTTTCAAGAAGGAGTTAGAGATAGCTCCTGGGCTGAAAGGGATCAAAGGATCTGGGGAGAAAGCGGAAGCAGGCTATTGAGTTGGATGATCAGCCATGATCATAATGAATGGCGGAGCAGGTTTGAAGGGCCGAATGGTCTACTCCTGCTCCTATTTTCGATGTTTCTATGTTTCTAACTCACACATGCATCCAATTGACTCATACATACCACAGAAGTAGGTTACAAGGAGGGAGGATGTGTTAAATTATTTAAGAGTGTCCAAAAGAAAGTCAGTCAATAGATCCCATAGGTCGATATGTTCGATGATTTCAGGCTGTGTTCGGTGATTTCTTTTCTAGATTCTGCACTAAGACAATTTAAAGTCTTGATGATGGATCTCTGTCTTTTCTGAAGACAGTGGCTGTTTGTTTTAAAAACAAAAAACTGCGAATGCTGGAAATCCAAAACAAAAACAGAATTACCTGGAAAAACTCAGCAGGTCTGGCAGCATCAGCGGAGAAGAAAAGAGTTGATGTTTCGAGTCCTCATGACCCTTCAACAGAACTAGGTGAATCCAAGGAGAGGGGTGAAATATAAGCTTATATTTCACCTTTTCCTTGGATTCACCTAGTTCTGTTGAAGGGTCATGAGGACTCGAAACGTCAACTCTTTTCTTCTCCGCCGATGCTGCCAGACCTGCTGAGTTTTTCCAGGTAATTCTGTTGCTGTTTGTTTTACATTGAAGATGGAGCCTGCAGTGTTTGGCTGGTCAGGTACAGGCAGGGCACACACTTGCAAAATGGCTGAAGGGACCATGAGCTCTTTTCTTGTTAACCACTCATAGTCTGACTTTTCCCTGACTCTGGAAAAGCAGGATTTCTTTTAACACAGTGTTATCTTGCTATCACATGACTTCCATTCACAAACTAGCCAGTTACTAAATATGGTCATAGCAAGCTGGGGGATTCTCATTCCAGGTCCATTGTTTACAATGATTAAATTAAATGGTTGGTGGAGCCCTCTCCTCAGCCATGGTCCATTGTCCAACATGATTGAGTTTAACAGCCTAGTCTGCACTCACCTGAATAAACAGATTATGCCTGGATGTCTGAGTTAGTCAGTGTCTGGGCCATTCACTTTTGTTTAAACTAATTGTCCTGATGGGCTACTCCCAGATGCCACAACTCATTTCTGATTATTTCACCTTGCAAATTATAAAGCTATGAAAATGTTCAGCCATTTTGAGAACTGCTGTTTAGGTCATTTAAAAATATAGTGGTCAGTCTTTTTAAAACTTTTTTTGTGGTTTCAAGCCATTCAATAAATAAAGTCATTTTTATATGGTTTTAAAAGACACAGGAAATCAATAACTAATTTTAAACATAGCAAAGTGATTTAGAATGCAAACGTGAGTTCAGTCAAAAGGGAGGAAGTTTGTAGGAAAGTTCATTTAAGGAGATATAATATTCAGATTTAATGATAAGCACTGAAAGCCATGGATTTGGGGTGCCAGAAGCCACCATTGAAGGAAATGTATTCAACCCTAAGCCTAAAGTGCTGTATGATTCCCGTTCATCAAGTCAGCAGTGATAAGGAACATAGGAACAGAAGTAGGCTATTCAGCCCCTCAAGTCTGCTCTGCCATTCAGGTGATCTACCTCAATGCCACTTTCCAGCGCTATCTCCATATCCATTGATGAGTGATTGAGCTTTCACAGTCCTCTGGGGTAGAGAATTCTAAAGATTCACCACCCTCAGTGAAGAAATTCCTTCTCATATCCAATCTTAAATGGCCTACCCCTTATCCTGAGATTATTTCCCCTGGTTTTAGACTCACCAGTCACAGGAAATATCTTATGTACATCCATCCTGTCAAGCCCGATAATAATTTTGTAAGTTTCAATGAGGTCACCCCTTATTATTTGAAACTCTAAGGAATACAGACCAAGTCTCCTCAATCTCTCCTCATAAGGAAATCTCTCCATTCCAGGGATTAATCTGGTAAACCTCCATTGCTCTCCCTCTTTGGCAAGTATATCCTTCCTTAGATAAGGGGAGCAAAACTGTACACAACATTCTAGGTGCATTCAAACCAAGGCTCTGCATAATTGCAGCAAGACATTCTTACTCCTGTATTCAGATCTCCTCACGTTGAAGGCCAACATACATTTGCCTTCCTAATTGCTTAATGCATCTGCATGCTGGCTATCAGTGACTCATGAACCTTTCATACCCAGGTACCTTTGGACACCTGCATTTCCCAGCCTCTCACCATTTAATAAATATTCTGTCTTTTTTTTTAGCAAAGTGAATTACTTCACACTTATTCACATTACATTCCATCTGCCATGTTCTAGCCCATTCACTTAGCCTATCCAAGTCCTCCTGGAACCTCCTAACATCCTTGTCACAACTTGCATTCCCACCCAGCTTGGTGTTATCAGCAAATTTGTAAATATTAAAATTGGGCCCTGTTGTAATATGGGTTCTTTAGATGCCTCAAATATGAGATCTTAAGACTTGTGTACTCAAACATGAACCCTTTATTGTTAAACTTTAACTATTTACAGATCACAGGTTACTACCAAGCATGGTGCTGGTACCTCCTTGCAGGCTGGTTCCAGAGTGTTCTCTCTAGAATGTTCTCTCAGTCTAATACCGTGTGACTCTATACATCACACCATGGGTGGTGTTATTCTCCAGTCCCACATTAACCCTTGCTCTGCTGAGTACTGTTACAGTACAGGGGCATACAGGCTCATACAACATCCCTCCTTTCTTCGCCAAAGAAAACTCTCCTTTTCAACAGCATAGAACTATTTGTAATACAATCTTTACTTGCTATCCCTGTTCCCCTATCTCAAGTCTCGGACTTTATAAATTCGGACAGTCTTGAGGCTTGACAGTTCCTCCACATCTCGGTCTGTCACATTTGGAGGAATGATAGCAGTAGCCTGTGTTTCTGGTACTTGGCTATCTCTATTTGATTTGCTTTTTGCACTCCTTCAAGTTGTGTTTCTCTTTATGAACAACTTCTTGCAGACACTGTGGGTTTGTCTCATTCCTTCTGAAGGGAATGTGCATTCTGTTCATTCCTAGAGTGGGCTTGAATTTCCCTTTTTCCATGGTCTCTGCCATGTTCTTGCTGGACGTATATATTTCACAAATGGAACCTTCATTTCCAAAAGTTTTACAATCTCAGCCAAACACTTGTTTGCTGTTTTATTTTCAAATTCTTTTGCAAGCTTATGAATCTTTTCATTCAGCCCAGCTTTTTCTTCTTCTAGTGCCTTGCACTTCAGTGTCAGATTTACATTTTCTGATCTCATTTTCTGTCCTTTCTTTTCCTGACTGCAACTGAACTTTGCCTTTGTCCTCCATTTTGGATTCATTGTTGACCAGGTCAGACTCCAGCAAAGTGTTAACTTGTTTCAGTCCTATAGTCGTGCTACTCATGGCTTCATTATCCACTTACAGCTTTTAAAGTTCTACGGCTTTCCCTTTCAATGACTCCTCTTTTCCATTCAACTGCTTCTTCAGCTCTTCGACCTGTTTCTTGTAGCTTTTTGTTTCCTCCTGGAATATTGAACCTTGCTGAGTCTTCTCTGCCAACTGATTCTTCAGTTTGTTCAGAGCAGTTTTTAATTAATTTTGCTTCTCTTTGTAATTTTCCAGAGGAATAAACTTTGTCCTGAAGGATTTTCATAGTGTGTGAAGGTCTGTCAACAGATTTTCCTTTTTTTGTGAAGCTCACTTGTTTCATCTTGAGCTTTCCGATAATTTAGCATCATCTTCAAGTATTTTTCTGCTGTGCTTCCATTCTGCTGTTTAAGTCAGTGTTCATTTATTCATGTTGCTGACTGGTTACGCATTCCTTTTGCTTTTGATCTCGAAGGACAATGACTTGTTCTTTCAACTGTTTATTTTCTTGTTGACCATTTGTCAACTCACTCTGGGATTCAGTGCATCATTTTGTTGCTACTGATAGTTTCAGTGCAGCTTTTTCTGAAGTAATATTCAACATCCTCTGTAGCTGCTCGTGTTTTTCCATAGCTACATATTGATTATTCAAGGAGACTTTCAGGGTTGCAACTTCTTTGCATGCTTTTTCTGCCTGCTGTTTTGCCTGGCTATACATCTAATTGAGTCTTCCCAACTCCTGCTTTGATTTGCCAAATGTGGAATTGGGGGTCGTTATCTCCTCCTGGTATCTTTGTTTCATCTCTGAAATTTGTTTGTTCAGATCTCAAACAGCTTGGTTCATTGTAGACTTCAGTTTATCATGCATTTTCAAAGGCATATACTCAACTTGAATCTTGCACTTCAAATCTTCCATTTCAGCTCTGATGTGAACATTTTCCTATAGAATAGTTTCATTTACTTTTTGCATGTTTGTTTATTTTGAGTTACGTCAGATAGCTTTCCTTCATTCATAGCCACCTGCTCACTCTGCACTGCCATCTGTCTCCCTCACTCTGGGTCTTTTGGCTCCCTCTCTTTGAGGTTTTTTTTTGCTGCCCACTCCCTGGGGCCTTTTGTTGCCCTTGCTCTGGGATCTTTTGTTGCACATGGCACTTCATTGAGCGTTGCACTCTCTCTGGTGTCTCTTGTTGCCCTTGGCAGAGTTACCTTCTCTCTGGGGTCTCTTGCCCTCTCTCTTGGGACTCTTGTTAACCTCGGCAGAGTTGCCCTCTCTCTGGGGGTCCCTTGTTGCCTTTGATGGACCTGCTCTCTCTCTGTGGTCTCTTCCAATTTTCTGTCCATGGCTGTCTTCATGTAGCTACAGCTTTAAATTGTGTTGCTTCTTTAAGACTGAGTGCAATAACCATTTTTTTAAAATCTCCCGCTGTTGGTAGCTATCAGCTTTCTTTGTAATGAGTTTTCTGCATGTTTGTGCTCTTGGTGGGCTCTCCAGTGATTGGCCACATCATTTTTTTTAAACTTTGAAAACTTTCCCTTTTTGTTTTTTTAAATGTCAGCACAGCAATTCCTCTTTCTTTCAAAATCTGCAGGTTTCATTTTTTTTAATGCTTTGAGAGTTTCAGCAGGCTCAAGGTCTGGCCAGAGCCCATTTTTTAACTTGATGGCACAGCACTTCTTTTTCCTCTGATTGCTTTTTTAAAATCATAGCAGCTATTATTTGTTTTTCTTACACTCTGCAGGCTTTTTTTGTTCTTAGTATGCTATACAGGCTTCTATATTTTACTCTGCCAGCTTTTTAAACTTTTTTTAACTGCAGCCATCTTCCAGCTGCCCTATGGATGCTGAGCCCTTAGAACCACCACCTATCCTAAAATGTAAGTACAGCTATATTTTTGTATGTTTGCTCAGCATTTCATGAACTGTGTTACCCAGGTTCTTGCAATTTTGTGTAATGGATTTCCACTCATATTGGTGGATTCCTCACTTTTTCTTAGGTGCACGTTTCTCTAGTTAGGCTTCAGTTGCTTTCTGTTTTTGTTCAGCCATGATCGAGTTGAATGGGTGGACAGGCTCGAGTGGCCAAATGGCCTGCTCCTGCTCTTATTTCCTATGTTCCATTCTACCTCTTCCTCCCTTCTTAAATAGTGGAGTTACATTTGCTACTTTCCAGTCCACAGGAACCTTTCCAGAATCTAAAAAATTTTGAAAGATAACCACCAATGCATCCATTATCTTTCTAGCCAACCCCTTCAACACTCTGGGATGAAGCTCATCTGGTCCAGGGGATATATCAACCTTCAGCCCATTTAGTTTTCCTGAGTACTACCTCTTTACTAATAATAATTTCTTTTAGTTCCTCAGTTTCACAAGTCCCTTGTTCTCCTAGTATTCCTTGGAAATTTTCTGTATCATCTTCTGTGAAGACAGACGCAAAGTAACTGCTTGGTTTCCCTGCTATTTTTCTGTTCTCCATTATAAATTCTCCAGTCCCCACCTGCAATGGGCCCACATTGGTCCTCGCTAATCTTTTCCTTTTCACATACTTAAAGAAGTTTTTACAGTCCGCCTTTATGTTCCTCATTAGTTTGCATTCATATTCACTTTTCCCTTTCTTAATCAGTTTCTTGGTCCTCCTCTGCAGGGTTCTAAATTGCTCAGGCCTACCTTTCACTAACTACGGTTAATTTATGTTTCCCTTTGCGTATTTGTGCCTTAGAGAAATGTAACTTTGCTGTACACCATGTAGCATTTCTCTAAATACTAGCCATTGCTGTCTATCATCAAATGTTGTAGTGTATTTTCCCATTCCATCATAGCCAGCTTGCCCTTCATAACTTTATAATTTCCTTTCTTCAGATTTAAAAATTATATAGCAGTCAAACTTAATGCAAAGTTCTATTGTATTATGGTCACTATTTCCCAAAGGCTCCCTTACAGCAAGGTTATTAATTAGCCCTTTCTTATTACCTGAGTGGGGATATTCGCTGATGGTTGCACAATGCTCAGCACCATTTGCAACTTCTCAGATACTGAAGCAGTCCATGTCCAAATGCAGCCAGACCTGGACAATGTCCAGGCTTGGGCTGACAAGCGGCAAGTAATATTTGTGCCACACAAGTGTCAGGCAATGACCATCTCCAACAAGAGAGAATCCAACCATCGCCCCTTGATGTTCAATGGCATTACCATCACTGAATCCCCCACTATCAACATCCTGGGGGTTACCATTGACCAGAAAGTGAACTAGACTAGCCATATAAACAATGTGGCTACAAGAGCAGGTCAGAGGCTAGGAACCATGCCACAAATAACTCCCCAATGCCTGTCCACCATCTACAAGGCACAAGTCAGGAGTGTGATGGAATACTCCCCACTTGCCTGGATGAGTGCAGCTCCCACAACACTCAAGAAGCTTGACACTGTCCAGGGCAAAACAGCCTGCTTGATTGGCACTACATCCAGAAACATTCACTTCCTCCATCACCGATGCACAGTAGCAGCAGTGTGTACCATCTACAAGATGCACTGCAGGAATTCACCAAGGCTCCTTCGATAGCAACTTCCATGCCCATGATACTACCATCTAGAAGGACAGGAGCAGCAGGTAGATGGGAAGTTCCTCCAAGTCACTCAGCGTCCTGACTTGGAAATAAATCGCCGTTCCTTCACTGTCGCTCGGTCAAAATCCTGGAACACTCTTCCTAACAGCACTGTGGGTATAGATACACCACATGGACTGCAGCGTTTCAAAAAGGCAGCTCACCACCACCTTCTCAAGAGCAGCTAGGGATGGGCAATAAATGCTGGCCCAGCCAGTGACACCCACATTTCGTGAATGAATTAAAAAAAACCACACAATCCAAAATAGCCTGATCCTGAGTTGGCTCCTCAATGTACTGCTCCAGAAACCCATCTTGTATACACTCCAGGAATTCATCCTCCACTGCATTAGTGCTGATTTAGTTAACCCAGTCTAAGTGTAAACTGAGGTTACCCATTATTACTGCATTACCCATGTTACATGCATCTCTGATTTCCTGATTTATACTGTGCCCAACGTTACCACTACAGTTTGGTGATGTATAAGCGACTCCCAGCAATGTTTGCTGTATCTTAGCTCCACCCAAACTGATTCTACATCTTGATAAAAACAAAAAACTGTGGATGCTGGAAATCCAAAACAAAAACAGAATTACCTGGAAAAACTCAGCAGGTCTGGCAGCATCGGCGGAGAAGAAAAGAGTTGACGTTTCGAGTCCTCATGACCCTTCCACAGAACTGAGCGAATATAAGGAGAGGGGTGAAATATAAGCTGGTTTAAACCACCTTAAAACAGCTTATATTTCACCCCTCTCCTTATATTTGCTCAGTTCTGTGGAAGGGTCATGAGGACTCGAAACATCAACTCTTCTCCGCCGATGCTGCCAGACCTGCTGAGTTTTTCCAGGTAATTCTGTTTTTGTTCTACATCTTGATATAAGGTCCTGTCTTACTAATGTACTGATCTCGTTCCTTATTAAAAGTGCTACTCCACTTCCTTTTCCTTTTTGCCTCTCTTGCCTAAATGCCAAATATCCTTGGATATTCAGTTCCCAATCTCGGTCACCCTTCAGTTATGTCTCCGTAATGGCAATTAAATCATACCCATGTATCTCAACTTGTGCATTCAAATCATCAACCTTTTTGTGAATGCTATGTGCATACAGAGTACACTTAATTCTGCACTTTTAACATTACGCTCTATTCTGATCCTATTTGGTGCTTGACTGTGCTTCATCTGTGTTATATTTTTGCTTTCTACTATTCTACCTCCTTCTACCAATTTTGCTTCCCTTGAATCTGAGCTCCCTCTCAGGTTCCCATCCCCCTGCCAGTCTAGTTTTAAACCCTCCCCAACAGCACTAGCGAATCTCCCTGCGAGGATGTTTGTCTTGGTCCTATTAAGATGCAGCCTATCCATCTTGTTCAGGTCCCACCTGCTCCAGAACCATTCCTAATGCCTCAGAAATCTGATGTTCTCCCTCCTGCACCGGTTCTTCAGCCATGTGTTCAATCTCTCAATTTTCCTATTTCTATGCTCACAAACACGTGGGACTGGATGTGATCCTGATATTACTGCTTTAGAGATCCTGCTTTTCAATCTCCTTTCTAGCTCCCTGAAAGTATATTTCAGGACCTCATCCCCTTTCCTATCTATGTTATTGGTACCAACGTGGACCACAATCTCTGGCTGTTTACCCTCCCCCAGAAGAATGTCCTGCAGCCATTCTGTGACATCCTTGACCCTAGCACCAGGGATGCAACATAACATATTGGAGGTACGTCTACAGCCACAGAAATGCCTATCTGTTCCCCTAACTAATGATTCCCCTATCACCACAGCTCTTCCCGTCTTCTTCCTCCCCTCTTGCACAGTGAGCCGCCAATGGTATCACGAACTTGGCACTGACTGCACTCCTCTAATCAACCAATGCCCTCACTAGCATCCAAAACAGAAGAATAATTAGCAGCTGGAACCTCAGGGGACTCCTGCACTACCTGCTTGGTTCTCTTGGACTACCTGGTGGTCACCCATTCCCTTTGAGCCTCCATGCTCCTACCATGCGGTGTGACCACCTCTCTCAACGTGCTATCCACATAGCTCTCAGCCTCACGGATGTGCTACAGTGACTCCAGCCGCTGTTCGAGCTCCGAAACCCGAAGCTTAAGTTTCTGCAGCTGGTAACACTTCCTGCACATGTGGTCACCTAGATCACTGGTAGTGATCACAACTTCCCACATATTACAGGACATCATATTCCACAGGTCAAAGCTGCCCTGCTGTACCTTAACTTTCACTTATATTAACTTTATTTTACTTTTGCTTACTTATATTCACTTTATTTTGCTTGGCCTTAACTTAATAAATCTTACAACTATTGATAAACCTTTCTAGTGCTGATACATCCAAGTAATACGGACACACTTTACTAGTTGCAATAAACCTTCCTTAAAGCACCTCTTCCCTGTGCACCAAATTCCCATGTGAATCTGATTTGCTACTCACTCGGTCCATGTCTCACTCAGGTTTAGTCACCTGACCATGCGTCCCTTACTGTCTAAAGGTACAGTTCCTATACTATTTTAATCCTTAGGAATAGAATAGACATTAATTGCTTACTAGATAGTCACCAACAGCTAGCTTCTTCTCCAGCCAATCAATTTGCTTCCCTGCTGTGATGTCACTGTTTCTTTTCCACTCTTCTTTCAAACTCAGCGCGGCTGGTTCCGAGCAGCTGGCTGGTGTGCTTCTCCAACTTTCAGCTATGTGTTGGCCTCGAGCCCCTGTCCTGATGTATATTCTCCCACTCTGGTCTGGTTCCTTGCAGATCCATAGCCTCTGGGACCCCCAGGTAAGTGTAGGCCTCGAGCCTCAGCCACGATTTTATATCCTTCCACTCCACGCTGGTTCCTCACAGGTCTGCTGCCCTTCCAACTCCTAGGTAAGACTACTAGTATTTTGGTTTTGGAGGTTTGCCATGAACTTGCAGTTACTGCTTGGCTACTCTTCAGTTTTAGCCTGCCAGGTAAGTTAAGTGGCACTTGAAGACATTACAGGTGGGAGCTGGCTGAGGGGTCATGATTAATTAGTAGGGAAATCACCCTTTTGGGTGCAATTGTCAGCAAGAAATCTGATTGGTTTTCAAAATTGAGAGATTTGGAGAATCAGGGGAAAAATTATTTCCACAGGGGGTTAAATTACGAACTGGTGGGCACAATTTTAAGATCATGACCTATGAGAGATGTACGGAGCCATTTTTCATGCATAAGTTTATTTTCACATGGAATGCCGTTACGGTGGTGGAGGCAGAATTTATTAATGTTTTTCAAAACTTAAGTGAATAAATATTTCAAAATGGTGGAATAAAACTAAAAGGGAATGGAACAAAATGGATAGATCATGCAAGAAGTTGACACAGTGACACCCTCCTGTACTGTAAAATGCTATTATTCAATGATTGTAAGTGGCTCGTGTAATGCAGGGCTGAAGCACATGGAATACATGAAAGTTCCTGCACAGTGATCCTTAATTCCACCAACATCAAAACTATCAGTACATTCATGAAAAACCGTAACTTGAAGAAATTAACTCTTTACAATGGACAACTGCAGTCTGACACTCCAGACTCTCAAAAGGAAACCATCCAGAGCTGAACTCCTGGGGCAGAATTTTCCCATTGGCGTGCGGGGGCGGGCCCCGCATGCATGTGTGTAAAATGACACGCAGTGATGTCGGGCGAGCCTCCCGGCGTCACTGTGGCCATCGCGATATTTTGTTGGGCAGGAGCGCGTTGATCTCCGATGCGCACCCGCCATTAATTAACCGGCCACTTAAGGCCCTTGAGGTGCCAATCGACGGTGATTTTTCAGCGCCCGTGCAATCTTCAGGTCAGCGCACAGGCACAACGGGCTGGCGGGTAGGACACATTTATATAAATCTCATCCACGGGCAGGATAAGAGGGATCAATGGGGTCGTGAGTGTGCTCTGTCAAATATTGATGTTTCAAAGTTACTGATACTTGCCTATGTGATCTGCAATACTTCACAACGTATACCAGCTGCTTGGTCTGGACTCACAATGTTCAGGTCAGCACTCAGCAGTGCGGAAGCTTTTTTGGGCCTGCATGTTTCAGGAAGCCTTCCCTTAGCCTGGGAATGGGAGCTGAACTCTCCACTAGAGGCATCTTCTCTGAGGAGGAAGGGAGGGTTAGAAGGGGGAGGAGGCCAGGAGTGCACATTCAGTCTCCAGGGGAGTCACCTTTGGGAGGTCAGGCACAGGCACAAGGGGCGCAGGGCAAAAAGGTAGTCCAAGGTGGAAAGGGCTGCAGAAGATGCCACTATCCTGCTGCCAGAGTATACAGGCGGTGAAACAGCTACCTCAAAATGTCTGAGCTGCAGTTCCGAAGGAGGCTCCGTCTTTCGTGGGAGACAGTCAACTATATCAGTCAGATGATTGGGTCTGAGATCTCCACTAACTGTGTGGGTGGACACCCCATGCCAGTGACTCTAAAGGTCATAGCTGCCCTCAACTTCCATGCCTCTGGCTCCTTTCAGGGGTGAATGGGTGATCTTTGTGGTGTCTCCCAATCAGCTGTCCACATTTGTGTCAAGCAGGTTACAGATGCATTGTTCAGGCGTGCATTGACCTTCATCCACTTCCGTTGGGACCAGGCAAGCCAGACACAGTGAGCCAGAGGCTTCGCGGCCATTGCTGGTTTCCCCCATGTCCAGGGTGCAATAGACTGCACACACGTGGCCATCAAGGCACCAGAAGGTGAGCCTGGTGCCTTTATCAAAAGGAAGGGCTTCCACTCCATGAACATGCAGATAGTGTGTGATCACAGGATGCTGAATCTACAAATCTGTGCAAGGTACCCAGGCAGCTCCCATGATGCCTACATCCTCAGACATTCCCAGGTGCTGGGGCTCTTCGGTGCTCCAGCCCGGCTGGATGGATGGCTGCTGGGTGACAATGGCTATCCCCTCCAAAGGTGGCTCATGATGCCTCTCCGCCATCCAAGAAAAGAAGCTGAGCAGCGGTACAGTAGGAGCCACGCCTCCACAAGGGCTGTGGTGGACAGAGCCATTGGTTTTCTCGAGATGCGCTTCTGATGCCTGGACCACTCAGAGGGTGCTCTCCAGTACTTTCCAGATTGTGTGTCGCTGATAGTGGTTGCATGCTGTGCTCTACACAATTTTGCGCTGGAAAGGGGGGACGCAGTGGACGATGATGATGTAGACACAGTGCTGTGGCTGCACACGATGACTCCAGCAGTGAGTCCAAGGATGAGCATGCACAGGGAAATGCTGAGGGGGTAGACGTTGACCTGGGCATACTCCAGGGAGGCAAGGACACCCGGGAGGCTTTAATCCAATGAACCTTCAGCTAGCACACCACATATAGACCCCTAGGACAAGCTTGAGCTGTAGGCTCCAAATTCGATACCTCAAGTGCAAAACCTGCCTGGTTAGCAACATTAACTAAGGGCCTTGTTAATAAAGCCGAATGCCCCACAAAACACTCATTACATTATTGGAAACCATCCACCAGCAGAAGAAAAGAGGCACCCTCAGTCATGGTGACATGTCTGAATTTAATATTGCAAGCAAAGAAACTTAATGAAACAAAATGACAAAGTCGTTCAAAATCACACCAACTCATAAAGACCTCATTGTGGGCCAACACAAAAGCATCAGTGATAAACCCGTGGTGTGCCTAAGGTGCCTTATGTTTATGTTTTCGGGTGCTACATCTTGGTGCTGACCCCTCTCTGGGAGTGCCATCTGAGACAGCCTCCTGACTCTGCTGTCCTGTTGGCCTTGATGACCTTAGCAGTCATCCTCTGGCCTGTGGAGCCTGTGCTGGCCTCACCTGGGAGGGAGCTGCCAGTTCCACAACTGGCATCTCCCCAGTCATCGCAGCCTCACCGGATGCAACGGTCACTGGCAGAGGGATGGAGAAGCTGCCACCCTCATCCGGAGTGCCCTGAGAGGAGCCCATAGTAGTGACAGGCAGCTGCTGCACCGACGTGAGGTCACTTCTGTCCTTCCTGCTCACCGTGGATGAATGAGCACCGAACTGGGAAACTTGGTGCCCAGACCATCTCTCACACTGGCACTGACCAGCTGAGGTCAATACTGATGTGAGGGCTTGCTTCTCCGAGCGCATCCCCAGGAAGCCCTGATGTGTCTCCTGGAGGAGCCGCTCATTAAGAGTCACCGCTCTCTCCATGGAGTTTGCATGGCGCTCGGCCATGAGGCTTAGTGCTTCAGCGATAGTCCGCATAGACTCCTCCACCACAGATACCAAGCCAAGCATAGCCTCATGTATCTCCCCATAATGCTCCCTCACACCCAGCCGCATTTCCTGTGCTTGCTGCATCGTGGACGACTCCAGAGCCACATCATCAGGGACCAGCTGAGCATGTGCCTGGTCCCCTGCAGTCCTCCAACTGTTGGCTCTATGGGCACTCTCTGTCTCTGCCAGTCCCTCCACCAATTGTGAATTGCCCTCACTGCTGTGCCCCAGGGCACTAGCCGACATTCTAATTCCCACCAAAGTGCTAGTATCTGCGCTGGTACCTGCCTGCAGAGATAGTGTGATGTTGGTGAGTCCGTGACTTCAGGGCCCTCAGGTGTGAGTGGGGGCCTCTGCTGCTCCTCCTCCTGGCCCTGCTCCACTGATGCTGAAAGGAAGAACAAGGACGTTAGATCAGTTAACGTGGAGACAATGTCAATGTACATCCCTGTCCCCTGGGTCATTATGCGATCATCCTTCCAGAAGCAATGGTCAAGCCATGTTGCAAACTTCAATCATTGAACATTCAGCACTGCCACGGCTGTTGGGAGAACAATAGTGACCCCACTGCTGGTCATAAATACCTGCCCGTGGCACCCCAGCCTCACTGACACTGGTGGACCTGGGTGCTTGGCAGTTCTCCAAATCCAGGGCCTCCTCCCGAAGCAGCTGAGAATCGCTAACTGTGCCAGCCCTCAGCCAGTCCTCATCCACTCAGCTGCATTATCAGCATTCTTCTCCTGAAAAGGAGAGAAGAGCATTGATTAGTGTTACTTGTACCTGGACTCTCTTCGCGGACGGCCCACCCTGACCAGGGTGGGACATATCAGAGCTCTGGTGTCTTCTCATCCCGCTGCTGAAGAACTCTCTGACAAAGATTCTGGGGCTGTCCCAACCCCCACCACCCCCTTAGCCAAACGCTGCATTCATGACATTAGGCACCACGTAGCACGGTGGCACAAGCATGTGGAGCGCAGAGGACAGCAGATCGATTGGTGCCATGCCACCTTGAAGCTCCCCTCCCAGCATGTCATCACTCTGACTTTGACATGTCCTGGAGTTCCAGCAATTCGCTTAGGTGCAGCTCCTCCAGGTTTCCCCCAAAACAGTCATGTAGGTCTCAGTGCACCACATGCTGCGGGTGCAGAACCCATCTCTTCACCATCCCCTCAGGGTGATCTTGGCATGGGCAATACCTGCTGACCTCACCCAGCGAAGGACACATGCCCTCAATGATTCAATACAGTCACTACACTCAGACTTGGGGGGGTGGGGCATCAGGGGGGAAAGCCTGCCTCCTAGGTTAAGTGACCAATGCCAACATGGTACTCACCCTTCCTGAGCGCAACAGGTCATTGAAGCGCTTGCAACACTGGATCCAGGTGCGCCACACCACATCGAGGAGCTGACCACCTCCGCCACCTCCTCACAGGCACGTTTTGTCGTGTGGGGGGGCCTCCTCCTCCCGTCCTGGGTTACCAGGACCTCCCTCGAGGAGGGCAGCAAGGCAATCATTGGAAAAACGAGGGCACAGTGCACCCCTGCCCTACCCTCCTGCCTGGCCTGCTCACCAGCAGTGCTCTGGGGTGCCCTTCAGTTGGCCATGATTCACAGCTTTTGAAAGGCTGCGGCAGCTTTATAAAACAGGCCGTCAGGTCACCATTGGACCCGGCAGTCATTGCAGTCCCGCCACTGCCTGCACTCTCCCGTTGTCCTTGGGACTCGCGATTCACGCTGGGCTGGTCTTAATTGGCCCACCGCATAAAATGGGCAATGCAGACCCAATCATGGGTGGCGATCGGGCCCACACCTGCTCTGTCCCCCCCCCCCATCATCCAGAAAATTCTGCCCCCAGTCTGGAATCAGTTGCATTGCAGACTTGGATTGAACCGTGGGAGTAGTGATGCCTTGTGTTCAGCAGGAACAACGGTTAGTGATTCCAAACCTTTCTCTTTTACCTACGGTTTCTACTCTTCACAACATGATTTTGACCATAAGGCATAGGAGCAGAAGTAGGTCATTTGGCCCATCAGGTCTGCTCCACCATTCAATGAGATCACAGCTGATCTGATAATCCTCAACTCCATTTCCTGCCTTTCCCCCATAACCTTTGATTCCCTTACTAATTAAATATCTGTCTGTCTCAGCCTTGAATATATTTAATGATCTAGCCTCTACAACCCTCTGTGGTAAAGAGTTCCACAGATTAACTACCCTCTGAGAGAAATTCCTCCTCACCTTTGTCTTAAATGGGTTACCCCTTACTCTGAGATTATGCCCTCTGGTCCAAGACTCTCCCAAAAGGGGAAACAACCTCCCAGTATCTACTCTGCCAAGCCCCCTAAGAATCTTATATGTTTCAATAAGGTCGCCCCTCATTCTTCTAGGTGCAATGAGTACAGGCCCAACCGACTCAACCTCTCCTCATAAGAAAATCCCTCCATACCTGGGATCAACCTAATGAATCTTTTCTGGACTACCTCCAATGCCAGCACAAATTTCCTTAGAAAAGGGGACCAGAACTGTTCACAGTATTCTAGGTATGGTCTAACTAGCGCCTTGTATAGTTTTAGCAAGACTTCCCTATTTTTATACTTCATTCCCTTTGAAATAAAGGCCAACATTCCATTTGCCTTCCCTATTACCTGTTGAAATTGTATGTTAGCTTTTTGGGATTTATGCGCAAGGACTCCCAAACCCCTCTGTGCTGCAGCTTTCTGCAGTCTTTCTCCATTTAAATAATATTCAGCTCCACTATTATTCCTGCCAAAGTGCATAACCTCACATTTTCCCACATTATGTTCCATCTGCCAAGTTTTTGCCCACCCATGTAACCTGTCTATACCCCTCTGTAGACTCTTTGTGTTATCTTCACCTCTTGCCTTCCCATCTACTTTTGTGTCATCCGCAAACTTGGTGATAGTACATTAATTTCCCTCATCCAAGTTGTTACTATATATTGTAAATAATTGTGGCCCCACTAGTTACAGGTTGCCATCATGAAAATGCCCCCCTTATCCCAACTCTCTGTCTTCTATTAGTTAGCCAATCCTCTCTCCATGCTAATATACTACTCCCAAGAGAATTCCTTTTTGAATAAGGGTGTTACATTGGCAGTTTTCCAATCACCTGGGACTTTTCCGGAATCTAAGGATTCTTGGAAGATTACTAGGGCTACAGCTGAATTTAAAATAGTGAAGGAACAAAGTTGAAAGCCAAAGTGCTTGTGGTACTCTTATTGCTAGTTCCCCTCGAACGCGTGTCTCTGATTTTCTGCCATCCAGATTATGAAGGGTATCTCCCACACCTCAGGGCTTCTCAGATTTCAGGGGTGCTGTGCTTTCCATACTGTCTCAGCCAAGACTTCAGACTTAAGCTCCTGCTCCTTCATCCTCCTGCTGCTACTGTTCCTTGTGGTTCTGGCTTTGCCCTCTCTTCAACCCATGCTCATGGCTTCTGGCTCCACCCCAGAATTCGTTGTTCTCCACCATTGCTGCTGTAGTAATTATGGTTTTATGTAGTGTGTAATGTACCTTTAGGAATAATACTTGTTAAGGAAGATCACATGATCTGTAGTAACCAATAGGAGAGTAGCACAAGCTACCTCAGCAGACAGTGTAGAGATAGAGTTGGAGTTGCAAGCACACATGTAGTTGCTGCTGAGTATATTGTAAATGAGCTTAATGTTTCCACTCAAGTGTCTGCAGTTCAACTCTATTATTAACAGTACAACTCTGCCACCCTACAACAGTCACCGTCCAGTGAAGGCCCAGCCAACAGAATTCCTTGGCAGTCGCAAGAAATGCCCCACAGAGAATGCCCCACAGAAAGTGGAGTCCAGCATCCAGCCCTGTGTCGATGTCCAGAATTGGAGGTTGGGGTTTGGTTTGACTCCCATGTGATACTAAGGTAGAGTAAACTTACTTGTGTAATTGGTAAAGATATACTTGAATAATAGACTAGAACAGGCACTTAAATCAAAATGAAATGTATCAATATAGTTGACCCTCTTCAATATCCGGTGACTGATGACCAAATTAGGAAAGTTGTCCCACGGGTTAGTCAAGCTCATTCTCACAGTCCTCAGCATCCATTCACAATTTGTGACACAAGTACAGAGGAATGTGTGCACAGCTTGAGGACACCCACTGGTGTGTGAAAATAGCTGTTCAGATTACAGTGACAGTAAATATATTTTTAATGTTGCACCAGCTTTCAGGCATATTTCAGTTTAATAACATATCCAGTAAAGCTGACTCAATAGAATTTACTTTGATCACACTTAATTAACCCCAGCATGTGCCAGTTTTAATGCACAGTCGCAATTACCATCACAGCTTTAATGTTTTGTTTTCAATACCTTTTGCAATGTGTGAAATTCTACTTTCAAAATTAAATTTCCTTTCTTCCATACTAAATGGCTGTTCTTTTCCCCCAGCAAGATCTTAAGAGGTTACATTATCCTCTGCAGCTTTTGAGTAAATCCTATTTGAAGTAGCGCTGTGCAGAATAAAAGCAACTGGGAGAATTGGCAAATTCTCCAAATTCTATATATTAATAAATCCATTTAGATTTTTATTCCATCAAGGACCTGATTTGAGATCTGGTTACATTAGTCTTCAGAAAATACAAACAAATCAAACACATAAAATGTTTGCTGTTCAATGAATCCAAAACTGGATTATAAAATTAAGCAGATGAAACGGACAGATCCTCAGGCAACTTCAATATTGTTCCCTTGTTCATTGCTTTTTACACACAAAAAAATAAATTGGTTTACAGGGAGTGAGCAAAATTTAAATTGTGATTTTTAACCTTTCCTGCCTGGTAAAAATTGGGTATTTGAGCAATTAAAATTGTCCAGCCAGACAGCTGCTAGTAATATTGCAATATATATGCATATCGGGCCACATGGGGACTTTGCTGTGGATTTCCCACTCATAAGGGCGTATGGAATAGGAGCCAGAACCAGAAGAGGCTCAAACAGCTAAGAGCTTCTCTGGGTCCCTAAGGAAAGCTTAGACTGTTTTGTCGCTTCCCACCAACCTCCTGTCTGTTTCTAACTCTCACTGCCACCCACCCATCCAGAGTTGAAACTGAAGACTGAGCTGTGTTGGAGAATCATAAGTTTCAGCAGATTGTATTATTTTTATTTATTTCAGAAAATCAATTGCATAGTTCACCTGGTGCACAAATTGAAAATTGAATTTGATCCCTGAGTTAAACTTAGGTTTGAATATTTCCTATTACCATTGAAGTTAGTGATCAAGTTTTCCTTTAAAACAACTTTCTTGCATAACTTTGTTGGAATATGCCTTGGGAGGTGTCATTGTCACTGCTATCTTGCAGCACTTGCTCAGCAGTAACCTGCTCTGTTTGAGTTCTTCCAGGGTCAGTCAGCTCCAGACTTCATTACATCCTTGGTCCAAATATGGACAAAAGGTCCTATACTCACTGGAGATTAGAAGAATGAGAGGTGATTTGATCAAAACACAAAAGATCCTGAGGGGGCTTGACAGGGTAGATGCTGAGTGGATGTTTCCCCTCCCAAGTTTAAAAATAAGGGGACTTCAATTTACGACTGGAATAAGGAGGAATTTCTTCTCTTGGAGGTCGTTAGGCTTTGGATTTCTCGTCCACAGAGAGCAGTGGAGGCTGGGTCATTAATCATATTCAAGGCTGCGTTGACAGATTTGCAATCTACAAGGGAGCTGAAGGTAATGAGGGGAAGGCAGGAACATGAACTTAACACCACAATCAGGCATTCTGCATTGAGGTCTTGGTGCCATTTTAGATAAGGTATGGAGTCTCTGGGCCTAACTATTCAAATTGCAAAATGAAGCGTGCAAGATGGCATGCCAGGAGCAGCATCAGGCATACCTAAAAAAAGTGGTGTCAACCTGGTGAAGCTACCACACAAGACTACTTGCATGCCAAACTGCAGAAGCAGCCTGCGATAGACAGAGCCAAGCAATCCCACGACCAATGGATCAGATCTAAACAATGCAGTCCGACCAGTCCTGAATGGTGGTGGACAATTAAACAACCAACCAGAGAAGGAGGCTGCACACACATCCCTATCCTTAATGCTGGGGGAGTCCAGCCCAGTGCAAAAGACAAGGCTGAAGCAGTGCACCCATCTTCAGCCAGAAGTGCCGAGTGGACCTCTTCCTGAGCTCCCTAGCATCACAGATGCCTGTCTTCAGCCAACTTGATTCAATCCATGTGATATCAATAAACGGCTGAAGGCACTGGATACTGCAAAGGCTATGAGCACTGATAACATTTTGGCACTAGTACTGAAGACTTGTGCTACCGAACTTGCTGCGTCCCTAGCCAAGCTGTTCCAGTAGAGCTACAACACTGGCATCTACCCGGCTATGTGGAAAATTGTCCAGGTATGTCCTGTCCACAAAAACAGGACAAATCCAAACCAAGCAATTACTGTTCCATCAGCCTACACTTGATTATCAGCAAAGTGATGGAAGGGGTCGACAACAACGCTTACTCAGCAATAACCTGCTCACTGACACTCAGCTCCTGCCTTGATACAAACATGGGCAAAAGAGTTGAACTCAAGAGGTGAGGTGAGAGTGACTGTCCTTGACATCAAGGCAGCATTTAACCGAATGTGGCATCAAGGAGCCCAAGCAAAATTAGAGTCAGTGGGAATCTGGGAAAACTCTCCACTGGTTGGAGTCATACCTAACACAAAGGAAGATGGCTGTGTTTTTGGAGGTCAATCATCTCAGTCCCAGGACATTGCAGGAGTTCCTCAGCATAGTGCCCTAGGCCCAACCATCTTCAGCTGCTCCATCAATGACCTCCCCACCATTGTTAAGACAGAAGTGGGGATGTTCACTGTTGATTGCACAATGTTCAGCATCATTCATGACTCCTCAGGTACTGAAGCAGTCCCAGTCCATATCCAGCAAGAGCTAGACAACATTCAGGCTTGGGCTGATATGTGGCCAAATAACATTCACGCCACATGAGTGCCAGGCAATGAGCATCTCCAACAAGAGAGATTCTTCTCCCCTTGACATCTGGTGGCATTACCATTGCTAAATCCTCCACTATCAACATCCTGACTGTTATCAATGGCCAGAAACTGAACTGGAACAGGCATACAAATACTGTAGCTGCAAGAGCAAGTCAGAAACTGGGAATTCTGCAGTAAGTAACTCACTTCCTGACTCCCCAAAGCCTGTCCACCAACTACAAGACACACATCAAGAGTGTGATGGAATATTTTCCACTTGCCTGAATGAGTGCAACTCCAACAGCACTCAAGAAGCTTGATGCTTTCCAGACAGACTGCTTGACTGGAACCCCATCCACCATCTTAAACATTCACTCCGTCAACCTCCAGAGTAGCAGCTGTGTGTACTATCTTCAAGATGTACTGCAGCAACTCACCAAGGCTCCTTTGGCAGCATCTTCCAAACCTGAGACCTCTACCACCTTAAGGGACAAGGGCAGTAGATACATAGGAACATCGCCACCTGCAAGTTCCCTTCCAAGTCACACACCATCTAGATTTGGAACTATATCACTGTTCTTTCACTGGGTCAAAGCCCTAGAATTCTCTTCCAAGCAGCACTGTGGGTGTTCCTGCACCATATGGACTGCAGCAGTTGAGGAAAGTGGCTCACCACTACCTTCACAAGGGCAATTAGGTACTTGCAATAAATGCTGGCCTAACCAGCCCACACCCATGAACGAATATTTTTTTTAAAAAGGAGTTTTATCAGCAACTATAGTGCATAGCTATGACCTTGGTTATCCGATACAACACACAGAATTCATTCTACCTCATTGAGAAACCAGAGCTTCAGCAAGAATGATTTATACTAAAGAGGCAGCTGGTCAGGTCCATTGATGTCCCACAGGTTTTAACATTCTTAGCAATTATGATATTAAGTGAGGCCCAACTAAGCTTTAACTTTGTTTTCTTGTTTATCCTGGGACCAAAGGCAAGGTCAGGAAAACAGCAACTCAGAAATAGTGAAAGAAGCACACCGGAATGTGGTGCAGTGCAGTGCAGAGCCCTGATGAATGGAAGGAATGTGTCATCTTAAACCATGAAATTGTGGTCTGGGTTATATGAACATGACGGATGACACTCAAACTCAGATATTTTTACTTGTTACTGTTGACCTTGGAATCCAGCCAGAGATAAAGATCATCTGTATAATGTACTTGCCAATGACGATCAAAGAAAGATTAAAATTCAGGCTTTCAAATTAAAAAATTCCAGTCCATGCATGTTCTGAACCCAAGGGGCTAATTTTTGGCATTGCAATGCCCTAGCTGGACTTGAACACAGATGGTTGCTGGAGTCTACAGCAAGGATTGTTGAAATCATTGGTTTATGCCTGTTACTATTATTGGGCAGACCTTGATCTAGACTGACAGACAGGGAATTCACCAGGAACAAGCGGAAGACTCATCCTTGGCAACATTTTTGTTTCTTCCCATGTTACTGCTGTCAGTTCCTACTCCTGCCTACAAAACTTCAATCAGGTGGTAACATTTCCTGTTATGTTTGAGGGGATTTTCACCATCTCCCACCCCCTCCCCCACCCCCAGCCCACCAATAGAGTTGAAAAGTCCAGAACAATATAGCTGCAGTTTTTTGCAGAGCAATGGATAAGGATCTTTCTCTTTCTAAGGAGACTGTGGCAGGGTTGTCAACTCTTGCAGGAAGAACCGCAATCAACTGTCACAGCTAGTGCAGCTTTGCCTGGTGGGATCACTTTTAAAGTGGAGAGTCACCAAAGGAAGTAATGTCACATCTCACATGATGCAAGAGCTGAAGGTGTATCATGACAGAGTAAGAGGTGTGGAAATGTACTCTTGTACTTGTGGACGTGTACATGTGTTCCAGTTAAAGGCACATTCAATAACCCGTACATTCATTGTATGGGCTGAATTTTGCCCTTGATGGGCAGGCGGGCAGCTGATCGCCGTTGCCAAAATGGGCCATGCCGCCCATTTGCCAATTAAGGCCTGCCCAGCGGGTTTGTGAATCCCATGCACAACGGGAAAATCTAATCGTTGGCGGGCGTATTCAGACCTCCGGTTCCAATGGGGAACCGGCAGTCTGTATAAAGAGTGGCCAGGTAGCCTCCTTGAGGCAGTGCACAATGGCCACTTACAGAGGAGGACATGCTGGTTTCAGGGCACAGGAGAAGGAGGAGGGGGGCAGGCTGCAGGATAGGCTAGTGGGGGGGCCACTGTGCCTCTCGGTTCTCAAATGCCTGCCTTGTTGTTTTCCTCAAAGAGGTGTCCAACTATCGATATATTTTGTATCCAGAGGATGGGAAGAGGAGGGCCCCCCACATCACCAGGCAGACATGGCAGGAGGTGGCGGTGGCTGTAAGTGCCCATGACGATGTGCAGTGCACCGGTACACAGTACCGCAAGCGCTTCAATGATTTGCTGCACTCTGGAAGGGTGAGTACCATGTCAGCCTTGGCCATTTGACCCAGCAGGTAGCCTTAGCCTTTGAGGCCTCCACACGCATGTCTTAGTGTTGTTACTGCATTGGGCATTTGGCGCACACTGAGTGGGCAAACAGATAGTGACCATACTTACATCAGACTTAGTGGTTGATGAGAAGATGGATTCTCCCCGTTGGTGTTTGTCGCATTTGAGTATTCTGGGGGCAACCTGCAGGGGAGGCAGCTAGGCACATACTCAGAACTCCAAAACATGTCTTATTGACGGTGATGAGATGGTGGAAGGGGAGCCTCAAGGTGTCGTGGCCAAGAGCCATCTGCTGGCCTCGGCGCCGCACCTAGTTGCGCCTCCTTGCTATGGGCACTAAAACCCGTGTGTTATTCAAAGTGATGGACGCCAAATGTGTCCAAGGTGTCCATTGGGGGAGGGGGTTGGGACCAGCCGTACTATCTTCTGGGGACTGATCACCAGCAGTGTGGACAGGAGCTGCTGGAGGCCTCAGATGGGCCACTGTGGCTCGGGTGCGGTGTGCGCATGCAGAGTACATAAGCGATCAACCCCAATAAATCCTCTTCTCTGTTCTGCAGGCAAAAACCGAACAAAATCTCAGGGAGCGCCAGAGGACTGGTGGCAGGTACGCTGTGCTGCAGCACCTCACCACCTACAAGGAGCAGGGCATGGAGCTGGGGAGGAGGCAGGCGGCCAGGTCGGCAGGTGTCAGCGAGGCTGGGGTGCAGTGGCCAGGTATTTGAGGTCCACAGTCCCATCCACTCTGTCTCCCCACCATCCAAAGCACTGATGATTGCTGCAATCATTAATGCTGCAACACTGCTCATTCACAGACTGTGGGTCATACACAAAGGTCCCTTGGTCCCTTGAGGATGCGCATCTCCAGCACCTTCCAAAGTCGCCTTATGTCATTTGTGACCACTATCCCTATGGCCTAACATGCCATGGCATTGCTGCTGCACATCCAAAGACATTTTGCATCTTAGGAGGGTTTGTACCTCCACCACCCTTTCAGCCAGTGCGTCCCACATTATTCTGTCCAAAAGGTCCTCAGCACCTCACCTGTCAACCTTATGTCACTCAACTTAAATAAATACCACCACATTAGTCATCCCTGTGCCAAGGGGAAATGTTGCCTTCTGTCCACACATTCTATGCCCCTCATAATGGTATGAAGGTCAATAATGTGACCTGTCAATCTCCTGTGCTCCACAGCAAATGTCACAGGTGTTTGCAATGTTTCCTCATCACTCCAACTCTCTAGACCAGCATGCATCCTGGTCCAATGCCATATAACATTCCATGTGGCATTCCTTAGGCCATCTGTCTCTATGCGCATCTAATGTTTGGGCCTCCTCTTGACTATTTTCCACCCCACCAATGTTTGTCTCCTTAGGTTCATGAAGGGTGAATGACTTATGAGGCTGGGGGGAAAGGGATGAAAGGTGTTAGTGACTGAACGCTAACTGATGCACTGTTCTTGTTCTTAATTTCAACATCACCACTGCATGGCCACGCCCAACAAGTCCGGAGCCCCCCCTCCACACCTGAGGGCCAAGACGTGCAACTTGCGGCACATCATTTCAGCGAGCCAGGCACCAGCGCAGCGACAAACACTTCAGTGGGGAATGTAACGTTGGCTAATGTCCCAGGGCACAGAAGCGAGGGCACTTCACAATCGCTGGATGAGATGGCAAGGATAGAGAATGCCGATGGCGCCAGCAGCTGGAGGACTGCAGGGGACCAGGCACATGCTGAGTCTGGCACTGATGATATGCCTCTGGAGATGTCACCAATGCAGCAGCTGCAGGACAAGCGGCAGGGTGCGCTGGATCATCTGGCAAGGTTGCATGAGGGTGTGCTTCAGTTGGTCTTGGCGGTGGAGGAGTCCAGGCAGAGTGTAAGTGAAGGCATGAGCCTCAGGACAGAGCTTCATGCTTCCTCCACTGAGAGATTGGCGACTCCCATGGAGAGGGGCTTCGATTGGATTGAGAGTCTTCTGATTGGGTTACGCTCTGACCTGGAAGCTCTCACAGCGGTAATGGCCACAGGTGATCATTCCCAATGTGGGAGATGTTCTGGGCACCAAGTGTCGCCGCTCAGTGCCCATCCATCTGCGGTGAGCAGGGAGGTCCAATGTGACCTTACAGCGCAGCAGCTGCCTGTCGTCGCTGCGAGCTCCTCTCAAGGCGCTCCGGATGAGGGCAGCAGCTCCTCCGCCCCTCTGCCAGTGACCATGGCATCTGTTAAGGCTGCGACAACTGGGGAGGTGCCAGTTCTGGAACTGGCCACTCCCTCCCAGGCAGGGCCAGCACAGGCTCCACGGGCCAGAGGACTTCCGCCAAGGTCATTGACGTTAACAGGACAGCAGAGTCAGCAGGTTGTCTCACAAGCCACTCCGAGCAATGAGGCGACACCTAGACGTAGCACCCGCAAACGAAAGCATAAGTCACGTTAGGCACTCCACGGGTATGTCACTGGTGATTTTGTGTTGGGCCTATATTAGGGAAAAAATACTTATGCATGTCAGAGCAACATTTGTGTTTGATCTTGGACTGAATAAAGTCCACTTTTCTGACCATGGCTGAGGGTGTTTCCTTTGTGCTGCATTTGTATGTTTCACAGACATCTCATGAATGTTTGAGTGGACATTGATGTTTCTGTACTAAGCCTTTAGCTGCAGCTGATGAGGTGGAAGATGTAGCACCTAAGTGCCACGTGTGGAAGTGCCAGGCAATGCTGGTCCTGCTGATCCATGTGTGTGGAGCTAGCTGAAGGTTCTTTGAATTAAAGTGTTCCGGGTGTCCCTGCCTCCTTGGTGTAATAGTGGGTCGGTGTGCTGCCCCTCATCATCACCCTGTACTTCCCCATCCTCTGAGCCACTGCTGGATTCATCATGTGCAGCCTCATCCAGGCGTGAAGGTCTTCATCGTCAACTGCATCCCCCCTTTCCAGCGCAAGATTGTGCAGAGTGCAGCATGCTACCACTATCACAGAGACGCGATCTGGGGCATACTGAAGTGTGCCCCCTGAGCGGTCCAGGCAACGGAAGCGCTTCTTGAGAAGACTGATGGCTCTCTCCACCACAGCCCTTGTGGTGCCATGGCTCCTATTGTAGTGCTCCTCACGTCATGAGTCACCTTCTGAGGGGATAGCCCTTGTCACCCAGCAGCCATCCATCCAGCCGAGTCGGAGCACTGAAGAGCGCCGGCACCTGGGAGTGTCTGAGGATGTAGGCGTCATGGGAGCAGCCTGGGTACCTTGCACAAACTTGTAGAATCTGTGTCCTGTGATCACACACTATCTGCACGTTCATGGAGTGGAAGCCTTTCCTGTTGATGAAGGCATCGGGCTCACCTGCTGGCGCCTTGACGGTCTCATGTGTGCAGTCTATTGCACCCTGGATGCGGGGGAAGCCAGCAATGGCCGTGAAGCCTCTGGCTCGCTGTGTCTGACTTGCCTGATCGCAGCGGAAGTGGATGAAGGTCAATGCCCGTCTGAACAGAGCATCTGTAACCTGCTTGACACAAGTGTGGACAGTTGATTGGGAGGTACCACAAAGATCACCCACCGAGCCCTGGGAGGAGCCAGAGACATAGAAATGTAGAAATGGAGGGCAACTATGGCCTTGAAAGCCACTGGCATGGGGTGCCCACCCATTCAGTTAGGGGAGACCTCAGGGCCAATCATCTGACTGATATGGTTGACTGTTTCCCTTGAGAGACAGAGCCTCCTTCGGCACTGCACCTCAGTCATATTGAGGTAGCTGCTTTGCCACCTGTATATCCTGGCAGCAGGATAGTGGCGTCTTCTGTGGCCCCTTCCACCTTGGACAACCTCTTGGCCCTGTGCCCTTTGTGCCTGCACCTGGCCTCCCAAAGGTGACTCCCCTGGAGGCTGATTGTCCAATCCTGGCCACCTCCTTATTCTATCCCTCCCTTCCTCCTCAGAGGAGTTGCTTTCAGTGGAGATGTCAGAACCCATACCCAGGCTAAGTGGAGGTCTCCGGAAAGCTGCAGGCCCGTTAAAGATTACTGTCTGCAGACTTGTGAACTGAAGCTTCAAAGTACAGAGAAAGCTATTGGAAATCGATCTGAACTGCTAACAGTCACACAGGCAAATTTAAAACCATTTCTGCATTAAATACTTCAGAAAAAAACACGAAAAACCCCTTTGAGGCCACATATCCCACCAGTGCATGAGTTTTGATAAAAAATCACTTACCTGCCTGCCCGTTGGGCCCATGCACCAAGCCAGAGTTCGCAGGGGCTCCTCAAAATCGTCGACATTTGCCGACTTAAGGGCCTTAATGAGGCCTTTAATTAATGGTGGGCATGCTTCGTGCTGCTGTGCGTGCCCGCCAACCTGAATATCGCGATGCCACGCACTGACATCGGGGCACTCGCACATCGTCAGCGTGCAACACTTTAAGCGCCGACATGTGGGCTCCGTCACCCGCGTGTCAGCCAGAAAATTCTGCCCTATATGTTTGTATTCCTGTGACTCCTGTATCAGTCATACACTAAAGGAGCAAATAATATAACACTTGGTGCAATCCGCATCTTTTTAGTGTTCTGTCAGAAGACCATTGCCCTGAAATATTAACTCTGTTTCGCTTTCCATAGATGTTGCACGACCCGAATATTTCTAGCATTTGTTTTCATCTCATCTTTGTTTCTGGTTTCTCACAGGCTGCCACATGGAAGTAATGTTAGCCAATCTTCAGTTCATGCTTGTACTAGGCAGCTGACTGATGCTTTGTTAGGTAAAGCAAATCCTTCCACGGCTTTTTCCATGGATGTCTGAATGCAGGAGGAAGTTTAGGTTTGCACATAATCCTATAATTCCAGAGCGCCATTGACTGCTCTCAGGGACCCCTGCAGGTTCCAACAGGGAGCTCCCATTTTTCATGAATCATAAGGGTTTCCATGAAATGTGCAATTGATGTGTGATCACCAGCCATAAACCATCTCTGTTAGTTGCCATGATGTTTTTATGTTGCAGTGATCCGCCATCCCAACCACTCCATGCTTCCACACAGCCAATGAGAAACTGGGTGTCTGAGCACAAAAGCCTACCCCCTGCACACTTGGCAGAGGATTCCCTCAGATACCGACATGCCTGGTTCAACTATGTTATAATCAGACTCCATCAAGCAAACCACTGGAGCCCCGAAGCAATGATTCTAATGCCTCATAAGGCTTGGAGATTTCCTGGAATGCAATCCTCAAAAACTGTCCAATATGATAATGTTTGGCTGTACGCTGCAACTTAGCTTTGCAAACAGGACAGCACATAGGCTGAGCATTAGAGAAAAAGCTTCGGCATAGTAAGGGATTAGTGAGGAGTTGCAAGGGCTTCGACACTTACTTGTGGCTAGAGCTCTTTAAGAATTGCTCATTGTCTGACCCTTCTTCCCCTCACCGCGCCCCTAGTAATTCATGGCTAATGTATGTCCCAGTCCTTTTTACCTTTGAATAAATTGCCTGTGCCTGAAGACAATATTGATATTCTTGTCAACCAACATTACCAGGTCACCTGCAACAATAGCAATACTCACAATATACAAAGGATTATCCTGGCTTACACAAATAACTTTACACTAATTATCAAACTGATGTCATTCCCAGTACATGTTTTAAGTGCTCCTTTATCTACTCTTGTGCTTCTTCTTCTACTCTTCTGCTTCTTCTACTCTCGTGCTGTTCCCACAGTAGCTGTGTGGGAGTTGGAAGGCAATTGTGGCTCTAAAGCTCCTGAGATGTTCATTGTCAGCGACCTCAACAAGCTTTGCTGCAGATCACAGCAACTTGGAGTATCAGCTGTGACTCAGCTTGTAACACTCTCCCCTCTGAGTCACAAGGTGTGAGTTCAAGTCCCACTCCAGGGGTTTTTTTTTTGCAAAAATATTTTTTATTCATAGAGTACCTAAAAGAACATTACAAAACATTTCAAAATGACCATCACAGAAAGTGCAATGATATTCAAAATGTTCATATAGATCATGTTGCACCCTGAGGTGCTTCAATACAATTATGATACATGTAATATTTACTGTATACATTCAATGTGAGTTATACAGACCGATGGGTGGTATGCTATTTCTAGCCCTTGGTGCACTATGGCTGAAAGGTCTTAGACAGTGACCTTTCCAATTTGTGCCGCTGTGGTGGATGCCCCTTGCTTTAGCGCATCCCTCAGCACGTAGTCCTGGATCTTGGAATGTACTAGCCTACACTCGGTCATGGACAACTCTTTGCACCAGAAGACCAACATCTTTGAGCAGACCAAAGAGCGTCTTTCATCGAGATGATGATCCTCCACTGCAGTTGATGTTTGTCTTGGTGTGCATCCTTGGGAACAGCATGTAGAGCACAGAGTCCTGTCTCAGAGCTGCTCGAGATGAACCTTGACAAAAACACTGCATCTCTCTCTGGACCTCCTTTGCAAAGGCACATTCCAGAAGAAGGTGAACAACGGTCTTGTCCCAACCACAGCCACCTCGAGGGCAACATGCAAAGGGGATGAGACTCTGGGCATGTAGAAAGGATCTGACAGGGAGGGCCTTTCCTACCACAGCTACATTTTGATGCTTGTTTGAAAGTTCTTACGATGAGGCATTGGGATTTTGACAGTCTGCTCAAGGAACCATCCGACAGGATCTACCACCTCCCTTTTCACAGGACCTCTTGGACATTATGTGCAAACCACTGCCTGATGGACTTTTGGTCAAAGATGTTTTTCTGCATAAACTTTTTTTTTTCATTCATGAGATGTGGGTGTTGCTGGCTAGGCCAGCATTTATTGCCCATCCCTAATTTCCCTTGTTCAGAGGGCATTTAAGAGTCAACCACAATACTGTGGGTCTGGAGTCACATGTAGGCCAGACCAGGTAAAGACAGCAGACTTTCTTACCTAAAGGACATTAGTGAACCAGGTGGGTTTTTACAACAATCAACAATGGTTTCTTGCTCATCGTCAGACTTTTAATTCCAGGCTTTTATTGAATACAAATTCCACCATCTGCTGTAGCAGGATTCAAATGGGTCCCCAGAGCATTACCATGGGTCTCTGGATTACTAGTCCAGTGACTTCACAACTACACCATCACCTCCCTCTAATGCCATGAGAGATATCTGGTACTTGGAGCGTTCTGCAGCAACATGGCCAGGTTCATCCTTCACAGCACTGGGTAAGGATAGAACCTCAGCACCTGGTGACACTTGGTGTTTGCATACCGAGGGTCTACGCGCAGCTTGATGCAGCCATACACAAAAGTGGCCATCAGGATGACAGTGATGTTAGATATGTTTTTCTCCCCCCTTTATCTAGGGATTTACACAACATGTCACTGCAAACACAGTCCATTTTTGACCTCCAGTTAAAGCGAAAGATGGCTCGGGTGATTGCCTCAGCGCAGGAGTGAGGAATGGGCCAGACCTGCAGATGTACTGCCAACGTTAAGAGTGCCTCACACCCGATGACCAGGTTTTTACCCGTAATGGAGAGGAATCATCGCTCCCACATGCCTAGTTTTTTTTTCTTACCATGGCTACTCCTTCCAGTTTCTAATGCATGCCCCGGTCCCTCTGAACCATATCCCCAGCACCTTAAAGCAGTCTGACCTGACAGCGAAGGGGACAAAGGATCGGTCAGCCCAGTTCCCAACGAACATGACCTTTCTCTTGCTGCAATTTACCTTGGCTCCCGAGGGCAGTTCGAACAGGTCACATGTTTATCAGCGGATCTGAGCAAAAGTCGGTGACATCGTCCATATACAGAGGCTTTGACCTGAGTGCCTCCACTGCCTGGGTTTGTCACTCCTCTAATGCCCAAATCCTTCCTGATAGACTCAGCAAAGAGTTCTATGCAGCACACTAACAGGAAAGGGGGGAGAGGCCAGCCCTGCTGACTCCAGATTTAATTGGAAAGCTTTCCAATTCCCATCCATTGATTGAAACTGCGCTACTGGTATTTGTGTAGAGAAGTTGGATCCAGTTGCAGATTCCCTCCCCAAACCCCATTTTGGAGAGCACATTTACCATGTAAGTGTGCAATACTCTGTCAAAGGCCTTTTCCTGGTCCAGGTTGATGAGGCAGGTGTCTACACCACTGTCCCATACATAGCCTCGCGCTACTCAGGGATAGGATTGCTATCAGAGATCTTCCTGCCAGGTACAGCACAGATCTGGTCAGGGTGGATCACCAACTACAGATCAGACTTAATTGGAGATGACCTTGGACAGAATTTTATAGTCCACATTCAACAGTGAAATGGATTGTCAGTTTTTAATTTCCTCCCTTTCCCCCTTCTACTTGTAGGTGAGGGTGATATTGCTTTTCCTCATGAATTCTGACATGCCGCTGGCCAGAAGCATACACTCGTACACTTCCAGCTGGAAAGTGGGATTAGGTTCAATGGCTACTTGTTGGCCAGTATGCACACAATGGGCTGAATGGCCTCTTTCTGTGCTGTAAATTTCTGTTTCTTTCTCTCTATATCTATTGACTAATTCATTCATCAGAGGGAAAGAAGATTCCCTTCATTAATTAGCCCTCCAGCACTGCTTCAGAGAAACTGGGACCCAGGTTGAAGTCATAAAGCCTGTTGCTGTATAATATTGCTTCCTGCTATCCACCAGTATAAAGGGTACCTCCCTTAGAAGTGCTGCAGGATACCTTAAATTAGGGGCTCCCCACCAGATTTCTTGCCCTGCCAATTGGCATGCTGCTTCTAGGGAACACGTTTCACACTGGCAGCTCATCGAGTTAATTTACATTTGTCTTGAAAATGATTTGGATCCCAGCCGAGTCCTTCAGGCAGGAAAGTTTGGTTTACAATGGCGATGAAACCTCCCACTGTGTTCCTCATTAACACTTTTTATTTCCAGACAGTGGAAACTTAAAATTTGCAAAGCTTCATTTGATTTTTCTCTGGCCCTTGGCAGTTGAATCTGTTACCTCCAGTGTTATCATACAAACTGGTTCAAGGTTGGACCATAACTTTTTTCTTCTAATTAACATCACGTTTGCCATGGGAGCAGCGTGGCTGACTTAGAACAGCATGTGCTTGTCAATATTATGGCTGTGAGGGCCTATTTTGCTGGAAACCTAGCTCCAGGCAGTTGATGATAGAATACGTTCTGATCTTGTTCCAATCTAAATGCAATATAGGCATTGAATTTCCTGAAAACATCATTATTTGAGTGGAAATGTTCAAAGAAATTACGATACAAGTGAATCACACCATTATTTACACCATACTGATAATTTTTTGGGACTTTTGCAGCTCTGCAATAGACACGGTGAAATTTTACTGTAGATTATAATGTATAAGTCAAACTGAAGCATAAGATTTTCCATTCTTCCAGTGCCAAAATACACGTTTAGGCCTATGCTCGGCTTATAAGTCGCCCCCCACCTCCCCCCCCGCTCACCCCTGTTTAAGGCTATACTTGGAGAGCCCTCCATTTTCCAGCTCAGAAATAAATGTTTAGGGTTATCCTCTCCTCATAAGTTGGCATATGGGATCAAGAAGGGCCATGTTGTAAGAAGATGCGCAGGAGTTTAAGACATGCCCACACAAAGGATAGTGACCTATGAAAAGAAGTGAGTCCCCCTGCAAAAAGAATGAAGTACGAAGCTGGTTTCAAGCTAAAAGTCATAACATTTGCCAACTCATCAAGTATCTGTGTTGCAGCGACGGAATTTGGTATTTGTGGAAAAACTGGTGCGAGAATGTAAGAAAAAATAATCCATCCTGAAGAAGATTCCCTAGATCAAATTTGCCATGAGAACAATGACCAGCCTGATCTTGAGAAGCATGTGTCAGAATGGGTCCCTGAAAATCATCAGAATGGTTACATCATCATCAGAGTGCAAAGCACTTAAACGGGCCAGATCAATCTTCGAGTCCAGCAGAGAGTTCAGAGCAACAGCTGGTTGGTGTAACCACTTTATGGAATTAAACAGTCTAGTGCTGTGGTAGAAGACCAAGATCACTCAAAGTACCAGTTCCTTGATGCCAAAATTACCAGTTTTCAGTGATTCTTCAACAGGCATTAGCAAAAACAAGGATACCCATTTATATCACATCGGCAACATGAATAAAACACCCATGAATTTCAATATACCCAGCAACTGATCTATTGAGCATCAAAGGGGTCAAAAACAGTTCTAGTGAAAACCACAGGGCATGAGAAGACAAGATTCACGATGGTAATAGCCTGCATGGATGTCGTAACATAATTATTGTAATTTTTGCTCATAAAAACCATGCCAAAAATCCAGTTCTCTGTAGAAGATTTTGTACATGTCCATGACAACAGCTGGATGGGTGAGGATGGAGTGAAGTTGTGGATTGATAATGTATGTAATATACAAAGAGTGCAACTTACCAGCGTGGGAGATGTTCAGATCCCATATAATCGATGAGATCAAGTGTGCATGCGAAGAAATAACGTCCACATTGCAGTTATACCAGGGGATCTAACCTCCATAGTTCAACCTTTTGACGTGTGCTTCAGTAAGTCATTCGTGGATCATGTTCGTAACAAATTTTTTAAAAAATTCATTCATGGGATGTGGGCTTCGCTGGTGGGGCCAGCATTTATTGCCCATCCCTAGTTGCCCTTGAGAAGGTGGTTGTGAGCTGCCTTCTTGAACCGCTGCAGTCCATGTGGTGTAGGTACACCCACTGTGCTGTTAGGAAGGGAGTTCCAGGATTTTGACCCAGCGACAGTGAAGGAATGGTGATATATTTCCAAGTCAGTATGGTGAGTGGCTTGGAGAGGAACTTCCAGGTGGTGGTGTTCGCATCTATCCGCTTCCCTTATTCTTCTAGATTGGAGTGGTCATGGGTTTGGAAGGTGCTGCCTAAGGAGCCTCGGTGAATGGAATAGGTGGATGGTTAATGGAGAAGAAACCTTCACCACGAGTGGAAATATGAATGCTACCCTGCTTGATGTTTTGTGTGGTTTCATTATCAAATTGTAGTTTATGCATTAGTAGCATTCTATCACAGGTCAATCAAAAAAATGCAGAATATCCAATTCAGAGGAAGATGATTTATTATTGTGGAGAGAAGATTCTGAAACTGAAAGCACCAAATCTGATCCAGAGTGGGATCCTTACAATGATGCCATTGTCAAAGTGACTCAGAAAATTCGATGAACTCTTTAGATCGGATGCTAAGACAATGAATTTGACGGATTTTAAAACATTATCATTGTGGTTTGGAAGTATCCTTGAAATAAAATGTGACACTGATTTAATGTGAATTACCAATGATAAGTTTTCTTTCGCATTTTACAATGGTGACCACTTACACTAACACCGGTGGTTCACATTTTATATTCGGCATATAAATTGACCTCCATTTGTGGAAGGATTATTTTGAAGCTTCAAAGGTCACCTTCTATGTTGTGACCTATGGTAATTATCATAGCTCCATTCACCATTAAAATCAGTGGTGAATTTGCTTCATTAACAGCTGTTTCCTCGCTACTGCCATTTACACAAAAAAAATAATGCCACTGGAGTTCTGGCAGTAGATGATTCGCTGAATTTAAATGCATTGTTTGATTGCACTTACAGGATTTGTTAACGTGTTAGGTGATTGGGACTTGTTGAAAGATTGTTTCTGAAACCATTGCACTTCCAAGTCAAAATATATCACTAAAGACTCCATTCTTTTAAATGTTTCTTGTTAATTATGTCTCTTTTAAGTATTGATCTTCTTAAATTTCATTCTTGGGATGTGGGGGTTGCTGGCAAGACTAACATTTACAGTCCATCCCTAATTGTTAATCTATTATTGCTAATTTGCTAATCTACAAGTCTGTTTATGCTTGGCCTAAATAGCCAAGTGGTTATGGTACTGGGTTTGTAACCCCAAGATCAAGAGTTCAAATCTCACAATGGCAAACTATGAAACAATGTAACTTCATCTGAAACAGATGGAAATGGGTTTGTACTCGAAAGAGTTACAAGTCTGTTTATCTGGGGATGATGGGTTGAAGCCAGTGTCTATGAAAACAGGTGAAATTGGGCTACATAGACCACAGTGCTCAAACTGCCTTTTAATGCAGCACTTTCCCTACCCTTTCTTCTTCCTCCAGCCTTACTTTTAATGGAAATGCGTAATGGGTCACCTGAATTCTGAACTGTATACTTTTATATTCCTTGTTATTATGTACATTTCAATTTAGGAACTTAATGAAAAATTAACCTCAATCTTACTGAATCACAGCTGTTCTATGTTCACTCTGTGTATAGATTCAAAGCTGCTGACTAATCACTTAAAAACCCAATAGAAATACGTAGGGCACAATTTTCTGTGTTCGCTGGCGTCAGGCGTGTTTGGAAGCGTGAGTGGACAATATGGCAAGAAGGCCAAATATCGGTTTCATAACGTCATGAAACCAGTTTGCAATTGTCCACTCTGCCCATCAATGGCAGGCCGCATTTCCCACCATCGGAAGTCAGGAACCTCATTGTAATACATCTGCATATCAGTATAAGCCCAGCTCGCCAGAATCATTCCCCCCCAAGCTGGATCATCCACCCACATCGGCACGAAAACACAAGAATACATCTTGACAAATGTGACGTGCAGAATTCAGGACTTACAGTCAGGGCCTTTCTCACATCATGGACATCCGAGGAGCAGAAGATGCTGGAGCCCGACAGCAACAGGACCTTGGAGGAACATCCATCGCAAGCTGCTGGAGGGGAAGGAGTTCCAAGAGGGGAAGGAGTCTAGTTGGGGTGGTGGGTGGATGTCCAGGTTAACGTGCAAGAGAGGGCTCAGTTGAGTCCATGACTGCCTTCTGGGGAACGAACTGAGGGTGGGAGTAGTAGGAGGGAATGGTGAGAATGACCGAGGGCAGAGTGGGGCTGTAGGGTGGGCGGGTGAGGGTACAATGGTATCGGTAAAAGGATCGGTGAGGGTGGTTGGTGGGTTTCAGAGGCAGACACAGATCCTGGGGATGGGAAGGAGGAGGTCGAGGAGGCTAAAGTGGATGGAGTGGGATTTTTGGGAAGGAAGGGAATGTGTCATTCACCTGGACATCTTAGGAAAGGGTTGTGGTTGGTAGGTCACAGTGGGGAGGCGGAAGGTAATGCCAGTGGAGTCAACAATAATGAGGGTAAGAAATGGGTGACTGGGGGAGGGGAAAGGATGGGGGAGTGCAAGAAAAATTGTAGCACTACCATGCTTGCTAAATCAAAAGTGAACCGAGAGTCGTGGTGGGTGAGCATAAATGCTGCTTTGGAATGTAATCAATGTGTGGGCAGAGATGCGGGTCAGCTCAGATGGTCAACTGAAAGCGAACCCCAGCAAGCAGCATTGAAAATGTGCAGGACATTGAGACGAGTGTGATACTGGAAGGATCCGCGTGCTTGGGAGAGTGCTTGCATGAAGCTGTGAGGCACACTTTTCCCTCCAGAATCAATCGTGGGCCAGCTGTGTGCAACTGAACTGCTAATGGTGATGGGGGGAGCGGGTGGTGATACAATGGGAGGTCTCAAGAGGCCCATCAATGAAGCCGAAAGACACCATTACACATTATTCAGTGAAAGTGAATGTATTTACAGATTATAAAGTGATAAAATATGTTCACCCATGCAATCAACTGTGATCAGAATTTCATAACTTTTGAATGCGCTGACATCCGCAGCAGGAGTGGAGACAGCCTGTGCAATGGTTAGCGTGTTGCCTCTGATGACTTCAACATGGATCATCTGGAGAGGTGAGGCCTTGGGGTCTACAACTTGCTATGGCTGTTGTCCTGTGGGCCAGGTGCCCCCTCTGCGGTGACAGAGGACAAGGTTGAGGGGGGTCACAGGTAAAGGGGACCAGGAGGGATAGGATGCCTCTGAGATTCCTGAGCAGATAACCCAGAGGTGTCCAGCTGCCGCTCCTCCTCCCTTTGGGTGCCTGAGGGCCTCGGTCTGACTCCTTGAGGGGAAGGAGCTCCTGGAGGGATGTTGAGTTGCCTCATTTCCCTCTTGCATTGCCACTGCAGGTACTCACCCATGGCTACTGTGATGGATTGCAGGTATGTACGCAGCTCTATATTTTACTGGACCAGGGTCTCCATGGCATCTGCCATCCTCCCCATGGACACCTCCATATGCGTACATCTGGGCATCATTTCATCAAAGAGCAGGCGGCCACACTCCTCAAACTTGTGTGCCTCTTTGTTGAGGGCTTCCAAAAGCTCTGCATGATGTACCCCTACCTTCTGCTGACTCTCCAGGATGAGTAGGAAGGCCGAATCCAGAGGCTTGTCATCTGGCTCAGACCTTACAGATGCCTCTTTCCCAGCAGTCCTCCAAGTGCCGGGGAGCTCGGCTGAACCTGACTCCTCCTGCTGCAGACACGTGTCTGTGCAATGACTACAGTTTGTGAACCCGAGCCTGCTTTAGAACTAGGTCCCATGAGATGTTAGTCACTTGGCAGAGCTCCCTGTGGACCAAAGTAGAGATAATTAGTGCATGACAGCAGAGTCAAAAGCAGGAGAGAGAGCACTCACAGTTGTGTTGAGAGAGGAATGCTGTGATACAGGATCCTCATGAGGGTGTTCGCTGCAGGCACAGTCCACATCCTCACCAGTCAGTGCGATGGCACACTCCGCAAAGTGAGTGAGGTGCCTAATGTGGGCCACTCCACCCCTGGTCTGGGACCCTGGCCCTGTTGTTGTGAGCATTAAAACAGATGGAGAGAGCGTGAGCAGGACACATGGCACTGCATGGAATGTTTGTGTGGTTAGTGAAGACATGGACGGGATGAGGACATGAACTCCAGAGGATGTAAGCCTGATAGAGATGTGAGGATGTGTGTGAGAGTTAGTGGTGTTGTCCCTTGAGGTCACTGTGGATGTGCAATGGGTTTGTGAGTGTGTGAGTTGGGAGTGATGAGAAGAGTGGCTTACCCTGGCAGAATGAATGAGACCATTCATCCTGTTGTGGCCCTGGGTGGTTGCCCTCTTTTGCAGTGCATTGGCACTGACCAGTCCTCCTATGCTAGACTGGTGACCTTGCTTGCTGATCTTCGCCCATAGCAGGAGTAGAGGACTTCATGGCTGGGCTCCACTGCGTCCAAAAGGCACTCAAGGGACATGTCATGTGGCTGTAGACTTCTTACCTTTCGGGGCCATGTCTTCTGTGCAGCAGTCCTGGTCTGGAAGCACTGAGAAGTATGCGGGCGACTGCACTTTAAATAAGGTACTCGATGTGATGAAGCAGCAAAGTGATGGCATGGCAGGCGAATGAGAGCCTGCGCGCCATTGAAATGACGTGTTTCCTGGGAATGCATAATTAATAAGGCAGGATTGGGACGATACAACATGAAGAGCCACCATTGCAGCCAACGGCTAAAACCTACTTTTTTACCCACCCACTATTGCACTTAGTGCAAATCTGGGCCGATTCCACCCTTACGTGTTTACCCCCTCTAACTCTGCTACGCCTTCTGTTACTTTGACTTCACAGCCACTGATCATCATGTGAACACAGGTGCTATCCATCCACTGAAGGAACAGTAATTCTACAACTTGCACAATTAAACTGGGCTGCATGGTGCAGCGAAAACTGTTGCAAAGAATCTGCCTCTATAGTCAGGAAGTTGAAGGTTTCTTAGATATCGCTGGCCCCAACTTTTTCTTCATATTTAAAACACATTGCAGCTTTTTAAAATGTTAGTTAGGGATCAGTTGATTTAATAAGATTAGCTTTACCATTGCTTAACTTTAGAAAAGCCCTGGAATTATTTCGAACTCCAACCTGCTTCAGTCCAAGAATTCTTTTTCCTTAATTATTAACTGGGTGGATGAAGATTCTCTGAGAGATTTCTGTTGTTATTTCTAGTAGCTGATCCCTGCTCCTCAGAGGTGAAATACTTTGTATTGATAGTACAGCAAGGACGGCAGCACAGGGACCGACTTTAACAACATATAGGTGGTAGACTATTAGTGTGACGGTTATCAGGACATCTCATGGAAAAATGCGAATCCTACAGGTTTACCTTTCAACTAACTCGGCTAAACATAAAGTTAAAGAATAAAAGCACATTTCACCTTTTTTAGTTTCTACTTTAAATTGCAAGTGCTAATAAATTGGGCTGTTTTATTTAAGCAATTTAAATTAGACTTAACAAATTTTAACAATCATGTATAAGAAGCATTTTGTTGACGAGGAGAGGGTAAAGGGGTCTGCAAGTTAGATCAGTATAGTTACAAACAGGTATGATGATTTCTTCTTGCATGTACTAAAAGCTGATAAATATTGATTACTATCAGACATTGGAGTGGATCACAGTTCTCTAATTCTGTTTCAAAGTGTCATTTATACTGGGCACCCGATAAGCAAATGACATTTTTTCCATTTAATGAACAATATTCATCTATCATTCGGTTGATGGAGATTTATTTGAATCAACTGTCGAATTTCTTCTCTACTTTAAAATTGAAGAGCTTTAATATAAAAAAAACTTGCCTCATATTAAAGTTTCAGAATGAGAAACTATGAGAATTTAAATATAGACATTTAGATCCTTGTGGAACAAGAAAAGAGCACTGATTTTCAATTTTAACTTTGTTACATTTTAGTCATTTCCTTAAAGTTCAATTAATAAATACAGAAAGTACGTAAATATATCCCAAAAATAGTAATACGTAGATTGTGATGAGAAAATAACTGTGTTCAAATTACTTAGTATTAACTTCAGTATTAACCTCTTATATTCGTAGTGTTTTAAATTTGTTTTTAATGAAAGTATCAGGTATCATCTATGGAGTGATGGAAAGTATAATGACCATTGGTTGCACCACTTCAGATTTGTCACTTTTTGTCATGGCATATTCTAATTAGAAACTGGGTCGTTTCTGAGTGAGACAGCAACAGCGAGATTGTCATGTAAAATGGCAAAATTTACAGCATATGTTGCAGTTATTAGCCATTGCAGAAAGTTCTGGGTCTATATTCAATATCGGATATTTTTGCAGTTTGCTTAGTGATTTCTTCATTGTGCTTTTTCTCCTCACAGTAGGATGAAGGGTTTTAAACTAAAACTGCTCAATATCAAGACAGGAAAACCAGAACCTCTGTTATGAAAGTAATTGGTAAATGAAGAGGGGATAGTTCTTTGGGATAATCTTTTGGATCTGCGTACAAATTTGATCCAAAATGATAAATGCAAACTTTCTGGCTGTCTAGAAGAATCTTTTGAGCATGGGTGGCACACAAATTGTGTGAGAAAATGGAAGTGTTCAGTACAGGTTGTCCTCAAATTGGAACAGAATAGAACTAAGTGGTCAACAACAGATAAATCCTAGAGGTGAAATTTTCTGTCAAGAGGAATTTTCTGAGAAAATTTATTCAATTTCGGTTTTATATTTCATCTAATCTCAATTTTCAAAATTTTGTTGCTTCTCTTCGAGTCTTTGGTATCATTAAGGCCACAATTTGCCTGCTCTAAGATCCGTGAAAGGGCCATGAAACACAAAAAAATCAACACTTCTATGGCTCTTTTACCACAGTTACAGCAGACAATTGGCAGAATGTCACAGAAATTTGTTCCATGCTATAATGCCACAGGTATTAGTTACAGTAGCTCTCCGTACAATAACAACCTATCAATGTCTAATAATGTGTCTTCTGATATGCAGGAAAAATACAAGCTACTATTTTATATTATAATACAGGATGGATTTTTTTTAGGTCAGCTGGGCCAAGCTTATCAATAGTTAAATTAACCTGCTGTGATGAAAGTATAAGAATTTTCATAATATTTTTCTGGCTTATTCTGAAGTAGGTTTATAGGGTTAAGTATAGGTGTTCTGTCTGTGTGAGCTAATTACATTTGGAGTCAAGTAGACTGCCAGCTTGAATTCCTCAAAAGAAACTAGGTGCAGAAATGCTTGACATGCTAATCAGTAAACATGGATGCTGGCTTCACGTGTAAGGTGTGAAGGGAACTTATATTTTTAGATAAAGGAGCGGATTGTTTGGATTTCAAAGAGAATTTTAGTCTGTTTACAACTAGCCAGATAAGCAAGGCTAAGCTGTGTGTTTATTTTTCCCAAAGGTTACTGACAATATTGTCAACATGAAAGTTTGTATATTATGAGGAAGATATGTTCAAAGACATATGGAATAATAGAATTTACATATTAAAGAGAGAAAAGCATATGTAAAGGAGAATGAAAGGTGATGGGAGAAGGTCATGTAAGACCTAACAGAAGTGTGTGAAACAGCCTTTAAGAAGCCTCCACCCATTTGTGCATAAGTCTGCAATGTAAAGTAACTGAAGTTGGAGAAATAACATTTGGAATTTCACTGTCAAGTGGGTACTGTATTAACTTGCTGGATTTGTTTTAAATCTAAAATCTATTTTGAACTGCCTTAAAGTGGGTGTGTAACAGGGTGTCGGTCAATAAGGATTTTTAGGAGTTGTTATAGCAGTAAGTAATTGCAGTCTTATGTATGTGCTTGAAATCCTTTATTTTGTTAATAAGTATTTTAATATAATTTTTAAAATCTCTAAAGATCTTGGACTCATTACTTCTGAATTCAGTGCACACATCTCGTAATAAATATAAATTGCAAAACTGTTGTAATAGCGTGACCAAGTTTCCCCTGTGGATTTGGTCTGCCTGGCACACATCATCTGCAATGTCATAACACTACATTGGAACTTCTATTTACCTGTTATATCCAGAACATTTTCTCTCCATAGGTACACACTCCACTTACTTAAATCTCTAGAGCCTGAATGGAGGTTCAATAGATTTAAGCCCCTTGACCCTTAGGTTTGAGCAAGAGTATTACTGAAGTTCAACCACTTTTAACCAATTCATTTAACAATACATTTCATATATAACTCAAACAACCTCAGCACCCAGTGGAAAACCTATTCGTCTAAATCCTATTAATGAAATAGGGGCTGGCGAGTCAATCATCGATGCCTTGAAGAAAAACATTAGGTTTTCCAGTGACTGACTGGAAGAATCACATGACAAGATATCAAGTTTTAAGACTTTTACTGTGATAAACAAATTAAAAGTGCATTGACTCTCTAAACTACAGAAAAGATCCTCCATTTAACTTTTAAACAACCAAAAATCCCCTTCCACAGATATACTTAAGTTAAAACCATAAAAACCATAGGACATAGGAGCAGAAATTAGGCCATTCGGCCCATCGAGTCTGCTCCGCCATTCAATCATGACTGATAAGTTTCTCAACCCCATTCTCCTGCCTTCTCCCCATAACCTTTGATCCCCTTACCAATCAAGAGCCTATCTATCTCAGCCTTAAATACACTCAATGACCTGGCCTCCACAGCCTTCTGTGGCAATGAATTCCATAGTTTCACCACTCTCTGTCTAAAGAAGTTTCTCCTCATCTCTGTTCTAAAAGGTCTTCCCTTTACTCTGAGGCTGTGCCCTCGGGTCCTTGCCTCTCCTACTAATGGAAACATCTTCCCCACGTCCACTCTATCCAGGCCTTTCAGTATTCTGTAAGTTTCAATCAGATCCCCCCTCATCCTTCTAAACTCCATCGAGTATAGACCCAGAATCCTCAAACATTCCTCATATGTCAAGCCTTTCATTCCTGGGATCATTCTCGTGAACCTCCTCTGGACCCTCTCCAGGGCCAGCACATCCTTCCTGAGATATGGGGCCCAAAATTGCTCACAGTATTCTAAATGTGGTCTGAGCAGAGCCTTATAAAGCCTCAGCAGCACATCCCTGTTTTTATATTCTAGTCCTCTCGAAATAAATGCCAACATTGCATTTGCCTTCCTAACTACCGACTCAACCTGCAAGTTAACCTTAAGAGAATCTTGGACTAGGATTCCCAAGTCCCTTTGCACTCCAGATTTCTGAATTCTGTTCCTATTCAGAAAATAGTCTATGCCTCTATTCTTCCTACCAAAATGCATGATCTCACACTTCCCCACGTTGTATTCCATCTGCCACTTCTTTGTCCATTCTCCTAACCTGTCCAAATCCTTCTGCAGCCTCGCCGTCTCCTCAATACTACCTGTCCCTCCACCTATCTTTGTATCATCTGCAAACTTAGCCAGGATGCCCTCAGTTCCTTCATCTAGATCATTAATGTATAAAGTGAAAAGTTGTGGTCCCAACACTGACCCCTGCGGAACTGCATTAGTCACTAGCTGCCATCCTGAGAAGGACCCCCTTATCCCCACTCTCTACTCCTGCCAGACAGCCAATCTTCTATCCATGCTGGTAGTTTCTGTGGCTTAAAGTAAAAAGGATGAGGGGCAAGGCAGGGAACTGTGTGGACATTTCAGCTTTGTAGTTATCATCCAGAAAACTGGATGTGTAAACCTTTGATCTCATAGTTTAATTTAAGACTGAGAGCTGGGTGAAAGAGGCCAGTTAGTCCTGTAGGTTAAAAGATAAAATGTGAACTGGATTCGGAGGATTCAGCTTCTGGGTATTTATAAAATGAGGACACAATTGGATTGAAAGAAATCAATTTGTAAGTTTTGTTTCTCACTGATGGATCTTGCATGATTTTATTCACCTGTTCATCAGCTATTAACGTGCTACTATGCATACTCCTGTGATTTTGAAACATAATCAATAAAATTACTCCAAGAACTTTATAATCCTATACCTTTAGCAGCATCATTATTTATTCTATTCAAGTCTGAACCCTCATAGCAGCTCAAGTTTGACAACACATACCTGATGAACAATGTCTCAGGGACATTGTCCTTTAGGGAAGGAAATCTGTCATCCTTACCTGGCCTGGTCTACATGTGACTCCAGACCCACAGTAATGTGGTTGACTATTAAAATGCCCTCTGAACAAGGGCAAGTAGTGATGGGCAATAAATGCTGGCTTAGCCAGTAATGCCCACATCCCATAAATGAATGAAAAAAAAGACAGGGAGAATAGCAGAAAAGTATCTTGGAATGAGAGTAAAGTTAACACTCATCATGTCCAGTGATCACACAGCAGTGATCAGTAAAGGAAATAGAATATGGAGTTATGATGCTAAATCAGTAGGGTTCAAATCTGAGATTGTGCTGAAGCTTTGAAGTGCTCGGGTCAGACCACATCTTTAGTGCTAAGCTGTAGACATTTACAGCTTTTGGCTTATCATACATTTACTACTATCATTGAGGCAGAAAGAAAACATCAAAACACTGGAAGCAGTTCAGAGCAGCATGACAAGTCTGAACCCTGTGTTGGAGGACTGAGTTATGAAGGAAGATCAGGAGAATTAATTTAAAATGAGGGGGTATTATAGGAATACATACAATAAATAAAATGGAAAATGTCAGTCTGAAGTTTTAAGTTAAGCCACGAGTGCAGACGGAAAAAGATGGAAAGCGGAATTTTCTGCTCCAGAGATTGTTCCAGATTTGAAGTAGTGGGTGTGAAAAGTAGTGTTTTATCCACCAGCCGCAATGGAAGGGGTTCATACCGTATCATCCACTTCCCACCTCATTAATTATGCAGCCACAGGAAATACACCGTCTCACTGGCGGGCGGCCTCTGAATTGCCCGCTACGCTGTTACCTCACTGTTTCCTGGCCTCAGGTAACATATCTAAACTGCAGCCACGCACACAGTTCTGCAGCTCAGGACTGCTCCAATGAAAACTTGGCCCTGAAAACCAAGAAGAGTTCAGGCATCTGTCACTGGAATGCCTTTTGGAGACCCACTGTGATGTCCCCCACCTCCGCTCTAGCTGCAGGAGGTCTAGCAATCTCACCACTCCAGCTTGGGAGGCGATAGTTCTAGTGGGCAGTGCCAATGCTGCACAGAAGAGGTTAGCCACTCAGTGCAGAAAGAGAATGAATGATCGCATCTGTGCTGCCAGGGTAAGGCAACCATCTCATCACTCTAAACTCACACACTCACAAGGCCATCACACATTCACTGGCATCTCACTGCCAGCTCAAGGTACATCACCACTCACTCTGTCACACACACCCCCACAGCTCCATTTAGCCTTATCTCCTCTGGAGACTGCCTCCTCAGCCATCACCATCTTGAGGCTACTTGCACAGATCAATGTGCCCCCTCACACACCCTAGGATACCCCCCTTCCCCGCCATAGCCCTCACCCATAGCTTCTTCTCTTGCCTGAGGTCGCTTCTCAGCCTTCCCTAAGCAAGCCCTAGCCCTGCCGCTGTTAAGGTAGTGACCAGCTCCTGTGATCCCCTAAAAGTAATGTGGCAGCGCAGATGACCGTGAGTGCTGCCCGAAGCAAGATAGGCAGACAAACATTGAAATTCCGGGCGAAGTGCAGCTCGCTAGGAGCACGTTGCTTATGTACAGCTGTGAAACGCAGCATGCAATCACACCGACATACCCGGATGATCCAGCATGGGAGGATGATTCCGGTGAGCAGGGCATTAGTTAAAGTATTAAAATTAGGTTCCCGATGTGCAGTGGCAGGAAACGCGGCCCGCCATTGATGGATAGAGCGGACAATCGCAAACTAGTCTCACGACAGCATAAAACCAATTTTTGACCTTCTTGTCATATTGTTCGCTCACACCCACCATGATGCCTGCTGCCAGCAGGACCAGGCAATTCTACCATATGTGTGGTGACAGGTGGTTAAAGCAGCACGTCTCCCACCAGCCAGAATGGTGGGTTTGCACACCAGATCATCCACTTCTCAGCTTATTACAGATGCATTAATGTGATCCACATCAGATCTCGTGGAAGGCAGGGGTGCAATTCATCTGCCCCACTGTCAGCTTATTGGATCACCATTCCAGGCATCATATTTAAACCTCACCTGTTCACATCATTCACTCTCTGCAGCCCAGGACTGGCCATGGCAAGTGATGACCCCTAAAGGAAAGCAACTGACTGCGCCCAAGTTTAGTGACAAAGCGCAGGGTGTACTTCTGGATGTAGTGGAGACACAGCGGGATGTCCTTTACCCTTTTAATGGGAGGTGGAGGTCCACCAACCTCACCACTCCAGCTTGAGAGAAATTCGCTAATGTGGTCAATGCTAACACAGCCCATAGGAGAACCACCATCCAGTGCAGGAAAAGGATGAATGATCGCATCCACTCCACCAGGGCAAGTCAACCTTCTCCTCACTTGAAAATTCTGACAAAAGAGACATTGTCAGTCACCATCAACTAATGCATTCTCCATGGCAATGCCTCTACCAATCAGTGTCCATTTGACAACCAATCAGCACTCTCTTCTCATACAGAAGAAATTATTGTTCCCTTTACAATTGGTATTCTTGCGAATTGTCGTGAGTGCAAGACGAAAAGCATTGGCAACAATATTTTTTTTTTCAGCAATACTCAAATTCTGTACTGCCAAACGACTATTTCTCCTCACTCTCAACTCTCACTTTCACAAGCCCATCAGACAATCGCAGGGTTACAGTCTACAGGAATCTCACACACTGCAACCACAAGGGACATTACCACCGATTCCCTCACGCATGTGACATTTTCATCTCTTCTCACCTCCTATACAACTTGCGTCCTCAGCCCTTACACAGGTCCACTCAGGACCCACAGAAGGCTGGCATCTGCCTTGGCATTCACCCTGCTCACAGTCTATCCATCTGCCTTTACACATGACAAGCTCACCCGCAATGAAAGGGAGATCCCAGACCAGAGGGGGGATGCCTGAGCTCAGGCCCTCATGCAGTTTGAAGAGCGTGTGGCTGAACTGGCCAGTGAGGACCGGGACCATGTCTACACCAAGGGTGAGACCAGCATCTCCCGAACAAGTGAGGACCCATCACCATCGCATCGTTCACCTTACAAAACTTTGAGTGCTTTGTAATGTTGGTCACTATGCAGCAAATCACTAATTATCTCTTTCCCACCAGTGGGAAAATGGAAAAGAGGCACAGGCAGCCAGCCCATCAGCCCTAGCCCCACACCACCTCCAGAGGATCCATTGTATGAAGACCTGTCAACAGCATTTACCCACACTCTCCACCAGCGCAGAGACATACACCTCAGTGGGACCTATTTCTAGAGCATGCTCAGGGTCACAATCTGGTGAGCACAGCACATAGATTTGGGCCCACAGCAGGCGGAGGCCCGGACTTCCAAGGTAACTGGCACTTGGAGGACTGCTGGAGGCCAGGCTTCTGCTGAGTCAGATGACGAGACAGATGTTGGAGCTGCAAAGACTGACATGGGAACATCAGGCAGGGTTATCAGATGCTGTCACAAGATTGCAAGGCACAACGCAGGAGCCCATCCATGTTCTGTCTTATATCATTGCTCTGAGGCCAACACTGGTAGGATGGTATCTGCCATGGAGTCCTTCCTGCAGAACATAACACTTGATTGCCCTTGGCATAGGTGGCATCCATCATGGCTAAATGAGAGGGTGACAGGGTACCTTGACTTCACTCCATGTGCCCTTCTCCTCAAGGATTCAGGCAGGAGCCCCTACCCACCTGTAGGGTTGAGAATCAGCAGCTAGGCCATCCACCCAAGTGACTCCAAGAATGTTCAACTGGTCCCAGTCCCCTCTGCCTGTGACCTCATCAGCTCTGGCTCCACAGGCCAAGGAGGGTGCATCTGTTCCATGGCAGGAGACCCCAAGCAGGGTTCATCCATATCCCTTTGTAGCCTCCTTGTGTCCTTTTCACATCTTACTATCCTACCTATCTTTGTGTCATCAACAAATTTAGCAACCATACCTTTAGTCACTTTATCCAAGTACTGTATATAAATTGTAAAAAGTTGAGGACCCAACACTGATCCTTATCGCACACCACTCATTATATCCCGCCAACCAGAAACTGACCCATTTATGCCAACCCTCTGTTTCCTGTTAGCTAGCCAATCTTTAATCCATGCCTCTTTGTTTTCCCCTACACCATTAGCTTTTATTTTCCACAATAACCTTTGATGTAGCACCTGTAAATCTATATACAGTGCATTCACTGGTTCCCCTTTATCCATAGCATATGTTACTTTGTCAAAGAACTCCAATAAATTGGTTAGACATGGTTTCCTTTTCACAAATCCATCCTGGATCTGCTTGGTTACCCTGAATTTTTCCAAGTGCCCTACCATAACATCTTTAATAATAGCTTCCAACATTTTCCCTATGACAGATGTTAAGCTAACTGACCTGTAGTTCCCTGCTTTCTGTTTCCCTCCCTTTTTGAATAAAGGAGTTACATTCACTATTTTCCAATCTAATGGAACCTGCCACAAATCTAGGGAAATTTGGAAAATTAAAACTATCTCACTAGCCACTTCTTTTAAGACACTAGGATGAAGTCCATCAGGAGCTGGGGACTTGTCAACCTGCAGCTCCAATAATTTGCTCAGTACCACTTCACTGGTGATTGTAATTTTCCCAGTTCCTCCTTCCCATTTCCTGATTTACAGCTGTTTCTGGGATGTTACTTGTATCCTCAATAGTGAAGACCAATACAAAATACCTTTCAATTCAATTCATCCGCCATTTCCTTATTTTCTGTTATTAAGTCTCCAAACTCACTTTCAATGGGACCAACACTCACTTTGCTAACTCTTTTTTTACTTAAAAATCTATAGAAATTCTTACTACCTGTCTTTATATTTCTAACTAGCTTTCTCTCGTACTCTAATTTTCCCTTCCTTATCAATCTTTTGGTTATTCTTTGTTGTTTGTTATATTCTGTCTAGTCTTCTGACCTACCACTCATCTTTGTGCAATTATATGCTTTTTCTTTAATTTTGATACCATTTTTAACTTTTTTAGTTAACCATGGATGGTGAGTCCTCACCTTGGAATTTTTCTTTCTCGTTGGAATGTATAACTTCTGTGTATTCTGAAATATCTCCTTAAATGTCCACCACTGCATCTCTGTTGACCTATCCCTTAACCTGATTTGTCAGTTTATCTTAGCTAGCTCTGCTTTCATGCCCTCATAATAGCCCTTATTTAAGTTTAAAATATGAGTCTTTGACTCGCTCACCTCTCCCTCAAATTGAATATAAAATTCAATCATATTATGATCGCTGCTACCTAGGGATGCCTTCACTATGAGGTCATTAATTAATCCTATCTTGTTGCAAAACACCAGGTCTAGTATAGCCTGCTCTCTGGTTGGCACCAGAACATGCTTTCTAAGAAACTATTCCAAAAACTTTTTATGAATTCCTTATCTAGGCTACCTTTGTCCATCTGATTTTTCCAGTCTATATGTAGATTAAAATTCCCTATGATTATCACTGTAACTTTCTGATAGCTTCCATTATTTGTCCCTTTATTCCTCTCCTACCATATGATTACTGTTAGGAGGCCTGTACCCCAGTCCCACAAGTGACTTCAGGCTTTTATCCTTTCTCATCTCTACCCAACTGTTTCTACATCGTGGTTTCCTGAACTTAGGTCATCCCTTTCTATTGTGCTAATACCATAATTAATTAACAGAACCACCCCTCCACCTTTTCCTAGCTTCCTGCCCTTCCTAAATGTTATGTACCCTTGAATATTTAGGTCCCAGTCCATGCAGCCAAGTCTCTGTAATGGCTATCAGTTTGTATTTATTTATTTTTATTTGCACTATCATCTGTTTTGTTTTGAATGCTGCATGCATTCAGATACAGAGCCTTTAGTTTTGTCCTTTTATTATTTTTGTAATATCTAGCTGTATCTGCTGATTTACTCTTAGATTTGTATTCCCTATACTCTACCCCTTCCTGTCACAGTCTATCTTTTTCCACTTAAATACCTTTCTTTTTTGCTTGACCTCTACTCCACATCTTCCCAGATTTGATCCCTTGCCCCCACTATTTAGTTTAAAACACTCTTTAACTCCCTAGTTATATGACTCGTTAGAACACCTGTCCTATGCGGTTCAGGTATAGACCGTCCCAATGGTATAGCCCCCAATTTCCCCAGTGCTGATGCCAGTGCCCCACAAACCTCAGAACCCACTTCTCCCACACCAGTCTTTCAGTAACACATTCATCTCTTTAATTTTATGGACCCTATACCAATATGCACTTGGCTCAGGTAATAATCCAGAGATAATTACCTTTGATGTTCTGCTTTTTAATTTAGTGTCAAGCTCCTCATACTCCCTATGCAGAAATTATTTCTTAGTTCTACCTATGTTGTTGATACCTACATGGACCACAACAACTGGAACCCTTCCCACCTCACTGCAAGTTCCTCTCCAACCCTGAGCAGATGTCCCAAACCCTGGCACCACAGCCGTCTGGACTCTTGCTCTTTGCTGCAGAGAACAGTGTTAATCCCCCTCATGATACTGTTCCTGTCCCCTATTACATATATATTCCTTTTTTCTCCCCACGCACCCCCCCCCCCCCCCCACCAACCCCCCCACCTCATTTGAATGGCTTCCCCTACCACAGTGCCACGGTCAGTTTGCTCATCCACCCTGCAGCCCCCACTCTCACCCAAACAAGCTGAGAGAAGCTCAAACCTATTGGACAATTGCAAAGGCTGAACTCCTGAACCCCGCCCTCTGGGTCCTCTTACCTACCTCGCTCGCAGTCGCACTGTCCTGTCTCTGACCACTGACTAAATCAAAAGACCCTGTCCTAAGAGGTGTGACTGCCTCCTGGTACAAAACACCCAGGTAACTTTCCCCTCCCTGATGTGTCGCAGTGTCTGCTGCTCGGCCTTCAGCTCAATGAGTCTGATCCAAAGCAACTCAAGCTGAAACATTTACGGTGTGTTTGCAGATGTGTTTGCCCTGGATCACAATGGCACCTAGGAGCCCCCGTATGCTGCAGCTTTGACACATCATCTGTCCTGCCATCCTTAATGTGTTTTAGTTAACTACTTAGTTATATCATTCACTTATTTATTTCATTTTTTTAAATATATTTTATTAACTTTACTACCACTTTGTATACTGTGTTAAACCTTAGGACTGGAATAGATCTTAAGCATTCACCAGATACTCACCAAACAGCTAGCTTCTTTCCCTATAGTAGAGTAAGAACTAATTATTACAGGGTGAAAAAGATAGAAAAAGCAAAAGGACAGGAACACCTCCTTCCCCTCCTCACTGAACACCCCCATTCATCAAACTCCCAGAAATGCACTCAGTTCCAAAGCTGCACTAAAGAACCCTGATTTTAAGTAAACTGAGTTGGAGCTAGAGAAACCAGATTCAACAGTTAGCTAATTAACTACTCAGCTCTCTCTGTGGCGTGTGCTTACCCTGCCTAAGGCTGGAATTAAGAACGAAACCTAGTCTACTTCCACAGTACTTTCCAGTTCCATCTAATTACAGACTGGACTAGATTTTTGAAGAACAAGATTAACACTTTAAACTCCCCCACTCACCAAACTCCCACTGTGTTCTCAAGCTGCACTCGTTTGCCCTCAACACTTGTCTTGCAGGAGCTTTTGCCTGTGCATAGAAATCGCAGAGCGAATTCACAACATACCTGAGACATGAAGTAGATAACCAATGAGTGATGATTTCTGTCTTTGAGGCATTCTGCATTAATGCAGAAATACTGCCACAAGAGCAATGAGGATTGCGGTGCTGCTCTTGCTTCTTGAAGGCTGCCATGGGCAGTGGAATGTCACCGGGATGTTTGCAGGGGCTGCACTATGTGAACTCTGCTCACCAAGTGCCCTGTTACCGTTATTATCCCATGACAGAAAGGCCACACGCTCCCCGTGGCTGCATTACCTTCCAAGGATGAAGCCATCGTGACACTTGTGTAACTATTCATTCAGAGATTGAAATGCTGTGTTCACATGATGAGGATCGCAACAAAGGTGGTTGTGTGGACCCAGCATGGAGGGCACAGACCAAAAGGGTTACTTTTGGCTGTTTATCCTCCTCCTCCTGGAACCTAGTAGCTATAAACATCTGATGTGCATGCCTGCTTTGTCTGGTCTGTACTATGGCCTCTGCCTCTGGAGCCTCCACCTCCTTGCCCTCTTCAAAATCAGCCCACTCGATGTACTCCTTATCCGAGGATATGTGTAGCTGCTCTATCTCTCCTTCTGGCAAGACATCCCCCCTTTGGAGCACCAGGTTGTGTATAGCACAGCAAGGCACTATCAAGCATGAGATCCTCTGGGGAGAGTACTATAGTGTGCCACCTGACCAGTCCAGACATCAGAAACACATCTTCAGGATGCCAATGGTCTGCTCAAACAATGAATGTGTTGCAGCATGAGCAGCGCTGTACCTCCCCTCGGAGGTACTTTGTGAGCAGCAAGTGGGTGTCATCAGCCATGTCTTTAGCGAATACTTTTTGTCACTGAGGATCCAACCCTGGATGCGCTGAGGGCCCTCGAATATCTGTGGCAGCTGGGAATGATGCAAGATGTACAAGTCGTGGGAGATTCCAGGGTATCTCACACATACCTGTATATTCTGTTTCTGGTGATTGCAGACCAGCTGCACATTTAGTGAATGGAACCCCTTCCTGCTAATGGATTGTAGTAGCTGCTGTCAGGGAGCCATTAAAATCACATGCGTGCAGTCTGTGGCACCCTACATCTGTGGGAATCCGATGATAGCTGCAAATCCCAGTGCTCTTGCAGCCTGGCTGTTTTCATCTAGGGAGAACTGCAACTAATTGTGTGACTTGCTACATAGGGTGTCCATAACCTCTCTGATGTGTTTGTGAGCAAATGCTTGAGAAATCCCACAGAGCTCCCCAATGGAGCCCTGGAATGAGCCACATGGGAAGAAGTTCAGAGTGAGAGTTACTTTGAGAGCCACAGGCAGGGATGACCTCCCAGTCCCTGTGGTGTCAACTCCTCCCAGAAAATGTGGCAGATGTGAGACACCATATCTCTAGACAGGCATCTATTGCACTGTCTCTTACTCTTCTGGAGGAATGAAACGCATCTTCCGTACATCTTTGGTCTTGCCAGATGCCTATGCACAATGTCACTGGCAGCTTTTGCTTCTGGATGCTGAGCTGGCCCCACTGGCCTTTGATCATCAGGGTGAGGATCTTGCCTTAGCCCAGCTTGCCAATGCTGAGCTCTTCTTTTCCTCCTTCTTTGTTGCCTGATTGCCAGGATAAAAGCAACGTCTGTGTAATCCAAAAGATGCAATCTGACAGTGCCCTGAGTGTGGCTTTTGCCGCCTGGCAGAACTCATTGACATTCAAGCCCCTGTGTCAAAGCACAATCAAAAGTGTGTCATTTTGGCAGGGGGGGAAGTGGGCGTGGTGCTGTGGGTGCGCTAGCGGTGAGCTGGAAGCCTGTAATAGTGCTGCAAAGGGACTAAGTGGGGATATAATGGCTGGCATAATCGGAACCCATGGGCTCCACACACACACTCCTAAGTTAGTGAATGTAAGGTGACTATTGAAGGCTTATGTTCTTTCATGATTTTGTTCATTGCTTCTGCAGAGACGAGGTCAAGGGCATGATGGACGGCATTTCCATGAGGTGACTCATACTGTGTGGCACCGGCTTCCAAGGGAGGGTTTGGGGCTTGGGGGAAATGTGGAATTCCATCCGAACAGGGAAATGCTCAGACGGAAGACCACCGCGCACCTGCGCCACCTCGAGGCCCTGTATAACATCGGGGCCAATCACAACCGTCCTAAGGTCTCGAATGGCATTGGCCACAAGCCGGACGTCCACGGAAGCACGACACGCCAACTCCTGTGGGAGCATCCAGCCCACTTCTCCACCACCCAGCACGTCTCCGATTCTGGTCACCCTGGCAGCCACAGCCCTCCTCTCTGCCTGCCACTGAAACGGATGGAGGGGCGGATTCCTGAGCAGCGGCTCTCTGATGATAGCCGCTACTCCTGATGGGGGAGAGCTGCGTCGCGAGGCGACCATGTTCCAGACTTTGATCAGGTCCTGGTAAAAGACGGGCAACACCTGCAAGGAGCCATGAAGGCCCCTCAGCTCTATAAACAAGAGCTGCACGTCATAATTCAGGCTGTGCACCAGGTGGAAGAAATATGTCGCCAGGGCACACCTCGGAGGAGGTATTGCTGCAGGGCCTGAAGGTGGAAAGTCGCCACCTGAGTGCATAGGCACACCAGCAACTGACTGCCTTCCCTAAGCGGGAGACTCAGAACCTCGGCAGTGACCCAGTGCAGCCTTTTGTCCCAGAAGAAGTCGACAAGCATTCTTTTGGATTTGCGTGACAAAGTCCGGGGGAGGGGTCAAAGTGACCAGCCGATACCACAACATGGCAGCAATCAGCTGGTTTATGATCAGAACTTGACCCCGATAAGATAGCACTCGGAGCCGTCCTGCCCAGCGCCGCAGGTGAGCGGTGACTTTTGTCTCCAGTTCCTGCCAGTTCGCCGGCCAGGATTCCTCAGCAGGGCAAAGATGGACCCCCAGGTAGAGGAGGCTGGTCTTGCTCCAGGTGAAAGGCCTGAGCTCCTCGGGCAGGGGATCCATCTGCCACTGACCGACCAGGAGTCCAGAACATTTACCCCAGTTGATCCTGGCAGAAGCCGCAGCAGAGTAGACCTCCTGGCACTCGCGCATCCTCCGCAGGTCAGCCGGGTCACTAACCATAAGGAGCACATCATCAGCGTAAGCCAAAAGGACCACCCCGATGCCTGGCCTGTGCAAAACCAATCCCGACAACCTCCTCCGCAAGAGGCGCAGGAAAGGCTCCACACAGATAGAATACAACTGGCCAGACAGGGGGCAGCCCTGACGTACCCCTCTCCCAAAGCGAAGGGGCGCTGTCAGGGACCCGTTAACTTTCACTAGACACTCCGCAGCAGTGTACAGAAGTTGGATCCGGGCGACAAAATGCATCCCGAACCCGAATGCTCACAGAGTTCCGAGTAAATATTCGTGATCCACCCTGTGGAACGCCTTCTCCTGATCAAGGGACAGGAAGGTGCTTGACAGACCAGCCCTCTGGGAATGGTGGATAATGTCCCAGACCAGATGGATGTTATCATAAATTGTGCGGCCCGGGACGGTGTAGGACTGGTCAGGGTGGATCATGTGGTCCAGCACGGTGCCAAGCCGAGAAGCCATGGCCCTGGCAAAAATGTTGTAATTCGTGCTGAGGAGGGAGACTGGGCACCAGTTTTTCAGGAGGAGGAGATTCCCCCTTCTTAGGCAGCAGGGTAATCATGGCCCTGTGCCATGAAAAGGGAATCTTCCCGGTTGCAATACTCTCCTTCAGGACCCCCGCATTGTCGCTCCCCAGGACGTCCCAGAACGCCCTGAAGAACTCCACGGTCAGCCTGTCCAGCCCCAGGGATTTTCCCCTTGAGAGACTGTCGAGGGTGCCGGTCAGCTCCCCCAGACTTATAAGGGAGTCAAGCTGCCCGGCGCCCTCCCGGCTGACCTGCAGCAGGTACTCCCACAAAACTCTGTGAGCATCCTCGCGGGATGGATCTGGAGAGAACAGGGCAGTGTAGTAGGTTCTGGCAATGGCCCTGATGCCCTCCGGGTCCGAGACAAGGAATCCGTCATCATCCAGCAGCGTAAGGAGCTGCTGACGGACCCCGTGCCTTTTTTCCAGCGAGTGGAAGAAGGGGGAGCATCGGTCCAGATTCTGGAGGAACTGGATCCGTGACCTCATGTACGTGCCACAGGACCCGATGAGTTACAGGTCCCGCAACGTGCCCTTCTTCTCATCGTATACCAGCCACAGGGCCGGGTCTGTGTTAGGCTGATGGAGACGTGCTTCCAGATCGAGCACCTCCTTCTCCAACTCCTCGACCCTGGATTTCTGCCTCTTTGTGGACCCCCTCGCGTACTCCTGACAGAAGATGCAGGCATGAGTCTTGCCCATGTCCCACCATAGACTGAAGGAGGGGAAGCCTCCCCGCTTCCCTCTGCAGCCGGCCCAGAAACGATGAAACGAGTCCAGGAACCGCTCGTCCTTCAGCAGCAGGTTGTTAAAGTGCCAGTACGCAGACCCTGTCCGAGCGCAGAACGAAGCGAGTTCCGCCCACACCAGACGATGGTCCATGCACGGCACCTGCCGCACAGAAGCCAGTGGAACATGGTTCTGGGTACCGTTATGGTCCCGGGCCCCGAGTGTGCAGTTGAAATCCGCCCCCCAAGGAGGATGCACTCACCCGTGTCAATGGAGCCAAGATGAGTGGACACTTCCTTGCTGCTGCGCGCCCAGGGGAGCATACACGTTCACAAAGTGAAGCACCATGTCCCCCAGGCGCACAGTAAGGTGCAGCAACCGGCCTGGCACCGGCTACTTGGCCCCCGAGATCTCCGGCTGAAAATGTGGGGCCAACAAGATGGCCACCCCACCAAAATTGGAGGCTAGGTGACTCATGTAGACCCCCCTCACCACGCCAGGAGCCATGTAGCTTTGTCTCCCGGAGCGGTCTGGGTTTCCTGCAGGAAGAACACTGCATACTGCCCATCCCAGAGGACCGAGAAGTCTGGAACTGTGCTGTGTGTCCCTGCTGCTGTGGATATTGAGGCTGGCTATGATTATCTTCATTGTCAGATGTGCTATCATCACCTGAATAAAAGGAGGAGAGGACTTTTTCTAAAGGCCTCCTCTCCTTCAGGAGCCCAGCAAGAAATGTATGGACCCTCCACTGGGCGTTCCTGTCCAACTTGGGGGCCTTGAAGGCCTCGCGAGTGGACCAGAACACCAGCGGAAAAGATACCACCAGTCAATGGCCAACTGAACTCTGTCTCGGTGACCGCGATTGCTCGCTAAAAAGTCCTGGAGTTCCCGTACAGGGATGAGGGGAGAGTCAGCGGGGGGCACCAGGGGATCCACCACCTCACCCGATAATGGCTCTAAGTCATCCCTAGTGCTCACCACCAAAACTGCATCCACCTCCGGGTCACCGCCTCCAGCTTCCAACCCTTCCCCCGTATTGAGTACAGGGGCAGCTTCAGAGCTACCAGTCGGCTCCACCTCCACCTCGATCCCAGGATCAAGAGAAGATGGGTCCTCCCTGGTCTCCCTTTCTAGTTCTGGGCCACAGGGCGATGGCAGCTCAGAGCCCCGCTCCTCCCCAGGCACCGGGTTACCGATAAAACTCCAGACCCAGGATGGAGATGCCCGGTGCTAAAGGTTGGGAGGTCCTCCTTGCCACTGCCGCCGGTGACCCAGTGCTGGGGGCTATGAAGGAACTGCCACAGTTCCTTGGCGGGCCAGATGGCATCTCGGTGGTACAAGGTGGGTCGGGGTGGGGCATCACCACAAGGGTGGTACCCCCACTGACCCCCGAGGGGCCCTGCTCAGGGGACTGCAGCGAGGGGATGAGGATCTGGGCATCCCTGAGAGGACAGAGCCAGGATTTACGAGGCAGAAACAGCATCACCTTTTCATCGGGGGACGAGACTTTCCCAACCTCACGAGTCGTGAAGTCCTCCTCCTCTGAGGGGTGGTGCCTCTTCCGGGGTAAGCTGGGGGCTGCAGAGACCTCCATCTGTAAGGCCTCCGCCACCTCCTCCAGCACCGCCGCCCCCCCCCCCCCACCACCCCCCAGACCGCTCCACCCTCTAGGGTTCGGGCAGGTCATTCTTTTTGATGACAACCGCTGGCTTGGGGTTGGGCACCCCATCACTGCCAGACCCGGGAACCCATGTGGGGACGGCGCTGGGCCCATCACATGGCGCTGAGGTGCACACGGGCCCGATGATGTTTTTACCCCCGAGCCAGTGTTTTCTGGTGACTGGGGATCAGGGCAGGTTTGGAGGTCTGGGGCATGCCACCTCCAGGTAGCGGGTCTTCTCTCGCATCTTCTTTTGGCGTGGGGGCTTTCCCCCCACCTCGCCAGCACCTGAGATGTCAGTGGCTGCCGGCAGCACCTCCGCTTGTGGGGAGGAAGATGGAGTGGTGGCGGGGGGAGGAGCGGCGGTGCCAGCCGTGGTGACTGGGTGGTGCTGGTGGTCTTGAAGGCGGGGCAGTTCTTACAGACTTGCCCCACCTCCTTGCAGGCATGGCATCGCATGCCATCCATAGTCCAGCAGACTCTGTAGGCGGCTCCCTCACATTCCGCAGTAAAACTACTCTCTGTGCACTCCTCCAGCGCCAGGCGGCCGAAAATCTGGCGCCGGAAGGAGTAGACATGTCAAAGAGCTGCATCCTTGAGGCCGAGCGGGATCGGTGCAACCCCCGACCTGACCTCCCCCAGTTGATGGGGCTGGGAGAGGAGGAGCTCACTGGGGACAAAGGGCGGGATATTAGAAATTATGACTCTCGGGGCGGTGGACCTCTTGGAGGCGTCCCACCCACAGTGAGCCCCTTTTCAATGGCCAGGTGCACTACCCACTCCAACCGTCCACTTTCGTGATGGTAACTACAGCTGAGGAGCCGACGACCTCAGTCATAGCCTTTACGCACGCTTTGATCGTCATGTTGGGGTGGGTGTAGCTCTTCACCCCCAGGGCCTTAGTAAGGAGGCAGAAAGATGGTGGGGCCTTGGGAGCAGCAGAGGCCACATAGGTTTTCTTAGGGGGCCCCACTACCCGTGACAGCACCGACTCCACAGTCACCCGGGAAGGCCCGGCTACAGGTGACCCTATCACAGCCATAGGGGGTGAGCCATTATATTCAAAAATATCCCACCCAGGGGAGACAGGGAAAGGATGGAATGATTTCACCCGCCAGAGTGGTTAAAACAAGGTGGAGAGGGGGAAAAGGTCAGGGGGACACAGAAGGGAAAGGGTAAAGGGTGCAGATTGGGTGGGTGTCACTCAGTGGAATGGAGTAGGGGGGGGTGGTGGTGGGGGCCTAGCTGTTCTTCCCATAGGGGGTGGGCGATGTCTTCGCCAGGCAGCCGGTACTGCCCGGCACATGGAAGTCAGGTCGTCCCTGTTCATCAGGCAGCAATTGCTACCTGGACTTGGATGTGGGTGGGGCGAGGGTGTGTGCAAAATATTAAATGGACACATACACGCACCCCTTCTGCCCAAGTCCCTTCAGTATCTTCTTCCTCCCCTACAAAGCAACACCGTCTTCACAGCCCCCACCAAACAAAATTCCAGACACTCACTGCACATATAATGAAAAAATATCCTTGCTTCCTGGCTTCCCTGTCTTGCAGCACCTCCTCTCTCATTCCTCCAATTCTTCAGGCCTCAGGCCTTGCAGGCTCCAGGCCCCTGCAGCCCTGGCAACAATACCAGCAGTAGGCTTCCAGTGTCCCTTGGTAAGCAGCAAAACCAGAGCAGCTTGTAAAAGTCCAGAGGTGTATGTTGGAAAAAGCAATAGTAACAGCAGAATGTATCTCTCCCAGTAGCAGTAGCCACAGCCAGCACACCACACACACACAGCAACTGCTCCCAAGCTGCACCTGAGCCCAATAGGAAGCTGTAACTCTTTCGAGTACAAACACGTTTCCATCTGTTCCTATTCAGATGAAGTTACATTGTTTCATAGTTTGCCATTGTGAGATTTGAACTCTTGATGTTTGTCCCTCAAATCACCACCCTCTTGTTTGTAACTCTTTTGAGTACAAACATGTTTTCCATCTGTTCCTATTCAGATGAAGTTACATTGTTTCATAGTTTGCCATTGTGAGATTTGAACTCTTGATGTTTGTCCCTCAAATCACCACCCTCTTGTTTGTAACTCTTTTGAGTACAAACATGTTTTCCATCTGTTCCTATTCAGATGAAGTTACATTGTTTCATAGTTTGCCATTGTGAGATTTGAACTCTTGATTTTGGGATTACAAACCCAGTACCATAACCACTTGGCTATTTAGGCCAAGCTCAAAAATAACCAAGAGTAACTCTTTCGAGTACAAACACATTTCCATCTGTTCCTATTCAGATGAAGTTACATTGTTTCATAGTTTGCCATTGTGAGATTTGAACTCTTGATCTTGGGGTTACAAACCCAGTACCATAACCACTTGGCTATTTAGGCCAAGCCAGGAAGCTGTAATTTGCCCAGCCTGGGCACGGGTGTTAATCATTTGTCCATACTGTTCACTATTGCCTGGAATATGTCAAGCAGCAGGGGCCTGGGCCCGGGGTGGCAGCGGAGAGTGGGGCGGGTGGCACTGAGGCCTCGAGGCCCAGAAACAACGGCTGTGGCTCTGCTTCCAGAACTCAGCCACTGCCATCGCCCAACTGTACAAAGATCATGTATATGAGCAGCAGTTGGGTATTCAGAGCCTGTGGAACCCATTCCAGATTCCTATTCTATTACTTTTGTTACCTGTCTGTATAAAACAGGCTTGAAGCCTACAGAGTGGGCTTGGATTTGGGCATGCAGGCAGACTATCAGAGGAGAACTTAAGAGTCAACCACATCACTGTGGGCCTGGAGTCACATTTAGGCCAGACTAGGTAAGGACAGCAGATTTCCTTCCCTAAAGGACATTAGTGACACCATCTGTTGCAGCAGGATTCAAACCAGGGTCCCCAGAGCATTACCCTAGGTCTCTGGATTACCAGTCCAGTGACAATTCCACTATGCCATTGCCTCCCCTGAGTGTTGGCACAGGAAGATTCAGCCAGGACACCTGAGGGTGACCTGCAGGTATTTATTGATGCCATTGCTGTGTATGGCCTCAATTGTGCCATGGCGAATGTCAGCGTGCACTCAGGAACGCCGGGGTCCCCAACGCACGCAGGCAGCAACTCTGCCTCGGCATGCAGATGTCGTAGCCTGCAGGACGTGGACTTAAGTAGCTTTCGAGCCGAAGAGATGGCCCACCACCTGGACATGTTCAAGGAAGAGGGCTCCAGCCCAATGTAACAACATCATCACTGAATCACCCAGTCACAAGGGAAGCCAGATGCTATGAATGGATGAAGGAACAAGTTCCTGAATGGCTCGAGGTAACCCTGCATGCCTGGCACTCGGGCAGTTGAAAAAGGGAATAGTAGGAACCAAAAAAAAACACAAGTAAACCTTTGGCCAAACTTTGGAACAAATGTTTAATAAGTAAAAGTGTATTGTGATTACTTCAAATTTGCAACACATCCATACTTGAAAATGCAATATCAAAGTGGGTTTTTAAAGGGCATTATGAAGACTTTGACCTAAGTTTGCCTGCATACTGCATTACATGGATCAGTTATGTATTTTTAATTTTCTTCTTGTAATTTTCTTTAGGAAATTTATCTAACAGTAATTTTGAGAATTGTTTATAACAGCCTGGCTCGCAGTTACTTGACCCTGTGTGGCTGCTGGTGCCTATGTACCAGGCTGTGTGCCATCCTTCCCTTCCTGACCTTATTGTCATTTATTGGTCTGTTGTTGAGCACGGAGTATTTGGTCCTTAAAAACATGAAGGTAAATATTTCTCATAAGTTCGGTTATTGTCAGTGACCCAGAACAATTGGGACATTTGTGCTGAGGGAACTCAATCTACCTCTGGCATCCCCATGTGCTCTGAAATGGGAGATTTGCAAAGTTATTGCCAGCACACCATCGAACACAGGAGTGACAGGAACCAGGGTGTAGGATATTTGTCCACTACTTCCACAGAAAAATGAGCTTAACGCGCATGAAAACTTACTGTTTACTGATAATTTCCTAAGACTGTCCACTGACATGTCTGTAAAGGGATCGTACATTCTGTGCATGCTGTTTCTAGAGTCCCTCAGTATCTTCATTTAAAACTAGATTATCTTGATCATGCACCTCAAAGGCTAAACGATATATTCAAAGCCTTTAAGGTTACAGAACACATTACTATTAAGTAGTGTGACTCAGAGAAAGCTGTGTGTCAATGCTTCATTGCTGACCATTGTAGTGTCCTGGTCACGGAGAGTCCAAGTAATTCTGAAAGGGTTTAAAATGTTAATCATACCTATTTGAATTGTGCAAAATTTGGAATTGCAATGTTCTAGCTAATCACAGTTGTGACTCCAATAAATATTGCCAATAAACTCCTAAGAATGTCTCCCTGCCTATGGCTTCTTGTTCTGATGAACATTGTTTGTGTCACTCAGATGTTAAACATTTCTGCACAAGATAAATGCAGGTGACTCAGTCCAGGGCCACTTCCCTGTGCTTTGTGCAGCCTTCAGACCAAAGTGATGGTCCAGCCTCACACTCCCGGACACATTACTGATGCCTGCACCTCGATAGTGCTTTTCATTGCTGTCAGAATGTCGTGGGCAGGCATCACAGAGTTCTCTCATTCTTTCTGTGTGCTCTCAACATCTTTATCTCTTCAGCATCTGTGACCAGTGACACTTGCCCCTGAGTGGTCAGGTGCTGAAGGCGGACAAAGGATCAGGTGCTTTTAAGGTTTCATGGCTGTGTCTGTATGATATGACCCTGATCACAGAGCACAAACGAGCTTCCCTCAGCCAAACAGGAGTCAGACATTCTCAGAGTTTACGTGAAGATCTCTGGTGTGTCCTCACTGCATGTCATCATCATCCTCCTGCAACTGAGCAACTATGAGGGCCTTCGCTGCATCTCCATGACAGGAGCATTCTGACAGAGGGTATTCGTGCTGCTATAAGCTAGACTGGAGTCAAATGTTCATTGATGCAATGTGAGGATCTATAGTATCTCCTTGCTGCATAGCGTCATCATCCTCCATAAATCTAGCAGCTATGAGGGCCTCCTGAGCATGCCTTCCTCATTTGGCCAGTGCGAGGGCCTCATCGAATGTAGGAGTCATGCACACTCCCTGGAAACCATGCTCAGACCTGCAGGATGCATTTGTGGTGGTCGCATACCAGCTGCACATCAGCAAATGGAATCCTTTGCGGTTGATGTAGTTGTGATGGAGACGTGAGCGCCATGTGAGTGCAGTTGATGGTACCCTGCACCTAAGATCGGGGCAAACCAATAGCTCATGCATCCTGGCTGTTTTGGTCCCAGGCGAAATGTACAAAGTTGTGTGCCCTTGTGAAGATGGCATCCATGACCTCAAGGATACATTTGCAGGTGGAGGCTTGTGATATCTCACAGAGGTCACCTGTGGAGCTCTGAAAGGATCCACTGGAATAGAAATTGAGCGCCGCTGCCACTTTCATAGCCATTGGCAGTGGATGCCCTCCATGTCCCTATGGCACCAAATCCTGCAGCAGGTGGCAGATGTGACCAACCCGTTCCCTAGACATGTGCAGCCTTCGGCAACACTGGTTCTTGGTCACCTGCAGGAATGAAAGGCAGCATCTATAAACCCTGGCTGTCACTATGCACCAACCAGTGATGGCTCGCTATGGCTCCTCAGTGGCGTGTGCAGGAGCCCCAGCTACCCCTTCTTCCTGAGGGTGCTGCTCCTCTCTCTGCGCAGCCAGGCACCTCAGTCGTCCTCTGCTTCGTTGTCTTCGCTCTCTGTACGCCACAAGGCATAAAGCTAGTTCACCAGGCTCCGTGATCCTGATGCACTCCTCCTGCAGGATAAAAGAGAGAGACACGTGCGTTAACATGGGTGTACTAAGAACCTGTCCTGGTTAAGTGTGAAGGCCCCTTAACATATCATGGAGAGTGCAGGTTACCAATTAGATAGCCAGAGATTAGTGTGCTGCATGGCTGCCCAAAACTCCACCCACCTCCATCCCACTCTCCCTGACTGATTGGCGGCAGCTTTGTCCAATGGACTACATGCTGTGCTCTCAGCTCAGGCATTCTCCTAGCCTGTGCTGCAAGGAAGTACTGTTAGCTTGAACCCCTGGGGAGACTGGTCCAGACCAGGATGATGACATTGCAAGGGGATGTGAGCACCTCCAGCAGCGACAGCTCCATGGCCAGCTTTAGTGAAGAGATTGTACAACATCTGCAGTCATCCAACTGTTCTGTAGCCCACTGAAGTGCTCAGAACTTTGCAGTCTGTGCCAGGGGAGGTGAAAAGCTCTGGAGCACTTGGTGGCACTTGGATGCCTCTGCGTTGCAGAGTGGGCATATAAGCTGGAAGCCCGACTCCAATCATATCAATGTAGCTGTGTTGGAACTGTGTCAGCTGCAGAAGAATGATTACTTTATGTAAGGTGTCCTGAAGGTGGGGCTGCTTCCCTCGCCCACCCTACCTCCCACCCCAAATACTTGAGCATGACTTTCAACCACAGGCTGTTCTTGCAGACCCTCCTAAGTCACCTCAACCGCAGGGCTGCCCATTCCACCCCTCACCCCGATGCACTTTAACCTTGAAGTCTAATGGTGAGGATTGTGCAATGTTACTGTGTGCTCACCTCCCAGTTCCCCTCAAAGTGCAGTCTACCAAGTGTGCGTCCTTTATATGCTCTTGTGAAACACATCAACGTGCTTTAGCGCTGACGTGGGTGGACGATCCAGCAAGTGGGAGGATGATTCCAGCAGGCAGGCCTAATAATGATATGTAGGTGTAATACAATGAGATTCCCGACTTCCAATGGCAGGAAATGCGGCCCGCCATCGATGGGCTGAGTGGACGATCGCCAACTGGTTTCACGCCATCGTGAAACGATTGTATCATCCGGTCATGCTACCGAACACGCCCGATACCGATGGGCACAGAAATTCCTGGCCAAAGTTTTTCTGACAAGCCACCTATGCTTTAAATGTTGAATAAGAGGGATTAAGAAAGCTTCTTTTAATTTGAAGAGAACAGCTATTAAATTGATTGATAGGCAGCTGGGAGAGTGAGAAAAATTACCAATTCAGCCGTCAATGATGGAACTAGACTTGCAGAAAGAAAGCCTTCAGTATTATGAAATTTGCTGCAGGTTGGCCCAGTAATGCAGCAAAGGAGCATATAAAAAAAATTGAAAAATAAGTTGCCAGTACTGGACAATTATGATAATTGTGCTTGTTTTGAATTACTCTATCTATCACATTCTGAATTCAATCTAAAAATGCTGATTTCAGTTTTGAGGGTTCTTTAGAATAATGCAATAAAACATCCTGTGTCATTGTGCAAGATGCTCTGGCTCTTGTTATTTACTATTATAAAACAAAGACCGACAACATTTCAAATCATTGATTTTTTTTTCCTTGTGATCGATATTTCCTGCCTGGCAAATAAACAAGTGGCAACAGTTCACTAGAAAAGGCTGGCTTGCAATACTTTCCCGGCCTGACGTATACGTGACTACAGAGCCACAGAAAAGTAGTTGACTCTTAACTGCCCTTGGGCCTGGTCTAGCAAGCCATTCAGTTCAAGAGCAGTTAGGGATGGGCAACAAAAGCTGGCCTTGACAGTGATGCCCACATAGCATGAAAGGCTGGCTTTTCAGGAATCTCAATATGGTTGAAGAAAGGCCTTGCTTTTACGTGGTGCTTCCCATGCCCAACGACATCCCAAGATGCTTTACAATCACTAAAGTACTTTTTAAGTGTAGTCACTGTTGTCATTTGGAAAACATGGCAGCCAATTTGCACACAGCAATATTCCACAAACAGCAATGAGGTAGTGACTAGATAAGCTGCTTCAGTGATATTTGTTGAGGGATAAATATTTCTCAGCATGCTGGGGAGAACTCCCCTGCTCTTCTTCCAAATAATGCCATTGGATCTTTTTCAACCACCTGTGAGGACAGACAGTGCCTCAATTTTAATCTCTCATCCAAAAAAAACAGCACCTCTGGCAGTGCAGCCCTCTCTCAGTACTATAATGGAATATCAACCTAGGTTATGAGCTCAAGCCTCTGGAGTGGGATTTGAACCCAACACCTTCAGAGATGAGAGTGCTACTAAGTGGGCTGTAGCTGACTCTAAGTTGGTTTGACATCAGTATTTGGAATCTGAATTTGAAATATGATGGACTGTTTACCTATATTTTCATGCATCAAACCCACTGGGTTTGAATGAATACAGTCCAGATACTGTGCAAGGTTCTGCCACATACAGAATTAGAAAAACTGAAGGTGGCAGGACAACATGGGCCCATAACTTCTGAGCTCTAGGGTGTCAAAACTGGGTGGGTTACCTGAAGATGTGCAGGGGAAAGCACCCCCACCCCCATGGAAATCCCCAGGTAAGGATTGCATGGCAATTGCCAGGAAATTCAAACTTCTGTTGGGCAATTGGCCTGTACTGGGAACGATCCGGATGTGTGATATAAATCGCAGACTTCGGATGCTTCCGACTGTCGATTAGTACCAGTTACCCAGAAAATAAAAGCACTTCTAGCTTCTGAGTAACTACAGCACTGACATCCCGTCCCCTGACTAGCCCCTAACCCCCCAGGGGAACTCCCCCAACCCCTCAACCCTACCCCATGGGACTCCCCGACTGCTTTCCCCTCCCCTCCCCTCCCCCTCATGCTGACCACCCCCCAGACCACCTGACATTCCCCCACTGATCAACCCCCATTGACCACATGACTCCACCGACCACCCGACCCCAAATGACCACCTGACCCCAACCCCCTCGCTGACCACCAGGCTCCCCCAGCAACTACCCCCCTCCCCGACCACATGACACTCTCCAGCCCCCCCAAACCCCAATCCTATCCACTTACCTTACAAACTTACTTTCTGCCTGGCTTCTCAAAGTGACGGGACTTTTAAACCTACCTGCTTTACGGCAGCTAATGCAGTAAAAAAGGGGGCATGGCTTCCTTACCTACGACTCTCCTGCCCTCGACACAAGGCCTCGGGAACCCGCTGCACTACACTACTCTCACCTGACCTGAGTCGGAAGGTCAGGTGAGAAAGGGGTGGCTGGATTTCAAAATAAAAAAACTAGGGCCGGAGTGTCAATCTGACTCTGATTGCCACAGAAGTTACAGGCCATGGTGCTTTATTACAAAATAGGACCTGAACCCAATGCTCACACAATAGGGTGAATTGTAACTTCCAAACACAACAGGTTTGGGTTGGGTGGGATGTTAAAATGTTAACAATTTCAAACCTGGACACAACTCACTTTGCACCTGTTCACTTCAGATTTTAACAGGGGCAATATGTGGTAGTAGACGGTGTGGTGGTCAATCGATCTGCTGCCAAGAGGCAGGTCCCTCATTTAAATATGCTAATAAGGCTTCATGCCTCAAATTTGACCTCCATTTTAAATGTCCTAGTCTGGCCAGGTTTCCCTGAAGAGAGGTGAGGGCTGGTGGATCTCGCAGGTTAAGTTTCTTTCCTGCACTGCTGGTGGGCCAGGAAGAACAGGAATGCTTCCCTCTGGCTCGCCAATCTGAGCTGTTCCCCAATGCAATTGGCTGCTCCCCAACCCCCACACCCCATGATCTGACCTACCCCACCCCTAGATCCACAATGCTTTCCTAAACCATGCTCACCCAAACCCCCTTCCATGTCACCCCCGCCTTTGTGACCCCTCTCTCCTCTGCATTCCCCAGCTGTGGTGTTTGATCTTCACCAATACTAGTCTCTGACATAGCCTTCAGTGACCAGTGTCATGTAGTGGAATTAGACTCGTGATCAACTTACTCTTTTTGCAGGCAATTAATTGACTGAATTTCCTTCAGACTGGATTTACTGAAGAGATAACACAATTGTGATGAGCTGAAAGATCTTTTATGGTCACTGCAATTATTGGATTTTGTTACAATTTTTCATTAGGCAGCTGTGATCTGAAAGTAATTCAGTTCTTGTTTTCAGAAACCAGATACCAGGGAGTGTTTTTATTCTTATAAGAGGGGAAAAGGTGTAAAAGATACAAGGTGCAAAAATATTTATATAATTCAACTTTGTACCCTTTCATTTGTTATATAACTTCAAAAGAATTGTGAATAAAGTATTGCAATGGGAAAGTTGTCATTCGGAAAATGAGAGACACAATAGTCTGTCAGGACAGCTCTAGTGACTGGCTGCTTCTGTACCCTCTCAGTATCTCACTGAACATTGCACATGAAATCAGACAATGACCATTTGAAACTCTCAGGCTCAAAGCAGTCTCCATGCCATTCAGAGATGACCACACCTGCACACTCACACGCCACACTAAGAGGACCAGGTGTGGGTTCGAATCAAATTAAGCTTTCTATCTGCAGTTATTTTGTTACTGATTTCTATATTTTAGTTCTGATATGACCAAACTTGGACTCTGCACATTAATAATTAATCACAGCTAGATTCTGATCCTGGAAGTTGTGGTAATCTGAGGTGCAATACGCCTTTAAGAGAATGTGAGCAGATTGACCACGTGATTGTATTACCCAATTTCTGTGTAGCATGGGCTACAATGTTAATCAGTGGTTCAGAATAGGGTCTGGTTTGAGATGCACATATTGTGTTAGTGCTCTGTCACTTATGTAAATAAACAACATGTACTTCATCTTACATTGGTCTCTGCGTCTGCACCATATTGTTTGCCAACTCACCCACCAGTAGATAGGCATGCAGCTGTGTTCACAGAGCAAAGCGACCTGACAGAAGGAACATAACAGAAGTGGAACACAGGGCAAGTGAATTTCAAGTAGCTATGCTCCTCCCATATTTATCCATCATATTTAGAATATACTGATTTTAATCGATGTTTACTGCCAGCCATAAAATTGAAAACTCAGTAGGAATAAGTAGAGGCCATGATAATTTGTTTCCCAAAAGTTGATCATGCTTTCGCTGTTCATTATTACCTTGATAAACGTGTTGTAATTGTTTTATGTGTAACTACAATATTTGAGCTAGAGGAAAAATTGATTGTTTCAAATTTTTGCTCGTCATTGGAATAATGAGGACATGAGCATAAGAGTGAGAAAAGGCCATTCTGTCCATTCACTTTGTCCCAGCACCAAAGTCCTCCTCCAGATTCTTAGACAACCATTTTTTCCCCTTTTTTTCTATTCTAAGTCAGTATCTATCAAGTAAGGTGGACTGGGTTAAAATATGGGCTTCAAAGTGAACATCCTATTTCATGCAACTGGCCTAAAGACTACTGTTGACAGCAGGCGTAGGAAAGATGACAATTTGGAGACATCTACTATCAGCAGGGTAAATGGCAAAGGATTGTCCAGAAAAATGATCCTGATAAATATTCTGATTGTGGATAATTAGAACGGTTGGCATTCCATAGGGAACATTCCCTCTGGGAAAGCCTGGTCCACTCCTCCATCACTCCCAATACCTCATCCCCCTCCCACGGCACCTTCCCATGCAATCGCAGAAGGTGCAACAGCTGCCCCTTTACCTCCTCCCTCCTCACCATCCAAAGGCCCAAACACTCCTTTCAGGTGAAGCAGCGCTTCACTTGCACCTCCTTCAATTTGGTCTACCGTATTCGCTGCTCCCAAAGCGATCTCCTCTACATTTGGAAGACCAAATGCAGACTGGGTGACCGCTTTGTGGAACACCTTCAGTCTGTCCGCAAGCATGACTCAGACCTTCCTGTTGCTTGCCATTTAAACACACCACCCTGCTCTCATGCCCACACGTCCATCCTTGGCCTGCTGCAATGTTCCAGTGAAGCCCAACACAAACTGGAGGAACAGCACCTCATCTTCCAATTAGGCACTTTACAGCCTTCCTGGCTTAACATTGAGTTCATCAGCTTCAGACCATGAACTCTCTCTTCCATCTTCACCCCTTTTTTTATCTCCTTTTTCCAATGTTCATTTTTATTTTTCATTTTTATTTTTTATCCACTTATTTTTATTTTTGTTTATTTTCATTTTTATTCATTTTTTTATTCATTCTTTTATCCTATTTTCGATCTTTTTCCCCTCCTCCCACCCCACCCCACCCAACCCCCATTAGGGCCATCTGTCTCTTGTTCACATTGTTCTTTCCAGAGTGCTTACCCTTGTCCTGCTATTATCACATTCTGCTTTCTGACCTTAATGCCACCATCAGCACCTCCTTTAGCCAGTACCACGACCATTGACACCCCTTTATCCTTTCATTCATGACATCTTTGCCAATCCCCCCTTTACCCCCACCTATCACTGATCTTCTACACAGCCTCACCTGCTCCGCCCCCCTTAAACAGTATAAATTTCATCACATTTTTACTTCTATTTAACTCTGACGAAGAGTCATACAGACTCGAAACATTAACTCTGTCTTTCTCTCCACAGATGCTGTTTGACCTGCTGAGTTTTTCCAACATTTTCTGCTTTTGTTACAAATTTCCAGCATCTGCAGCATTATGCTTTTATATTACGTTGTTGGATTACAACTGTCTGTTTCATGACTGTACATAAGTGGTGTGTACCTGGCGAGCTTCAGTTCATCCACAACTTGGAGGTCAGTAGATGCTGCTTTCACCTTCCTTTAAGACCATAGCTGCAAAATATGGGGGTGCCTGTCACACAAGCTGCACCAAGGTGAGGCATGGGAGGCAAGACCAGCAAGGGGGGGGTTAGATGGAGGCATGATTTGGTGGAGGGGGTAGTGGTGCTGCAGGGTAAACACAAGAGGAGAAGAGTGAGACAGAGGCAGGACTGGGGATAAGGGGGAGGTAGTAGTATTGTCACTGGACTGGTAATCCAGAGACCCTAGAGGTAATGCTCTGGGGATCTGGGTTCAAATCATACCACAGCAGATGGTGGAATTTGAATTCAATTAAAAACCTGGAATTAAAAGCCTAATGATGACCATGAAACCATTGTCGATTGTTGTAAAAACTCATCTGGTTCACTAATGCCCTTTAGGGAAGGAAATCTGCCATCCTTACCTGGTCTGGCCCACATATGACTCCAGACTCACAGCAATGTGGTGGACTCTTAAATGCCCTCTGAATGTCCGAGCAAGCCACTCAGTTGTATCAAACCGCAAAAAAGTCACAAGAAAGGAATGAAAACAGGTGGACCAACTGGCATCGACCTAGGCACCGGAAACGACAATGGCAATCGCAGCCCTGTCAACCCTGCAACAGCCTGACATAGTCAGCCTCATGGAATCATACCTTACAGATAATGTCCCAGACACCATCATCACTATCACCATCCCTGGGTATGTGCTGTCCCACCAGCAGGACAGACCAGCAGAAGTGGCGGAACAGTGGTATAGTGTCGAGAGCGAGTTGCCCAGGGCATTCTCAACATCGACCCTGGACCCCATGAAGTCTCATGGCATCAGGTCAAATGTGGGCAAGGAAACTTCCTGCTGATTACCACGTACTGGCCTCCCTCAGCTGATGAATTCGTGCTCCTCCATGTTGAATACCACTTGGAGGAAGCACTGAGGGTGAGAAGGATGCAGAATGTACTCTGGATGGAAGACGTCGATGTCCTTCACCAAGTGTAGCTCGGTAGCACCACTCATGATTGAGCTGGTCAAGTCCTAAATGACATAGCTGCTAGACTGGGTCTGCAGCAGGTGGTGAGGGAATCGACAAGATACTTGCAGCCAACCTGCCTGAAGCAGATGCATCTGTCCATGACAGTATCGGTAGGAGTGACCACCGCACAGTTGTTGTGGAGACGAAGTCCCGCCTTCACACTGAGGATACCCTCCATCATGTTGTGTAGCACTACCACTGTGCTAAAGGGGTTAGATTTCAAACAGATCTAGCAACTCAAGACTGGGCATCCATGAGGTGCTGTGGGCCATCAGCAGCAGCAGAATTGTACTCAAACACAATCTGTAACCTCATGACCGGCATATCCCCCACTCTACCATTACCATCAAGTCAGGGGATATACCCTGGTTTAATGAAGAGTGCAGGAGGGCCTGCCAGGAGCAGCACCAGGCATACCTAAAAATGAGCTGTCAACCTGGTGAAGCTGGAACACAGGATTACTTGCGTGCCAAACAGCATAAGCACTAAATGATAGACAGGACTAAGTGATCACATAGCCAACGGATCAGATCTAAGCTCTGCAGTCCTGCTACATCCAGTCGTGAATTGTGGTGGACAATTAAACAACTCACTGGAGGAGGTGGCTCCACTAATATCCCCATCCTCAATGATGGGGGAGCCCAGCACATTAGTGCAAAAGGTAAGGCTGAAGCATTCGCAACAATCTTCAGCCAGAAGTCTGGAATGGATGATACATCTCGGCCTCCTCCGGAGCTCCCCAGCATCACAGCTGCCAGCCTTCAGACAATTCAATTCACTCCACGTGACATCAAGAAACTGCTGAAGGCACTGGATGCTGCAAAGGCTATGGGCCTTGTCAATATCCCGGCAATAGTACTGAAGACTTGTGCTCCAGAACTTGCTGTACCCCTAGCCAAGATGTTCCAGTACAGTTACAACACTGGCATCTACCCAGCTATGTGGAATATTGCCCAGGTATGTCTAGTGCACAAAAAAGCAGGACAAATCCAACCTGGCCAATTACCGCCCCATCAGTCTACTCTTGATCATCAGTAAAGTAATGGAAGGGGTCATCAACAGTGCTATCAAGCGGCACTTGCTTAGAAATAACCTGCTCACTGATGCCCAGTTTGGGATCCACCAGGACCACTCAGCTCCTGACCTCATTACAGCCTCGGTTCAATCATGGACCAAAGAGCTGAACTCCCGAGGTGAGGTGAGAGTGACTGCCTTTAACATCAATGCAGCATTTGACCGAGTGTGGCAACAAGGAGCCCTAGCAAAACTGGAGTCAATGGGAATCAGGAGGAAAACTCTCTGCTGGTTGGAGTCATACCTAGCACAAAGAAAAATGGTTGTCATTGTTGGAGGTCAATCCTCTCAGCTCCAGGACATCACTGCAGGAGTTCCTCAGGGTAGTGTCCTCGGCCCAACCATCTTCAGCTGCTTCATCAATGACCTTCCTTCCATCATAAGCTCAGGAGTGGGGATGCTCGCTGATGGTTACACAATGTTCAGCAACACTTGCGATTCCTCAGATACTGAAGCAGTCCATATCCAAATGTACCAAGACCTGGACAATATCCAGGCTTGGGCTGGCAAGTGGCAAATAAAACTTGTGCCACACAAGTGTCAGGCAATGACCTTCTCCAACAAGAGAGAATCCAACCATCACCCCTTGATAGTCAATGGCATTACCATCATTGAATCCCCCACTATCAACATCCTGGGGGGTTACCATTGACCAGAAACTGAACTGGACTAGCCGTATAATTACTATGGTTACAAGAACAGGTCAGAGACTAGGAATCATGCAACGAGTAACTCACCTCTTGACTTCCCAAAGCCTGTCCACCATCTACAAGGCACAAATCAGGAGTGTGATGGAATACTCACCGCTTGCCTGAATGAGTGCAGCTCCCTCAACACTCAAGAAGCTTGACACTATCCAGGACAAAGCAGCCTGCTTGATTGGCACCACATCCACAAACATTCACTTCCTCCACCACCAACACACAGTAGCAACAGTGTATACCATCTACAAGATGCACTGCAGGAATTCACCAAGGCTCCTTCGATAGCACCTTCCAAACCCACAACCACTACTATCTAAAAGGACAAGGGCAGCAAATAGAAGGGAACACCACCACCTGGAAATTCCCCTCCAAGTCACTCACCATCCTAGCTTGGAAATAAATCACCATTGCTTCACTGTCGCTGGATCAAAATCCTGAAACTCCCTTCCTAACAGCACTACGGGTGTACCTACACCACATGGACTTCAGCGGTTCAAGAAGGCAGCTCATCACCACCTTCTCAAGGGAAATTAGGGATGAGCAATAAATGCTGGCCCATCCAGCGAAGCCCACATCTCGAGAATGAATTTTTAATTAAGTATGAGAGGGGCGGGGTCCCTGAGTGTATGGGAGGAATTCAGCCAAACAATCTTGGGCTGATTGAAGGGGCACCATATAAATTTCCTGCTCAAACCATGGAGTGCATGGCTCCGCTGAGTGTCTAACGCACAATGAACGAGCTTGGCTCCCTTACTAATAATGCACATTTAGATGAGATTCCATTAAGTCTGGGTGCTGTGATGCATTTGGTCTTAATTGATATCTAATCCTTACAGAGGCATATGAGATTGGATGGAGTTTCAAACAATCAAGGGCTACGGCTGCTGCACAGAAGCAGCATGGGCCCTACAAGCCTCCATGTTCCCAGTATAATGGCCATGGCATTAAGGGCAGCAGGCTTGCAGTCATGATATGAGTGCAAGGATTGGGTATCGATAATTATTGTCAAGACTACTGGAGGACAAGCACCAGAAGCCTTACTGCGGGTGTAGGATGTGGGTGTTTTGATCCTAATTAAGAATCTCGTTGTGCATGCACAGTCATGTTTGAGGGAAAGCTCGGCCACTTATTCATCCTCCAGGATGATATCATCCTGGATAGGGGTGGCCTGGGGTTGGCATGTACAGATTGAGGGCAGATCAAGGACTAGAGACTGGATTCCTGCCTTGTATATGGAGGAAGAGCGTTCAAGGTGAACAACCATTGATTGCTCAATTGTATCCATTCACAGAAACAAAGAGGGGTAGAGAATCCAGGCTGCAGGCAACATAGCCTTGTTGATTGCTAGGATTAGAATGAGGAGAAGAAGGTCTTGTCGCCAATTGGCACAGGTCAGGGAAGACCATCGTCCTGAGGATCCAAAGCCATCAGGGACCCAGGAAGTCCCAGATGCTGCGAGGAGGAGCCAAATCCACAATGGAGATCAGCAAAAGACAGTGCCACAGAGACCTTCGCTTGTCTAGGGATATGGTAGCTCACATTTGCCTCATTCTCCATGAGGAACTCATTCCGCATGGACTTGGAGGTCTTCCAAAGCCAGTCACTCTGAAGCTTACTGATGCACTGACGTTTTTTGTCAGTGAATCCTTCCAGGGTGCCACTGGGAACCTTTGCAGAGCCTCACAATTGGTGACACACAAGTGCATAAGGGAGGTGGCAGATGCCCTTTTCAGCAAAGCTCGCCATCATGTGCAGTTCAAAATGGATGAAACAAACCAGGTTGCCAGAGCAGTTGGATTCACAGCAATTTCAGGTTTCTCACAGGTGCACGGCACCATCAACATGTGGCCCTGAAAGTTCCCTGGCAGCAGCCTGTGAGATTCATAAATAGAAAAGGATTTCACTCTCTGAACATCCAGCTCTTTTGGGATCACAGAAAGCAAATCCAGTATGTTTGTGCTAGGTACCTATGGGTACCCATGGAGCTCACACAACTTGTACATTTTGAGTGACTTGTAGGTGTCAGAGATATTTGAGGGATTTCAGTGCTTCAAGGGTTGGCTCCACGGTGATAAGGGGCCCTGAAGATATGGCTAATGACACCCATTCATTGGCCACAGAGTGCATCTGAGGAGAGATACAATGCTTCATGTTCTGCCACAAGGTCCTTAATAGAGCAAAATATTGTCCTCTTACAGATGTGTTTCCAACATTTGGAAAGTCAGGTAGTGCTCTCCAATACTCACCACAGAGAGTGTCCCGCATCATAGTTGTTTGCTGCACGTTGCACATCCTAGAGCTGCAAAGGTGGAAGGTGTTGTCAGAGGGAGACATTGAGGAGCTAGACGTCTCCTCAGATGAAGAGAGCTTGGAAGAGGATGACTGAAGATGGTGAAGATTCAGACAAGCCACATGAGGAGGCCATTACATGGGCACAATGCAGCCCATGCCAACCTCATAGCAACAAGATTTCAAGAGGAATAAGGTGCAGAGAAGTTTTCATGATTGAAGTTCTCTTCAGGCTTTGATACAGGGGACATAACAAAACCTTCACTGTCAGCATCAACATATTAGGAAAGGTCATCAATGTCACAATGATCACAGAAGCAGTATAAATCACCTTCTCCTCCAACAATGGGGTCATCATTTGAAGTCAGAGTGGCCTTAGGGACATATGGCCACTGTGGAATATGATTAGCACTCCATTAGCACACTTCCTCAAGTAACTCCATATACTCCATTCTTTTCAACCATGACATCAACAAGTCTGTGCAGCTTTCAAGCAGCTGAAACTCCATTGCGCAAATGGATGCACTCATGTCAGTATGACAGCAGCTTAGCAAGGCAGTGCAGACTGGGAAACCATTAGCCACTTGACCGTCTCAAGAGGGGGCAGCATCTGGACAGCACCTTCTCTCCAAGTGTCAGCTCTCATGGATGAATAACGCAGAAGCCTCATCTTGCTACTGAGCCCAATATGCCTTTGGACATCAGGACACAGTGACATGTGACTCTGCAGCACACACCCAAAGCTGTGAGTTATGTTAGCATTGTCCTCACAGAGAGCGCCTCAGCAGGACCATTGTTTGATTATGTACAAGCACTCATGACCCAACATTCATCAGAAGCTGCCAAGTTTATCTCCTGCATTACCTTGGCCTTTGGGAAAAACATGGCCCAGTCAGTTTTGACACGGCAGGCAATGACAACTTTTTGCCTTCATAGATCCTGAGGACTCAGGAAATGTGTTAAAACATTGCTTTCAGAGCATTACAGTCCTCGACATTGTCCATCCCACAAAGGCCAATCCTTTCTATGAACCCTAAGTCACTGAGTGCACAATGATGCAAAGAATTCCAGATCAAGTTGTGTTCTGTGCCTTTATAGAGAGATCCCATAACGCACCACTAGGCAGCTGTTCAGGAACCAAAGTAAAAACCTCACAGGAAAGTAGACAGATTCATCAAGATGAGCACACACCTGATTCCCTTCTACCAGACATTTCAAATGTCACAGAGTGGAACCAACTTCCATCGCTCAGTGTCATGCATGAGGAGAGTGGGAACTAAGAAATGAATAATGTGGAGACAGTATACTCTGCAGGGAGGCATGAAAGCCTATGGTGCTCAACGATGAATACTACTCATCCCAAAAACTTTCTGTCATAAAATAAACACCATTGCAAAGTACTTTGGAGAAATGATTCTAACATTTGTCGTGACAAATTTGCCATCCACAAACTACAGATGTGAGTCCAATAGCATCAGTGTTATCACTAATCTTGATGAGCAATTCCCCTGAAGCCAAATAATGTCTGCCTGAGATCTAAGTGCCACAGGCATATTGTCCAGCCATCAATGTCACATACGAGGTGCCTTTGTTAATGCCGCAGATGTGGAAATAAAGGCTAATCACTGTGATGAGATTGTGTGATACTTAATACAACTGAAGTTCCAGTTGGGAGCTCAATGTGGGGGTATGTTTTTGACCCTTGAATGATGCAGGACCTTGCATCATGTCAATTAGCCATTGAATCCCTGAGACTTGGAGAGATAAATGCAAAATATATTTACAGTAGTGAAGAGTATAAACAGTGATTGAACACCCTTACCACCAATGTGCATTCAAAACTTATTAATTTTTCTTACCCGACTGCTATGCCCAGATGCAGTCCCGATATCTGCAGCAGAGGTGGAGGCAGCCTGCTGACTGCTATGCCCTGTTGTCTGAGATGATTTTGGCTGGTGTCTTCTGGTAACCTGAGGCCTGGAGGGCCCGGCCGGCTCTAGGGCAGGTGCACCCTCCTCGACCTGACCTGCAGGAATTGATGGGGTTGCAGCCAGCAGGGAGTTGGAGCAGCAGGACACCCTTCGTGTGTTCAGGGTGGATGACCCTGGGGTATCTGGCTGGTGCTTCTCCTCCCTTTGGGTGCCCAAGGACCCTTCCCTGATTCCCTGAGGAGAAAGGGCACCTGGAGGGAGGTTGAGATGCCCCGTCTCCCTCACCTAGCCACCACTGGAATGTACCCCTTCACTAGAGTGATGGTGTGCAGGTCCAAGAGCAATTCCTTTAGCAACTGTTGGACCTGGGTCTCCAAGGCAGCTGCCTTCCCATGGAGACTTCAACGTGCTCACACGCTGGAGCCATGACATTAGACAGAACATGGACAGACTTCTCCATCCTTCATTCCAGTCTGCAGAAGGCCTCAGACAACCCTGCCTGATGTTCCCTTGCCTGTCGCTGCATCTTCAACATTTCTCTCAGGGCCAACTCCAGAAGATCATCATTGGACTTGGAGTCAGCAGAGGCCTGGTCTCCAGCAGTCTTCCAAGTGCCACAGACCTCAGCTATCACTGTCTCCACCTCTTGTGGACCTGTGTCTGCGAGTGATCACCAGATTGTGAACCCAAGCCTACCCTGGAACTAGGTCCCACCGACACGTGTGTCTCTGCACTGGTGGAGGGAGCAGGTGAGCACACTGATGGGTCTTCATCTGATGGTTCTTCGGCATCCACATCTGAAGTAGTCTAGGGTCTGGAGCTGAGGCGCTTGCTAGAGAATGTCGTCCGCCTTTTTTTGCTGGTAGCTGGAATAGAGAAAATAGACAATTTGTGAATGACTAGGCAGGCTCCAACACCATAGGTTACTCCCAGTCATTGTATCTACGTGTGCCCGAGGTACAGTGGGTGCACCCTCACTGGCTTGTTGGGGGAGGCCGATCTCACCTTTCACGCAGGAACAATCTCTATCCTCTCCAGCCAGCTCTGTGGCCTGTTCCTCATGGGTGGAGAGTGTCCTTGTCTCTAGAGTCCCTCCCACCTGTCTTCACGCTTTCCTTTTTCTCATGGGCGATCTTGTCCTGCATAAAGACAGATGGATTGACAATGAGCACTATGAATGAAAGAGCATTTCAGGAGTGTGCATGCCTGCAGTGTGTGCTGAGCCCTCCCCAGTAAGTGATTAAGATGCCATTTGTGCAGGATCTTACATGAGATGGTGAACTTAAAGTTGCTGGCAGACATTCAATGCTGACGTCCTATCTGCTGGTCATGTGTGACATCCCTGTGGACTCTAACCCTTAGGCTACCTGATGCCCTTATGAGAGTGTGAGTTTGGAGTGAGTAGAAGTTTCACTTAACTGGAGGAGCGCATCAGGTCATTCATTCTTTTCCTGCGCTGCAGGGTGGCCCTTTTTTGTTTCCCACGGGCACTGACCTCCTGGGTGACCTCCTCCCAGGCCGGTGTGGTCAGGTGGGAGGACCTCCTGCTCCCATTCCGAAGAAAGAGGACCTCTTACCTTTCCTGATGGCCTGGAGGAAAAACCCAGGGAGGCCTCGGTAAACCATGGAGCCGAGGGTTTGGATGTTTTAGGTGCCATGGAAACCTGAACGCAACACTTGGCCTGCAGTGGGTGAAAGTTTGTGTGGGTGCCATTTAAATATGGCACCAGGACTTTCGACCCCATGAGGTAACGGTGGGACAGATGAATCCCTGCCCGCCCCGCCATGAGATTCGAAGAGCTCTTTGCTGATGTATAATTAATGAGCTGAAAAGCAGCAGATTGTGGGGGCCCATCCAACCTGCCTCCCAACGGGAATCACAGCAAGTTTCCCACCCACCACCACTCTTAAGGCAGAATTGCCCCAGAATTGCATTAAATGCGGTAGCAAACATGAAAAATGACATTTCACCCGCTGGCTGCAATGGTGGGTTTTCATGCCATATGTCCGCTCCATACCCCATTAATGATGCAGCCACAGAAAGTACGCCATCTTGCTGGTGGGCAGCCTCTGAATTGCCCGTCATGCCATTACATAACTGTTTCCTCACAATGGGTGCCATATCTAAACTGCAGCCACACACACAGTTCTCAATGGTTGCAGCCCAGGACTGCTCCAGCAAAGACTTGGCCAAAAAGAGTGCAGGGACCCATCACTGGAATGCCTTTTGGAGGCCCACTGTGATGTCCCCCACCCCCGCTCTGGCTACAGGAGGTTCAGCAATCTCACCACTTCGGCTTTGGAGGCATTGGCAGTGGTGGTCAGTGCCAATACTGCACAGGTGAAGCTGGCCATCCAGTGCAGAAAGGATGAATTATCTCATCCGTATCACCAGAGCAAAGTAACCATCCCATCACTCTGAGCTCACACACACAAGGCCATCACACATTCACTGGCATCTCCCTCACTGCCAGCTCAAGGGATATCAGCACTCACTCTCTCACACTCAACCTCACATCTCCATTTACCCTCATCTCCTCTGGAGACTGCCTCCTCAGCCCTCACCATCTTGAGGGCACTTGCAAAGATCAACACATGCACCCCCCCCACACATCCTGAAGCACCCCCCTTCCCCAATACAGCCCTCATCCTGCAGCCTCTTCTCTTGCCTGAGGTCACTACCCCCCTTTCCCCAAGCAAGACCTTGCCCTGCAGCCATTGAAAAGCCTTATGGCTTTTCAGGTAGGCAGAGACCTGCTCGTGAGCCCACCTAAAAGTGAAGTGGTGCTGCCGCGAAACCTGGCACTGGTGACTGCTAGTGCTGCCCGAAGGAAGATAGGCAAACAAAGCTTGAAGTCCTGAGTGAAGTGCAGCTCCCCAGGTGTATGTTGCTTATGGACAGTTGTGAAACACAGCAACGTGCACGGCGTGAGGGGATGATTCCAGCGAGCAGGGCTTATAATGAGATGCTAAAGTACTGAAATTAGGTACCCGACGTGTGGCGGTGGGAAACGCGGCCCGCCATTGATAACATGAAACCGATTTTTGCGATCTCCTGATATTTTCCGCTCCAGTCTGCCATGATGCCCACCGCAAATGGGAATGAACAATTCCGCCCTTAGTCTCCAGGATGGAAAATTCCGCCTTTCAACATTTTTCCAGTATAATAACCAGCAAAACGTGGAAAACACCTGACAAAACTGTCAGGGCAGATTTCATTCTTTTTTAAGTAGAATTTCCTAACATAGAGCAGAATTTTCCAGTCCCTCCCACCCGCGCAGTGGGTTTAATAGCGGGCTGGTGGGGCGGGGGGGGAGGGGGGGGATGTTGCTGGGGGTGGTACAATGTGATGAAAACTGAAAAATCAATTTGCCGTGGGCACAAAATGGCGGCTGGATCTTGCGCTCCAGGCCTCCATGGCAGGTCTCCATTCCCGCCAGAGGCCAACATGAAACCAATTTGCATGTCATTAATGGAATGCAGATGAAGGCCTGACTGGAATTGCGCCCCTCCCCAGCCCTATTGTCTGTGCCGCCAGCGGGAAATCACACCGGTCCAGAATATGTCTGGACCAATATGGCGTGTACATGTTGGTGCTCACCTGAAGAAAGCCCTGGGCAGCCTTTGGAGTTTGGGATGGAGGATTGATGCCTCCAGTGACTGGACCCTGGAACAGAGCCTGCAACAGTGGGTGGGTCGATCTTCTCGCAGCGGTTTATCCCAGGAGGTGGATGGCTGCAGGAGGTGCTGTCGTTGGATGACGATCGTCTATGCCTGGGTGGGGGGTGAGTTAGATGGAGAGGAGAGGAAGGAAGAGGCGGGGCAGGTGTGGAGGCCTAGAGGGGGTTGGGGGGGGGGGGCGGTGTTGTGGGTGGCAGGGGAAAGGAAGAGATGCTTTAGAGGTCGTCAAATAGGTGAGGTAGTTTATGGAGTGGGAGGGTGGGCAGGAGCCATGCTGCAGTGCGGGCAGGGGGGTGGTGTGCAAGTGTGAATGGGCATGGGGGTGTGTGCAGTGTGAACGGGCATGGGGGTGTGTGCAATGTGAACAGGCATGGGGAATGTGCAGGTGTGAATGGGCATGGGGGGTGTGCAGGTGTGAATGGGCATGGGGACTGTGCAGGTGTGAATGTGCATGGGGGTGTGTGCAGTGTGAACGGGCATGGGGTATGGGCAGGTGTGAATGGGCATGGAGGGTGTGCAGGTGTGAATGGGCATGGGGGCTGTGCAGGTGTGAATGGGCATGGGGCTGTGCAGGTGTGAATGGGCATGGGGGTGTGCAGGTGTGAATGGGCATGGGGGCTGTGCAGGTGTGAATGGGCATGGGGGTGTGTGCAGTGTGAACGGGCATGGGGTATGGGCAGGTGTGAATGGGCATGGGGATGTGCAGGTGTGAATGGGCATGGGGGCTATGCAGGTGTGAATGGGCATGGGGGGTGTGCAGTTGTGAATGGGCATGGGGGCTGTGCAGGTGTGAATGGGCATGGGGTATGGGCAGGTGTGAATGGGCATGGGGGCTGTGCAGGTGTGAATGGGCATGGGGGGGTGTGCAGGTGTGAATGGGCATGGGGCCTGTGCAGGTGTGAATGGGCATGGGGGCTGTGCAGGTGTGAATGGGCATGGGGGCTGTGCAGGTGTGAATGGGCATGGGGGGGTGTGCAGGTGTGAATGGGCATGGGGGAGGGGGTGGCAGAGGGGAAAGATGTTCAGAAGAAAGGGTCCATAATGTCAATAGATTTATTCTGGGTGGCAAACTCAGGGAGTAGGTAATAGGAAGGGATGGTGAGGGTTAAAGAGGGCAGAGGGAGCCAGTAGGCTGGGGGGGTTGAGTGTGCTGCAATGTTGTGGGAAGGGGTGCTGCGGGTTGTTTGAGGGGAGATGGAATGAGAAACGGATTCTGGGGGTCAGAAGAATGAGGGTGGGGGCAGATCGACTGTGATGGTGTGGGCTCTTTGGGAAGGTAGGGGGCTTCAGCATTGACCTGAACAGGATGGAGAGTGATGGTGGAGAGTTGAAGGGCAACCATGGAGAGGTCTAAACTGATTCCTGGGGGGATCAATGGTTATGGGAGAGAGGGTATGGGTGACAGGGGGGAAGGGAAAAGATATTCAACTCGACATGCAATGTGACAATGTGCTGCATGAGAATTGGGTCATTAGGGGCGGGCAGAGATGCAGGTCAGCTCAACTGGACAACTGAAAGGGAAACCCAGCATGTAGTACTTACAATGCTAGGGCCCTGGGACAGATGAGCGTGTGAGGAGCAAAGGCTCAGCTTGCGCAGGAGGCTTCTTGCACATGGCTCACAAGGGCCCTGGCAAAGAGACTTGCCTCCCTGCACATGCCTGAATCAAGGGAACATAATCCCAGACTGGTCTGGGATGTCCCTCAGAAGATAATAGGGGGAGGATGTATGCACAGGCTTAAGGACCATCACACATAAACCACATCAGACCTGATTCAAGTGTAAGTGCTCTATATTTACAAAAGCGTAGTAAGTTTAACAATCACAGTGTACCTGTGCAGCCACATGTGAGATCAAAACTTCTTAGCTTTTTCTCTCCCTACCACTTCTTCTAACTGCTCCCCCAACATTTGCAGCAGGAGTGGAAGCAGCCTACTGACCAGGTTGGCCTGTTGCCTTGGATTACCTTGGCGGCTGTCCCCTGGAGACTCAAAGCCTAGAGGGCCCTGGCCTACTTCGGCTGTCTTATTCTGGGGCAGCTGCTCCTCTGCGTTCACAGAGGACAAGGCTGAAGGGGCCACAGGCAAGCGGGACTCAGAAGGGCCAGACACCCTCAGAGAGTCCTGAATGGAGGTCCCAGGTGTCCAACTGCTGCCCCTCCTCCCTTTGGCTGCCTGAGGGCCCATGGCTGACTCCTTGAGAGAAGGGGCACCTCGAGGGTGGTGGAAGTGCCCCATCCTCCTCTCACATAGCCACAGCAAGATCTTACCCATGGCGACAGCAATGGAGTGCAGGCCTGCATACAGCTCCAGCAGAATCTGCTGGACCAGGTTCTCCTTGGAGTTCACCACCCTCCTCATGGAGACCTCTATGTGTGCACAGGTTGGCACCATTTCATCAGAGAGCAGGCAGTCGGATCCTCCACCTCATGTACCACACTGTTGAGGACTTTCATCACCTCTGCCTGGTGTTCCCCGCCTCTTGCTGCCTCAGCAGCATCTTATGAGCAACTGATTCCAGAGGCACCTCATCCAACTCAGACATCACAGATGCCTCTTCTCCAGCACTCATCCAAGTGCCGGCGAGCTTGGCTGACCCTGCCTCTTCTTTCTGCAGATATGTGTCTATGCAGTGACCACCAGAATGTGAGACTCTTCCTAACATTGATCTATCACCCACCAGGGTGTGTGTCTCAGGACTGGTGGAGGGTGCAGGTGACTGCAGTGACGCCCCTACAAGTGTACTTTCTTCCTCCGCAATGTCCTCAGTCCTCTGTGGGTTGTCTGAGTGCTGGACAGGACTTTGTCTTCTTCGAGCCTTGCCCCCTTTCTGCTGACGTCTGTAAGTGAGAGAGGAGAGAGTGAGTGACTGCATGAGCTACCCCCAACATGGAGGAACATGTGACCCTTAGTTTTCAATGTGACGTGCATGGATCCTAACTGGATGGAGGTCGCACGCTGACTTCTCCATCTCCACAGGTTCTGCCCTGTTCTACCCCTGCCAGCTGGGCTGCCTGCTCCTCAAAGTCGGTGAGTATTTTAAAGTCTGGCCGGCCCCTGTTCCCATCTTTTCTCCCTCTCTCCTATTATGGCTTAAATTTTCCCACACAAAGAGAGAAGATGGAGTTGACAGCAATTGAGCTTCAGGTATCTTTCTCATGCTTCGAGTCTTACAAATAACCACATGTGCTGTGTGATTGATGCGTTGCAGTTTGTCCACAAGGGTTCTGGGGCAGCACCCTCCAGAGCAGTTAAAACATGCAGACATAAAGATAAGCCTCACAGACACATGTCATTAGTGGTGCTTGCTGATGCCCTCAATGCCTGCACCCCTTTTGCACACTCCCCACTCCCAGACAGCTTGTGAGCTCTCTGTGTGGAAGGGTGAGTGACCCATAATGGTCTTTCCACCTTTGAGTAGACGGACTGCAGTAGGGCTATATGTTATCACCTTATCACGTTGCCACTGAGGCCCATGTCCCTTGTACCATTCAGTGAGGTGAGTGTGAGCCGTTGAGAGTTCACTTACCCTGACAGAGTGGATGAAATCATTCATCCAGATCCTGCGCTGCAGGGCAATCCTCTGGTTCACGCCTTGTACACTGGCTGCCCTGGAGACTTCCTCCCATGTCAGGTTCGTACTTCCGCTCATCCTCCTCCCCCCATGCTCTGGATAGGGGACATCGCTCCTGGCCTCCGCTTTGTCAAGCAGGAGGCCCAGGGTGGCATCACTGAAGTTGGACTCTGGAGCTCCCTGTCTTTTTTGGGTCATCTCCTCTCTGAACGTTGGATAGGTTGCTGTCAAGGGCACCTTTTAAATATGGTGCCCAGATATGATAGTGGGGCATGTGCCATCCAGCCCGCCTCACAGCGCAGGAAACCCCATCCCACTGCATAATTAATGAGGCCGGTGTCACACAATACAGTGCAAACTCCCAGCGGCATCCATGGCAGGAAACACTTGTGGAGCTGCACTATCTTATTAATTGTTTTCTGCTGTGACCTAGTCATCAAATTGCAAAATAGAGCATTAAATGCAAAGATAACTATAATCAGTGTTTCTGCACAATTGCAAATAAGAGATAAATTCAGTCATTTATCCACGCTATAAATATAGGTAGAGATCAATGTAGATGCAACCTCAAAGTGTGTTGTAACACTCAAAGTCAAACCTAGATTGTTCCAGTGTTAGGTAATTATTGTTGGAGTAAGAACAGGCTCCAAAGCATTCCTGCATTCTAACACATTGGTCCCTTAAGTCATAGGATATGCTGTTTTGTGAGGAGAATTTACAAAAACAATGTATATTTATATAGCACCATTACGCAACAAAACATCTGAAGGTGCTTATTGTATAGCGCAATGAAGAATTAATTATTCTACTTCTAAGGTGGAGGAATGTTTAAAGTGCCTTATGCAATTAAGGGCATGAAATTGAATTGCTAGGAACATGAACATCCTGGGGTCACTTTGGGTTTCATAATTGTTTTTGTCTTTTATACACAGTACAGCCTGTTCATTTTAGTTTGTGTACAATAAGTTGATCAGTTCTAGTTTTATGAATATTATTTGAATCAAGGAAGTGCAACTATGACCCAAGCATTGCTTACGTACCACTTTTGAGTGTGATGAACATGTTAGGAACAAATCTTCTTTCTGCATATAATATCCAATCTCCCGTGGGATTGCGGACTATGAGGCGTTTTTAACTTTTGGACAGTCATCCAGTTGCTCTAACAATAAAGAGGCTAAAGCCATTTTTTGTTTTAACATCAGCACATCACTGGCCAGGCCAGCATCTATTGCCCATCCCTGATTGCCCTTGAGAAGGTGGTGAGCAATTTACAACAGATTGGCTGGTTAGAACATCTCAGAGGGTAGTTAAGGGTCAACCACCTTATTGTGGCCTGATCAGGTAAGCTCAGCAGATTTCATCCTGAGGGCCATTAGTGAACCCAATAGGTTTTTACAATAGTCCAGTCATTTCGTGATCATTATTAATGAGACTAATTTTGTTTCAACTTGTTTATTAATGGAATTTAAATTCCCTCAGCTGCTATCATGGGATTTGAACTCATGTCCCTCTGGGCCACTAGCCCAGTAGCATTACCACTATGCCAACACTTCCCTTCTGCCCCATGCCTCATTTAACTAGAACCAGTGAATTGCCCATATCAAGGGGGCATCCTAACACAGGCCACTGGATTCAGGCTGATGGAAAATTATGTGGTTAGGAGCCGTCTGTCCAAAAGCAAGGGACGTTTGGGAGGAGAGAAAGGGGGATCCTAGGGTGGCAATGACTCAGCTTATTTTTATGGAGTTCAAAGAAATATTCCTGCTCCTCCTTATCCCACAAAAATAATTTCATATTTAGCTTTTCAAGTGTAGAATCACCAGTAAAATTGGTTGGAATGTCCATGGTATGAGATCTAACCAGACCTGACCTACAAGGAAATCAGAGTCCTATGTATATCATAGGAAAACTATTTGAATATTTAAAAGGGACTGCTGCCTACAACAGGCAGGTACTTTGGCAGCCCAATGATTGGCCCCTTTAAGAGTGGAGCCTCACTGTTAATAGAGTGACAAGCCTTCCAACCTCATTTTGAGGACAATGAGTCATCCATTAAAGATCAGTTAATGCTGATTTTATCAAGTTAAAATTCACCCCAAGGTAACAATGTCAAGTGTAGTCAGGTGAAGCAGCGTTAGGGATTGAGTGAGAGATAATTGGACCAGAATTCAGACTCCTTTTTATGTCATACTTTTTGTCCTTTCTTGTGTTTAATTCTTTACTTTTTATCTTATTATTTATAGAAAAATAGCAAAATTCACGAGAAGCAAAGAAACAGAGTTGATTGAAAGTCTGAAGTTTTTCTGTAGTAGAGGCTGCAGTGCTGGAAAATACAAAATTGAGGAGCTACATCAGCATTAAGGGAAACATGGAATTACACATGGCATGTTTACACTGACACTTCTCTAAGGTTGGGCACTGGGAATTTATAATTAAAAACCTGATATAAAAATGTAATAAAAAATGAGAACAGTACGTAAGATTTTGTAGAAAGGAAGTGCATGCAAATTATAGAGTAAAAATAGGGCCAATTGTAATTATTTATTTACCTAATTTTGGTGCTATTTTTACCAGTTGCAATATTTCTAGGAACACTTTGAATTAAGGGGTTTATTTTAGCCTAATCTGCCCAGTGGAAAACTGGTGGGGTCAGATGGCCTTCCTGTTTCATATCCCTCCCAATATTACTTTTTATTGAAGTCAATGTTAGCTTTCAAACGCCATTCACTTTGTGAAAGAGTGGGAAAAGAGAAGAACCAGAAATGCTTTGTGTTGTGCTCATCACTTTAACATTACATGCAAGTAAAACATTTTGAAACAACTAATGTTATGTAGTGTTTTGGAAACAAATGACCAGACCTGGAATACTCTGTTCAGTTTTGGGTACCCCACCATAGGAATGATATATTGGCCTTAATGACATTCCTAAGATGGGTAACCAAATGTAAAGGTAATAAGAGCACAGACTGGGAGGTGTTAGAACCAAGGCATTTCCCAGGCTCCCAGTGAGGTAACAGAGACATCTGCAGCCTGAATAATTCTGCTCATTATGTATGTAACTGGAGGGTGTACTAGGCAGTATAGTGAAATGTGATAACTAAAAGATACAAATATGTTGCTCAGCCTGTGTATTGGAGAGACACGCTGTAGAACCAAGCTATATCCTCCCAGCATATGCTTGTAAATAAAAGTCCTAGATTACTCACAGCTTACAGACTTGAGTGGTTTCTTTTTCCACAACAAATTGAAGCTTAAAGTCCACCTACAACTCTGCATTTTGATCCATACTTAACAAGACATCATTTACTTCAGTCTGTAAACTGCTGTTTGGATATGAAACTCCTAGCTGCTGGGTGTTTTCCTCCAGTCACTGTGTAAACAGCCCAAATTACACTGCATCATATTCTGCTGTGGCACCATTGAGCATCAAACTAAGATTACAGTGAACAGTCATATAAATTTGATCATCACAGGGTGTCAAGTCCATACAAATTCATTTTGACAAAACCAGCAACAAAATTCTTAATATTTGAGTCTAGATTCATAGAATCATAGAATAGTTAACATGGAATTATGTCATTCAGCCCATCAGCTCTCTGCAAGAACAACTCAGTTAGTCTCACTACCCCTGCCCTTTTCCAATAGACTTGCAATTTTTGTTTCTTTAGAAGCTCTTCAAACTCCCTTTTCAAAAATAAAAAAATGAGTTTCCTTTTTGGCTGTTTTGCTAATCACTTTAAATCAGTGCTCTCTGGTTCTTGATAGTTCTGCCAACAGGAACAGTTTCTCTATCTACTCTGTCGAGACCCCTCATGATTTTGAACACTTCATTCAAATCTCCTATCTACCCTCTCTTGTATAAGGAAAACGGCTCCAGCTTCTCCAATCTATCCATGGACCTCAAATCCCTCATCCCTAAAACTATTCTCGTAATTTTTTTTTTGCACCTTCTCTGAAGCCATCGCATCCATCCTAAAGTGCAGTGCTCAGAAATGGACAGAATTCTCCAGTTGAGGCCAAGCCAGGGTTTTATAAAGGCTAGTCATAACCTCCTTGCTTTTGTTCCCCATACCTTTATTTATAGCTACCCTGCTACCTTCAACAATTTGTGCACATATGTTCCCAGGTCTCTCTGTTCCCAAAACTCCTTTACCAAAATCTATCACTTCACATGTCTCTGCATTAAATTTCACCTGCCTCTTGAAGTCTAACACTATCCTCTTCTCAGTTCATAATGCTTTTAAATTTTGTGTAATCTACAAGTTTTGAAATTGTGCCCTGTACACCCAAGATAGTCATTCGTTAACATCAAGAAAAGCAGTGGTCGCAGTACCGATCCCTGCGGAAGCCCACTATATAACTTCCTCCAGTCCAGAAAACCACCACTTTCTGCTTCCTGATGCTCAACTAACTTTGCCTCCATGCTGTCACTTTCTCTTTCATTCCATGGATTCAACTTTGGTGGCAAGTTTATTATGTAGCACTTTATCAAAAGCCTTTTCAAAATTTGTGTACTCCATATCAACTACATTGCCCTCACCAAACTCCTCTAGTCAAAAAAAATCAAATTAGTTAAATATGAATATGCTCTTAACAAACCTATGCTGGCTTTCCTTAGTTAATTCACATTTATCAAAGTGATTGTTAACCTTGTCCCAGGTTATCATTTCTAAAAGCTTTCCCACCACCAAGGTTAAACTGACTGGCCTGTAATTGCTGGATTTATCCTTTTTTTTTTTGAAAAAGGTTGTAGCATTTGCAATTCTCCAGTTTACCTGGAATGGATCTGGTCTCACCCCACTAAAATTGGTCCTCCTCTCGTTAAGTTTTTACACTTTAGATTGCTCTTTGTCCTCTTCCATGGCTAACCTAAACCTTATGATACAATGATCACTATTCCCTAAATGTTCTCCCACTGACACTTGATCCACTTGACCTACTTCATTTCCCAGATCCAGATCCTTCCTTGTTGAACCAGAAGAATACCGATCAAGGAAATTCTCCTGAATGTACCTCAGATATTCTCTGTCCTTTATACTATTATAATGCTAATCTATATTAGGATAATTAAAGCCCCCATTTTCACTACTTTATAGTTGTGAGTCTAATTCTGTGAGAGGTTTTTGTACAAATTCTCCTTTAAGTATTACAAAGGTGCTAAAGCAACCAATTAAAGCATCATTCGAGATCATTTACCTTTCATATCCAATTGTTCAGTCCAGCCTAAGTAGAATTAAAGACTTCAATCCAACTCTGCATTGTGTACTCAGAATAACTGAATTACTTTATTCTGGGTATTGCCAAAACAATTTATGGCATTCTTTTTCCACTGCAGTGCTACAGTAGGCGTCCAAGCACATGGCTAGTTTTCAGGAGACCCTTTGAGGTTGATGGAATAACTATTCCAATGTTACATCAGGAAAATACTCAAATGCATGGAAGGCAGGTCCTGGCCCCAACAGTGCAAGCGGGCACAAGGGATTACTTCACTTGAGTATTTGCTGTGGCTTGCACTCAATCAATTGTAATGATTGTTTTCTTCAGCTCTCTCTGATAGGCAGTTATACTATAACTTATAGTCCTCTCTGGGTTTCCATTCAGTAATTCCTCTAGAACATTGATGTAAGTATGCCAAAATAATTGTATTATCCCCACCAATAGGCTCCATCTGCTGGATGCTTATGCAATTACATGATATAGTCCTAGCTCTAAAAACACCTTTGATTCTTCCACCACACAATGGCCATCAAAATAGTCCTCCACCAGGTAGAGGAGGAGACTGCATCCTCAATATTCTCTATTGTCTCCTAAAACAGTCATCAAGAGTCTATATGATTGGTGGTTGGTATTGACTCTTTTCTTCCCATTGGCCTGTAAAATGTTCAAGCACAGATTTTGGGACCAATTTCCATCTTCACTCAATTTCAGAAATGATTGACATCGATGAAATGTAGATCAGATGGAATTTGTAATGGGTGAATGGTCTGTCTTGCCAGATTTCCATCCCTGCAGCGAAGCCAAGAGTATAACCCATTGTTTTCAAAGTGAGGCGTGCTTTTGAAATGTTGGGCAGCTATAACCACTTCAGCCGGTCAAGATTTATTCTGAAAGAAAATCAAAGATCCAACAGAATTCCATAAGTGTCCTCTGCTCTACAGTTAACTTTGATGCAAGTACTAATGTGCTGGAATGGTGAATGAGAAACAGACAATAGATCTGTGCATTCTAAATGCAGAGCAAAAATAAGTTAATACATGTAATATAAACATATTTCTAACTTTCCGTTCCAGCTACATTGTTATTTTGAACAACAGCATAACAATGACCAGATGTCTAGGAAATGCTGTAATTGTCCAGTATAGAAGTATATGCAACCAGCAAAAGTTACTAGCTAATCATTGACAACAAATGTTGAATTTACATTACAATTGTACCCCAAAATTGGAAAAGCCTCAACATTGATCCTGTGCTATAATAGAACTGAGTTGGCCCTGCTCTCTCTGATAGAATGGAGTTCCACCTTAAGAATCAGTACTCCCTATACAGTTGAAGGTACAATATCAGCAGTTAGAGCTGAAGATGGCTGGCACTGCTGGTGTTTGCTACCATTTATCTGGTCATGAGCCTGGATAGATTTTCTGAAGGCAACAAGGAAACGAACACAGCCATCAAGCAAACATGGCAGCTCCCTCATTCATTTCCCTCATGTAAAGGGAAGACTGGGGATTATTAAATGCAGAAAAAAAGATTGACTAAAATACTTTGTTGCACAATATTACGTATGTGCAATAAAGACAAGAATTTTAAAAAAGTCCACCTGTCTGTCTTTCGGCTGGATGTAAAAGAGTCATTGCCAGTTTTTTGAAGAGCAGAATGTTTTCTCCATGTCATGGCTAATCATCCCTTGACAAACGCCACTAAAAACAAGTTCACTTGTCATTGGAGGGTCTTCCCCTATGCTGCTATATTTGCCTGCAAAACAACAGTAACTATACTTCAAGAATTGGTTACAAAGATACTTGTGACATTCTCAAGATGTGAAAGGTGATACATGAATACAAGTTCCTTCTTTTCTATCTCTAACATGCATGAATATTACAGCCAGAAGCTGTAATCTGCCTAGCAGAAAGATAAGGAAGAAAGGCATTGTTGATTGCCTGAGTATTTTATTTTTCTCTCTGCATTGACTAAGTTTTTTTGTCGGCCCTGGTACAGTGCAAGTTTGTTTTTTTTTCATTATTGCAGTGGCTGTGCTGCATCCTTGTGACCAATGTAATGTTTGCGTGATTATTTTCCACAAAGCTTATTTAATATAGTCATGGAGATTGAATTTTTTGCTTTCTGCTTTTTCTATTCCTTTATATTGTCATATAAAGGGCCCAATTTGACCTCTCTCACACTGTCTTAGACCAATGTTGGCATTGTTCTATAGCCAGTCCAAGTATGACACCATGTTTCAACCTCATACAAACAGTAGAAATGGTTGTGGAATTTCTAAGAAATGATGCTGTTATGCTGGTTATTTTGCTGTGAGAGTGTTCTGAGATTGCTATATACAGTCTAGTACATAAATGTGTAATTTATTTACTCTCTTAAATCACTAATGAAAAGTAGCACCAACCTACTTTTATAGAGTAGGTATAGGAAAAGATGGAAGAAATTATTTTAAATACATATACAGATCTACAAATTGCCCATTGTTTCACTATGTCTTTGGACTTTATCTCCCTGACAATAGAACCCTTTCATAGCACTAATTTTTACCAATAATCTTTGGGAAAAATAAACACTGTGCAAAATTTTTAGCTTGGTGGACGGTCGCGCACCCAACCCACTCAAGTGTAAAATGACGCACATTGATGTTGGGCAAGCACCCTGACGTCAATGCACACTCGCATGAAATTCCGTTCAGCGGGTGCATGCCAGAGTTGGCAGCGCACTCACCAACAATTTAAAGGCCTGTTAAGGCCATTAAAGTATCAATTGACTGACATTTTTTGCTGCCTTACGGTTAGCGGACAGGTGAAAAGGCGGATAAGGCTTCCTAAAGCAAATTAAAATAAAATAAAATAATTAAAATGTAATTAATAACATGTCCCTGCTCATGTGACATGAGGGGGCATGTTTCCTTACATTTTTCATATGTTTATTATTATATTGAAAACTCTTCATCCTCCAAGGCAGCTCTGTGCCTCAGGGAAATTCTAAACATGCACTCATGTGCATGCGTGATGTTTGTGCTTGCCCTGCTCACCCTCCTCCCCCCACCCACACAGGCAGCACTGAGTGTTGCCGCTCACATTTCATGCTGGGCGGGCCTTAACTGGCCCACCAGCATAAAATCACCTTCTGGCCCCGATCATGGGCAGTGGTGGGCTTGCCAAATGCCCCTGCTGAGCCCACTCGACAAGGGCTAAATTCTGCCCACTGTTCCTAAACTTCACCTGGCTGGGTGACACACTTCACCCCTCCTTTGAAAACAATCCAGTCTGGTTTATTTCAAAACGCAAATGTTCTAAACTTCTCCATGTTTATCTAATTAACATTTCGAACCTAACCTCTCTTCTTAGGTCAAAGTACCCAGATTAGCTGTCTCTAATTCAATTAAACATCACACACACACACACACACACACACACACACACACATTCTACATTACTCAATTTTACAATAACTTCCACTAACATTATGAGAATTATTATATCTTATTAATGAAAAGAAAGTAAATGTTGAAACATTATTTTCAATGTTTTGCTATAAGTATGCAATAATCCAGTTGAGATGTTAGTTGATTCTCTTTTTGCTTGCACCATTAACCTAGGAATTATACACAGTCATTGCTTTCCCCGATCAAGAATTTTGGAAGTCTGTGTTGTCATGAAGAGATTAATGTGTTAATATTATTGGAAATTATTTTTAAATTAGACTTGTGTCTATGTGTGTGTCTGTGTGTGGCTTAATTGGATTAAAGCCAGCTATTCTGGGTACTTTGATGTATAGTAGTTTGAAATGTGGGGGGGTGGGGGGTGGGGGGGATGTGTGCAGGCGGGCCTGACACACCGTAAAATGACACGCGATGACATCAGACGTGCGCCCCCAACGTCATCGCGCTGTCTCACAATGTTTCGTTTGGCGGGTGCGCACTGGACTCGGCTGTGTTCCCACTGATAATTGATAGGCCTATTAAGGCCATTAACTAATTAATTATAGTCAGGTTAGCGGGCATGCAAAAAGGTCAAGCGGCCTTTATATTTTTTAGGATTCCTAAAGCTTTTATGAATTATATAATAAGTTTGCCTGAAAAATAGAATATGTCCCATCCCATGTGACACAGTCACACGAGGAGACATGTTTCATGAAATGTTTATTGATTTTATTTATTATTTTCAAAAGTGCTTCAATCTCCCTGAGGCAGCTCCGCAAGCATGAAAGAGCGCTGGCCCCGACTCTCCCTCTTCCCCTCCACCTGCACAGGTAGTGCTGAGTGCTACCGCTCGCATATTACGATGGGCGGGCCTTAATTGGCCCGCCCGCGTAAAATGACGTTGAGTACCCTAGCACGGGTGACGGTCAGGTTCTCAACCACCCTTGTCCATTCCCGCCGAGTCCACCCGACGCGGGAAAAATTCTGCCTTATGGGTTATTGTTACTTTGGTGAAGACTTACCTGGGAGTGATTAATTTGGAGATTTGTTTAAAAGTTATTACAGTAGTAATTTGTAAACATGTGTATTTGTTTAATTTGTTGTTAAATTAATAAATATTTAATTTGGTTTTATACAAAAACGTTTAGAGGCTCAGTGGTCTTATTACTGAATTCAGAGTTGCATCTCAAACGTACCAATTGAAAATATAGGTTATGACAGTTGTTCAAGTTTCCCTCTGGGATTTAAACAACTCAGCCTTTAACAACTGCTGGGCCATAACAATATAGACAGACGCAAGTGGGTGAAGCAATTGGCAGACAGGAGGTGACCTTATGACAGGAAGAAACAGAAGGCAAAGTATGTGGTATCGGAATAATTGATATTGATCAGATTCAATTATAGGGCCAGAATTAAGCAGGGGCAATAGGATTAATGTTACTGTAGCCACTATCTAACAGCATCTGCCATTAGTTAGATTGGCCTTCCATGTTGAGATTTTTAAACATTTTGCATGACAATTTGCTGAAAGTTTGTGCTGATAATATAGAAGTGAGGGAAACGGCACCTGAGATCAGAGTTAACAGGGCAAGCAACTGTTTATCTGCGTAATCAATAGGATTGAAGAATTGTGAAGTTAATAGTGCAAGGACTAAGAATAAACTGAGAGTTACATACAGTTACATAGACTTACATAGAATCTAGCCAGTGAAATAGGCCATTTGGCCCAAGTGATCTATGCCAGCATTTATGCTCCACATGATCCTCCTCACAACCTACTCCATCTAACCTTATTAGCTATTCCTTTCTCCCTCGTGTGCTTATTTAGTTTACACTTTACTGCATTCATAAAATACTCCTTGGAGTGTTCCACTTTTTGGGTAAAACAATTTCTCCCAACTTTCCAATTGATTTATTAACAAATATCATGCATTTCCAGTGTCTGGGGAGTCTAGGAATAGGGAGTGCAGGTTCAAAATTACAGCCAGGCCTTTCAGAAATAAGTTTAGGAAACACTTCAACTTGCAAAAAGTGGAGCAAAGTTAATGGAGTTAGGTCACAGGTCAGCCATGATTTTATTGTATGGTGGAACAGTCTCGGGGAGGCAGGTGGTCAGATGGCCTAATCCTGTTCCTATGTTCCTTATTATGGCTTCTAGTTTTTGACTGTCTCACAAAAGGAAACATTGACCTGGATTTTAGCTTGGAAACAGGTTTTGAACATCAGGGAGGGAAGAGGGTAGCGGAGTGAGTGGAGGGTTTGGTGCTGATGTGTGCATGGAGAAACCTAGAAGATCCCAAGGCACAGCAAAATTAAACAGCAAGGCTGTTTTAGTGTTTTTCTGTAGGGTCCCCACCAAGGGCAACCTGACAGACATGCTGGAGGCCTCTCAGGCAAGAAGCCTGTTCCATAAGACTAGAACCAATAAGGGTAGATAGGTGGGAGACTGAGCGAGGTCACAGGCGGTAGGCCCAACTGCCTTGTGTTCTTGATCATGCAGCTAGGGGCAGTGGGGTCGGGTGGTGGGTGGGGGACAGATCATGGGAGATGTCCAGATCATGGTGGGAGGTGAGTCCTGGATCAGTGGCGAGGAGGTTCTGGATTGTGGGGGTGATCCAAAGGCATTTTTGTTCCTGACCCACAAGCAGTGCTATAAAAGCAATTATCTTATAGATTCAGCCTCTTTTGTCTTCTCTCAGACAGCAAGGTTCCAAAGGCTTAGGAAACACAGTCGCCTGTCGCTAAGGATAGAATGATTGTTAAATAAAGACATGCACCCTCCAAGTCATATTTAAGTAACTAACCTGTTTCCCATTTTTCAATCAATAAGATGCAAATGGTGAAACTCAGGCCAAATACTTACTTTTCTTTTCATAGTATAATTCCAATGTCAGCTAGGCACCAACTTTATTGTAGAATGTCACAGCATGAGACCCATAGTGGGGATTGCCTTAAACCACATCAGTTTTCCAGCACCACTGTATTTTCAAATCTCCTTTAAAAAGGAGGGGATTGAATTTCCTGAAAATTTTATGAACTGGTTGAAATATCTGAGTGTGATTGCTCCCCATTCTACTCAACACTCCTATGTATTTAGAATGTACTACCTGGGAATGGACCTCTGAACAAGTGCAGAACTTTTTCTGGCCCAGAGAATCAGATTCACAGAATATGTCACTGAGCCACTCCTGCCTCTGAGTCAGTTTCCACCATTAAGACTGATAGGTGCTATGTAACTGCAGCTTTTGGCCTGTGTTTCTAAAGAGAAGAGCCTTACTTGCCTAAATTTATAATATCGACCCAGGAACTTGAGCCAGAAATCCTCTAAGTCACTCGTTTGGTTTCACAAAGCCCAATCAGAAAGAAGACACAAATTGAGTCTGAGGTATCAGAAATTGCTTTACTTTTCCAGATGTTGACCAATCTGATTTGGATGGGTGGCCATCATACTGAAACTCATTTATCAGCTCATTTTGCCACTCTTGTTCAATTCTGCCTGAGAATGGTTTGCACTTGACGCAATAAAACGACCAAGCTTTGAAGCTGATGTGTTGCTGCTAGAGAGGGCTCACTCCGTCATCAAATTGTGGTCACCATGGTTTGGCATCTATAAATATATACTGCCTGGGAGTGTGCAGGCAGATTCAATCTTTGCATTCAAAGGGGAATTGGATAAAAACCTGAAGGGAAAAGGTTTGAAGGGCCAAGGGGAAAGGGCGAGTGAGTGAGACTAGCTGAGTTGCTCTTGCAAAGAGCTAGCGCTAATATGATGGGCAAAATTGCCTCCATCTGTACTGTAACCAGTCTATTGGTTTAAAACAGACTATAGATTCTAACACAGAATCTTGACAACTACAATGTGCAACACCAGAGGGCGCTCATGCCTTCTGTGCGTTTAACACCTCAAGGTTAAAGAATATTGCGCCCTCTACTACTTCATTTTTGGATTTGTGCTTACTTTCAGTGCATAATATATTAGACTTTTTTTCAAAAAAGTGTTTTTGTTTTGTTAAACCCAAAAGGAATGTATGAAATTATAACCTAAGTTAATGAGTATATGTTTCTCCTTTGTGTCTTTTCTGATGATTGCAGAGGGTAAGCACATTCACTCCAAGTTTTTCATATATTGGAGTCTATTGCTGTGTAACTTTTACTTTTCAAGAGTGAACATGTACTTAACTGACCACTGTCTGGCCTATGTCTGGATGAAATGACATGGCTTAATTATGTATTGAACTAACTCATTCTCAGATATCATTCTGCAGATTCAGTGATAATGTGTTTTTTGGTTTATACCCATTTAGTGGTGTTTGCTGCATCACAAGCCAGTTCAGAATGCATGCATGCTTAGGTAGATCAAACTGTTTCAAAAAACAATGTACATTTTAGATTATTCACATGGGTTCCTTTAAGGTTTAACATTCTGCTTCAATCTTTATACCATCTTGGGAGCTCATTTTGAGGCAAACCAAGGTAACTGCCTGCTTTGGAACTTGCTGCAGAAATCGAATAGTGGCTGATGGAAACACGGGCAAAATCAATTTTTAAGGCAGACAAAGATACCCCCCAAGACAACCCACCACCCCCGCCCCCACAAAATGTAAATATTGTAACTCTACATCAAGTTGTGTGTGCATGCATTTAAAGACTTCTGCTTCACACCAGTAAGGGATGTATTTGCGTTTCAATTAAGCAACTGGTTCCATCCTAACAGAAATGTTAGTATGCAGAATGGTGTTTGGAAGCTTGCAATGATTTTGTGAATGCTATATCTAAGGTTGTTGTTAATCAGAAAAAGACAATGAAGACAATGATTTATCTAATGCTGAATGTTTGGCCGAATCCCAAAACAAATTAAGATCGGTTATCTTGCAGATTTTGCAACACAATGGGAAGAATTCCGCACCCCCCACTACTCCACCAACCCCCCCCCCCCCCCCCCCCCCCCCCCCACTCCGGCCATTGTGGGGGGAAGTTCAGAAATGGGCGTGTGTGGCTGTGCCTCTGGCCTCTGATCGGCACCCCCGATTGGGGGCATGCCACCATTTTATGTGGACGGGCCAATTAAGGTCCACCTAGTGCAATGTCCGCTAGGAAACGCTAGGCGCTCCCTGCGCACGCGGGGAGGATTCCTGAAGCCGGGAGTGTGCTCCTTCGGGTGTGTGCGCAAAAGAGCGCACCCATCTCCCTGAGACTAAGTGCTGCCTCAGGGAGATCGGTACCAAATTTAAAATGGTACACGTATAGAAATTAAATTTCCCTGACATGTCCCCTCATGTCACATGAGTTGGAACATGTCCATCACTTTAAAGTAAACTTTTATTAAATTTTAAAAAATCTACATGAAACCTCATCCCATCCGTGGATGAGGTTTCATACTTTTTCTCAAGCCCACCAGGCCTCCCAGCCTGCCCACCAACCTTAAGGTCCATTGACTAGTCTAGTTACTTTTTCAATGGCCTCAATAGGTCAGCGGGCGCACAGCTGATTCGGCTGGGTCCCCCTCAACTTGAAAATTTAAATGAGGCCGGGAGATCCGCCCAACGTCATCATCCGTTATTTTACGTGTCGGTCAGTGAGCGGGCCCTGCACCACCCCCCACCACCCCCCCCCCCTCCACCCACAACTCGCTGATCTCAATACCCTGCCCAATGAAACTAAACCATTTCCAAGAGGCAAATGACACTAGGCCAAGTTTCTATGTTACATGCAAGAACAGCTTGGGGAAGTACTCTCACACACTTAGGTCAAGAAGTTCAATCGTATTATTCTCCACTTCTAGCTCGAATTACCACAACTCCTCCCACAGAGGTTACCCTAATTAAATCTGCTTGTCTTCAAATTGACACAGGAATCCCTGCGATTGATGAGCAGAGTCAGAACAAACAGTTTCACCGAGCAAGGTTGAGTACTTCAGTTGGAAACCCTGCTGGCAGTCATGTCTTTCAGCTGGTCTGCTCCTGGCTTCAGCATTCACATCATCTTCTTCTGTCATGATTGTCGCTGACAGTCACCCCCACTTTAGGGGAATACACAACTTCTGATGGCAGTTTGTTCATTAAGCAACTTTTCCACTGATCTTACAGCGATTATCATTTGCGCATCACTAAAACATGTTGTCATACTCATATTATTCGTGTTAATCATGTTGTAATCATGAGCAGCATCATCATAAAGTGGTCTGACGTACTTGTCAAGCATTACATTTAGAAGTTAAAATGTCATTGAGTGAGCAACTAAATGGCAAGCGATTAAATTTATTTGTGATAAACTGTTGCTGCTCTGCTCATGTTGCTATTGGTTAGAAATCAGTTATAGTTCAGTTGCGAGCGCATTCACCTCTGCGTTCGAAAGTTGAGTCCAAGTCACAATCCAGGGGCAGGATTTTCCCTGCAGGCCCCTGGATCCCATGTTGGGATTAGAAGCTGGCAGTGAGTGGAAAGTAGTCAGCCAACTGTGAATTTTCCCAAATTGGCCAATAAATAGTCAGTGGCTGGACTCACCGTCCAATTAAGGATGGTGGGCAGGCTCTCGAGGCTGGCGGGTCGATAGGGGGCCATTCAGCACTGAAGGAGCAGCAAGATGCCTTTTCAGGTGAAAGAGAGAGAGAGAGGGCACCCCAAGATGGAGGTATCCTCTTTCCCACTTCTTTAACTTCAAAATCAAAAGGCTGTAGCAGCCGTGTCACTATAGTAGAGGAGGATCCCTTTGACAGAGCTATAGCTGCAGCTGAAAACAGGCAGACTGTAATGATTGTAAGTTAAACCATTTCTTACTGTTATGGGGGTCATGTGACTGTATAGACCAATTAGCCCTGGGGATGGAATTGTTTAGCCTTGGTCTTGGAACATTCATGTAGCCTCCTCTGAAGCCTGTTAATAAATCCCACTGCAGCCATTCAGACAGCAAGTCAAGTTAAATGAAGTGCACAATATAGAAGAGCCAGAAGTTACTGAGGCTGACGTTTATTCCCTACACAATCTGAAGGCCAGGAAAACTGAACCAATCACTGTTACACTACAACTAAATGGAAAACTTCTGCTCAAGGAGGTGGATACAGGATCTTCAACCACAGTGATGGGGCAACACATCAAGAAGTTATGTCACCATAAGCGTGCACAAGGGCCTGCACCAGTGTACATGTCTATGCTTCAGTTTGTCCTCTGCCTGTGCAGTTTCCCAGGGAACTATGGCAAGCTTTCTATAAGGACTTCCCTGAGTTATTGTGTGCCTGGATGACATCCTAATTACAAGATGCATAGAAGCAAAGCATGTGGCAAACCTGGAAGAGTTTCTGAAGAGGTTTTTAGAGGCTGGCTTTCGTTTAAAAAAAAGTGCACCTTCCAAGCAAAGGAAGTTGCATATCTGAGTCATTGAGTAGATGCCCAAGGGTTGCATCCATTGGAGGAGAAAATCATGGCAATCAAGAAAGCGCCCTCTCCTACCGACATCATGGAGCTCAAGTCATTTTTGGGAATGTTAAATTATTATGGTCGACTTTTGCCTAATCTATCTTCAGTGTTTTATATTTATTGAAGAAGAACCACAGATGGTCTTGGAAGGCACAGCAAGAGGAAGCCTTCAAGAGAGTGAAGAAATTTTTACACTTGTCGTGTCTGCTAGTGCACTATGACCCGTCTAAGGAATTGATACTCACTTGTGATGCATCTCCCTATGGAGTAGGAGCAGTGTTGCCACACAATATGGAGGATGGATCTGAAAGACTGATAGGATATGAATCCAGAATCTTTTCTGCAGCCAAGAAAGGATACTCGCAAATTGAAAAAGAGGGCTTTATCTATCATATTTAGATTAAAGAAGTTCCATCAATACTTACACGATTGAAACTTCATCATAGTGTCAGATCACAAACCACTGTTAGGATTATTTAGTGAAGATAAGGCAACCCCACCCTTAGCTTCTGCTAGAATTCAAAGATGGGCTTTAATTTTGTCAGCATACGAGTACACTTTTATGCACTGTCCAGATGTACATACAGCAAATGCAAATCCCCTCAGTCGTTTCCCTTTGCCCAACAGTATTACACATCTACCAGTACCTCAAGAGGTAGTACTTCCATTAAGTTTCCTGGATTCCTCACCAGTCTGTGTGAGCCAGATAAAGAATTGGATGAATCAGGATCCAATTTTAGCAAAACAAGTATTACAAGGATGGTCAAATGCACAGGTTCCTGAAGAATTAAAACCATTCTTTGTACATAGATCCAAACTGAGTTGTCAAGATGGTATCTTATTATGGGATGCAAGAGTCATTATCGCTGTGCAAGGAAGAGAACTTCATAGTGCACATCCTGGTATTTTGGAAATGAAGATGCTCACATGAAGTTATATCTGGTGGCCAGGTGTGGACAGTGATATAGAAAAACATGGTGAAACACTGTCTCCAGTGTCAGCAACATCAGAAGTTGCCTGTTTCAGCTGTACTGCATCCATGGAAGTGGCCTGGTTGACCCTGGGTTAGACTACATATAGGCTATGTAGGTCCATTTGTAGGTTGTGTTAGGAAACAGAAATAGGTTAAGTAAATTATAATTGTTTTTGTGGGTGTTAGGAATGAGTTTTAGCTTTAATGTTTAAGCTTGATTTGTATTTCTGTATCTGTGTGTTAAGAAAGTTCAAATTGAGTTTTACTTTCACTTTAAAAGGTACCTGCATCTCTAATGAGAATTTTACAATTGTTGTAGCTAAGTTAAACAAACACGGGTAGAGAAACTGGGCTGTTGCCTAGCAACAGGTGTCCAGAGAGGCAGGTCAATCCTACACACACACTCAAAAGGAACTAGAAAACAGCAGTTTAATTTGGAAGCTGTTTGTGTTCAGTTGGTTTTGAAAGTAGCTGCCAGGAGAGACTAGAGCAAAGGGGACAGTGAGCCAGACCCAAGCCAAAGAAAAGACCCCAAATATCCAGGACAGTGGAACAGGAGAAAGTCCCAAGCAGACCTTCTAGTCAAAGGGAAGGACAGGAGCCTAGAAAAGGTCCTCTTAAGTGAAGTTAAGAGTGAAGGGCAGAGAGAAAGGCTTCAAGCTTCAGACTTAAAGAGATGAAAGCTGCAGAAAACAGATTTAAAGTGAGAATAGCTTGCAAGAGGCCAGAAGGTCCAAAGAGATGGCTGAAGGTCTGTAACTCTTTGCTATGGGCAAGTGAAGCAGTGGTGTACTGTTGACAGCTGAGTCATTGAGAGAGAGTGCGTGGAAAATAGCTTGAATGCATGTGATGACCCAGAAGAAGAGTTCAAAAACCTGGAGGTGAACCCTTGCAGAAGGTGTCTGAGAGGAAGCGTCAGTTTGGAAGAAGATTCCAAAGTGAGATCTTGGAGATGGAGATTGGAAACCTTTGTGTGAAAGATGGAGTTTAGTGAGACCAGTAGGCCCATTGTAGGACAAGCGTCTGAGGGCAGTTGATGAGGGATCCTTAGCATCTGAATGAGTTGACATCTGTCACTTGGTTTCAGAGTGTAGTGTGTCTGACCACAGGTTGCCTATTGGTTTACATGGACTGTGTACTTACTGTAAATATTAGAGTATAAGATAGCTTTTGTAACTTGTGTTACCTTTACAAATCTGTACATATCTGCAAATGTATAGCTGTGGGTAAAAGAGTATTGTAATATAATTCATCTTTTCTTCTTTAATAAATGTTTTATTCTTTTGTTAGAAGTTCATTAGCTGACTCCGGTGACTCTGTTCAGTAGCCACTCTCCACATATCTAAACAAACAAATAAAAGTTAGGATCCATCACTCTGGGTTCCACTCTGGGATCAGGCTTCTCCAGGGGTAACCTCAGCTGGGATCATAATACATGTTTCTTGTGATTATCGACACATATTCTAATTGGATGGATGTGTTTGAAGTAAGATCACCTACTTTGTCTGCACCATTGGAAAACTGAGGCAGAGTTTCAGTGTTCATGGTTTACCTGAAGTTATTGTGTCAGACAATGGTACTGCTTTCACTAGCACTGAATTTCAAAGCTTCCTGAACCTAAATGGGATTAAACTCATCAGAACAGCACCATACCATCACTTGTCTAATGGCTTGACAGAAAGAGCAGTACAAACCTTTAAAACAGACATGAAGAAACCATCAGAGGGAACATTAAAAGCAAGAATTTCAAGATTCCTGTTCAGCTATCACACAACTTCTCATGTGACCACTGGTTTAACACCTTCTGAATTGTTGATGAAGTGTCGACTTTGTACAAGATTGAGTCTCGTATTCCCTAATTTAGAGGGGAAGGTAGAGAGAAACCAGGGGAGTCAGAAAGTAAATCATGACGTTCACAGTAAAGGTTGAGCTTTTACTGTGAATGAGACAGTTTTTGTGCGAAACTTTGCAACTGGACCGGATTGGGTCCCTGGGACAATTGTCTCTGAAACAGGGCCTTTATCTCATCAGGTAGAAGTGGAAAGCAGTGGAAAGCAGTGGAAGGCCATCCCTGCAGTGAGCCGGCTCTCCGGAAGGGGTCGGAAGCTGCTGCAAAGTCATGGCTACTAAAGGGAGGAAATGTGCAGCTCCCAAATTTAGCAAGATCTCCCTCGGGCATCTACTGGATGCAGTGGAGGCCCGCTGTTACGATCCCAGCTGATGTTACTACTGAACAAGCCAAATCCCAGGGTGGAGCCCAGATTGATAGGTTCTAATTTTTATTTTTTGTTCAAAAACGTAGAGGGCGGCTACTGAACAAGAGTCACAGGAGTCAGCTAATGAACTTTTAACATAAGAATAAAACATTTATTAAACAAGAAAAGATGAACTGTATGACAATACTCCTTCACCCACAACTATACCTTTACAGACATATGCGGATTCATAAGGATAACACAAGTTACAAAAGCTATCTTATACTCTCATGTTCATAGTAAGCACATTGTCCAAATAAACGAATAGGTAACGTGCGGTTGGACACACCACATTCTAAAACCAAGTGATAGGTGTCACCCCAAACAAATGTTATGGATTTCTCATCAGCTCCCACCACCCCCCACCACCCCTCTAGATGCTTGTCACACCGTGAGCCAACTGGTTTCAATGAACTCTATCTTTCACATGAAGTTTTCCAATCTCCATCCTCGATGAACTCACTTTGGAATCTTCTACCAAATGACGCATTCTCCCAGATGCCTTCCACAAGGGTCTCCAAGGTTTCAAACTCTCCTTACAATGTTCCTCTCCCCTGGATCACCAGGTGCATTCAAGCTTCCTTCTACACGCTTTCTCTCAGACTCAACCATGCCAACAGAACACCGCTGCTTCACGTGCCCATAGTAAAGAGTTACAGACCTGTGTGTCTCTTTGGATCTTCTAGCTTCTCGCAAGCCTATTTTGCTTTAAGTCTGCAACCTGCAGCTTTCTCCTTTAAGCTTCACTTAGCAGAGCCTTTTTCAGATTGCTGTTCTTTTCCTTTGACTAGAAGCTCTCCTTGGGAACTCCCCACCACCACCCCCCTCTGTTTTTTTTTAGGGAAACCTGCTTCCTGCAGCTTTCTCCTGTCCAGCTTCTTCTAGCTCCTGTTTCCAACTGAACTCAAACTGCTTTCTATTTCTCTGTGCCTGTGGGTTCCTCTCTCTGGACCCCTGTTGCTAGGCAACAGCACAGTTTTTTTTATACCTTGTGTTTGTTTTAACTCCCCTTCAAGTGTTGTAAAACCTCACTATAATGCAGGCTTCTTTGAAAGTGAAACTAAAACTCAAGTTCCTCCCTTTCTTAACATACCAAAGTAGAAACACAAATCAAACTTAAACTTAAAGCTAAAACTCATTCCTAACACCCACAAATATAAATATAACTTACTTAAACTACCCCTGGTTCCTAACGCCTCCCCTTTGAAAGAAAAAAGTTTCACAACAACGAAGCTTTCATTACAATGGCCTCAAATCCACCTTACATAAACTTAACATGATAAGCGTCTAACAATAGCTTATTACAGCCTATACAGATAAACTTTTCACCTCGTTTCACAATTATACATGTTACATCATACAACTATAAAGATTTAAACAAAACTAAGTCAATAAGTGTAACAAAACTGGCAGAATTTATACATCATAACATTATCATAACTCAACACTTGTATTTCTTTTTCCTCTTATTTCCAGTCTTCAACTCAGCAAAGAATGTTTCATTTAATCCCACAGCCCAATCAATCTCTTCAATAACCATAGGTGTAATTCCAACTTCAAGCTAATTTTCCAAACTCAACTGTGATAAATTCTTTGATTTAGCAAAGTCAGAATGGCATTTTTGTGCATTAACATCTTGTTTCTTCTCTGGTCAAAATCTCTTTTTGCCGTTTCCAGGATGTTGTTGAGATGCTTTTTATTTTCACACAAAAGGGTTCTGTATTCCTGCTTGTTTGATCTTTGAACTTTTTATGACCTTGTTGTTTTCCCCAATCACATTTCGAACAGGTCTTTACCACTTTTCTTTGAGCAGCGTCAATTATTCTCCCTTAGGAGTTCCGTAGTTCTTTTCAAACCCTTCAACTCTTTTACATAATCCACAAACCATAACATGTTTCTACCCTGCAGGTTTTGAATGGTCTTTTGCAAATTGTCCATGTGCCTGGGTTCCAACTGTTGTATTAACACCAGCAATCACTTGTAAATCTGTGTCTCTTGTCATTGACCTGGAGGGGTCATTTTGCACTTTCAGTCCTTTTTATTGACACTTACTTGTTAATTTCCAATTATGCAGACACTTTAGTTGTTTTCATCTTGTCCATTGGTGAAGTTGATACATCAGGGGCAGGATTTTCCCATCGGCGAGAGGCGGGGGGTGGGGGTGGGGGGGTTGCGGTGAGGCCCACTCGCTAACATGTAAAATGACATGGGATGATGTCGGGCGGAACTCCCAACGTCACTGCGCCCCACTTACATTTTCAGGTAGGCAGGGGCACAGCAAAATTAGTTGTGCACCCACCGACCTGTCAATGGCCAATTGAGGCCATTGACAGAGTCATTGAAGCAATTAATGGATGTGCCTGTCCAACCTTAAGGTTAGCGGGCAGACCGGGAGCCATGGCGGGCTTCAGAAAAAGCAAGAAACCTCATCCACGGGCGGGATGAGGTTTCATGTAGGTTTTAATAAATTTAATTAAAGTTTTTTTAAAAGTTATGGACATGTCCCAACTCATGTGACAGTGTCACATGAGGGGACATGGCAGGGAATTGTTTTTTTTCTATTTTTAATATTTTTCACTGTAGAGCAATCTCCCTGAGACAGTACTTAGCCTCAGGGAGATGAATGCGCTCTTTTGTGCTCATGCGCGAAAGAGCGCACTCTGAGGTTTAGGGATTTCCCCCCACCTGCACAGGGCATGCATAGCGCTTCCGTGCGGATGTCACGCTGGGCGAGCCTTAATTGGCCCGCCCATGTAAAATGGCGGCACGCCCCCGATCGGAAGCCCGCCTCCGCACGTCTGCACTTCAACTTCGCCCCTGACGGGGGAAAATCCTGCCCCAGGAATATTACTTGGATCAGTTCTTTGCTCAACTGGACCACAACCTGGCAAGTTTGTGACACTCAATACCACATCTTTTCTCCAGACTGCATTGAAATTCAAGAACCTCATTACTCTTTTGCCGGTGAAGTTCTAACAGCGTTAGTTTCAGTTTTTAATTTTGCATTCAACCAATTATTCTGATTCACTAACAATTCCTTTTCCTTTTCAAGGCATCTTCCATGATCTTTCTTCGTGACTTCTGATGCTTTAAGTTCATCAAGTTTTAATGGAATATCAACCTTTGTTAAATTTGATTTACAAATTCATCATTTAGACATTTCAAGTCCTCAGTCAAGTATTCTAGTTTCCATGACTGATTCTCAATTGCTCTCACCAATTCTCTTCTTTCATTAGCCTGCCAAGGTCATCACCGACAGGGCGTAGCGGTCAGCAGGCTGCCTCCACCATCGCTGTGGATGTCACCAAGATGTAGCGGCAGGTTTCGGAAGGTCAAGAAGATGCAGTTGCACAGCCTGGGCAAGGGTGTTAATCACATGTACGTAATGTTCACTATTATAAATAAACTCCCAAGAATGTCTCCCTGCCTTTGGCTCCTTATTATGGTGAGCAGTGTTCATGTCACTCAGAAATGAAACTTTAATTCTTGCACAAGATAAAGGAAGGTGTCTCAGTCCAGGGCCTCTGTCCTGTGCAGTGTGTAACCTTCAGACCAAAGTGATGGTCCAGCTTCACATTCACTGGACACAGTAGTAATGCCTGCACCTCGACGGTGCTGGTCATGGCTGCCAGAATGTTGTGGGCAGGCATCACAGAGTTCCATCATTCTCTCTGTGTGCTCTCAGCACCTTTGACGTGGGGCTGGCCCCCCATCTCTTCAGCATCTGTGATGGTGTGCTCCTGAATGGGTCAGGTGCTGAAGGCACATTTAAAGTTTCACGGCTGCGTATCCATGATATGACCTTGATCACAGAGTGCAAGCGAGCTGCCCTCAGCCATACAGGAGTCAGACATTCACAGAGGCTATGAGAATCCCTATATAGTCTCCTCACTGCATGTTGTCATTATCCTCCTGGAATCTAGCAACTATTAGGACCTCTGCTGCATCTCCATGACATGAGCCTGAGCACTGAGGGTATATAAGCTGCCATCAACCACACAGGAGTTAAACATTCACAGACGCAAAGTGAGGATGTCAGGAATGTTCTCCCAGCATCCTCTTATCATCTTCCTCTACGAATCTTGCAACAATGAGGGCCTCCCAAGCATGCCTTCCTCTTCTGGCCAATGCAATGGCCTCATCACTGGCATCCTCGCCTTCGAAGACCTCACCATTTTCATCCCTTTCGACGTCCTCCTCATCAGAGGAGATGTGCAGCTCCTCCATTTCCTCCTCAGCCAGGTCCTCCCCTCTTTGTAGTACCAGGTTGTGGAGCACGCAGCGAGCAATGATGATACTGACACTCTCTGGGGATGGTATTGCAGTACCCCACCAGACCTGCTGAGGCACCTGAACCTCATTTTCAAAATGCCTATTGTTCGCTTCACCAAAGTGGTTCTGTGGTAAAGTGAGGTACCCTGTCCTTTTAAGAGAATGCAAGTGTACTTATCATGTGATAGCACTGAAGAATCACTGTACAGCGCAGGTAGCTTGGAAATGTAAGTCTATTTCTGGAGGTTTCTGAGTGAGCATGTATGATCTGATGCTCTGCTCTATGTCTCAATAAACCATCACTGTTTATTCTTACATCAGTCTCTCCTCCTTATTGATTGCAGCCAACAATTGTCGAGAACATAGGAAGGCGTGCAGTTAGAGTTCAGTTGGCTAATGAACTCATTTACCTAAGACATAAAAGGTTCAAACATGGACCAAAGTGATGAACTCCCAAGGTGAGGTGAGAGTGACTGCCCTTGACAATCAGGCCGCATTTAACTGAGTGTGGCCCTAGCAAAACTGGAATCAATGGGAATCAGGGGGAAAACTCTCCACTGGTTAGAGTCATACCTAGGACAAAGGAAGATGGTTCTGGTTGTTGGATGTCAGTCACCTCAGCTCCAGGACATCACTGCAGGAGCTCCTCAGGGTAGTGTCCTCGGCCGGACCATCTTCAGCTGCTTCCTTCCTTCCGTCAGAAGCAGGGATGTTTGTTGATGATTGCACAATACTCAGCACCATTCCTGACTCCTCAGACACTGAAACAATCCATGTCCAAATGCAGCAAGACCTGGGCAATATTCAGGCTTGGGCTGACGAGTGGCAAATAACTTTCGCGCCACACAAGTGCCAGTCAATGACCATCTCCAGCAAAAGAGAGTCTAACCATCGCTCTTGACGTTCAATAGCATTACCACCACTGAATCCCCCAGTATCAACATCCTGGGGGTTACCATTGACCAGAAACTGAACTGGACCAGCCACATAAACACTGTGGCTACCAAAGCAGGTCAGAGGCCAGGAATTCTGTGCCTAGTAACTCACCTCCTAACTCTCCAAAGCCTGTCCACCATCTACAAGGTACAAATCAAGAGTGTGATAGAATACTCCCCACTTGCCTGAATGAGTGCAGCTCCCACATTACTCAAGAAGTTTGACACCATCCAGGACAGCGCATCCCACTTGATTGGCACCCCATCCATAAACATTCACTCCCTCCACCAACAATGCACAGTAGCAGCAGTGTGTACCATCTACAAAATGCACTGCAGGAATTCACCGAGGCTCCTTCAACAGCACTTTCCAAACCCACCACCTGTACCATCGAGAAGGACAAGGGCAGCAGATAGCTGAGAACACCACCACCTGGAATTTCCCCTCCAATTCACTCACCATCCTGACTTGGAAGTATATCTCCGTTCCTGGCACTGGGTCAAAATCCTGGAACTCCCTCCCTAACAGCACTGTGGGTGTACCTACACTACATGGACTGCAGTGGTTCCAAAAGACAGCTCACCACCACCTTCTCAAGGGTAGCTAGGGATGGGCAATAAATGCTGGCCCAGCCAGCGACACTCACATCCCGTGAATGAATAAAAAATAAAAGAAAGTCCGGGTCGAGGCATGAACCTTGTTATTTCATCACTTTGCTAATGTCTGAGGCTGCCCCATGGGTGTCATCAGCCATGTCTTCTGTGGGCAGCCCTTGTTCCTGAGGAGCCAAACCTGCAGCCTCTCTGGACCTTGGAAGATGTCAGGGATCTGAGACCTGCTAAGGATGTAAGAGTCATGGACGATCCCTGGGAATCGTGCGTAGACCTGTAGGACCTGTAGGGTGAACATTCAGTGAGTAGAAGCCCTTGCGGTTGACATTGTTGACTGCTTGTTGCCATGGAGATCCAGGTGCCATGTGAGGGCTGTTGATGGCACTCTGCACCTGTGGAAACCTGGGATCTGTGCAATTCCCAGCGCTCTTGCTTCTTGGGTTTTCTGATCCCAGGCACAACAAACAAGTTCTGTGCCTTTGCAAATGTGTCATCCGTGACCTCCAGGATATACTTGTGGAGGCTTGCAAGATCCTGCACAGGTCACCTGTGGAACCCTGGAAGAAGCCACTGGCATGAAAACTTGAGCGTCATGGTCACTCCATGTCCCTGTGGCACCAGATCCTGCAGCAGGTGGCATATGTGACCAACCAGTTCCCTAGACATGTGCAGTCTTCAGCGACACTGGTTCTTAGTCACCTTGTAGGAATGACAGGCACTGTCTTTAGACTCTGAGTCTGGCAAAGTGTCTATGAGCGATGGCTCTCTGTGGATCTTCAGCTGCATGTGCAGTAGGCCCTGCCACCCCTTCATCTTGAGGGAGGTGCTCCTCCCTTTGCCGAGCCAGACATCTCTGCCGCTCTCTTCTTCTTATTCTCTGGTCTCTGTAAGCCCTGAGGCCTACCACTAAATCACCTGGCTCCATGATCCTGATGTTCTCCTCCTGCAGGATCAAAGAGAGAGACACGTGGGTTAGCATAGCTGTACTAAGAACCTCTCTTGGTTAAGTTTGAAAGCCCCTTCAATGCATGCTGGAGAGTACTTGGATGGCCAGTGTGTAGTGCACTCATTGGCTGTCAAAAACCCCACCCACCCCCACCCCCACCCCACTCCACTTGACTGTTTGATGGCAGCTTTGGCTATTGAACTGCATGCTGTGCTCTCAGCTCAGGCACAGGCATTCTCCTAACCCACACTGCAAGGCTGCACTGTTAGCTTTAACCATGGGGGATGATGATCCAAACCTTAATGAAGACATTGCAAAGGGCTGTGAACGCCTCCACCAGTGACTGTGCCATGGCCAGCTTTAGCAAGGAGATTCTAAAACTTGCCCAGTTGGCCAATTGCTCTGCTACCCACTAAAATGCATATTAACTTGCAGTCTGCATCCAAGAGGTGAAAAGTTCTGGAGAAGTTGGTGGCACATTCATGCTTTTGTATTGCTTGAGTGGACAGAAAAGCTTCAGAGGCCCAACCCCAAGCATGTCAATGGAGCTGCAGCTGAATGGTCTCGGCTGCATAAGAAAGCTCCCTTTTGACAAGCTTTTCCAAGCGTATGGCTGCTTCCCTCACCCCTGTTCTCTCCCCCCACACACCCTGGCATGTGCTTGACTATTCCCTTCTGTCTGTGCTGCCTTACCCCCACCCCCAGACTGACCTGCACTGGAATCTTTACCCCAGTACAGCACTGAAAGGCTGCCAGGAAAGAGCTTGCCCGTGCCCCTGCGAATGCACAGTGCCTCTTCCTTGATGTCCCACGGGTGATGCGCGGGAGTGCTGCACAGGTTTGTGTGCACTCACCTCTGAGTGGCCCTCGTGGTTCAGGTCGCCAGGTGTATATCATTTAAAAGCAGGTGTGAAACACGCCGTTCTGAACTCATGTTGATGTGGGTGGTAAATTTGCCTTGGGGGAATGATTCTGGTGAGCAGGGCTCATAATTAGATGCAATTAAAATGACGTTCTCCGCGTGCAGCGGTGGGAAATGCGGCCCACCATTGACAGGTGGAGCAGACAATCACAAACTGGTTTTCCGACAGCTTAAAACTGACTTTTGGCCTTCTTGCCATTTTGTTTCCCCCACCCCACCTGCCATGATGCCCATTGCCAACGGGGTCTGAAAATTCCAGCCTGAATTAAGTCTTGACAAATTATAGTGTTAGGTTAGTAATGCCTACTTTGTTTTTTTTTATATACGGTAAAGGTTGTTTTGTTTAAAAGTGTGAAATCTTGTAGTAGAATTTCTTTCAGTAAATCACTGGGTGTTTGAATTTCTCTTTTGACATTTACAGTCTCTACGGGGATTGTAAATGGTTGTGAAACGTGCTATATAAATGCAATCTTCTTTTAATTGCATCTCAACAGCAGTGAGTGCCTGCAACAGCCTCATTCTACTGTTTAGCCACCTTGTAGCTCATTTTTCTGTGGCATCTGAATAAATGGAGCCTTTTAAATTCAGTAAATAATTCATCCCTTCCAACACTCTAGTATTTCAGCACTGATCCCATATCATTATTTAATTTTACTCCAATCGCATCCCCCCCTCAGTTGGTTTCTCTCCTCAATGAGATTCATCTTCTTTTCTGTAAAATGGTACAGAGATGGTAGAGATCTGAATGTGGCTCCGTGATGGATTTTTCCCACCCCTATCACTACCCCACTGGTTACACTAGGGGCACAATACAAGTGATCTCTCTCAAGCTTTTCATCATCAGAGTCAATTCTTAGAATCTAATGTGCATCCATTTTACTGGTATTCTATTGCACAGTATATATAGTTGTTACCCAACAAATGTTAAAATTACTTAGCAGGTCTGACAGCATCTGTGGAGAGGGAAACAGTCAAGTCAAGTGATGTAAAGATGGAGGCGTCTCTATCCACCACCTGGCAATGTGCAGGAGAAAAAAACAAGAAAAATGTGTAGTTGTGTATGTAGTGTGTTTAATGTCGTATAACATCCTGAGTTACTTCTCATGGGCAATTATCAAATAAAATTGATGCCAAACCACAAAATGATATATTAGGAGAGATAACTAAAAGCTTATTTAAAGAGGTAAATTTTTAAGAGTGCCTTAAAGGCAGCGTAGCAGGGTCATTTGATGCCTCAGGAATGACACCTCATCCCTGCTATCCCAGGCCCAGGTAAGGGTCCCATGCTCAGGGTGACGAGTCATGGCCAACGGTGGAACCAGTGAATTTTCCATGGTGATGGCAGAAGTGCTGGTAGCTTGAGGGACAAGGGCTCCTCACAGGCAGAGAATCCTTCAGGAAGAGGACTTGTGTTTCCTTTAAGCACACATGAGGGTGGCAAAGGGAAACCACCTCGTTTATTCTGTACCCTGGTCATATTGCACATTGCTCATTGAATTTGAAAATGGGAGGTTTCTATGAGCAATTGAAGACTGCAATAAGGTGAGAAATGGGCAGAGGACCTGTCCTTATAGGCAGATCACTACTACTTAAAGGGGGAGAGAGAGATAGGGAGGATTAGGAAGAGAATTCCAGAGCTTAGGATCCAGGCAGTTCAAAGCACGGCTGGCAATGGTACAGTGATTAAAATTGGTGAGGAAGGAGGTCATGGTGGGATTTGAAAACAAGAAAGAGAGTTTTAAAATCAAGTCGTTGCTGAACTGGAAGCCAATGTAAGTCAGTGAGAACAGGCATGGTGGCTGAATGGGATTTGGTGCAAGTTAGGGTACGGGCAGCTGTGTTTGTGTTTCTTAGAATTTAGATTACAATCATGATGCTATCTCTATCTGACAGTTCAGATATCTTGTTCTAAGGTTATTTTCAAAATTATTTCCTTAAAACTACTACTTTTCATTTTTTAAAACATTTCTCCCTTCAATCCTGAAGGGTCTGCCCTGACTGTTCTCCAACCTAGCAGATTGTCCAAACCCTGCATCCTCCGATTAACAGAGTGCCAGATAAGATAAAGGGAGCAACAGCACAGCATTGATGAAGAGGTTCCAATACTTGATCTGATACTCGCAGCCATAAGCCCAGATACTGAAGCAGACATAACTTAGAGGCTAGTGTAGAATTGGCATCGAAATGTGCTGAGTCTCTAGGCATGGCTGGGCTGCAGTCAGGCCAGGCAGAAAGGATAGTTCGTGTGCAAGCTCACCCGAGGATAAATTTTGGTGCAAGAACTCGGATGAAGACTTCCATGGGGGTGGTATACAGAACAAATCTGATTAGGATGCATTTATTTTAATTTTCCATAATTCCCTGGATTCAGGGAAGGTGCCATTCCATTGGAAAATAGTTAATGTATCCTTTAGTCAAAAGGGGAGGTAGTCAGAAAGCAGAAACTACAGACCAGTTAGCTTAACATCTGTCATAGGGAAAATGTTGGAAGCTATGATTAAAGGTGTTATGACAGGGCACTTAAAAAAATTCAGGGTAATCAGGCAGAGTCAATGTGGTTTTTTGAAAGGGAAATCATGTTTAGCCAATTTATGGGAGTTCTTTGAAGAAGTCACTGTGCTGTCGATAAAGCGGAACCAGCGGATGTACTGTACTTGGATTTCCAGAAGGCATTTGATAACGTGCCACATTAAAGGTTATTGAAGAAAATAAAAGCTCGTGGTGTAGGGGGTAACATACTGACATGGATAGAAGATTGGCTAGCTTATAGGAAACAGATAGTAGCCATAAATGGGTCTTTTTCTGGCAAGAGACGAATCAGAGGTAGGTGGGGGGTTACAGTCAGATCAGTCATGATCTTATGGATTGGTGGAGCTGGCTTGAAGGGCTGACTGGTTTACTCCTGATCCTAATTCGTATGTTTGTATACTAGGTGCATAGTCTGTCAACAGCCTAGTGTCACCATCAGGGACTGTGGAGGAGTCCAGGTCCAACTTGGCAGAAGGCTTTGCATGGAACTTGTCCTCTCTGCAGCCCCTGCTCCATTTTCCAGACATGTTGCAGATCCAGAGGCATTTCAACTGCAACTCCCAGACATGTTTCAGCCTTTGTGTAGAGGAAGGTCACAAATCATCTACTCTCCCTGTGACGAGGCAGCAACACTCCCTGCCAAATCCATCAACTCACCACAGTAAAAGTTCTCCATAGTACTGCCAGATGCTTTGCAAGGATGTTAATTAGTCTAAATCCCCTTATTTGTAAGTTGATTGCCTGGCCCTTTAAATAACACTAATGTTAAGACCCTCTTGCTGCTGAATAAATGCTCTTTGGTGAGCAACAAGCAAAAACATTGTGCGAATCTGCATTATCTAAGTTTGTATATCAGGCATCAAATCAGCCAGTACAGCTGTCATGTCACAATCTGGCCATTTGGGAACCTCACGGTGCACGCACACCCTTCCTAGCAGGGGACGCCACTTGGGTCACACCAGGATTATTTATTCTTTCATGGGATGTGGGCGTCACTGGCTAGGCCAGCATTTATTGCCCATTCCTAACAGCTCTTGAAGCAGCAGGAGTGTCAGGTGCCCTACTCGCAAGGCCTCGAGCCTCAGCAGCACTGGCTTCTGCAGTGCTAGGGAGCTGAATTTCATGGCCAACCTTCTATAAATTTTGGGTAAATCAATTTATTTTAACTTCGACATTTTCCCATTAACCTTTTGTCTCACGTATGCCACCCACCCCTTCCTCTCGTCCCAGCACCAAAAAATAATGCTGCTTTGCTAGTTTTCTTAAGATTTCATTGGAGTGTTTGTTTATTAAATCCAATGGACAAGTCAACAAGATATAGCACATAACAAATTGAGCTTGCATGTAATGCACTTAAATAATTGACTGAGTGTCTGAACAAGCTACTAACTGCAGTATGCTGCACTTGACTCTGATCTGTTAGATGCTCCAATGATTGGATCTCATGTAGGGAATAGAAAGTTTTTCACTTGCTTCAGAGGGCCTCTTCATCCTTCCTGATAGCTGCCAGCATGCTTTGACATGTTGGGGAATGCCCTGGTGTCTTGCTTGTTCATATTTGTTTTAATGAGGCTCTCTCCTGGTAATAGACAGCACATCAGCCTCCTTGACTGCAACAAGCAGCTAAAATGATGGCCAATGGGATCCCACCATAATTGGGGTGCTAGGCAGAGTGCTTCATTTTAAAGGCCTCCCTTCCCTACTGCGATTGGGCAGGGTAAGGTAAATTCAAGCTCATGGCTAATTTTTATCTCGCCAATCAAGGTCTTTGCAAACTGTAGACTTGAAACTAATGGGGATGTGTATCATTATTCTCCAAATTTTCAAAATTAAGCTGTTGCTTGATATTTCTGTTGTGCAAGGTTCAGATTGACAGGGCCTAGGTCAGAACTGGTGCTACTATTCCACTTTAACTGAATTATTGCTCACTAAAATGACTATGTGCTGAGAAGTTTCTTTTAATAGTCGTTTGGTAGTACAGAACTTGAGTGTTGCTAAGAAAAGGCATTTTGTCGAAGATTTTAATCTTGACCTCATCAGGATAATTGCAAGAATACCAATGTCAGGGGAAGCAACAACTTAGACTGGATGAGAAGAGAGTGCTGATTGGTTGGCAAGTAGACTCTGATTGGTAGAGGCGTTGCCATGGAGAATGCACCAGTTAGTGGTTAGTGACAGTTAACTGCCAAGCATTGTTTGAAATTTAAACCAGGCAACTTGACTCTGATTGGTCAAGGCACTGCCCTGAGGAATGAACCAGCAAATGGCTATCACTTATTTTGTTTAGCTGAAACAGGCGCAATATGTGTACATGTTCTTTCTGTTTGCAAAGAACGGGGCCCTGTGTATTAATATACGTAGCTTCCAGTACACACTATGAGCCTAACTGACAATCTTAAATTGGCTGTCAGCATAATTTTTTGCATACTGAAGATTATTTAGCAAATATTATCCAATCATGGAATGACACCTAATGTTGGACACTTTGTTTTGAGTTTTGCAAGCGCGGGCTGATTGGGTACAGTCTGTACCTTGCCCATTGTGAACAACAGAAGGACATGCTGCTTGATACAATCCGTCCAGACAAAAAGCTTGACAAAACGTCTTTTTTCAGCAATACTCAAATGTCTTTTAATGGAAAATTCCTGAAACCAAGGATAATTTAAAATATGGGAAATCTTTTACCTCTCTAATGCATAATGCCTAAGTGGAGAGTGTATTACCACTGGGGCCTAAAGCAGGAACTTTATTTTAGCAGACAAGATGTCAGGTTTACTACAGATAATCACACAGAAAATCAAACATATCTGTTAAATGTCTGTTGTTCCTCTTTCACTTCCACCATTTTCCCCTTCTTTCAATTCCCTTTCCTCATGAAAGTCTGCACAAAACTCTACAGTATAAAAATAGATAGGAAGGAGAATTCCCCATCCCGGATTGGTGGAAATACTCTGAGGCAAGAAGCATATCGCTTCTTGTCATCACTTATAATTTCCAGGCAGGCTTTTGAAATAAAAGGCCTGTCTGCTTCTTAACCAGTTCCATTGGGATGAGCTTGTTTGTGAGACCATTAGTGTTTGGGGTGATTGAAATACATTAAATTGATAGCATGAGGAAAGACTACATGCACATTAGAAAGGATGCAAAACATATAGGCCCGAATTTTCACGTTGGCGTGTGAGGGTGGGCCCGGCACGCCATCACGTAAAATGACGCACGGTGACATTGGGCATGCGTCCCAACGTCACCAGGCGTCACTCAAATCTTTCGGAGTCATCTACGTGCCCACCAAATTGTCAAAGGCCTGTTAAGGCCATTAAAAACCCAATTAAAGTAATTATCAACACTGCCCGTCCAACCTCAAGGTTGGCGGGCAGGTGAAGAGCCCAAGCGGCCTTCACGTTTTTCAGGAAGCCTCATCTATGGGCAGGATGAGATTTCCTGAAGGTTTTAATTAAATAAATAAATAAGTAATTCACAATTCATAAACATGTCCCAGCTTATGTGACACTCACATGAGGGGACATGCCTAAATAATTTTAATCTTTTAAATTTTAATCTTTTAGCCTGACAGGTAGAAAATTCTGCCCATAAAGTCTGTATAGACCTTGTGTGAAAAATTGTGCTTCCCAAAAAAGAACAATTGGTAGCATTGTTTGGTTTGTTTGATCACTCCCAGACATCAACAAAGCTCTGTGCCTCTCAACACATTGTGTGCTCTCTTCTCCTGCAAGGAGAGAAAAGTGGAGAGGTGAAGGTGCTGATGATGGTTTTTGTAGAGAAGAAGAAGGGTGCCATTTGTGGTGGGTGACTGTAAGGCATGAGTGTGAGAGGGCAGTTAGGTGAGTGTGAATGTTGGCTGTTCAGTTGGGGATGTGAGGCGCCTGAAGAGAGAGGAATGAGTAGAGCTGCAAGCTATGTTGTCCTAAGGTCTGCTGTGCAGGAGAATGCTGGTCAAGTCAGAGTGTGAGAGCTGACACCTGAAAGTATTGTGCCACTCATGTGTCATCCCCCACTGAGGTTTTGGATCCTTTTGGTCCATAGTCTCCAGATTAACGCAGACACACTCCAACTTGCCACTTCCGTCCACACCTGCTTGATTGGAGAGGTTGTCCTCCTCCTCTCATCCTTGGAGCTGACCTCAAATCCTGCAGCAAAACCTTCAGCTGAGAGTGAAACACCCTGGGTGCAGCCTTCCCAGGTCTCCTCTCCATCCCTGCGGGTTCTGCAGTGTGAAAATCCAAGCCATGGTCGCTTTAAACAGAAATCTTTCCTCTGACAAAATGCCACGTCATCCAGCCCACCCTCACTAACTGGTCAGGGAGCCCAGATGCAGGCCCCTAATTGGTTTTATCTGGTAAAGAACAACCAGAAGGCCTGCTAATCAGGAGATCAGGCTTGTGACCCAAAAATGGCCTCATGTTGCACCAGAGACTAAGGTGATAAGATTCTTTAACTTTGTTACCCAAAAAGGGATGAGAAAGTGAAGCTCGCTACTACAGGGAGTGGTTGAAGCAAATAGTATAGCTGTATTTAAGGTGAAGTTGGACCAGCATATGAGGTAAAGGATATAGATGATTATGTTGATAGATTTGGATGAGGAAAACTGGAAGGAGGCTTGAGTGGAGCATAAAAACTGGCATGGACCAATTGGGCTGAATGGCTTGTTTCTGAATGATGACATCCATCTGTCTCAGGAGATAATGGACTCTGTCCTGGGTATATGTCACTCCTGGATTGAACATCATCTGTTGTGGCTATGGGGGCCCATTTGAGAGCAGCAATTCCTTCCGCAGCTGAATAGCATTGGTTTGAGGCTGACTGATGCTTTTCCTTTCTGGTGGGCTGTCATTTCCACCATCTGGCCATTTCTTTTGTCTTCTGCTTTTTCTGTCGTTCTTCCCAACTGCTTGTCTCCAAGCACTCCAGTCAGCAGTGAAGACTTGCCATGCATCAACTCCAATCCTGGTCAACTTGAGGTCTCTCTTACATAAATCATTGTAACGCAGATGTGGGCAACCTGTTGGTCTCACACTGATAGCAACCTCACCACAGAGCATGTCTTTGGCGGAGGTGACCATCATCCATTTAGCTCACATGACCTTGCCAATAGTCACCGCTGACTCAAAAGAACAAACGTGCTGGAGATCTCTGCACGCTGGTGTACTTCCATATTCAGAACTCTGTCTTGCCATGAAATGCCCAATATTTGTCTGAGGCAGTGGAGGTGGAAGCTGTTCAGCTGATATTCGTGGCTTGCGTAAGTCGGCTATGCTTCATACTGTAAAGGAGTTGAGGACACAAGCATGGTTAGTTTGCTATTGGTCCACACTTGACTTCTCAACTTTGACATGACAGCTGCAGCCTTGGCAATCCTGGGCGCTGATTTCAGCATCAAGGGATAGGTGCTGTTGTCAGACTTCACCTCGATGGCACATTTGTGTAATTAATAAAGTTTAAATTATCAATTATACTAAACATAGGTTTAGCGATGAAAAGCCTTAATTTGTATGTATTATTGGGATGTTGCTAAGAAGTCTTAAAGTGTTGGGATCTCTTTAAGTGCCAGGTGCTTTGATGTAGCTGTAATGGAAAAAAAAGTGAACTAAGGTTGTAGTTGGAACCATTTACAAATTTGTGCTCCAGTGAACCTAGCTTATCAGTAAACAGAAGCCAAAGCTACAACGCTGATTGGCCAGTTTTGACGACTCAATGTTCTGAGGACCTCTGCTTAGGAGATACAAGTTAAGGTTAGATTGTTATGGGAAAGCCAGAAACGCTCTTCCCCTTGGCCAAGAGTTGCAAATATTGGGTTAGGGAGTTGTTAGTTGTGTTGACACAGTTGCACATTGTTGGGCTAAACGTTGCAAGGCTACCTCCAAAGAGGGTAAAAAAATAGAGGTTCCTCACTAAGCACTTTGCACATGCCAAGGGATATCATTTGTCACAGGACACTTGCTGGGTGGGGGGATCAGTTGTCTGGAGAGAGTTAGGAGTGGGCGCATGCTAGAAAGTTAGCATTTGTGTAGGACATTGCCAGTTGATGAGTATTTGTCACATGTTGAAGGGTTGAAGTAAGAACCCAGTATTAGGTTTAGTGACTAAAGTAACTGTCCCAATAACCTAATATTAGAGATCAGTGGTTCAGTCAGTTAAAGTCTAGCTTGGGAGAATCAGTAGTACAGTATATTCTTAGTCATTTTGGGAAAGCAACAGTCTTTATTAGGAAGCTGTTTCATAGCCATATAGATCAATAGATAGATAGAACTCAGCAGCAGGCAGCTATGAAGTGTGCAGCTTCAGCATTTAAGGTGGAATGGAAGCTTCAGCAGTTAAGGCAGACCGGGAAGTTGTGGGTTGAAAAAGGATCCACTAGGGTTGAAGTCTTAAAGCTGCAAAGGGATTTGTATGTACGTTTGAGTCAAGTTAACTTAAGTGAGTCAAGGAGCCAAGAAGAGAAGATGCCAGAAGTCTCGGGATCCACAGGAAAGACAGACCGACACGTGTTGAACTTATGTACCATGTGATGCCTCGGCTAATGAAATGGTAGGTATCAATCTTTATTGTCCAATAAACTGCATTAGTTTGGATTCTAAATTAGTGAGTGTCCATTGTGCCAATAAGGTTATTCCCTGCCAAGATTCTTCTTACTCTGGTGTTTAGTATAGAGTCCAAACACCTATACTGTTAATTACTGATTCAAGGTATGTCAAGCTGCCAATAACATCCAGAGTGAGGTTGTCAACATTGATGGAAGGTGGAGTGTCCACATCCTGGCCCATAACTTTGGTCTTCCTGTCACTGGTTGTCAGCCCAAATGCCTTGCAGACTCAGGAGAACTGATCTACAAGCTATTTCAAGTGAACTCCAGTATGGGATGCCATCAACAGCGACTCACGGACTAGGACATTGCACACTTTGGTCCTGGTGCATTTCAGTCTTGCCAGGTTGAACAGCTTGCTGTTGGCTCTGGCATGCAGGTAGACACCTTCATTTGAGTCGCTGAAAGCATACAATAGCTGTATGGATTAAAGTATGCCAAAGAGAGTTGGCACCAGGATCCATTCCTTCTTTAGCCCACTGCTGATCTTGAAAGACTCCAATGATGCTCCATTGCAACTGCCAGAAATGTGCATCTTCTCGTAGAAAGGGAATAAGAGATCAGGTGGGCTGCATATTTTCTGCAGCAGATGAAGGAGTCTGTCTCTACCGATGAAATTGAAGGCCTTGGTGAGGCCTATGAAGGCAATGTAGAGTAGTCTGCGCTGTTCGCAGTACTTATCCTGTAACTGCTGAAGTGAGAAAATCATGTCAACTGTTAATCTGCCAGCTCTGAAGCCGCACTGAGACTCAGGGTAGGTGCGTAATGCCAGCATGTGCAATCTGGTCAGAGCAACGTGAGCAAACACCTTCCCATGATACTTAACAAGGAAATGCCTGTGATCCCTGCCAATAGCATCCAGAGTGATGTTTTCATATAAGGTGACTATTTTTGCATCATGCATGTCTTGAGGCACAAATCTTTCCTTCCAGCAGAGACACTAAAGTTCATGGAGATGCTGCAGCAGTGCTGATTTTCCATTTTTGATGATTTCAGATGGAATGCCATAATTTCCTTGGGTTTTACCCCTGAGAAGGCAGTCAATGTCCTTGTTGAGCTCTACTATGGTGGGCTCGCTGTCCAGCTCCTCCATGACAGGAATGTCTGGAATGGCGCCAAGAGCTTCTTCAGTGATGACATTCTCCATCGCATAACGTTTAAGGTAATGCTCCAGCCACTGTTCCATCTGCTTTCTAGGTTCAGTGACGATCATCCCTGTCTTTGTCTTCAGGGGGGCTGATTTGGTTGCTGTTGGGACTGTTGCTTTCTTGATTCTTTCATACATCCTTTTAGCATCTCTAGATTCAGCAGCAGATTGTATATGGTTGCAGAGCTCAACCAGTATTGATTGGCACAGTGCCAAGTAGTCTGCTGACACTTGATTCTGGCAGCTCTGAGAGAATCTAGATTTGTTTGTTGGGGACTTAATTGTAGCTCATGAGAGATCTCCTCTTGATTGCTGTAACTAGTTCTGTTTCAGTCCAATAAGCCTCAAACTAGACAACATTCTCTTTTCCCATAACCAGTGAGTGCAGAGTTATAGTTCGTTACTTGATCATGGGATGTGAGCTTCGCTGGACAGGTCAGCATTTGTTGCTCATCCCTAATTGCCCGTGAGAAGGCGGTGGTGAGCTGCTTCTTGAACTGCTGCAGTCCATGTTGTGTAGGTACACTCACAGTGCTGTTAGGGAGAGAGTTCCAGGATTTTGACCCAGCGACAGTGAAGGAACAGCGCCATATTTCCAAGTCAGGATGGTGTGTGACTTGGAGGGTAAATTCCAAGTTATGGTGTTCCCATATATCTGCTGCCCTTGTCCTTCTAGATGGTATGGTCATGGAAGGTGCTGTCAAAGTAGCCTTGGTGAGTTCCTGAAGTGCATCTTGTAGATGATACACACTGCTGCTACTGTGCATCAGTGATGGAGGGAGTGAATGTTTGTGGATGTGGTGCCAATCAGGCAGGCTGCTATGTCCTGGAAGGTGTGAAGCTTCTTGAGTGTTGTGGGAGCTGTACTCAACCAGGCAAATGGAGAGTATTCCACCACACTCCTGACTTGTGCCTTGAAGATGGTGAACAGACTTTGCGGAGTTGGGAGATGAGTTACTTGCCACAGATTCCTTAGCCCCTCATCTGCTCTTGTAGTCACAGTATTTATATGGCTGCTCCCTTTTAGTTTCTGGTCAATGGTAACCACCAGGATGTTGATAGTGGTGGATTCAGTGATGGTAGTATCAGGGAGCAATGGTTAGATTCTCTCTTGTTGGAGATGATCATTGCCTGACACTTTTGTGGCACAAATGTTACTTGCCACTTGCCAGCCCAAGCCTGGATATTGTCCAGGTCTTGCTGCATTTGACATGGACTGCTTTAGTATTTGAGGAGTTACGAATGGTGCTGAACATTGTGCAATGATCAGCAAACATTCCCATTTCTGACCTTATGATAGAAGGAAGGTCATTGATGAAGCAGCTGAAGATGGTTGGGCCTAGGACACTACCCTAAGGATCTCCTGCAGTCATGTCCTGAGACTGAGATGATTGACCTTCAACAACAATGACCATCTTCCTTTGTGCTTGGTATGACTCCAACCAGTAGAGAGTTTACCCCGATTCCCTTTGACCCCAGTTTTGCTAGAGGCCCTTGATGCCACACTTGGTCAAATGCTGCCTTGAAGTCAAGGGCAGTCACTCTCACCTCACCTCTGGAGTTCAGCTCTTTTGTCCATATTTGAACCAAGGCTGTAATGAGATCTGTATAGATGGTGTTGTGCAGATTAACCCAGTTTGAAGCTGCACTCTGGCCTTGAGCTTGTTCTCCAAAAGAGCCTGATAGAGGATGTGGAGGAACTCCTAAGTCCTTTCAGGGTCACTGCTATGGCAAGTGTTGATCCAAGGATGACCTTTCTTGTTGGAGTGGCATAGTTTTCTTCTCTGAAGCCTGACCTGGCTACACATCAGGGAATGGTCAGTGTCACAGTCAGCACTGTGACAGTTACAAATGATGAGGACACTGTGAAGGGTGGTGTGTCTGGTGATGATGAGATCTAGTGGTGCCTGTGGCATAATATCAGACATCTCCAGGATACCTTGTGGCATGGCTTGGTTTGGACATGGCTGTTTATCACACAGTGTCCATGGTAACAGCATAGCTCCAGCAACCCCTGTCCACTTTCATTATACTTGCCAATTCCATGGAGCCCTATGTATGTTAGCCAAGCTGTGTAGTCGGTACTCAAACTTATGTTGTTGTCCCCTAAAAACTACAGCCTCTGGGAATTCTGCTGATGGCAGCATCAAGTGCCTCATAGAATTGATCCTTGACATCTGTGGTGGAGTTGGGTATTGAGGCATAGATCCACATGGTGTTAACTGGGCCTGCACTTGTTGACAAGCGGAGAGTAAGAAGTCTTTCTGAGCATTCTCTGGCGGCTTCAATCATTGTGAGTAGAATATTTTTTGCTACAGAACCACTCCATGCTCATGCCTCTTGGTTTTCCCCTTCCAGAGGAATGTGTAGTGTTTCTCTTTCAGGGATCCACTTTGAGCCTAGCTTCTTGCAGCGCAGCAATGTCCACATTGAACCTTAAGCTCTTTGTCGATCAAAACTGTCTTGCATGCATCATCAACATGCAGAAGGTCATTGGATGCATGGTCCTTACATTCCAGCTTGCAATTCAAAAGTGTCTTCTTTGTTCAGATCGTCTTGCCTGGTGCATAGATTAAGGACCCACCTGTCGGGATGACTCTCTAAACCCCAAGCACCCGTGGAAGTAAGCAGTTCATGTCAGGACAGCATCTAACAGACTAGAGGCTGCTCAGCTTGAAGCAGGTGGTAGCTATCCAATGAGATGCAATGATCTCTCCCACCACTGGAGGTGACCTCTGGCACTCATGCTCTATGCCAATTGAGCGAGAGCTTATAACCGATAACTGTTTTTTCCAGTGTTGTGCTAACGTAAACCATGAAGCTGGAGTGTCCTTTCTGGAGCACAGGCCTATGTAAATAAGATGGAGACCCTATGTTGCCCCAGCAACAGGCCCCCCCATCTCAGCATTGCTAGCTTTGTCCGAAGGAAAGGATGAAACCAGTAATGTTTGGAACTGGCTCTGCTGCGGGAGTTGCTGGAAAGCTGCCTGATAGATGACAGATTACTGCCTACGGGACCCCAGCTCAGATTTTCTGTCAGGGTTTACTCCCTTAACATCTCTCCCCAGACACCCACAAGTTAGTAGGGCTATCTATCTATAGCTGGGGTTCTGATTCATAGGCACCAGAGCATACCCATACACCCTTGGGCCTTTTTGCCACATATCTGGGCAACAGGCCTCCTCTGAGTTCCCTGGATCTGTGAGTTACCCAGTTTATGCATTTCATCATGTGGAGGCACCAAATAGGGCTTGCTGATGAAGAGGCTTTTTACTGGTGGGAGATGCTTTCACCCTTGGCTCTCTTCTGTCATCACTAGCCAGCGAGGAGAGGTAAAAGCAAGAGGTGACAAGCAGTTAACCACTACACACCACCCATTACGCTAACACATCTGTCACGTCACAATAACCGGAAACTGTGCTGTACATCCTTTGTAATCCTATATAAATCGACCTGTTAACTTAATTCCTGTCTCCAAAGATGCAGCCAGACCAGTTGAGTATTTCCAGCATTTTATTATCATCAAAGCTCTGTTGTGTGAAGATATCAATGTAAACCATTCACTTCCAGTGTAGAAACCAATAATGAGAGCAATAATAAATGTACATTGTCATCCAATAGTTAATTATTTGGCATTTAAGTTTTGTTGCTAATGAGATCCCTTCCTTGATGATTAGCAGTAGTGTTTTTCATCCAACATCCTGATCAGACTTTTCCTCCGGTTATAACCAGTCCAGGTGAGAGTTTAGGCACCACTCAAGACTCCTGACCTCCTTCCTTATCTAAATCTGCCATCTATTTCCTTCCCTCTCAAACGTTGTCTAGCTTCCTCTTAAATCCAGTTACAATATTTGCTTCAAGCACTCACTGTGGTCGTGATTTCCACATTCTTTGCTGCATTTTCACACTGGCTTTCCTTGTTTTCCTTTGTAAATAGAGGACGACAGGAGTGCTTTAATTGCTGTGGATCCAATGTATTTTGCCTGCTTTCACATGTTCAGTGCTATATAGCAGCACAGACATGACAGCCAATGGGCAGCTCCTTTGCTTTTGTATGCATGGTGCATCTCAGGGAGATGTTTTGCTCTCATGGTAAAGCAATAAATAGTTATGAGTACTCTTCACCCTTCCCTCATGATTGCCTCTTCATGTTCGATTTATTCTTTAAGTGAGACTTTGCTGGATATGAGTGTTTGGGGACAACATATCCATCTCCATCTTCTACTTCTGCGAATGTTGATTATATGGAAGTGACTTTTCAACACTGCTTGTGTTTCACTATTATTCCTGTGAAAGCAGACAGTACAAAGTCCTAAACATCAGACAATGGAAGGAAGCCAAGCAGCCCAATAGACTTCCACCCTGCACTTGAGCTCCCTCATCTTTTTGCTTCTTATTCACTAACTTCATATAGTAAATGCATGGAAACATAGAGACTTTGGAAACAGGAGAAGGAGGAGGCCATTCAACCCCTCAAGCACATTCTGCCAATCATCTACATTATGGCTAATCTTCTACCTCAACACCATTTTCTCACACTATCCCCACATCCCTTGAAATCTTTAATAACTAGGAATCTATTGATCAATGTCTTAAATATACAAAATGACCGCAATTTTCAGGCCCCATTGGCGTCGGGCATCATGGCAGGTGGGGTGGTTGGGGGGGGGAGGGGGGAACAACATGGCAAGAAGACCAAAAATCGATTTTACGCCATTGTGAAACCAGTTTGCGATCGTCCTCTCCACCCATCAATGGCGGGCGTTTCCCACCGCCACACGTCCGGAATGTCATTTTAATACATTTGCATCTAATTATAAGCCCTGCTTTTAAAAGGTGTGCACCTGGTGACCTGAACTTTGAGGGGAGCTTGGAGGTGAATGCACACAACCTTGCGCAGCACTCGCGAACATCGCACTTAGGATATCAAGGGATGAGGCAAACAAGTTGCTTTTTCCTGGCTGCCTTTCAGTGTGGTGCCAGGGTAGGGGCTCCAGTGTGGGACAGAATGGTGTGGGGGGATGGTGGGCTGCGGGTGGTGGCACAAGGCAGCACAGACGGATTTAAGGAAATACTTAAGCACATTTTCGGGGTGGGTGGGGAGTGGTGAGGGAAGCGGCCATACACTTGGAAAAGCTTGTCAAAAGTGAGCGTTCTTCCACAGCTGAGACTGTTCGGCTGCAGCTCCATTGACATGCTTAGAGTCGGGCCTCTGAAGATTTTCTGCCCACTCAAGCAATGCAAAAGCATGAAAATGCCACCAAATGCTCCAGAACTTCACATCCCTTGGGTGCAGGCTGCAAATTAATGTACATTTTTGAGGAAAGCAGAGAAATTGTCCGACAGTGAAAACTGTAGAATCCCCTTGTGAAGGGGGCCATGGGACAGTAACTGGTGGAGGTGCTCACAGCCCCTTGCAATGTCCTTATAAAGGTTTGGACCAATATCCATTATGGTTCAAGCTAACAGTGCAGCCTTGCGGTGTGGGTTAAGAGAATGCCTGCGCCTGAGCTGAGAGCATAGCATGCAGTCCAGTGGGCAAAGCTGCCACCAATCGGTCACGTGGAATGGGGCGAATGTGGATGGGGTTTTGGACAGTCAATAAGTGCACAACCCACTGGCCATCCAAGTGATGGCCAGCACTTTCGTACATGCATGAAGAAGCCGATTTCAAGCTTAACCAAGAGAGGTTCTTAGGACACCTATACTAACCCATGCATCTCTCTCTTTAATCCTGCAGAAGGAGGACATCAGGATCATGGAGCCAGGTGATTTAGTGGTGTACCTCATGACTTACAGAGACCAGAGAATAAGAAGAAGAGAGCGGCAGAGATGTCTGGCTCGGCAAAGGGAGGAGCACCTCCCTCAAGAAGAAGGGGCGGCAGGGCCTGCTGCACATGCAGCTGAAGATCCACAGAGAGCCATCACTCGTAGACACCTTGCCAGATCCAGAGTCTAAAGACAGTGCCTGTCATTCCTACAGGTGACTGAGAACCAGTGTTGCTGAAGACTGCACATGTCTAGGGAACTGGTCAGTCACATATGCCACCTGCTGCAGGATCTGGTGCCACAGGGACATGGACTGACCGCGACGTTCAATTTTTCATGCCGTGGCTTCTTCCAGGGCTCCACAAGTGACCTGTGCAGGATCTTGCAAGCCTCCACAAGTATACCCTGGAGGTCACAGACACCATATTTGCAAAGGCACAGAAGTTGGTGTATTGCGCCTGGGATCAGAAAACCCAAGGAGCAAGAGCGCTGGGATTTGCACAGATCTCAGGTTTTCCACAGGTGCCGGGGACAATGGACTGCACTCATGTAGCGCTTGGATCTCCATGGCAACAAGCGGTCGACTATGTCGACTAAAAGGGCTTCCATTCACTGAATGTTCAGCCGGTGTGCATGCTACGGGTTTGCGCACAATTCCCAGGGAGTGTACGTGACTCCTACATCCTTAGCAGATCTCAGATCCCTGACATCTTCCAGGGTCTAGAGGGGCTGCAGGGTTGGCTCCTCAAGGATGAGGGCTACCACAAAGGATGTGGCTGATGATGCCTGTGTGGTGGCCTCAGACTGCAGCAGAGCGATGGTACAATCCGGCTTATGACATGACCCTAACTTTGGTGGAGCAAACTGTAGGCATTTTGAAAATGAGGCTTCAGTGCCTCAACAGGGCTGGTGGAGCACTGTAACACAGTCCACAGAGGGTGCCACACAACATCATTGCTTGCTGTGCACTCCACAGCCTGGCACTGCTAAGAGGGGAGGACCTGGCTGAGGAGGAGATGGAGGAACCGCATGCATCCTCCGTTGAGGAGAATGTCAAAGGGGATGACAGTGATGAGGCCATCTGTTATGTCACAGCAGATGGTAAATGCTGAGCTGCTCAAATCCCAGAGAGAAATTTGAAACAGCTGCAAAAATGATTTTTACAATTTGCATAGTATGAGGAGCAGTTTTGAAATCAGGAAGTGATGTCCTTGATTACTTGTGAAGATCTTATAGTAAAGTAAACATTTATTAAAAGAATAAAAGAAAAAAAACACATTTACACTTAAACACACAAATGGCTTCACACGATAAACAGTACTTTAAAACAAAAACAAAAACAAAAATACCTGGAAAAACTCAGCAGGTCTGACAGCATCTGCGGAGAGGGATACAGTTGACGTTTCAAGTCCATATGACCCTTCGTCAGAGCTAAGACATATAGAAATGAGATGAAATATAAGCTGGTAGAAGGGGGTGGGTGGGACAAGTGGAGCTCGATAGGGGGCCAGTGATAGGTGGAGGCCAAGAAGAGACTGCCAAAGATGTCATAGACAAAAGGACAAAAGGGTGTTGATGGTGGTGATATTATCTAAAGGATGTGCTAATGGGAACATTAAGGGAAGCAAGCTAGTGGCAAATGGCCCTAGTGTGGTTGGTCTGTCCGCAAGCATGACCCAGACCTCCCTGTCACCTGCCATTTCAATACACCACCCTGCTCTCATGCGCACATGTCCGTCCTTGGCCTGCTAAAATGTTCCAGTGAAGCTCAACGCAAACTGGAGGAACAGCACTTCATCTTCTGACTAGGCACTTTACAGCCTTCCAGACTTAATATTGAGTTCAACAACTTCAGATCATGAACTCACTCCTCCATCCCCACCCCCTTTCCGATCTCCCTTTTTCCAATAATTTATAATTTTTAAAACATATATTTTTCTTTTCCCACCTATTTTGAAATTTATTTCGATCTATTGTTTTATCTCCACCTTTTAGCCCATTTCAATCCCTTCCCCCCACCCCACCCCCTCTAGGGCCATCTGCCACTTGCTTGTCCTGCTTGCTACCCTTAATGTCCCTATTAGCACATTCCTTAGATAATATCACCACCGTCAACACCCCTTTGTCCTTTTGTCTATGACATCTTTGGCAATCTCTTCTTTGCCTCCACCTATCACTGGCCCTCTATCCAGCTCCACCTGTCCCACCCCCTCTACCAGCTTATATTTCACCTCATTTCTCTATTTCCTTAGTTCTAATGAAGAGTCATATGGACTCAAAACGTCAACTGTGTTCCTCTCCACAGATGCTCTTAGACCTGCTGAGTTTTTCCAGCTATTTTTGTTTTAATTCAATTCTAATGTCTAATATCAGAAACATTTGCAAAGTCTCCATGTGGTGTGAATAATCAGGAGATGGGGCCTGTCACAGTCCCCAGGGGGTTAATTGTCTGTCTTCATTTCAACTTTGTGGAAAGCAAAACTATGTTTTGTAGCAGCTGAGCCTGCCTGGGCTGTTTCTTTATCCCCAAAACACAATTGTCTGCATAGGATCCCAGTTTAAAATCCAGCCAATGATAAACATCAGAACTCTTCAAAAAGCACATCGTGATACCTCGGCACCATGCAGAATTAAATGAGATTCTCTCTCATTCCATGACATGACTGGGAAAGAATACAATTTAAAAAAACCTTACATACACTTTCATTTACAACACCAATGTCTTCTCCTTTACTCCGTTTGTTGTGCTCTGTTTAGGCTCTGGTTCTGTTGCTCTGACGTGGGTTCTAAACTCTGTAGGATCCACATGTTTTTGACAATCCGAGTTGATCAAAAACCACACAGATCTTACTGATGCATAGCTATGTGGTTAAAAGTTAAGCAGCAAAGCATGATGCTCAAAGATAAAAGAAAACTTCAGATGCTGGAAATCCAAAACAAAAACAGAAACAGAAATACCTGGAAAAACTCAGCAGGTCTGGCAGCATCTTTTAAGCATTTGATGTATTCACGGTAACAAGGTGAGGTGCAGCCTCGGAGCTATTTTACCCTTATTGCCAAATGTAATGGCTCAACTGACCGGATAGGTTTCAGCATCATGATGCTTAAAATTGTTTGCAAAATGCTAAGCTTACAACATTACTCAAGCTCACTGAGCTCAGCAGTTGTAGAACAGGAAGTGAGATGAAACAGATGAGCTAGGCCTTCCTAATCCTAGATTCTATATGAGACAAAGGTCAAGTGTTATCTTTTTTATTATTTGATTTTCTGTACTAATAAAAATCTTGGTGTAACTCCTATGCAGATTGTAGAAGCTTAGCTAAGTGTTAGAATATACAAACATTAACTTTAAAATTATGGGTCAACTGAAGCAGAATACTGTTGCCTCAACTGTAACTGTGTGGGGGACAGACCTGGTGCAGTACAATTAGGATGATAATAATGAGCTGCTGAATTGATGGTTGGCAAGAGAAAAATGAAAAGAAGTGTAGTAACTGAGAATATAAGCTCTCCTGCTGTCTATCAGTGGTCATGTGATGTTCTGGGAGGCTCTGACCAATAAGCCTTAAGCATGGGCAATCCAGGGGGTGGGGCTTCCTGATGAGAGTCCTGATCGAGCAGGTAGCTCCTGAAAAGCTCTCTGTAATAAAGTTTTAACTGTTTCTTGTTGAAACCTATCCGGTCAGTTGAGTCATTACATTTGGCAATAAGGGTAAAATAGCTCCGATGATGCACCTCACCTTGTTACCATGGATACATCAAAGCTTAAGAAAAAGAAAAGACTACTCACCAGTCCTGCCACTCTTTGGCAGAATCGATATTTACGATGTGACCATGGAAGACTGCAGCCAGTTTACAGAGCGTCTCGGATGTTATTTCATAGTGAATTAAATTACTGGGGAGGAAAAGCAGAAAACCATCCTTTTGACTATATGTAAGACATACAATCTCATTTGTAACCTGAAAGCCCTGAGCATGTCCAATTCTAAGTGCACATTTCAATTGCCAGAAGCTACTTATCTGGGTCACAGGGTGGACGCCTTGGGTTTGCATCCCATAGAAGAGAAAGTTTGGGCAATAAAAGATGCACCCTCAACATCCAATGTAACTGAAGTCAAGTCCTTCCTGGGTATAATCAACTACTATAGCCACTTTTTGCCTATCTTATGAACTGTTTTGGCACCATTAAATTTGTTGTTAAAAAAAGAATCATCATGGAATTCACAACAGGAAGAAGCCTTGGTGAAAGTAAAGAAACTGTTACATTTGTCATGTTTATTGGTACACTACGACCCATGGAAAGAATTGGTATTAACATGTGATGCCTCTCCTTATGGTGTAGGAGCCGTGTTATCACCTAGAATGGAAAATGAATCAGAAAGGCCCATTGGCAATCTTTCAAAAATGCTCTCCACAGCCTAGAAGTGTTATTCCCAGCTAGAAAAAGAAGGTTTATCAGTGGTATTCGGAGTGATGAAATTCCATCCATATCTGCCTGGATGACATTTCACCATTGTGTCGGACCATAAACCATTAATGGTTTTATTCAGTGAGGATAAGGCCATTCCGCCAATAGCATCAGCAAGAGTTCAATGTTGGGCTCTGATATTATCTGTGTATGAGTATGCTTTTTGTACCATCTTGGCTTACACATTGCAAATGCAAAGGCTCTCAGTCATCTCCCATTGCCAGATAGCATTGTACATGCTCCAGTGCCACAAGCAATTGTGCTATTATTGAATTTCCTGGAGTCTTCACCTGTGTATGCAAAGCAAATTAGAAATTGGACAAACAGAGATCCAATCTTGTTGAAAGTCAGAGACTTTGTTTTGAAGCACAGAGTTAAGCTGTCAAGATGGAATCTTGTCGTAGAGATCAAGACTTATCGTTCCATCACAAGGTCGAGAACCACTCTTGACAGAGCTCCACAGTGCGCATCCAGTCTTACTGAAGATGAAAATGCTTGCGTGAAGCTATGTCTGGTGGCCAGGTATTGGCAGTGACACTGAAAGCATGGTCATGCACTGTCTCCATTGTCAGCAACAAAGAAATTGCCTGCTTCAGCTCCCCTGTATCCGTGGGAGTGGCCTGATCGACCCTGGGTTAGGCTGCATATTGATTATGTAAAACCATTCTTAGGTACCATATTTTTCTTGATTGTAAATGTACATTCTAAATGGATTGATGTATACAAAGTCAAATTACCAACATCAAGCGCACCTATCGAGAAGCTGCATCACTGCTTTAGCATATATGGCCTACCTGAAATCGATGTTTCTGATAACGGTACATCCTTTATCAGAACAGAGTTTCAGAAATTCCTGAAACTGAATAAAATCTGACATATTAAAACAGCCCCTTACCCTCAGAAAATGGTTTAGCCAAGAAAGCTGTACAAACTTTCAAGTCCGGTATGAAAATTTTATCAAGAGGTACTCGAGAATCCCAGCTTAACACCATCAGGATTATTGATGAAACACACTACATACACTGTTAAACTTGGTGTTTCCAAATTTAGAGGGGAAAGTAGAGCGGAATCAGAGTAATCAAAAATTGAACCAGGATATACACAGAAAAGCTCGTACATTCAGTGTAGGTGACACGGTATTTGTACGAAATTTTGGAAGTGGACCTTGTTGGGTTTCTGGAACCATTGTCTTAGAGGCTGGTCCATTACCTTTCCAAGTACAAGTGGAAGTTAAAATCATTTGTATGCATGTAGATCATATTCGTGCTAGAGAGATATTCCAACAACCAACTATTCACCCTGTAATTAACATCAAACTGTCAATTCCTGAGATAACAGATCAACCTAGAATAGACATGCCTGATGTCTCTGTAGAATTGCCAAACCCAGAGCTGCCACTTTCTAATGATGTGTCTCATGCTACAGTTCCAGATCCTGTCAATCCTGTTGAGGAACCTCAAGTGATAGAGCTACACCACTCTAGCCCTATAAGGACAGCACCTCAGAGACTTGATCTTTAATCACCCGAAGTTGTATATATGTATAAGTTGTTGAATATTCAAATGTTTCCCTGTAAATAGAAATTGTAAAAAACTAAAGGGGGAGAGAATGTAGTAATTGAAAATATAGCCTCTCCTGCTGTTTATCAGGGATCAAGCGACATACCGACCAATGATCCCTAAGCGCAGACAATCCAAGGCGTGGGGCTTCCTGACAAGAGTCCTGATCGAGCATGTAGCACCTGAAAAGCTCTCTGTTAGGAAGTTTGTCTGTTTCTTATTGAAACCTGTCTGCTCCATCGAGTCATTACAAGACATTTGTCATTGAAACCGTCACTGAAGCTAATATTCAGCTTCTGTGTCAAGAAGATCTAAGCATGAAAATTCTAGTGAAATTGAAAATAAAGTGAGTGAAAGTAAGTTAAGATTATACACCCAGAATTGAGAAAAAAACACCAAATTATACCATAAGTTTAAGAAGCTTGCAAAAGTTTTGGAGTTGAAACACAAACTGTACCTCTTTAATGTTAGAATCTTGAAGGTTTCCTTTTTGGTTGGTTGTCGAATTAACTATTTCCTTTGCTTCAATTACAGGCATCTTTGAAGGAAGAAGATAAGAGATGTAACTTATTTTTTTTCACCACCTTCCCCCTGCCCCATGCACCCACACCCTTTAAAAGGAACTAAGTTATTAAGATCAAAAAGAGCCACAGTAAAAATTGAAGAGCTGTGAGAAAGGAGAAGGCACCTAAACTATATGTGTGTAGATCTGTGTGGAAGCTTCCTGTTGGTGAATAAAAAAGGCTGTGTGTATGTTCTGGAGAACTATTTGTTTAGACTGACTCGAATTCTGATTTGTTTGCCTGAAAATCATAAGAATGGTCTAAAAGGGGATACAGTTTAACAGTTTTGAAATTTTGAAACTGGAATCCACAATGAAAGCCTGCTAATACTGCTGAAATATGTGCGGGTTCTAATCCACATGCAAGTTCACACACATGAGAGTGGGATGGTTTTTAAAGTAGTGTAAATTGGAATTTGGGAACTCAGTTTACGATGATTGTTCATGGATTATTCTTGGGCTAAAAACTCAGTACAAAAGCTGATAAGTTTGGGGAACAACTGGGAGTTTAAGTTCAAATCAATTTTACTCTAGGGCTTTTATTCAGAAGTAAGCAGTGTGAATTGGTAAGTGCACAACTTCACCAGGGGACAGGCTTGCACCAACCTTTCCTCTAAACTGTGCACGTAGAAAGGACAAGTGGCCCTTCCAGTCACAGCCCACCTGAGTTATGCGTTGCCTTTAAGATGCTCAGCAAGTGTCCGGAGAGAAAAATCTATTTAATTCTAAAGTTATTAAGATTAACTTTAATGCATCAATTTCAGATTAATTCTTAATTACCTTCACCAACAGCAGGCCAAGCATGGCCCTACAAGGAAGTATGAACTAGGTGTGGTTATAATTAAAGATTTACTGTCCCCTACTTAGCATGAGGTTAGATAATAGTTGCTACCAATGCTCTCTTTCCCTTACTAATACATTCAAAATCAATTCCTTCTGCCAACTTAACTCCCACTGCAATGGCTATCTTCCAATTGCTGTTGAGTCTTTTCTTACCAATTGCATTACTCCTTGTCCTGCCAATTAAATTCAGCATAATGAAATGTTCAATGCATTCTTCACTCTTTTGTTTATCAGCTATTTACAGCCATGCATCTATAATTTCAACAACATCATCTTAACTTTATTATGGTTCGAACAAGAAAGTTACATGAAATAAGGAGAAAATGCTCAGCTCAAATTAAACATTAACATCTTGGTGAGGTTTGGTAGGAGCACCAATTAACAATACAATACAGCTGTTAGCAATACGATACACCCGATAGTAATATGCTGCACTCAATAGCAATACGATACCAGCTTGCATGAAACCAGTTTGCGATCGTCCTCTCAGCCCGTCAACGGCAGGCCGCATTTCCTGCCGTCAGACATCGAGAACCTCATTGTAATACATCTGCATATCATTATAAAGCCAGCCCATCGGAATCGTCTCCCACTGCTGGATCATCCGCCCACGTTGGCGGGAGAGCACACCAACATGTTTCACAACAACATATAAAAGACGTGGATTTGGCGGGCTGCACTTTGAGGGAAACTCGGAGGTGAGTGCACAATACACAGTAACGTTGTGCAGCGCTCACCAGGGACACCTGCTGGACTTGGTGTGTTGGGGGGAGGGCGGTGGGGGGGGCAAGGGCAGCCAGCGGTTGAATGTAGCGCATAAGCATTGGTGGGGTAGGGTGGCGAGGAAAGCGTCCACACATTAGGGACACCTTGTATACGACTTTGGAGTTTTTGTTTGCTCACCTTCTGCTGGAAGAAGAAGACTACTGCGCATACGAAGGAAAAATGGAATTCAGGGAGTTGGACTTTTCCTTTCTGGGGACCCCTACAACCTGCTGCTGCTGCGGAGTGGGGCCTTGCAAGGCCTGAAGAGCCTGGGAGTGGGAATCTGGAGAGAGCCGGAGGGGGAGAGGACACAACTCCAGCTGGAGGGGGAGGACTTTTTCATGCCAGAGGTGGGTGCCTGGGGGCGAAAAAAGAACTGCAACTGATTAATTTCCTGCAGGGGGAGGGAGGGAAGACCTGCTTTCTTCAGAAGGGAGGGCAGTGACTGAGTCTTAAAAGGGGAAAAGAAAACCTACTCCCCACTCTGCCCTCCCTTGCCTCACCTCAGCTAGCTAGCGCTGCCCAGGACATCTACCATCGTTCCTGAGCTGTGCCTGGGCTGTGCTGGTTGCCCGGAGAAGACTCCTCCCCCCGCAGCAGAACATTGGATCCCCCACCCTTGCCAATGGGGCACCTGTCTGCCTTTGCCCCCTCTGTCTCCCCCTCCTCTTCTCCCTCTCACTCCCCCTGCCCCCACTCCCCATTCGCTCTGTTTGTTCTGTGTATTTTGCCTGTATCAGGGTGGGTGCAGCACTCCCCGAAGGCAGCACCATCTTTGCCAGTGGCGGGGCCTACCCGGGCCACCTATGTGGGGGTGTTGGCCTCTTCGGCTCCTGCATCTCCTGCGGCCCCGTCACCATTTAAATTGCTGACTTGTCAGCTTGGGGTGAAGTGCTACACCCATCCCACAATGACCATCAAGGCCTGTATGAAGGCTCTGGCCGGAGCTCTCACCCCTCGGTCATAGACGCAGCTGCATTCTTTTTAAAGGCCAAGTGGGCAGTGCACCTCACCCTCGAAAAGGGGCTAATGGTGGGCGGGGCATTCCTGGCGGTGAACACTATGGGAGCCACCGCAAAGAGGCTTATATTATCAAACATCCCGCTCTTTGTTCCCAATGAGCTCCTCCTTCCCCATCTTTGTCATTTCGGGGAGGTAAGGTCGTAGGTGACGCTGACTTACTCAGCTTAAAGGACCCGAGCCTTTATCATGTGTACTCCTTCCGGCACCAGGTTTTTGTTCACTGGGCCGGGGAGGACTGCACAGATATTACCCTTGAGGGGGCAGCCCACCTCATTTTTTGATCAGCAAATGGTGTGCGGTGCCATGCTTGCAATGGGGTGGGGAAGAACTGCCTCGCTTCCAAGGCCACCACCCCACCATCCACACACTATCCACACAGGCACAGCTGGCACCACTGCTCCTCCCCCCACCACCACTCCATCTTCCACCCTGCAAGGGGAGCTGCTGGTGAGGTGGTGGGGGTGGGAGACCCCACGCCAGAAGAAGATGCGGAGGAAGACTTACCACCTGGAGGTGGCCCCTAAGACCCTGCCACACCTACCCTGAACTCCAAACCCCGGAAGACACCACTGGGTGTGACAAAAGTCACCCAGCCCCATCATCTTGAACACGCGTGCTTCCAGGCCTGTGTGCGACTCAGCAGTATGTGCTGGGCCTGGCGTCTTCGCTGTGAGGTTTCCCGGGTCTGGCGGCGGTGGGGCGTGCGACCCTGAGCCCGTGTCTTACTGGAGAGGGTAAACCTGCCCAAACCCAGAGGGCGGAGCATCCGGTGTAACTGGACAAAGCAGCGGGAGCCTCACAGATGGAAATCTCCCCAGCCCCCAGCCTACCCCAGGAGAGATGCTACCCCTGGGAGGGGGAGGATCTCACGACTCGTGAGGGAAATTGTGCTTCCTCCCTTGATGAAGAGGTTGTGGGGTCTCTGCCCCATAAGTCCTTGCTCTGCCCTCTGGGGGGAGCCCAACCCGCCGATCCTTTGCTGCGTTCCCCTGAGCAGGGCCCCTCATGGGTCGGTGAGGGTATCGCCCTTGAGGTGATGCCCCACCCTGACCCACTCTATACCCCCGAGATGTCATCCGGCCTGCCGAGAGACCATGGTGATTCTCCAATGGCTGGGTCGTTAGGTGGCGATGGCAAGGAGGGCCATCCCGATCCGTCTCAGCCTTTGGCGCTGGGCTCTAATGCTCTGGGCCCAGAACTTTCTCCTGATTCGCCGGGCAACCCAGTGCCTGGGGTGGAGCGGGTCTCTGAGTCCTGAGAGGAGACCAGAGAGGACCCCACGGCCTTGATCCTGGGGGTGGGATCGAGGTGGAGGTGGAGCCGACTGGCAGCTCCAAACCAGCCCCTGTACTCAATACGGGGGAGGGATTGGAAGCTGGAGGCGACAACCTGGAGGGGGATGGGCTTTCAGTGGTGAGGGGACAACTTAGAGTCATTTTTGGTCCGATGTTGGATTCCCTGTTGCCCCCCCGCCGATTCTCCCCTCATCCCTTTATGGGAGCTCCAGGATTTTTCAGCGAGTAATCGCGGTCACCAAGACAGAGCCCAGTCAGCCCTGGACCGGTGGCATTCTTTTCCTCTTGTGTTCTGGTCCGCCCGTGAGGCCCTCAAGGCCCCTGGGCTGGAACACTAAGAGGAGGGTCCACACATTTCTCACTGGGCTCCTGAATGAGAGGAAGTATTAAAATAGTCCTCTCCTTCTTACACTAGGCATGGTGATAGTAGCACATAACTTCTGACAATGAAGGCCACTATTGCAAGCCTCAATATCCCTGGCAGCAGGGACGTACAGCGTCCAGAATTTCTCGGTCCTCTAGAACAGGAAGTATGCAGTGTGCTTCCTGCAGGAAGCCCATACCGTTCCAGGAGACAAAGCTGAGTGGCTCCTGGTGTGGTGAAGGGGTGTCTATATGAGTCACCCAGCCTCCAATTCTGGCGGGGTGGCTATCTTGTTGGCCCCACATTTTCAGCCACGGTTCTTGGGGGGTCAAGGAGCCGGTGCCAGGCTGGTTGCTGCACCTTACTGTGCACCTGGGGGGTGCAGTGCTTCACTTTGTGAATGTGTACGCTCCCCTGGGCGCGCAGCAGCAAGCGAGTTTCTTTGAGGAAGTGTCCGCTCATCTGAGCTCCATCGACATGGGTGAGTGCATCATTCTCCAGGGGGATTTCAACTGTACCCTCAGGGCCAGGGTCCATCACAGTGCCCAGCATCGCACGCCAGGAGTAAGTTGAGGGATAATGTCGAAGGGTCATGAGGACTCGAAACGTCAACTCTTTTCTTCTCCGCCGACGCTGCCAGACCTGCTGAGTTTTTCCAGGTAATTCTGTTTTTTTTTGTAAGTTGAGGGACCTGGTCGGGTCCTTCTGGCGAAATCTCCATCCTGACTCCAGCGTTTTCACTTTCATGTTGCCTGGAGTTGGGAGCTTCCAGACTCGACCACCTTTACGTTTCGAAGGCGTTCATGTCCTGTGTTCCGTCAGCTTCTGTGCAGTAGGTGCTGTGCACGGACCACCGTCTGGTGTGGGTGGAACTCGTTTCGTTCTGCACTCAGACAGGGCCCGTGTACTGGCCCTTTAACAACCTGCTGTTGGAGGAAGAGTGGTTCCTGGACTCGTTTTGTCATTTCTGGGCCAGCTGGAGAAGGAAGCGGGGAGGCTCCCCCTCCTTCAGGCTATGGTGGGACTTGGGCAAGACTCATGCCTGCATCTTCTGTCAGGAGGACATTAGGGGGTCGACAAAGAGGCGGAAATCCAGGGTTGAGGAGTTGGAGAAGGAGGTGCTCGACCTAGAAGCACGTCTCCATCAGCCCGACACAGACCCGGCCCTGCGGCTGGTGTATAATGAGAAGAAGGGCACGCTGCGGGACCTGCAACTCATCGGATCCTGCGGCACATACGTGAGGTCACGGATTTGGTTCCTCCAGAATCTGGACCATGGCTCCCCCGTCTTCCACTCGCTAGAAAAAAGGCACGGGGTTCTTCAGCAGCTCCTTATGCTGCTGGTCAACAACAGATCCCTCGTCTCAGATCTGGAGGGCATCAGGGCCATTGCCAAATCCTACTACACTGCCCTGTTCTCTCTGGATCCATCCAGCGAGGTTGCTCACAGAGTTTTGTGGGAGGACCTGCCGCAGGTCAGCCCGGAGGGTGCCGGAAAGCTTTACTCCCCTATAAGTCTGGGGGTGCTGACTGGTGCCCTCGACAGCCTCTCCAGGGGCAAGTACCCAGGGCTGAATATACTGACCGTGGAGCTCCTCTAGGCGTTCTGAGACATCCTGGGAAACAACCACGTGGGTGTCCTGGGGGACAGTATTGCTAGTGGGGAGATGCCCCTCTCATGCTGCAGGGCTATGATTGCCCTGCTGCCTAAGAAGGGGGATCTCTGCCTACTTAAAAACTAGGGCCCGGTCTCCGTCCTCACCGCGGATTACAAAATCTTTGCCAGGGCAATGTCTTCTCGCTTTGGCACTAGGCCGGACTACATAATCCACCCTGACCAGTCCTACACGGTCCCGGGCTGCATCTTCGACAATATTCATCTGGTCTGAGACGTGATCCAGTTTTCCCAAAGGACAGGCCTGTTGAGTGCCTTCTTGTCTCTTGACCAGGTGAAGACATTCGACAGGGTGGATCACAAATATTTATTAGGGACTCTGCAAGCATTCAGGTTCGGGACACATTTTGTAACCCGTATCTGACTTCTGTACGCTACCGTAGAGTGTCTAATTAAGGTTAACAGGTCCCTGACGGCACCCCTTTGCTTTGGGAGGGGAGTGTGTCAGGGCTGCCCCCTGTCTGGCCAGTTGTATTCTATCTGTGTGGAGCCTTTCCTGCGCCTCTTGCGGTGGAGGTTGTCAGGATTGGTTCTGCGCGGGCCGGGCATCGGTGTGGTCCTTTCGGCTTACGCTGATGATGTGCTCCTTATGGTTAGTGACCTGGCTGACCTCGCGAGTGCCAGGAGGTCAGGTCTGCCACATCCTCTGCCAGGATCAACTGGGACAAGTGTTCTGGACTCCTGGTCGGTCAGTGGCAGATGGATCCCCTAACCGAGGAGCTCAGGCCATTCACCTGGAGCAGGACCAGCCTCCTCTACCTCGGGGTCCACCTCTGCCCTTCTGGGCCTGGCCAAGTTGGCCATTAACAGGTCCAGGCAGCGGGCAATCAAAGGGGTATTTTTACATGACTCCGCCGCTTTTCTGCAGCTATGTTTGAGGCCTGGTATTCCTGGAGAGGGAGTATGCGGAGTCAGCTGGCACCGTTGAGGCCTTCTGTGCTCTGTGAGCACCGTGAGGACTGGGGTATATTATCAACCTCTTTAATCACATTTTGATTTGATGTTGGTATGTTTCCTTTGCATTTTGTCTTTTGTTTTTGCAGTGTCTTTTTAAGAGGCTGCCTTTTACTTTGTCCCTTGCTTTGTTAATTTACTTTATTTGTTTTGTAACAAAACAGTTGCACCTCCTTGATTGGACCTCCTCATGAACCTCCTCCTGTGCCCAGCCATGTTGGCCATTAACAGGTCCAGGCAGTGGGCGATTGAGGGTGTTATCCAGCCAGACTGTCTGCCCTTTTTCTGCGGCCACGTTCACAGCCGGGTGTCCCTGAAGAGGGAGCCGCAGTGTCTGTTAGCACTGTCGAGGCCTTCTGTGATTGGTGGGCACCGAAGAGACTGGGGTGTTTTAGTGACCCTCTTAATCACATTTTTGTTCAATGTTGGCAAGTTTCCTTTAAATTTTGTCTTTGTTTTTGCAATTTCCCTTTAAGGGGCTGCTTTTTAATTTGTCCCCAATTTTGTTAATTTAGTTTATTTGGTTGACTCAAAAGAATTTCAGCTCCTTGATTAGACCTCCTCGTGAACTTGCTCCTGGGCCTGGCCATGTTGGCCATTAACAGGTCCAGGCAACGGGCGATTGAGGGGTCCATCCGGCCCAACTGTCTGCCCCTCTTCCATGGCTAAGTTCAGGGCCACGTGTCCATGGAAAGGGAGTACGCGGTGTCCACCGGCACTGTCGAGGCCTTCTGTGTTCAGCGGGCACTGCAGGGGATGGGATGTTTTATCGACCCCTTTGATCACATTTGGTTTGATGTTTGTAAGTTTGCTTTGAATTTTCTCTTTTGTTTTTGCAATTTCCCTTTAAGGGGCCGCCTTTTACTTTGTCCCTGATTTTGTTAATTTAGTTTAATTGGTTTTGACTCAAAAGACTTACTGGTTCTTTAACAACCTGTTTGCTGGAGGACGAGCGGTTCCTGGACTCGCTCCATTGTTTCTGGGCTTGCTGGAGAAGGATTTTTTTTTTCCCTGTGGCTGTGGCTCTGGCTGTGGCTGTTGCTGTTTGCTGCCTTTTGCTGTTTGCCTTTTGCTCAGTTTCCTTGGGACTTTTCTACTGTCTGGTTTGCTGCTGCCCAGGAGACACTGCCTGAGTGCGAGACCTACTGCTGGTGTTGCTACCAGGGCTGCAAGGGCCTGGAGCCTGCAAACCCTGAGGCCTATTAGGGCCTGAAGATTTGAGGAGAAAGATAGGAGGTGCTGCAGGACAGGAAGGCCAGGAGACAAGGACTTTTTTTTAAATAACATCTGCGGTGGGTGTCTGGATATTTGTTTGATGGAGGCAGAAGACCACCACATGCTTTGTAGGGGGAGGAGAGAAGACAATGGTAGAGACTTGGGGAGAAGGGGTGTCTTTGTTAGTTCAAGATCCTGTCCCTGACCCCACCCCCCGGTCCCGCACTCTGCCCATGTTTAAGTCCAGGTAGCTGGTGCTCCCTGCTGAAGAAGGACAGTGCCAACTTCCGTATGCCAGGCAGCACTGGCTGCCTGGTGAAGACATCACCCTGCCCCTACAAGAAGACCAGCGAGGCCCCAACCCCCCTCCTCCAGTCTGCCTAGCGACACCTGCCCGCTCTGCACCCTTTACACTTTCCCTACTGTATCTCCCTGTCCTTTTCCCCATCTTGCTCCTCCTCTCTCTGTCTTTGCCACTCTGGAGAGAGAGGTCACACCTTTCCCCCACTCCTCCAGGTGGGATATTCTTCACTATAGAGCACGGAGTGGGTGTGGCCCACCCAGAATGGCTGTGACAGTGTCGCCTGTAGCCGGGCCTTCCCTGGTGGCTATGGAGGCGGCGCTGTCACCGGTGGTGGAGCCCCCCAGGAAAACATATGTGGGTGCAGCTGCTTCTGCAGCCCCTGCTGCTCCAGAGGCCCCTTTCCATCTCCTTGCAAAGACCCTGGGGTTAAGAGCTATCCCCACCCCAACATGACAATCGCTGATGAGTTAAGGCTATGGCTGGTAGTTGCAGCCTCAAAGATTGACGGCAAAGCCGTCTTTTTCTTGAGGTCGTAGCAGGTAGTGCACCTGGCCCTGGCAAAAGGGCTCTTTGTGGGCGGGATGTTCCTGGCAGTGGACCCCTTGGAGGCCACCGGCCAGAGGGCGGTTTTATCCAACCTTTGTAGTTAGTGATCTCCTCCTCCCTCACTTCCATCAACTAGGGGAGGTTAGGTCAGGGGTCACATCGATCCTGCTTGGCCTAAAGGATGCAGCCCTCCACCATGTGTACTCCTTCTGGTGCCAGGTTTTTGTCCGCATGGCACGGGAGGAGTACACAGAGGGGGTTTTTAATGTTGACCATGAGGAGGCACCTACCGGTTTTGGACAGCAGACTGCATGAGGTGCCATGCCTGCAAGGAAGTGGGGCACATTAGGAAGAACTGCCCCGCCTCCAAGGCCTCCAGCAGCACCCAGTCACCTGTGGCTGGCACCGCCCCACCTCACCCCACAACTGCTTCATCTTCCTCCCCACAAGGGGAGGTGCCGTCGGCAGCCACCACCATCTCAGCTGTAGGTGAGGTGGGGGGAGAGACCCCGTGCCATAAGAAGATGCGGAAGAAGACCCGCCACCTGGAAGCAGACCCCGAAGCCCCCCAAAACCCCTGAACTTCCCCCAAAACCCCCAAACCCACCCTGAACCTCTGACTCCCAAAGACACCAGCACGGGGGACTAAAGCATCATCCAGTCCTGGTGACGTGACAGCGCATGCTCCCGGGCCCGTGTGCACCTCAGCACCATGTTCTGGGCCTGGCGCCATCCATGCGTGGTCTCCCAGGTCTGGCAGCGGTGGGGCACACAAGCCTGAGCTGGTGGTCCTCCTTAAATAGATTGACCTGCCCAAACCCCAGAGGGTGGAGCGTCCAGAAGGGCTGGATGAGGCAGAGGGGGCCTCACAGCCCCCAGCCTGCTCAGGAAGAGGCGCCACCACTCGGTGGGGCAGGACCTCGTGACTCATTAGGTCAAATGTGACTCCTCCCCCGATGAAAAGGTTGTAGCATTTCCACCCTGTAAGTCCTCACTCTGCCCTCTGAGCAGAGCCCAAAATACCGACTCCTTGACGCGGTCCCTTTAGCAGGGCCTCTCAGGGGTCAGTGAGGGGTACCACCCTTGCTGCAGTGTCCCACCCTGACTCACTTTGCACCCCCGAGATACCTGTCAGGGGACTGCGGCAGTGACTTTACTGCCCCCAGCACTGGATCATCGGACGGCAGTGGCCAGGAGGGCCTCCCCACTCCCTCCCAACCTTTAGCATCGGGGGCCTCCATCTTAGGTCTGGGGCTTTTCCCAGATTTGCCGGGCGACCCGGTGCCCGGGGAGGAGCGGGGCTCTGAGCTGCCGTCGCCCTGCGGCCCAGAACCAGAACAGGAGACCAGAGAGGACCCATCTGCCCATGATCCTGGGGGTGGGATCGAGGTGGAGGCAGAGTCGACTGGCAGCTCTGAACCAGCCCCTATACTCAATACGAGGGAGGGGTTGGAAGCTGGAGGCGACAACGTGGAGAAGGATAGGGTTTTGCCAGTGAGCACTGAGGATGACTTAGAGTCGTTGTCGGGTGAAGTGGCGGATCCCCTGGTGCCCACCCCACCCCCCGCATCAATTCTCCCCTCATCCTTTTAGGAGAGCTCCAGGACTTTTTCTCGAGCAATCACGGTCGCTGAGACAGGGTCCAGTCAGCCTTTGTCCGGGGGCATTATTTTCTGCTGGTGTTCTGGTCCACCCACAAGGCCATCAAGCCCACTGGGATGGACCAGAACATCAAGCGGAGGGTCTGTACGTTTTTCGCTGAGCTCCTGAAGGAATACTTAAAAAGATCCTCTCCTTCTGCACTTGCACTGGGTGATGGTGCTGGTAGCACATAAGAACATAAGAAATAGGAGCAGGAGTCGGCCATTCGGCCCCCCAAGCCTGCCCGCCATTCAATAAGATCATGGCTGATCAGCCCCAGGCCTCAACTCCTCTTTTGTGCCAGCCCCTCATGGCCTTCAACTTCCCAATGCTTCAAAAACCTATCTACCTCCTCTTTAAATACTTTCAGTGATCTAGCCCCCACAACTCTCTGGGGTAGAGAATTCCAGACATTCACTGCCCTCTAAGAGAAGAAATTCCTTTGCATCTCAGTTTTAAATTAGTGCGCCCTTATTCTGTAAATATGTCCCCTAGTTCAAGATTCCCCCACTAGTGGAAGCATCTTCTCAACATCTACCCTGTCAAGCCCCTTCAGAATCTTGTACATTTCAAAAAGATCACCTCTCATTCTTCTAAACTGTAATGAATAAAGGCCTAACCTGTTTAACCATTCTTGATAAGTCAACCCCTTCATCCCAGGTATCAGCCTAGTGAATCTCTTTTGAACTGCCTTCAATGCCAGTATATCCTTTCGTAAATACAGGGACCTAAACTGTATACAGTACTCCAGGTGTGGCCTCACCAACACCCTGTACAGTTGTAACAAGGCTTCTCTATTTTTAAACTCCAACCCCCAACAATACAGGCCAAAATTCCATTTGCCTTCTTAATTACTTGCTGCACCTGCATACTAACTTTTTGTGTTTCATACACAAGAACACCCAGATCCCTCTATGCTGCACTTTTTTTGGAATGTCTCTCCATTTAAATAATAGTCTGCCTTTTTATTCTTCCTACTAATGTTCATGACCTGACATTTTCCTACATTAAACTCCATCAAGTTTTTGCCCACTCACTCAACCTATCTATAGCCCCTTGCAGATTCCTCATCACAACATGCCCTCCCACCTATCGCTGTATCATCAGCAAATTTTGGATACATTACACTCTGCCCCCTCCTCCAAGTCATTAATATAGATAGTAAATAATTGAGGCCCTGGGACTGATCCTTGTTGTACTCTACTAGTTGCGTCTTTCCAGCCTGAATAAGACCCATTAATCCCGACTTTCTGTCTTCTATGTGTTGACCAATACTCGATCCATGTTGATAGATTACCTTCAATACCGTGAGCTCCTATCTTGTGCAATAACCTGTTATGTGATACCTTACTGAATGCCTTCTGGAAATCCAAATACAATACATCTACAGGTTCCCCTTTATCAACTGTGCTTGTTATATCCTCAAAGAACTCGAGCAAATTTGTCAAACATGATTTCACTTTCATAAAACATTGTTGACTCTATTTGATTAAGCTTTTCTAAATGTCCTGCTGTTTCTCCCTTAATAATGGAGTCTAGCATTTTCCCAACGACAGATGTTAGAATGACTGGCCTACATTTTTCTGCTTTTTGTCTCCCTCCCTTCTTGAACAGGAGCATCACATTAGCGGTTTCCCAATTCATTGCAACCCTCCTGGAATCCAATGAGCTCTGGAATATTTCAATCAATGCCTCCCTATCTCTGCAGCCACTTCCTTAGATGCAGACCATTAGGTCTGCCTTTAGTCCCTTTAGTTTGTCAAATTCTTTGTCCCTTACGATAGAGACTGCAACAAGATCTTCCCTTCCATTAGCTCCTTGCTTATCTGATACCTTTGGGATGTTTACAGTGTCCTCCACCATGAAGACCGATGTAACTATTGATTTGAATTATTGGCCATTTCCTTGTTCCGTGTTATCAATTCTCCAATCACATTCTCACTTTAACCACTCTCTTTCTCTTTCGTAGAAGTTCTTGCTGTTTGTTTTTATATTTCTTGCCAATTTACTTTCATAATCAATTTTCTTCCTCTTGATTAGCTTTTTAGTCATCTGCTGCTGGTTCCTAAAAAATTCCCAAACCTCTAGCCTACCACTAGCTTTCACCGCTTTGTAAGCCTTAGTTTTTGATTGGATACTCTCCTTGACCACTACATGTTTCTGACGATGAAGACTACCTTAGCTAGCTTCAAAATCAATGGCAGCAGAGAGGCACAGCGCAGTTTCCAGAACTTCTCAGTCCTTAGGGACGGGAAGTATGAGGTGTGCCTCCTGCAAGAAACCCATACTGTTCCAGGAGACAAAGCTACATGGCTCCTAGAACGGTGAGGTGGGGAGGTTGACATGAGCCACCTAGCCTCCAAGTCTGGCGAGGTAGTTATCTTGTTGGCCCAACGTTTTCAGCCGGAGATCTTGGAGGTCAAGGAGCCAGTGCCAGGCTGGTTGCTGCACCTTATTGTGCACCTGGGGGTGCGTCGCTCCATTTTGTGAATGTGTATGCTCCCCTGGGCGCACAGCAGCAAGTGAGCTTCTTTGAGGAGGCGTCCACGCATCTCGGTTCCATCGACGGGGGTGAGTGCATCACCCTCGGGGGGGGGGATTTTAACTATATCCTCGAGGCCCGGAACCGTCATGGTACCCAGCACCACACGCTAGGTGTGAGTAAGTTGCGGGACCTGGTTGGGTCCTTTGGCTTAGTGGACGTCTGGTGAAATCTCCATTCTGACTCCAGCGTTTTCACTTTCATGTTGCCTGGAGCCGGAGCTTCCAGATTCGCCCGCCTTTACGTTTTCAAGGTGTTCATGTCCTGCATTCTGTCGGCTTCCATGTGGCAGATGCCATGCTCGGACCACAGTCTGGTGTGGGCAGAATTTGTTCCGTTCTACGCTCAGACAGGGCCCGTGTACTGGCACTTTAACAACCTGCTGCAGGACGAGCGGTCCCTGGACTCGTTCTGTCATTTCTGGGCCGGGTGCAGAAGGAAGCGGGGAGGCTCCCCCTCCTTGAGACTATGGTGGGACATGGGGCAGGCTCACATCTGCACCTTCTGTCAGGAGTACACGAAGGGGTCGACAAAGGGGCAGAAATCCAGGGTCAAGGAGTTGGATAAGGAGGTGCTTGACCTGGAGACACGTCTCCGTCAGCCCGATGCGGACCCGTCCCTGCGACTGGCATAGGAAGTGAAGGGCGCGCTGTGGGACCAGTAACTCATCCACGATGCATATATGAGGTCACGGATCCAGTTCCTCCAGGACCTGGACTGCGGCTCCCCCTTCTTCCACTTACTGGAAAAAAGGCACCTGGTCCATCAGCAGCTCCTTACGCTGTTGGCCAACGACGGATCCCTTGTCTCGGATCCGGAGGGCATCAGAGCCATTGCTAAATCCTACTACACTGCCCTGTTCTCTCCAGATCCGTCCAGCGAGGATGCTCGCAGAGTTTTTTGAGAGGACCTGCCACAGGTCAGCCCAAGGGCGCCGGAAAGCTTGATGCTCCTATAAGTCTGGGAGAGCTGAATGGCACCCTCTACAGCCTCTCCAGGGGCTGCATAGGCTATTCGTGGAGTCCTTCAGGGTGTTCTGGGATGTCCTAGGGAACGACTACATGGGGGGTCCTGGGGCAGAGTATCACGATCAGGGAGATGCCCCTTTCGTGCCATAGGGCTATGATTGCCCTGCTGCCCAAGAAGGAGGATCTCCGCCGGTCTCCCGCCTCAGCATGGATTACAAAGTCTTTGCCAGGGCAATGTCTTCTCGCCTTGGCACCCTGCTGGACCACATGATCCACCCTGAACAGTCCTACACAGTCCCGGGCCAGACTACTTTTGACAACATTCATCTGGTCTGGGACATTATCCACTTTTCCCAGAGAACTAGTCTGTCGAGCACCTTCCTGTCTCTTGACCAGGAGAAGGCGTTCGACAGGGAGGAGCACAAATAATTATTTGGGACTCTGCGAGCATTCAGGTTCGGGATGAATTTCGTTGCCCAGATCTGACTTCTGTACACTGCCGCGGAGTGTCTAGTTAAGGTTAATGGGGCCCTGATGGCGCCCCTTCGCTTTGGGATAGGAGTGCGTCAGGGCTGCCCGCTGTCTGGCCAATTGTATTCTATCTGTGTGGAGCCTTTCCTGCATCTCTTGCCAAGGAGGTTGTCGAGATTGGTTCTGCGCGGGCCGGGTATCGGGGTGGTTATCCTTGGCTTACACTGATGAGGTGCTCCTCATGTTCACCGAATAGGCTGACCTGTGGAGGATGTGCAAGTGCCAGGAGGCTTACTCTGCCACATCTTCTGCCTGAATCATCTGGGGCAAGTGTTCTGGACTCCTGGTCAGCCAGTGGCAGATGGATCCCATATCCAAGGAGCTCAGGCCTTTCACCTGGAGCAGGTCCAGCCTCCTCTACCTGGGGGTCCACCTCTGCCCTGCTGAGGAATCCTCGCCGGCAAACTGGCAGGAGCTGGAAGCCAAAGTCACCACTCGCCTGCAGCAATGGACAGGAGTGCTCCGGGTGCTAAATGCTGGTCATAAACCAGCTGATTGCCGCCATGTTGTGATACCAGTTGGTCACTTTGACCTGTCCCCTGGACTTTGTCACAAAAATTCAGAGAATGCTCATCAACTTCTTCTGGGATAAAAGGCTGCACTGGGTCACTGCTGAGGTTCTGGGTCTCCCACTTAGGGAGGGCAGTCATGCACTGGTGTGCCTACGCACCCAGGTGGTGACTTTCCGCCTTCAGGCCCTGCAGCGATACCTTTACATCGAGCCCCCTCCGAGATGGTGTGCCCTAGCGACGTATTTTTTCCGCCAGGTGCACGGCCTGAATTATGACGTGCAGCTCCTGATTGTAAACCTGAGGAGCCTTCGTGGCTCCTTGCAGGCATTGCCCATCTTTTAGCAGGACCTGATCAAAGTCTGGAACATGGTCGCTTCACGACGCAGCTCTCCGCTGTCAGTCTATTGTCAGAGAGTCGCGACTCAGGAATCCGCATCTCTGCCATTTTCATTGGCTGCTGGAGAGGAGAGTTGTGGCTGCCAGGCTGACCAGGGTCAGAGACGTGCTGGGTGGCAGAGGAGTGGGTTGGATGATTGCACAGGAGTTGACGCACTGTGCGTCCATAGATATCTGGCTCGAAGCCAATACCATCCAAGACCTCAGGGCTGCCATGCTCGGCCCCGATGTCATATTTGGTCTCGAGGTGGTGCTGGTGCATGGTGGTCCTCTGCCCGAGTGCACCCCTGTTCTGATGGTATTCTAAATTGGCTGCAAGCCCCAAACCGTCCCTTGGAAGCCGGAGTCCTGGAACCTGTGTAGCCTCACAGAAATGCCCATCATGCCCTTTAGCATGGTTTGGTGGGGTTTCCTGTGTGGTCGACTGCTACACACCCTTCATTTCCTTGCCATCGCTCACATTCCGGACACGCCCTAGCATGACTTGTTGCCATCCGGCGGCGGATGTCCCTAGTGGGGGGGTTCTGTACATGGGAGTCCTCCCCCTTTCCATCGGGGACCTGGAGTGGAGGGTGTTGCATGCAGCAGTCCCTTACAGCTGTAGGGTGTGTCGGATCACGGCCTTGTGGAGTCTGTAGACCACACATACGTAGGTTGTTGGAGGCTGCACTCCCTTTTCAGTTCCTTGAAAAATTTTTTGTTTTTGTTTTGTTTGTACTTCAGTCCCACGCTCCTGATCTATGGGCACCTGGTGCGGAAGGGGGTGGGGAGTGAGGAGGACCTCCTGGTGAACCTGCTCCTGGGCCTGGCCAAGTTAGCCATTAATAGATCCAGGTAGCAGGCGATCGAGGGCGTCATCCAACGTGACTATCTGTCCCTTTTCCGTGGCTACATTTGTGGCCAGGTGTCTCTGGAAAGAGGGCATACGGTGTCCGTCAGCACCATCAAGGCCTTCCGTGCCTCTCCAAGTGGAGATTAATCCTGTCCCTCAGAAATTTTTCCAATAGTTTCCCTATCACTGATGTTCCTGAGCTTGCCTTTGCAGCTCCAGCAACTGTGTCATGACCAAGTCCAGAGGCTCATCATCTGACTCGGACTCAGCAAGTTTCTGGCCTCCAGCAGTCCGAGGCTACTCTAGAGCTAGGTCCTACTGAGGTGTGTATTTCTGCGCTGGTGGAGTGTGTGGGTGAGTACTGTGATGGGCCTTCAATTAGGGAGCCTTCAGATTCCTCTTTGGGCTTGATTGGAGGCCCTGGGTCGTGGACTCCGTCGGCTGTTTCTCAGATGTGCCTGTGAAAGCAAGGAGAGATAATTAGTGCATGGCAGTGGCCTGTGAAACAGGACACATCACTCACAGCATGGTTATCTGATGGATGTTGCACTGCTGGATCCTCACTTGGTAGAGCAGCGCCGACCTCACTGTCAGCACAGGACCAGTCCAGATCGTCACTGGCCAGCTGGATGGCTCTGTTTTCAAAGTCCATGAGAACCTTGGTGTCAGGCATTCCACCACCAGTCTGCAACCTCTCCCTCTTGTTGTGTGCCAGCTTGTCCTCATGGATAGAGATGGAGAGAATGTAAGCAGGTTGCCTACCAGGCCAGATGATAAGTATGCCTGGCAGTGAGTGGTCCCATGACCGGGATGAGGATAATGAAGGTGTGTGTGAGAGAGTGAATGGTGATGTCCCTTGAACAGGCAGTGAGTGAGGGCCCTCATGGCTTTGAAAATGTTATTTTCCATCATAGAACAGTGATCTTCTTTTATCTGTAAATGAAAAACAGCCTTCAGTTTTCAGCAGGTTGCTTTTTGGCCTTTGACCTTTGTAATGCATACTGTTGAGGGTCAGCTAGTTTCTGTACACCTGCGTACAGCAAACAACATTCTGTATTCTATTTAAACTATCGATGCCTCTTGCAAGTTTAAACTACAAAATTTGATTAAAACAATATTATTGTTTCTTACAGTTTGCCTTTTTCTCAATCTGGTGGCTACTGAGCCACCAATATAGCACACTTCTGTTCCCAAAAATAAAGTTTTGTTACTCGTACATCTATGCTTCCCGTGTATGTTTTATCTCTCCAAGAAAATCCTAGCTATCTAAAATAAGCCAGTTCGTTTTTGTATACACCATTCATCTAAGGGAAATGCTTTGTGTGAGCATCAGGTGCAAATGCACTTTGATGTTCCCAATATTTTATTCTGGCCTGCACATACCACTCTTCTTATAGGCAAAGATACTGTTACTAATATAGAGTAAAACATGTTCCTACAAATGACTTGCTTCATCCCGAACAGCAGCAATCTCTACAGCATAAAAGTAAATGCAAAGTAATATAAAGACACTGGGCAGAAATTTTAGGTCAGCGCATGCCTGACCCGATCAGGCATGAAAACACACGAGATGACATTGGGCGAGCATCCAGATGTCTTCCCATTCTCACACAATATTTCAGTTGGCAGGTGCGCACAAAAGTCAGAAGCGTGCCCGCCAACAATTAAGAGCTGTCAGAAAGATACAATTTTCATAATGTTATTGGAATTTATTGTAGAGTAATATTGGGGTCTGTGTCCATATGTGTTTGTGTGTGTGTGTGTTCATATGTGTGGTGGGGGCACTTAACTGAATTAAAGATAACTGGTGTGAAGGCTTTGATGTATCAGGAGGTAAGCTAGGTTTGAAATATTAAGTAGGTAAATATGGGGGAAGCTTTAACTCTTTTGGAGTCAACCAAATAAACTAAATTAACAAAATCAGGGACAAAATAAACGCAGCCCCTAAATTAGGGAGACTGCAAAAACCAAAGACAAAATTTAAAGGTAACTTACAAACATTAAACCAAAATGTGATTGAGGGGGTTGATAAAACACTCCAGTCCCCGCAGTGCCCACCGAGCACAGAAGGCAGGGAAATTTTAGAATGTAAGGTGCAAAAGGAACATTTGCATTTTTAATTAAACCAGACCAGCTTGAATTCAAAAGAGGGAGGAGAAGTTAAGAAAAACTGTGTTTATTTTTCCTAAGGATTACTGTTAAAAATTGTACTATGACAGATTTTATTATTAGAGAGGTAAAGTCCAAAGATATAGTGAAACAATGGGAATTTGCATTCAAAGGGGAAAATATGTATAAAGGAGAGAAGGCTATGTGTAAGGGCAGGAATTCTAAAATCTAACACAAGCGTGAAAAGCGTCCAGCATCTAAGCCTCAAGCTGCTGTCTACAAGGAACTGAAGCTGAGAAAAACTCACTTTGAATTCGACTGTTGAGCATATTGTCTGTGACTTTTCCTGGGTCTTTTAAAATCTATGTGTCTCACTGATGCCTTAACAGAGGTATACCTGGGGGTTAGATTGATTAGGGGATTTAGAAGTTATCATAGTAGTAATTTGTAGATCTATGTATGTACTTAAAATCATTCCTTCTATTAATAAAAGTTTAATTTAGTTTTGTAAGAAACCTATAAGACTTGGTGTCCTTTTTACTGAATTCAAAGCCCACATCTCGAAATAAGTACAAATTGCAAATTGTTGTGGCAGCTGCTTCAAGTTTCCCTCTGGGACTTGGGCAGCTTGATACGTACCATCTGCCTGCCATAACAGAGGCCATAACAGAGGCCAGTTAGTGGAATTAAAGTTGTAATTGCCTCCCAGTTTTGTAGTCCATGCAACCATATATTTGGTGGATGGGCAAAGCAGCCAGACAGGCTTTGCATTTTTCATGAAACTTCATCCAAGGGCGGGATGAGGTTTCCGTTATTAAATTTTTAAAAAATGTATGGACAGAATTTTTATCATGTATATGTTCAGATGATGCATGGACATTTTTTTCTGGATCTTAAAAGCTTTATTTATTGGTTTTAAAGTCTTCTGCTCCCTGGGGCAGTTGTCTGCCTTCAGGGAGCTTCCATTCAGTGCTCACCTGCGCCCGCGCTTACATCAGCACCCGCCCTCCTTCTGCTCCCCACACCGGCAGCGCTGAGCATTTCAGCTCGTGCTTCACGCTGGCTGGCCAGCCAGTGTAAAATTGCGGTCGACAGCCAATCACAGTCGGCGGTCTGTTCCCTAGCCACTCCCAGGCCTGCTGATCGCGCCCACATGCCGATCCAAAAATCCTGCCCATTGTTGCATGGACTCACTCCGTCAGTTACTTCCCCATGAAAAGTAAATAGAGCATTACACATTTTCATGTCCCAGGCTTTGGCAGAATGCAAAGTATTATTGAGGACATACACATAGATTTACTGGCCTCAAGCCCACAGTCTTCATAAACAGAAAGGTTTCTTTCATGAGGATGCTAAGCCATAGGCATAATATTATACATGTGAATATGTATCCTGAACATTCAGGACTCCATTATCATGGGGCAATCTATGGGGATATTATGATTTGAATGCGCAAGAAGACTAATCTTGTTTTCTCACTTATGACCTTCTCTCTGAGCCATCCCCCACAGCTCTCAGGGCACAGCATCTCTCAGGAACCATTTTATTCACCCTGATTTGTGAAGTGCAGTTGTGCTTAATGTACTATGCTTCAGTGTTTCCCATTCATAATAGTGCATGGTACATGGTTGCTCCTATCCACCCACTTAGTGATAGCACTGTTTGAAGAGATGTGTTGGCAACTTGTGGTCAGTGTGTAACCCTTAAGAAGGATGTGCTTCTTGTGCTGGCTCAGCAGCTGCTTACACAACATCTAATGCAACATTTATGGCCTAGATCTCAATATAATCTGGCGCTTTGCAAATTATTTTGAGCTGAGTGGCCAAGTGAGACAGATGTTGTATCTCCTGGAAAAGTTGCTCCATCATCCTATCATTTCCCTGCTTTTGGCCACTTCCTTGGCATGTCAGGCAATTCTGCATCCAAGTAAACAGCAGGGCAGTCACCAAAAACCTGTGTTACAGCTCTATCAATCTGACATTGCACTATGTTGACAACAGACAGAGGAATCTGCGGTATAATGGAGCCCAAGGTGTCTACAGTCCCTGTAAGAGGGCTTTTTGAGAAAACTGTACTGGGCTTAGGATCTCTGTTACAGTGTTTTGCTGCAGATAGCCCTGAAGTTCCATTCACTCCACAGTGCTAAACAATTTGCATTGCTTGTAAGGCATCAGTGCATGAATGAATACAATGGGCATTTCATTCATGCTCCTAAGATTTGCAGTGTTTGGTGTATTCCCAAAAGACTGTATAAAGTGTTTGAAAAGGAAAAATATTGCAAGGCTAAGGCAGAGGAGCAGGGGAATGCAACAAATTGGATACTTCTTTCAAACACCAGGGGCAAAACTTTTCACTGAGCGGATAGGTGCGCGCCCGACCCACCCGAGTGTAAAATAGCGCGCGATGACAATGCATGAGCATCCTGATGTCATCGCATGCTCTCACGATATTTCGACAGTTGGACGCACGCCGGAGTTGGAGCAGCACCCACCATCAATTACAGGGCCAGTTAAGGCCATTTAGATTTTACGTGCCTGTTTGATTACACACTTGTTGCGCAAGCAAAACGGTCAGGCGGGCAGCTGACAATTTGCTAAACCTCATCCAAGTGCAGAATAAAAAGGTTCAGCAGCATTGCCAGTATACGAATTGAGGGATTTTGGAGATAGTTTGCTGCTGGTTGCTTATTGGTACTTGGCAGCTCCATCTCTGTTTGAGGCTTCATTCTTAGCATTTCCAGGCTTCATTTCAGGGCTTACTGGTGTCTGTAAGGCCCCTGGAGGATTCAGATTGTGTGGTCCCTTCCAGGTATCAGGCAGCCTTCCCTTACCCTGACGCCAGCACAGGCAGACAGAGGCCTTAAGTGTCCAGTGTGTTTGAGTCTCCCATCAATGAGACTGCACTAGAATGTTTGCACCATCTGAAACCCTCAGCTCTGTGCACTGGACTCTTACCTTCAAATGACACCCCAATCTCACAAAGCCCAGTTGTACATGGAGTGTGTCGGCTCTCCAGCTCAAGGGCATCCTGCTCGAACCTGAACAGTGGCAACAAGTTGGGTGGGCCGCCGCCTGTGCATGCCCTCTCTGATTGGTTATGGCTCATCTTCTCCTGAAAGAACAGAGGAGCATTGATTAGCCCAATGTCTATCTGCAGCGCCATTGCAGCCTGGCCAACCCCATCTGAGGAACACCTCAAAGGACACAGTCGAGTAGTGGTCCCTGAGCCACAAGGCTCTCAGCCCAAGCAGCCAGGGCTCACTCCTTTGGCCAGCTCTGACATCATTGACAGTTGGCACTCAGACTCTAACACCACTGACATGCACGGGGGGACAGCCACACCTTAACACCTCTTCACACTGACCCATGCCAACACAGTACTCACTCTTCCTGAGCACAGCAGGTCATTGAAGTTCTTCCGGCACTGCACCCATGTGCTTCACACCACGTCATGACTGCTAACTAGTGCTGGAACCTCCTCCCATGCACTTTTTGTGAAGTACGGTGGCCTCCTCCTCCCATCTCTGGGGGCAAGGATGTCCCTTCGGCAGCCACCTCCTCCAGGAGGACTGCAAGGCACTCGTCTGAAAAGTGGGAGGCTGAGTACCCACCCAACATGCCCTCCCGCCTGTCGTGTCCAGCCATACTTGACTCCATAACTTGAATATTGACAACGTAGAGGAGACATTCTTCCATGGCAGCCTTCAAGGGGCTGCCTGTGCTGTTTCAAAATTGGCCACCAGGTCGCCATTGGATCCGTCAGCTTACAGGCCCTCAGCTCCGCCCACCCCTTCTCGGCCATTGGGGAACTGTGATTCATACCAGGCGGGCCTTAATTGGCCTGTCAGTGTGAAATTGCAATCGTGGGCCGACCACAGGTGGCCCATTTCCCAGCTGATCCTGGACCCGCCGATCGCAACCGCCCACTGACCTGAAACTCCTGCCCCATTATTATGAATAGCTGAATGAGCAGCACCCTTCCATAAGTCCTTACAGATGTTTTTTTTTATTATTCTTTCATGGGAGTGATTGGCTAGGTCAGTATTTTTATTGCCAATCCCTAATTACTCTGGAGAAGGTGGTGGTGAGCCACCTTCCTGAACAACTGCAGCCCCTTTGCTATAGGTAAACCCCCAGTGCTGTTATGGAGGAAGTTCCAGGATTTTGACCCAGTGACAGTGAACAAATAGCGATATATTCCCAATTCAGGATGGTGTGTGGCTTGGAGGGGAACTTGCAGGGGTTGGTGTTCCCATGCACCTGCTGGCCTTGTCTTTCCAGTTGGCAGAGGTCGCAGGTTTGGAAGGTGCTGTCGAAGGAATCTTGGTGAGTTGCTGCAATGCATTTTGTAGATAGTACACACTGCTGCCACTGTGTGTTGGTGGTGGAGGGAGTGGATGTTGCAGGCGGTGGATGGGGTGCCAAAAAAACGCACTGCTTTGTCCAGCATGGTGTTATCACACTCCTGACCTGTGCCTTGTAGATGGTGGACAGGCTTTGGGGAGTCAGGAGGTGGGTTACTCATCGGCAAGGATTCACTGATGTGAATATTACTTGCCACTTATCCGCCCAAGCCTGAATGTTGTCCAGGTCTTTCTGCATTTGGACATGGATTGCTTCAGTATCTGAGCCTGGGATTTTCTGTGCCCGCTGGTGTCGGACATGTTCAGTGACATGAGCGGACAATATGGCAAGAAGGTCAAAATTTGGTTTCACAATGTCATGAATCCAGTTTTCAATTGCCTGCTCAGCCCATCGATGGCAGGCATTGCTCCCCGCCATCGGACATGGGGAACCTCATTGTAATTCATTAGCATACCATTGTAAAGCCAGCACAGCGGATTCACTCACAGCCCACTGGATCATCCGCCTATGCCGGCGGGAAAACATGCCAGCGTAGAACGGGTCTTGACAACTGTGACATGCAAAAGTTGGGACCTACCGCCAGGGCCTTTTCATGTCACGGACATCCGAGGAGCAGAAGATGCCGGAGCCCATAAGTAATAGGATCATGAAGGAACCTCCATGGAATGCTGGGCGAATTCTCATGGACATGTGATTCTCATGGCTGTGAAGCAGCCCACAGAAGGTGGAAATTTACTGTCGATGCTCAATTAGGAGAGGAAGAGGTGTGATGGGTTGACCTTGGGAGGGGGGGAATGAAGGTGTCGGGGGAGTGATGCTGGGGGGAATGAAGGTATTGGGGAAGTGGGGTTGGAAGGGGGAATGAAGATGTCAGGGGTGTTAAGGTTGTGAGGGGGGAATGAAGGTGTCAAGGGGGTGAGGATGGGAGGGGAGAGGGAGTATGGAGGAGGAGGGGGGTAACAGAGGAAAAGATGGCAACTGTGGAGATAGGTGTAAGGGGTTTGGAAGGTGTAAGGGAAGGAGTTTGGAGGGGGGAAGGATTACAGAGAGGGGAAGGAGTCCAGAGGGAGGAAAGGATGCAGAGAGGGGAGGGAGTAAAGGTGGAGGAAGAAGTAAGGGTGGAGGAAGGAGTCCAGAAGGGGAAAGGACTAAGTGTGGTGGAAGAAGTAAGTGTGTCTGAAGGAGTCAGGAAGGGCTCAACGGGGTGGGAGGGGTGGGGGGAGTACGAGGGGGTGGGAGAACTAAGTTGGAGGGGAAGGGTTCCAGTGGGGAAGGAGTTCCGGGGAGGATGGGGTCCGAAGGGGGGAAGTGGTTCCAGGAGGGAAGGGGTCTGGAGGGGGGGATGTCCAGGTGAACTTGCAAGAGAAGGTTCTGATGGGCCCATGACTGCCTCCTGGGGAGTGAACTGAGTGTGGGCATGGTATGAGAGGATGGTGAGAATGACCAAGGGCAGAGTGAGGTGATCAGATGGGAGGGTAAGCGTTCATTGGCAGCGGTAGAAGGGATGGCGAGGGTGGTTAGTGGGGACTCGGACGCAGACTGGGGCAGGAAGGAGGAGGTCATGGAGGTTAATGTGAATGGGGGTGGGGTTTTTGGGAAGGAAGGGAACGTGCATGTTCACCTGGATCCCGGAAGAAAAAGGGTTGTGGCTGGTAGGTCATGGAGGAGAGGTGGAAGGTGATGCCGGGGGGTGGTCAGTAATGAAGGAAAGGAAATGAGTGACTGGGGGAAGGGAAAAGACAGGGGAGCACGTGAAAAACCAAATCCAGACCATGCTGTTCAAGTCGAAAGTGAAAAGCAAGATCAGGTGCTGCCTGGGAGTGTGGTCAGTGGGTGGGCGGAGATGCAGGTCAGCTCAGATGGACAACTGAAAGTGAACCCCAGCAGGCAGCATTGAAAATGCTAAGGACATTGAGATGAATGTGATATGGGAAGGATCTGCATGTGTGGGAGAGTGCTTGCATGAGGCTCTGAAAGGCCATGCCACACACACACGCATTTCTTCCGCCAGAATCACTCATTGGCCTGCTGCTCCCTCTGCAATGACAGAGGATGAGGTTGAGGGGGTCAAAGGCAAAGGGGACTCAGAGGGAGAGGACAGCCCCTAAGATTCCTGAGTGGTGACCCAGGGGTGTCAAGCTGCCACTCCTCCTCCCTTTAGGTCCCTTCAAAGTGAGTGAGGGGCCGAATGTGGGCCACTCCACCCCAGGTCTAGGACCACGCCCTACTGATGCGAGCAGGTTTCTGCCATACAGATGGAAATAGTATGCGCAGGACACATGATACTGCATGGAATGTTTGTGTGGAGCCGTAGACAGGATGAGGACGCAAGCTCCAGTGGGTATGGACCTGATGCAGGTGTGAGGGTCTGTGTGTGTGGCTGTCCTATTTTGCAGGGCATTGGCGCTGACTACCACTGCCACTGCCTCCCATGCTGGATTAGTGATGTTGCTGCCCATCCTGCGGCCAGAATGGGGGTAGAGGACATCATGGTGAACTCAAGGGACCCATCATTGAACCTGGGGGCTGCAGCCATTTTGCCTTTCAGGGCCATATCTTCTTTGCAGCCGTCGTGGGCTGGAAGCTCTGAGAGGTGTGCACGCGGCTGGACTTCAAATATGGCACCATGTGAGGTGATGGCATGGCGGGCGAATGAGAGCCCGCCCACCATGGAAACAGCGTGTTTCCCGAGAATGCGTAATTAATGCGGCAGGTTTGGAATGATACGGTGTGAAAAGCCGTCATTGCAGCCGGCGGGTAAAACGTCATTTTAAGTGCCCACTACCACACCTAGTGCAAATCTGGGCTGATTCTGCCCTCAGGAATCGTGAATGGTGCTGAACGTTGTGCAATCATCAGCAAACATTCCCATTTCTGACCTTATGATGGGAGGAATGCCCTTATGACGAAACAGCTGAAGATGGTTGGGCCTCAGGAGTACCCTGAGGAGCTCCTGCAGTGATGCCCTGGAGCAGAGATTATTGACCTCCAACATCCACAACCATCTTCCTTTGTGCTAGGTATGACTCCAGCCAGTGGAGAGTTTTCCCCCGATTCCCATTGACTCCAGTTTTGCCAGTGCTCCAAGATGCCACACTCGGTCAAATGCTGCCTTGTTATCAAGGGCAGTCACTCTCACTTCACCTCTGGAGTTCATCAATTTTGTCCATGTTTGAACCAAGGCTGTAATGAGAGTCAGCAGCTGAGCAGCCCAGGCGGAATCCAAATTGGGCATCAGTGAGCAGGTTTTTTATGAGTAAGTGCTGCTTCATAGCACTGTCGATGACCCCTTCTTTGCTGATCATAGAGAGTAGACTGATGGGGCAGTATTTGGCCGTGTTGGATTTGTCCTTCAATGGTTTATTGTAATGTCATTGTACCTTTTGTATATCCATACCTCAGATGGACACAGCTTTTCAAAACTTTTCCACAGGCTACACACATCAAAGCATTAAAACATTTGCTGAGAGCAAAATCTGAATGAAAATCACCATTATTAAAGCACAAATCATCCAGCAACTTGTGGTAACTCTTTCCAGTACAAACCCATTCCCATCTGTTTCAGATGAAGTTACATTGTTTCATAGTTTGCTATTGTGAGATTTGAACTCTTGATCTTGGGGTTCCAAACCCAGTACCATAACCACTTGGCTATTTAGGCCAAGCACAACTTGTGGTAACTCTTTCAAGTACAAACCCATTTCTATCTATTTCAGATGAAGTTACATTGTTTCAAAGTTTGCCATTGTGAGATTTGAACTCTTGACTGTTTCATAGTTTGCCAGTGTGAGATTTGAACTCTTGATACTCTTTTTGAGTAAACCTGTTTCCATCTGTTTCAGATGAAGTTACATTGTTGCATAGTTTGCCATTGTGAGATTTGAACTCTTGATACTCTTTTTTTTTTGAGTAAACCTGTTTCCATCTGTTTCAGATGAAGTTACATTGTTTCATAGTTTGCCATTGTGAGATTTGAACTCTTGATCTTAAGGTTACAAACCCAGTACCATAACCACTTGGCTATTTAGGCCAAGCCAAAATAGGTGTAAATCTTTTGAGTACAAACATGTTTCCATCTGTTCCTATTCAGATGAAGTTACATTGTTTCATAGTTTGCCATTGTGAGATTTGAACTCTTGATCGTGGGGTTACAAACCCAGTACCATAACTACTTGGCTATTTAGGCCAAGCTAAAAGGACAAACAGCGAAGCAGTCGGCAGGAGTCGAACCGGCGTGGGGAAACTCTAATAGATTTCAAATCCATCGCCTTAAGCACTCGGCCACGATTACTACTAACACGTTTCCATCTGTTCCTATTCAGATGAAGTTACATTGTTTCATAGTTTGCTATTGTGAGATTTGAACTCTTGATCTTGGGGTTACAAGCCCAGTACCATAACCACTTGGCTATTTAGGCCAAGCTATTTAATAAGAGTAACTCTTTTGAGTACAAACACATTTCCATCTATTTCAGATGAAGTTACATTGTTTCATAGTTTGTCATTGTGAGATTTGAACTCTTGATCTTGGGGTTACAAACCCAGTACCATAACCACTTGGCTATTTAGGCCAAGCGCAACTTGTGGTAAGGTAGAGATAGCCCAGGAATTGCAAATCACCTCAAATTGCTGGATAATTTGTACTAATTTGCCATTGGCTTTGCAGTCATGGCATCTCACCCTGTGAATTTCATAAAGTTGTCTAATTGCCAATTAAACTCAGCACAGAACATTGAGTGTTGTGATTAACTACCTAAATGCCCTTTTATATGGGAACATAGGACTTAGGAGCAGGAATAGGCCATTTAGGTCCTCGAGCCTGCTCCACCATTCGATAAGATCATGACTGACCTGGTTGTGCTCTCAACTCCACTTACCTGTCTGCCCATAAGACCATAAGACATAGGAGCAGAAATTAGGCCATTTGGCCCATTGAGTCTGCTCCGCCATTCAATCATGGCTGATAAGTTTCTCAACCCCATTCTCCTGCCTTCTCCCCGTAACCTTTGATCCCCTTACCAATCAAGAACCTATCTATCTTGGTCTTAAATACACTCAATGTCCTGGCCTCCACAGCCTTCTGTGGCAATGAATTCCATAGATTCACCACTCTCTGTTCTAAAAGGTCTTCCCTTTACTCTGAGGCTGTGCCCTCAGGTCCTAGTCTCTCCTACTAATGGAAACATCTTCCCCACGTCCAATCTATCCAGGCCTTTCAGTATTTTCTAAGTTTCAAGCAGATCCCCCCTCGTCCTTCTAAACTCCATCAAGTATAGACCCAGAGTCCTCCCCTCCCCCCACCCTCATAACCCTTGACTCCCTTCTCTATCAAAAATCTATCTAACTCAGCCTTGAATAAATTCCAATAAGACCAAAAACATTGCAGTAGTATTGACATGTGTTCTAGTAGCAGGTAATGATGCTTGAAATTTAGGAAGCCTCAGGCCCAGTGGAGTCTGAATAAATTTCAGAGATCTTGTGTTCAAAGTCCGTATTTTTGCTGGATAAATGTAGAAATTAGAATGGCAAATTGGTATCCATGCCCTAATGTTTTAATCTTGTTGTCTTCTGAATCAAACCACCGCAAATGGGAGCTATATCCTCACATATCGTGAAACATAATTTTGCACTCTCAACTTTGGCAGAAAGCTAACAATTTCACAGGATCGGAATTATTACAATGCTGAAAGAGACCATTCAGCCCATCATGCCAGCTCTCTGAATGAGCATTTCACTTAGTACCATTCTACTGCCTTGTCCCTGTAACCCTATACATTCTCGAACAGCCTAATTCCCTCCAATCACAATCTGGAGGAGACAATGCATTCCAGACCTTAACCACTCGCTACATGAAAAAGATTTTTTCACATCACTTTTGCTACTTTTGCCAATTACTCTAAATCTGTTCCCTCTCATTCTCGATCCTTTCGTGAGTGGGAACAGTTTCTCCCTATGTACTCTGTCCAGAACCCTCAAGATTTTGAATACCTCCATCAAATCTCCTCTCAGCTTTCATTTATCCAAGGAAAACAGTCCCAACTTCTCCAATCTATCTTCATGCCTGAAGTTCCTCATCCCTGGAACCATTCTCGTGAATCTTTTCCACACTCCCTCCAATGCCTTCACATCTTTCCTAAAGTGCCCGCTCAGACCTAGACGCAGTACTTCAGCTGAGACTGAAATAGTGTCTCAAGTGCAACATAACCTCTGTGCTTTTATACACTATGTAACTGTTAATAAAGCCTAGAATACTGTCTGCTTTATTAACTGCTCTCTCATTTATTAAAAACTTCTGACAAGAAAATATAAGTTAGAAGATTTGCCTTCAAATAACACATAAAGGGATGTTAAGAAACAATGTTTCCGCAGAAGAATTTTCATGACTTTAGTGCTGTTTGATTAGAAAGTGTCCAGAATGGGGACTCTGGAGCTCAACCTTAGAACAAGACACCTAAGATTATACCTGTAACCTGGTATGCATTCACTGCAACAGAAAACACAACTTATTACTAAGAACAACAAAGATACCTAAATTCCATTATTTTCTTGCATTGACCGTTACAGAGATTTACCAACTGGTTGAATGTGACATAGGAACCTATTTTTTTCAAGGTGTGATATAGGTAACCACTGACTAATGCAGTAGAATTCCTTCACCTCCGTCGCATCTGTTCTGATGATTCCACTTTCCAAAACAGTTCCTCTGCTATGTCTTCCTTCTTCCTTAAACAAGGTTTTCCACCCATGGTGGTTGAAAGGGCCCTCAACCGTGTCCAGCCCATCTCCTGAGTATTCCTCCCTCACACCATCCTCTCCCTCCCAGAACCATGATAGGGTCCCCTTTGTCTTCACCTATCACCCCACCAGCTTCTGCATTCAAAGGATCATCCTCCACCATTTCCGCCAACTCCAGCATGATGCCACCACCAAACACATCTTCCCTTCACCCCCCTGGCGGCATTCCACAGGGATTGTTCCCTCCGGGACACCTTGGTCCACTCCTCCATCACCCCCTACACCTCAAGCCCCTCCCACGGCACCTTCTCATGCAACCGCAGAAGGTGCAACACCTGCCACTTTACTTACCCCTCCTCACCGTCCAAGGCCCCAAACACTTCTTTCAAGTGAAGCAGCATTTCACTTCCACTTCCCTCAATTTAGTCTACTGCATTCGCTGCTCCCAATGCAGTCTCCTCTACATTGGAGAGACCAAACGCAGGCTGGGTGACCGCTTTGCAGAACACCTTCAATTTCTCCGCAAGCATGACCCAGACCTTCCTGTCGCTTGCCATTTCAAAACGCCACCCTGCTCTCATGCCCACATGTCCATCCTTGGCCTGCTGCAATGTTCCAGTGAAGCTCAACGCAAACTGGAGGAACAGCACCTCATCTTCCAACTAGGCAGTTCACAGCCTTCCAGACTTAACATTGAGTTTAACAACTTCAGACCATCAACTCCATTCCCACCCCTTTTCTGATCCCCCTTTTTCCAATAATTTATAATTTTAAAAAATATATTTTTCTCTTTTCACCTATTTCCATTATTTTTAAATTTGTTTCCATCTATTGTTTTATCTCCACCTTTTAGCCTATTTTGATCCCTTCCCCCCACCCCACCCCCAGTAGGGCTATCTGTCACTTGCTTGTCCTGCTTTCTACCCTTAATGTCACCATTAGCACATTCCTTAGCTAACATCATCACCATCAACACCCCTTTGTCCTTTTGTCTAAGACATCTTTGGCAATCTCTTCTTTGCCTCCACCTATCACTGGCCCTCTATCCAGCTCCACCTGTCCCACCCCCCTCAACCAGCTTATATTTCATCTCATTTCTGTATTTCCTTAGTTCTGATGAAGAATCATACGGACTCAAAACGTTAACTGTATTCCTCTCCGCAGGTGCTGTCAGACCTGCTGAGCTTTTCCTGCTATTTTCGTTTTTGTTACAGTATTTATGTGACTAGTCCAGTTCAGTTTTTGGTCAATAGTAACCCCCAGGATATTGATAGTGGGGGGCTCAGTGATGGTAATGCCATTGAACATCAAGGGGAGATGGTCAAATCCTTTGTTGTTGGAGATGGTTATTACCTGGCACTTGTGTGGCATGAATGTTACTTACCACTTATCAGGCCAAACCTGAACGTTATCCAGCTCTTGATGCATTAGCATGGACAGCTTCCGCATGTGAGGAATCACAAATATTTTATAAATACATTAATAGGATGTGGGCATCACTGTCTAGGTCAGCATTTATTTCCCATCCCTAACTGCCCTTGAGAAGGTGGGGCAGGCCTGCCTTCTTGAACTGCTGAAGTCCATGTAGATACACCCTCAGTGCTGTTAGGAAGGGAGCTCCAGGACTTTGACCCAGCAGCAGTGAAGGAACGGCAATATATTTCCAAATCAGGATGATGAGTGGTTTGGGGGGGACGGATCTTCCAGCAGTGTGTCTGCTGCCCTCGTCCTTCTAAATGGTAGCGGTCATGGGTTTGGAAGGTGCTGTTTAAGAAGCTTGGTGAGTTCCTGCTGTATATCTTGTAGATGGTACACACTGCTGCTACCATGCATCAGTGGTGGAGGGAGTGAATGTTTGTGAATGGGGTGCCAATCAAGCGGACTGCTTTGCCATGGATGGTGTCAAAATTCTTGAGAGTTATTGGAGCTGCACTCATCCAGGAAAGTGGAGATTATTCCATCGCACTCCTGACTTGTGCCTTCTAGATGGTGGACAGGCTTTGAGGAGTCAGGAGATGAGTTACTCGTTGCAGGATTCACAGACTCTGACCTGCTCTGCAGCCACAGTATTTATATGGCTAGTCCAGTTCAGCTTCTGGTTAATGGTAACACCCTGGATGGTGATAGTGGGGGTTTCAGCAATGGGAATGCCGCTGAATGTCAAGAGGTGATGGTTAGATTCTCTCTTGTTGGAGATGGTCATTTCCTGGCACTTGTGAGATGCAAATTTTACTTTCCATTTGTCAGCCCAAGCATGGATAATGTCCGGGTCTTGCTGCATTTGGGCTTGGATTGCTTCAGTATCTGAGGAGTCATGAATGGTGCTGAACATTATGCAATCATCAGCGAACATCACCACTTCTGACATTATGATGGAAGGAAGGTCATTGATGAAGCAACTGAAGATGGTTGGGCCTCGGACTCTACCCTGAGGAATTCCTGCAGTGATGTCCTGGAACTGAGATGGCTGACCTCCAACTACCACAACCATCTTCCTTTGTGCTAGATATAACTCCAACCATTGGAGAGTTCTCTCCCCAATTCCCATTGACTCCAGTTTTGCTAGGGCTGCTTGATGCCACACTCTGTCAAATGCGGTCTTGATGTCAAGGACAATCACTTTCACCTCACCTTGGGAGCTCACTGCTTTTGTCTATGTTTGAACCGAGGCTGGAATGAGGTCAGGAACTGAGCGGCCCTGGCGCATCCCAAACTGAGCATCAGTAAGCAGGCTATTGCCAAACAAGTACCACTCAATCGCACTGTTGATGACCCCTTCCACCACTTCACTGATAATCAAGAATAGACTAATGAAGCAGTAATTGGTCAGGTTGTATTTGTCTGGCTTTTTGTGTATAGAACATACCTGGGCAATTTTCCATATTGCTGTTTAGATGCCAATGTTGTAATTGTACTGGAATAGCTTGGCTAGGGATATGGCAAGTTCTGGAGTACAATTCTTCAGTACTATTTCCAGAATATTGTCAGGGCCCATAGCCTTTGCAGTATCCAGTGCCTTCAGCCATTTCTTGATATGAAATGGAGTGAATCGAATTGGCTGAAGACTGGCATCTGTGATGCTGGGGCCCTCTGGAAGAGGCCAAGATGGATCATTCACTTGGCACATCTGGCTGAAAATTTTTACAAATGCTTCAGCCTTATCTTATGCACTGATGTGCTGGGCTCCTCCATCATTGACAATGGGGATATTTCTGGAGCCTCCTCCTCCAGTGAGTTGTTTAATTGTTCATTACCATTCATGGCTGGATGTTCCAGAACTAAAGAGCTTTATATCTGATCCATTGTTTGAGGGATTGCTCAGTTCTGTCTTTCGCATGCTGTTTCCATCGTTTGCCATTGAAGTAGTCATGCGTTGTTGCTTCACCAGGTTGACACCTCATTTTTAGGTATGCCTGGTGCTGCTCCTGCATGGTTCATTAAACCAGAATTGATCCCTTGGCATGACGGTAATGATAGAGTAAGAGATATGCCAGGCCAGAAAGTTACAGATTGTGGTTGAATCTAATTCTGCTGCTGATGGCCTGCAATGCCTCAAGTATTTTCAGTTTTAAGCTGCCAAACCTATTCAGCATCTATCCCATTTAACATGCTGATAGTGCCACATAACTCAATTGAGGGTATGCTTAATTTAACATGGATTTCATCTTCACAAGGATTGTGCAGTGGTCACTCCTACCTATGCTCTCATGGACAAATGCATCTGCAACTGGTAGATTGTTGAAGGCAAGGTCAAATAATTTTTTCAGTCTTGTTGGTTCATTGCCTGCCACAGGTCCAGTCTGTCAGATAGGTCCTTCAGACCTTGACCAGCTAGGTGAGTAGTTCTGCTAAAAAGCCACTCTTAATGACAGACATTGAAGTCCCCATCCAAAGTAAATTCTTGCTACCCTCAGTGCTTCCTCCATGTGATGTTCAACATGGAAGAGTACTGATTCATCAACTTAGGAAGTGCAGGAGTGGTAATCAGTCATAGGTTTCCTTGACTATGTCTGACTTGATGTTATGAGACTTCATGGGGTCTGCAGTCAATGTTGAGGACTCCCAAGGTAACTCCCTCACAACTGTGTACCACTGTGGCGCTGCTTCCACTGGGTCTATCCTGTCAGTGGGACAGTACATGCCCAGGGATGGTGATTGTGACGTCTGGGAAATTGCCTATAAGATTTGGTTCAGAGAGTATGACTATGTCAAGCTATTGCTTGACTAGTCTGTGGGACATCTCTCCCAATTTTGGCACAAATAAGGAGGACTTTGCTGGGTTGAGTGTACCATTATAATTTCTGGTACCTAAGTCAATGCCAGGTGGTTCATCCAGCCCTGTTCCTTTTTGCAGCAGTTGCTACAACTGAATGGTTTGTTTGACCATTTTAGAGGGCAGTCAAGAGTCAGCCACATTACTTTGGATTTGGAGTCACTTATAGGCCAGACCAGGTACAGATGATGAATTTCCTTTCCTAGTGACCCAGATGGAGTTTTATAACAGTTGATTATAGTTGTCACGGTCACCATTGATGAGACTAACTTTCAATTCCAGATTTGTTTTTTAATTAATTGAACTTAAATTCCAACAGTTGTTGTTGGGGTATTGTGAACCTGTGTTCCCAGGGCAATAGGCTGGGCTTCTAGATTACTAGTTCAGTGACATTATCGCTTCACCACTGCCTTGACCTACAGTCTATGTGAAATGGGTACATCCACAAAGATTTTCGGTAGGTAATTCCAGGATTTTGACCCAGCAAAGATGAACAGAGGGTAATATATTCCAAAGACAGGATGGTGTGTGACTTGAAGGGGGACTTGCAAGTACTGGTGTTCCAAAGCACCTGGAGTCCTTGACCTTCTGGATGAGGAAGTTTGAAGTTTAGAAGGTGCTGATGAAGAAGCCTGGGGAAGTTTCTGTAATACGTCTTGTAGATGGTACACATTCCTGGAGAGGCATTCCAAATTCTCCCCAAAGTAAGGTTATAGCCCTGTTTTAGAGTGACTTCTAGTGGCCCCTTTATGCTCCCCATATTTGCACTGGAAATTCACAAATTATGTTCTAGCATGGGGTCCCGATTTGAATTTTTAAGCAGCCTGCACCTGTTTCAAATGACCTTGTCGGGCACCTATTTATGGCTCACCTGAAAATTGTAACAAGACAGCCATGGGCGCACAAGGGTGGTTACTTAATCCCTGCCATTTTCAACAAACAATTCATAACTGGAGTAGCCAGCAGTTAAAAATTATTAGCCTTGTGTGAAGGAGTTGCCTGGATTTTTTCTGCTAAACAAAGAAAAGTAAGATGGCTGCTACCAGTCGCCTGATCATAGGGTTAGCGCTCTGTCTGGGAGCTATACGCAACAATTTCAAGAACAAAATAAATCTTCTTTCAGCTTCTGGAATTTCACACTTCAGTGTACAAACCCCTTGTAATCAACGAAAGCAGAGGAAGTGCTGACATATTGGTTCCCCCATCCTGAACTACCAACAAATGAGAAAGATCAAAACTCATTAGTGGAAGTGATGCCAAGAACCAAGTTGTCTTTTTCCTAAAACGGAACAATGACATTCTAGCCAGCAGCATAGAAACTAATTGTTAAGCTGCAATTAGCTATTATTAGGCCAGGTCACATGACCCCAGCCTCTGGCCTTTTGGGCAGTTTTAACGTTACTTTTTTGAGCCTCATAGTCAGACTGCTGTTTTAACATCAACTGGACAGAACTCCACCAGCTAGGCTGGGTAAGCAGCCAATTACCATCTTTAAACTCCAGGTAGCATGCTTGATTTTAAATGTTTCTGATCTTAGACGGTTTCTGCCAAATGCTCAAAGCACAGAAAGCCCTTTGTGCAGCAGCATCATTCATTTCGAGGATTTTTCATTAACCAACCAGAAACTCATTGGAACTGAACCCACACCTTGCAGGAAACACCCTCTGGACTCTGACTTTGGACTCTAGAACACACATGAACTAATGTTCATTTTTTTTCTGTGATCCTTGTACTGTTAAATACATTTTCTCTATTCCCCCCACCCCCATCTTTTACTCTGTGTGTGTGTGTGTGTGTGTGTATGTGTGTGTGCATGCATACATGTGTGCATGGAATGGGAAATGGCAAACACTCCTTTTTCCAAATTTTGCATGCGTAAAATAAACTAACCTTCTGAGTTTATCCTAACTCAAGTTTGCTGTGAATTATTAACAAAATTGGATCACAAAAACTGAGGGATTGAGAAAACATGCCACCGCCTATCCTCTTAAAAACTGATGCAAAACCAGTCCATTTTGGGGTGCAATTAATGCCCGCACCACCAACCGTGTCGAAGGACAAAACTCCAGGCCTCTCTCTGCTTAGCTAAAATCCAACTTTTTTTGGTCCAAAACTATGTTGACTTCATCAGAATAAGACAAGTTGATGTAGAATTTGATGATTTTTGTATGAACAAGATGCTTTTTTTTAATTTTATAGAGGCTCCATTTTCCAAGCAAACTTCAAAAAATACATACCTAATATTTTAAACATCTATGACATTTCTAATTGTGATGCAGATGTTTGAGGACCGTGACCTTTATTTCTGTGGGAAATGGACCAATTAAATAGGTGGGTTAAACGTGGATTTTAATTTGGATAAATGTAAGTGAATGCATATCGGAGCATAAAACAAATATGTCATGAAGAGGTACCCATTAGCAATGGTGGAAAAAGATTAGTAGATTACAAAAGTATGATTATTGATTCAGAAAATGGGGTACTAGCAATAGCTCCAATTAATTAGAAGCAAGAAATGCATGGTGAGCCAACTGTAATTTTCACTGATGCTGTAATTTCTATGATTCATGATTTCCAAATAATGTGAACCCATTGCCAGCAATGTTAAACAATCAGATGAATTTGATTAAAAGACACACACACAAACACAAGTTGCTTTATTTTCTAAATAGATGATTTATAAAGCTGTAGTTGGAAGGTGGTGTATAGCTTTAGCCACCTGACCTTGACAAGGCCACTGATAAGATCGCAGAGGCATGGATAAGAACAATAAATGTAATTTCAGAGCTTAGGAGTCTGACCAGAAGAAATATTGAGTAAGAATATGATGTAGGTCATTAAAATTACAAGCTGATCTACCATGGTCTGCCAAAAGTACAACTAGAATATTGCACCAGATTTTCAATCACCCATGGGGATGAGGCCAGGTGTAGGCAACTTTGAAAATAGCCCTGGCAAAATACTAAATCCTTACAAGCAACTTGAACTTTTGTGACTTAACCAAGAAGAAATACAGAACAGAGTTAAGTGTAAAAAGCATAGGTTAAGATATGCTTAAAATGACTCAAACAAAGCAGAAAATGTTAACTGTGCAAGATAAATCAACACGCAAAATTTATTAGAAAAGCCTTGTACATTGGAACCAATTTTACACTTCAGTTGGACATTCTTACTTGATTCATCTGTTTTCATTTGAGGAACAAAACAAACGTTTTAAATGGCAAAATAGAAACTGCTGCTGTTACAAGGTTACATTTTTACCAATTGGAAAATAAACAAGATAAAATGTGCAAACTTTGTTGTCTTGACGTGGCAGTGCTCACTGCTGCTCTTGAAGAAAGCTGTTCACAAAGTGATCACAAAGCTTCATTAATCATCTGTTTAGAAGCTAAAGCAACTTGTGTGTGTTTTTTAATCAAATTCATCTGATTGATTAACATTGCTGGCAATGGGTTCACATTATTTGGAAACCATGAATCACAGAAATCGCAGCAAGAATGGAAATTACTGCTGTTCACTAAGAACTAGCAATCTCAATGGCATGGGTTTTGCTCTTCCTGATCACTTCATTCTGGTGTCAGATAAGCCAACGATATTTAGCAACAGTGATGCCATCAAGTTGGCTAAGCAGTCAAACATTGAAGTATTCTCGGAGACAGATGTACTGATTAACCTTCACTTTTTAATCATTTTTGCAGAGTGAAGTAACCATTGGGACACAGATATGGGATTAGGATAGAAATTGAAACATTTCAAGCAAACTTCAAAAAATACATACTTAATATTTTAAACATCTATGACATTTCTAATTGTGATGGAGATGATTGACATACCACAAATATAAAATTAATTTTTTCACGTCAGAGAGATGGTTCATGTTGTAGGGTGGCTAAGTTGTACTATTAATGAAAGAGTTGATCTGCAGACACTTCTTGGAGGAAACATTAAGTTTATTTACAATATACTCAGCAGCAACTACACATTTGCTTTCAACTCCATCTCCATCTCCACACTAACGCTGAGGTAGCCTGAGCTATTCTCCTATTGGTTACTACAGATCGTGTGATCTTCCTAACAAGTATTATTTTTAAAGTTACATTACACACAAATAAAAGCATAATTGCTACAGTTTAGCAGTAAGTATGGCTTATGTTAGGATCCGTTGAGGGACCGTTAACATCCAAAGAGAAATCCAAACACCTTGTTTTAACAAATAGACTACACCACAAGTTACACATTGTTGAACAAAAACAAACTTTATTGTAAAAAGTAGACTTAAACAAAACAAGCACGATTAAATTAACAATATGGTTTTATAGCTAAATATGTTATGCACTCAGTTCTTTTTATTTCCTCCAAGAATTTTCTTATACTTCATGATATCTTAAGGGTTATTTACTTCTGTCAAGACCACCCAAAAGTATGTTGCAGTCCTCTGGAAGCTGATTTTATTTTCCTCGGTTCCAGCTATTGGTCAGGAGTACGACTTTCATTTATGATCTCTTCATTGTGACTGCCCCAGTCCCTTGTTACAGACATATGAACATATCAATTAGGAGCAGGAGTAGGCCACTCAGCCCCTCAAGCCTGCCCCTCCATTCAATAATATCATGGCTGATAATTTTAACCTCAACTTCATATTCCTACCTACCCAGATAACCTCTCACCCCCTTGCTTATCAAGAATCTCTCTACTTCTGCCTTAAAGATATTCAAGGTCTCGCCTCAACCACCTTTTTGAGGAAGAGAGTTCCAAAGTCTCACAACCCATTGAGAGAATTATTTTTCTTCATCTCTGTCCTAAATGGGCAACCCCTTATTTTGAAACAATGAATCCAAGTTCTAGATTCTCCCATAAGAGGAAATATCATTTCCACATTCACCCTGCCAAGTCCCTTAGGATCTTATATGTTTCAGTCAAGTTGCCTCTTACTCTTGATTGAAACACATAAGGTCCTGAGGGGACATGACAGAGTGAATGTGGAAAGGATATTTGGTTGCTTTCTCAATACTTGATTTGGTTGCCTTCCCAATACGTCCATGCTAATCTGATGACTGCTTTCTTCTGGTACAAGACACTGTGGGGACCACTGTAGATTCTTCCACTAGCTATAAACCAAGCAATCTTCCAGCTTTAGCTCCCTCACAAAATTTAAACTGAGATTAAGCGTCACCCACATTCCAGGTCATAAGTGATGAAGTTGGCTTTTTCTCTAATTATACTGCAGGACTGCTAATGTTATTTACTTTGGTTGTCTTCTATCTGTGAGTTGCAATCTAGACAAGCCTGTTCCAAGCTGCAACCAACTCTCTCAGCAAACACCCAGATAAATTGAAATCAGAGAACTTCTCTAAACTCCACCCATCTCCTTGATAATGTAGCATGTTTTGGGATGTCCTCAAACCAACTGTTAGGTTTGAAGCATTAATCATTTAAAATGTCTTCTTTGATCTGAAGAAAGAAAGGGATTTTACAACCTTTCAGAGTTTACTGAATGCTTTTAAACTAATTTAGCTCCAACACCCCAAACAAAGTCATCCCTCTGGGCTGCCCTTACTGCAAGAGTTGCAGACATCATGTCTCCAGTTCTTTAGTAAGCCCACCTGATGTTTTATGATCTTACCTTTCTAACTAACTTTTTAAGTCAACATGCCCCCAACCTTTTAAGTGTCATAAACTCCAGGCTTGTTTCATTGTATTTAACTTCCATTATCTACAATTAAAACTTTAATTCCTGAACTAAAAGTTATATTCTAAAACACGTGAGCCATAAACTAGATATTTGCAACTCTTGGTACATCATTAAAAATCCTGAGGCACCTCAGTCAAGAGATATAAATTTTTAATTGTTTTTACAATGAGACTAATAGCAAAAGAAGTGGGGCTGAATTTTTCCAGAATTGCACTAAATGCGGTAGCGGGCAGGTAAAATGGAGTCCTGCCAGCCAATGAAAATGACAGTTTTTCATGCCATATCTCCCCGTGCCTGCCTCATTATATGTTCACTCCCATGATACATGCCATTTCCATGGCAGGCAGGCTTTCATTCTCCCGCTCGCCATCATCCCACTGTTGCATCATGCTGGCTACCATCTTTAAAAGGCAGCCGCCAGCAAAACGCTCATCGCCACCTGCTCACCACTGCTGCTCAAGAGACATGGCCAGCAAAGGAAAAAAGATTGCAGCCCCCCTGCTTCAGCAACAGGTCCCACAAGCGACTGCTGGATGCCATGGATGCTTGCTGGGATGTGCTGTACCCCAACTTTGGCTGCAGGATGGGCAGCAATGTCACCAACCCGGCTTAGGAGATGGTGGCAGCTGAGGTCAGCGCAAACGCCCTGCAGAAGAGGACAGCCACCCAGTGCTACAAAAGGATGAATGATCTCTTCCGTTCCACCAGGGTAAGTCACTCTTTTCATCACTCCCAACTCACACACTCACAAGCCCATCACACATCCACAGGGCCCTCACTCACTGCCAGTGCAAAGGGACATCACCATTCACTCTTTCATACACACATCATTGTCCTCATCCCATCCATGGGACCACTCACCACCCACACAGGCCAGTCATACTTATCATCTGGCCCAGCAGGCATTCTGATAGTTAGCCTCCAACAGTGTGTATGTGAGCGGGATACTGGGCAGTTCAATCTCACTCCAGCTACCCCTTCTGCTCACAGAGTTGGCCAGGGGCCCTCGGGCATCCATAGGGAGGAGGATCAGAAGGTACACGATCCAGGGCCATCCACCCAGGTGACTCTGGGAATGGCCGGCCCACCTGAATCCTCTCTTCTTTTGTCCTCCACAGGGCCAGCTTCACATGCTGAGGAGGGTGCCACTGCCACACAGCAGCACCCCGAAAGCAGGCCAGGGCCCTCCAAGTCTTGGCCCTCCAGAGGACGCCTGCCAAAGTCATCACAGACAGGGTGTCACAGTCAGCAGGCAGCCACCACCTCCGCTGTGGATTTCTGGGGAGCACCAAGATGTAACGGCAGGGTTAGGAAAGTTAAGAAGATAAGGTTGCACAGTCTGGGCACAGGTGTTGATCACTTGTACATAATGTTCACTATTGTCAATAAACGCCTAAGAATGTCACCCTGACTGTGGCTCCTTGTTCCGATGAGCAGTGTTCTTGTCACTCAGATGTGAAACCTTTCTGCACAAGATAAAGGCAGGTGTCTCAGTCCAGGGCCTCTTCTCTGTGCTCTGTGCAGCCTTCACACCACAGTGATCGTCCAGCCTCTCACTCCCTGGAAACATTACTGATGCCTTCACCTCGGCAGTGCTGGTCATTGCTGCCAGAGTGTAGTGGGCAGGTGCCACAGAGTTCCCTCATACTCTCTGGGTGCTCTCAGCACCTTTAAGTGGGGCTGTGCCCATCACACCAGCACCAGTGACCAGTGATGCTGTGCACCAGCTCCTGAAGGGCTGAGGTGCTGAAGGCGGACACGTGCATTTGATGCATTTAATGTTTCATGGCTGTGTCTCTAAGATGGCCCTGATCATGGAGCACAAGCGAGCTGCCCTCGGCCAGACAAGAGTCAGACATTCTCAGAGGCCATGTGAAGATCTATGGAGTGTCCTGACTGCATGCTGTCATCATCCTCCTGCAATCGAGCGACTATTAGGACCTCCACTGCATCTCCATGACAGGAGCATTCTCACAGAGGGTATTGGTGCTGCCATAAGCCAGACTGGAGTCAAACATTCACAACTGCGATTTGAGGATCTATGAGGATATCTCACTGCATGTCATCATCAACCCTCACAAATCTGGCAGCTATGAGGGCTCCCCGAGAACGCCTGCCTCATCTAGCCAGTGTGAGAGCCTCATCCCCGTCATCGTCACCACAAAGAACCTCCTCAGCCTCATCCCTGTCAGCGTCCTCCATGTTGGAGGAGGCAGGCAGCTCCTCCATCTCCTCCTCAGCCAGCTCCTCACCTCGATGCAGCGCCAGGTTGTAAAGGGCGCAGCAGACAATGATGATGCATGACACTTTCTGCAGACTATATTGCAGGGCTCCAACAGACCAGGCCAGGCACCGGAACTGCTTCTACAGCATCAATGGCCTGCTCCATCAAGTTGCAAGCTGCTGCATGAGCCTCATTATAGCACCGCTCTGCTGCTGAGGTCGCCGCATGAGTGTCATCAGCCACAGCTTCTGTGGGTAGCCCTTGTCCCCAAGGAGCCAACCTTGCAGCCTCTGTGGACCCTGGAAGGCTGCGGGGATCTGCAAACAGCTGTAGGCATCATGCGCATTCCCTGGAAACTGTGCGCAGACATGCTGAATGTGTTTCTGGTGGTTGCATACCAGCTGCATGTTCACTGAGTAGAAGCCCTTGCGGTGGATGAAGTCCACTGAGTGTAGCAATGGAGACCTGAGCGCCACATGAGCGCAGTCAATTGCACCCTGCACCTGTGGGAATACTGAGGTCAGGGCTAATGCAATGGCCCTTGCATCCTGGCTGTCCTGGTCCTGGGCAAAATGCACAAAGTTGTGTGCCATGGAGAAGATGGCATCCATGACTTCATGGATGCATTTGTGAGTGGCAAATTGTGAAATCCTACAGATGTCACCTTTGGAGCCCTGAAAGTAGCTAATGAAGTAACGGTGGAGGAGAAACAGAAGCAATTCTCCTAAGCAAAATCTATTACTTAATCCATAGCTTGATGGCTCCAAACACGCCAAATTTCAGATCCTTCACCAAGGAAGTCAACCTCGTGGAAGGACATTTTCAGCCTAAACCCTCAGTGACCAGGCAAAGATTCAAGTTTAATTTTCCAGTAAGGGACCCGTGTGAGTCGATCACAATGTACTTCACAAAATTTAAACAGTTGACGGAAAACTGTGACTTCAGTGATACTTTAAATGACATGTTGCAAGATAATTTGGAATCGACGCCTTTCAATGCCATTTGCTTGCAGAAGTTGAGGTAGACCTGAAGCGCGCCATGGAGATAATGCCAGCAATGGACCGTGCTGAGAGGGGCTTGCAGGCTCTGCAGAGTGGGCAACATGGCACCATTTTGCCACGAGGGTGGGAACAGGCCAACAGGTATGGCATCAGGGAGGCTACAGTGAAGCGGGACACTGTCCATATCGCTAGAAAAACAAAATCAAATGCTGGAAGCAGCTCACCGGTAACTCATACGTTAAAGTGTTACCATTGTGGGGGAAATCATGCACCTGAAGTCTGTAGATTTAAATTGGCAGAATGCCACGACCGGCACAAAAAAGGGCATGTTGGCAAACGGCAAAACTCAATCAAGGCAGCCATTCTGACAGCAAGTCAAGTTAAATGAAGTGCACAATATAGAAGAGCCAGAAATTACTGAGGCTGATGTTTATTCCCTACCCAATCTGAAGGCCAGGAAATCTGAACCAATCAGTGCTACACTTCAAGTAAATGGAATGCTCATGGAGGTGGACACAGGGGCATCAACCACAGTGCTGGGAGAACACATCTTTAAATATCTCAGGGAAGATGCCCAGCCATTGAGTTTAGAGAAAACTGTGTTCAGTTAAAAAACACTTACAGGAGAAGCAATACAGGTGAAAGGCGTCAACTCTGTATCCTGTACCATACAGACAACAGACAGCTCAGCTACCAATAGCTTGTAACTGGAGAAGGACCTAGCCTTCTGGGCAGTGATTGGTTGAAGAAAATCAAACTAAATTGGTCAGAAATGTTTCAGGTCAGGACTGGAGGAATTCCAGAGTTGCTGAAAAAAGTATGACCGAGTATTCTGAGATGAGTTGGGAAAAATCAAAGGTCTGCAAGCTCAAATATACAAGGACTCTAAAGCAACACTCCAATTTTTTAAGGCAAGGCCTGTGCCTTACGCTCAGAGACAAAAAGTTGATGCGGAATTATGTCGTTTGGAGAAATTAGGAATAGCACAGCCAGCCCAATTTTCAGAATGGGCAGCACCCATGGCCCCTGTGCCAAAGCCAGACCAAACCATTCACATCTGCAAGGATTATAAATTAACAGTAAATGAGGCTGCGAAATTAGACAAATACCCTGTCCCAAAGATTGAAGATCTGTATGCTAAATTTGCAGGAGGAAGGTCCTACACTAAACTGGACATGAGTCATGCATATCAGCAGCTCAAGCTGGACAATACATCAAAGAGTTATGTCACCGTAAACACATGAAGGGCCTGTACCATGTCATGAAAATATAATAATTTTCATAATATTATTGTGATTTATTGTAGAAGTGGGTTAATAGTGGGGTTTGGATTAGTTTCTTTGTGTATGTGTGTGTGGGGGAGTGGGATTTAATTGAATTGGAGACAGCTGTTGTGGAGGTTTTGAGTTATCAGCAAGAAGCTAGGTTTAAAATGCTAAATATGTAAACATGGCTGAAATTTTAGCATATGAGGTGTATGGAAAATTTGCATTTTTAGATAAATTAGAATAATTTGAATTTCAAAGAGATGGTAAGATGTTACACCTAGCCAGAAGAAGCTAAGCCAAACAGTGTGTTCATTTTTCCTAAAGGTTACTGATAAAATTAATACTAGAAAAGATTTAAATAATAAGAAAAGCAAAGTTGCAAAGACATATTGGAATAATGGAATTTGCATTAAAGAGGGAGAAACATGTATATAGGAGATGAGGCCGTATGTAAGGGGAGAAGGCATTCTAAGATCTAACACAAGTGTGAAAAGCCCCCAGTCTCTGTGCACCAAGTTGCTGCCTACAGGAACCAAAGCTGAGAAAACACATTTTAAATGTGATTGTCCATGGTATTGAGTTGCTTTGCCTGGGTCTGTTTAGATCTACTTATTTTTATTGTTGCCTAACAGAGGTGTAACTGGGAGCAAGATTAATTACGGATTTTAGGAGTTATTATAATAGTAATTTGTAGACCTATGTATGTGTTTGAAATCTTTTCTTTCATTAATAAATGTTTAATTTAGTTTTCTAAAAAAAACCTCTGAAGTCACAGTAGCCTTATTACTTCTGAATTCAATGCACATATTTCAAAATAAAAAAACAAATTGCAAAACAGTTGTGACCACATGATCAAGTTTCCCTCATGGATTTGAACACATCATCTGCCATGTCATACCAGTATACATGCCTACCCTTTGGTGTGTCCTCTGCCTGTGTGATTTTCCAGAGAACCATGGAAACCTGACTACAAGGACACCCCTGAGTTACCTGGACGACGTTCTAATCACAGGATCCACTGTAGCAGAACATGTAGCAAACCTGAAAAGATTCTAAAGAGAATTTTAGAGGCTGGCGTTCGTTTAAAAAAGGAAAAGTGCACCTTCCAAGCAAAAGAAGTTATATATCTGGGTCATTGAGGGGATGCCCAAGGTTGCATCCATTAGAGGAAAAAGTCAGGGCAATCAAGGAAGTGCCCTCTCCTACCAACGTCACGGCGCTCAAGTCATTTTTGGGCATGGTAAATTATCATGGTTGATTTTTGTCTAATCTATCTACAGTGTTAGCCCTTTTGCATTTATTATTGAAGAAAAACCACAGATGGTCCTGAAAGTCACAGCAAGAGGAAGCCTTCACTAAAGTTAAGAAGCTTTTATACTTTATTAAATTAGATAATACGAGATGCAATCTTGTGCAAAGTCAGCACTTCATCACGCACGAGGAGTTGTGTGATAGCTGAACAGGAGTCTTGAAATTCGTGTTTCTAATGTTCCCTCTGATAGTTCCTTCATGCCTGTTTTAAAGGTTTGTACTGCTCTTTCTGCCAAACCATTAGACGAGGGACGGTGCTAGTACTGTTCTGATGTGTTTAATCCCATTTAGGTCCACAAACCTTTGGAATTCGGCACTAGCGAAAGCCATACCATTGTCTGACACAATAACTTCACGTAAACCATGAACATTGAAATTCTGGCGCAGTTTTTCAATGGTTGCAGATAAAGTAGGTGATCTCACTTCAAACACATCCATCCATTTGGAATGGACATCGATAAGCATAAGAAACATGGTACCTAGAAATGGCCTTTATGTAGTCTAACCAGGGTTGACCAGGCCAATCCCATGGATGCAGTGGAGCTGAAACGGGCAACTTCTGCTATTGCTGACACTAGTGTTAGTGTTTTAACACTTTTTCTATATCACTGTCTACACCTGGCCACCAGATATAACTTTGTGTGAGCATCTTCATTTTAAAAACACCAGGATGTGCACAATGAAGTTCTCCCAATAATCGTTCTCTTCCTCACACAGGGATAACGACTCTTGCTCCCCATACTAAGATACCATCTTGACAACTCAGTTCAGATCTATGTACAAGAATAGTTTTAATTCTTTAGGAACTTGTGCATTTGACAATCCTTGTAATACTTGTTCATGGACTCTTGCTAAAATTGGATCCTGATTCGTAGAATTCTTTATCTGTCTTGCACAGACTGGTGAAGAGTCCATGAAATTTAATGCAAGTACTATCTCTTGAGGTACTGGTACATGTGTAACATTGTTGGACAAAGGGGGGGTGACTGAGGACATCTGCATTTGCTATATGCACACCTGGATGGTGCATAAAAGTGTACTTGTACACCGACAAAATTAAAACTGGCCTTTGACTTCTAGCAGAAACTATTGGTGGGATTGCCTTATCTTCACTAAACAATCTTGACAATGTTTTGTGATCTGTCACTGTGGTGAAGTGTCGACCATGTAAATATTGATGGAACTTCTTTACTCCAAATACGATAGATAAGCCCTCTTATTCAATTTGCGAGTAACGTTTCTCAGCTGCAGAAAGGGTTCCGGATACCAATGCTATCGGTCTTTCAGACCATTCTCCATCTTGTGTGACAGTACTGCTCCGATTCCAAAGGGAGATGCATCACAAGTATCAATTCCTTAGACGGGTCATAGTGCACTAGCAGACATCACAAGTATAAGGGGAAGGTGGAGAGAAACCAGGGGAGTCAGAAAGTGAATCATGACATTCACAGGAAAGTTCGAGAGTTGACTGTGGGAGAGACAGTTTTTTGTATGAAATTTTGCATTTGGACCGAGATGAGTCCCTGGTACAATCGTCTACAGGACCATTACCTTAGGTTTGACTATAAAATATTATAGCATAACCCATCTGTTAAGAGCAAACCACTAAAAACTAAGTGGGTTAGTTTGTAACCAAATCCAGAACCTTCAGCAACATGCATAAGGCAATGATAATGCTCGCCACAAAATGGCTCAATATTCATGGTTAAAAATGAAATCTGTGAATGTAGTACAGTACCTGTATTATATTCAGTGGCCATGCCTATAACTTCTGATAATGGCATTTCTCTCTGATCTCAGTGAAGTTCCTGACACCTGCGAAGAACAGCGCTTGAGAACTTGCTCAATTCCCCACAGCAATAAAAGACCAGTGAAGAGGGATACATATAATGTTTGTTAATGTTTGTTCATAATCTTTGTCTCAGAAGTTACTAATCTTGCTCATCTCTTTTGAACATTGAGTATTAGAAGTTCAGCTTCACATTTAAATTGGATGACAATAAAATCCAAACTTAGCGAAAATTTCAAGATTAGACAGTTTTCATAATGATAAATGGCAAACAAAAGTAACAAACTAGCCAACACATGAATAAGTAATGAATCATTATGTAAGTTGCTTGAATAAGCTGCAGACATCAGTTTAGGAAACAAGATTTTTGCCAAGATTGAATCAGTTGCACAAATTCATATGGAGCAGGTTATTGATCTGTTTATTTATTCTGATTTCAGGTGGCTTAATGTCAGAAAGTAAATAGAGCAATAAAAATAAACAATCTTAAAGAATATGCTTTAGAAATAAAGAGCATTACATTGAACAATTAACATATTTCAATATGAAGCTGGTTAAAAATGAAAGCTGTACCTGAATTACCTCCATCACTAAAAATGGACAGAAGTAATGTTTTTGCCCCTGTTAGTCTGTTTGTCTGTAAGCAAATCTCTCAAAAACTAACGAGTGTGTTTCAACAAAACTTGGTACACTGATAGGCTATTGCCCAGGAATGAATTGATTAGCTTTTGGTGATGTGTTTGTTGACCTGGATCCTGGAATTTTTTTAAAGGATCCATCCATTAACATTGGGAGATAGGGAAAATTATCTTTTTCTTTCAGAATATTGTGGGTTGCTTTATTTAGAATGCTATTGATTGTTTTAGAATGCTGTGGATTGTCTTAGCTGCTGTGGCGGAGTTGTCACAGCTGTCAAAATCTGAGCAAATTTTCAGAGCAGGTTATTGGATATGGATTGGCCTGAAGCCTTCTCAGTGAGACGGAAGCTCTTAATAAAAAGACTTGTTTTTTCAACTTTGCAGATACAGAGGATTGACAAAAAGCCTCAAGAGTGGCATAAATGTAATAATGTTAACCACTCTACTGAGTGCCCTCTTCACTTGTTCAATGTATTTCTCTTACTGATCACAGAGATGATTTAGAAACTCTGCTCTAGAAAGCAAGTTGAGTACGATTTGAACATCTTTATGCATAGAGGTTATAGGCACTTGTCACACTTATAAATTGATCATAGTATGGTCTCAATAAAACCCTGATCTTCAAGTACATGAGGAACAAGTTTCAATGGACACATTTAAGGGCCCTTTGGTCAAGCAAAATGTGTGACAACTTCAGAATATGGAAGAAGCTAAGTGAACCACGCCTACCATAATGGAGGTGTATCTCATATTAGCTACATCACAGGCTATCAGTGACCACAGTTAGGGAGAAATTTATGTCCCATTACAGTTCTTGTTGAAAGGTATTGAGGCAGAAAAGTGAAGCTAAGGCAATGAATGTGAATGTGAATAAAGATTCCAATCATATGTTTCTCATTTTCCTTAGAGAAACTGCCAATGATTTTCTTTTTGCTACATATCGAAACAATTTACAACATTAGTCAATTAGAAGAACGATCACAGTCCAACTTCAATTATACATTTTTCAAAAAAAGTTTAAAATGATTGCACTCTCCAGAGAATAGTCGGTAAAGAGATGAAACGTGAATCGGCTAGTCAATAAATAAAACATGTATGTTCTCATAATCAATGATACAGCAAAACAGAATATTTTCTGTACATTGTTGTCCAAGGTACTTTGTGATGAAATCCCTTCTTCAACATGTACATACAGAAAATTACTATAATTCACCATATAAAAGTTCCCAATTTTTCTTACATTTTGCAGTGTAATATCTAGTGTGGTTAGGATAGGGCTTAGTGATGGAACTCTATTGCGACTTTTCTTGCATTATATTCAAAATATGCAAGTTTTGTCCTCAAAATTATAATCAAACACTGCTATTAAAATTGTTTTCAGTTACTATTTGGCCTTCAAAACTATACATATTTGAATTGTCTTTTTTACATAAAACATATTTATTATAAATCTGAAGAAATGATGTCCTGAATTTCTTTATCCTGAAAGCATATATCACTGGATTCACAGCTGAATTTGCATGGGACAAAAGTATTCCAATAAGCAAAGCAGTTTTTGGGACCTTATGGGGGCAAAAATAAAAAATAACATTCATAATATGCAAAGGCATCCAGCAGGCAGAAAACAGGAATAAAACCAAAGCTAGGGATTTTGCGAGTTTGAGCTCCTTCCCAAAATATTTTCTTGAGTCCGTAGCATTGATTACCTTGTTCAGTTGCTTCCTAATTATACAAAATATTTCAGTGTAGAGGCCAAACATGATGACCAGAGGCAAGAGCACAAACCCAAAGAAATTAAAATACACCATGTAGTCCATTCTGATCACCTTTGTAAAATTGCATTTGATGTGTTTGTAGCTGGAATTCATCTCCTTGTTTTGCGCCTCACCATTGCTTCTGTTGTGCCAGCCAAACATTGGAGTTAGCCCAGTCAAAATAGATACAAGCCAGCAAATTCCAACAGCAATCCAAGCTCTCTTTTGTGTAACAATAATCCTATACCTGTTGAACAACATGAACATTATTTTGTTTTTTCAATACAGAAACAAGGCTGAGACAATGACTAATATGACATTTCATGGAGTTACAAATAGTAGCTATTGTAGTTACTTAGCACCCTTTCACATAGAAAATATCCCAGAATGCTTTATTTGAGCCATACTCAAAAAATGGATATTGAACGAAAGAAGATGTATTAGGATGGATGACCAAGCGCTTTATAAAAGGGATAGATTTTAAGGAAGATCTCAAAGGAGTAGAAGAAATCTGGGTAGTCAGAGAGAATGTTAGGATGTGGGGACCAGGCAAGTGATGATAGAGTGTCAAGGGAGGGGAGGGATGCGCAAGAGATCAAAGGGGAATGGACATTTGGTGAGGGGGGTGGGGGGGGGGGGGGGAGAGGGGGTGTTGGTAGTGGTGTTGTGCAGTACAAAAGACTAATGTTAAATATGAAAATATATAGTTTACACCATCAGTGATGTAAGATCACATGACAACAGAGCATGGAGAGATAGAGTTCTATGTAGAGCCTCGTGCTAAGTCTGCATTGTACATAGTTAGTATAATCTTCAATAAATGGTCAAAGTTACCAACAGCTTTGCCTGCAGCAGTATCTATAAGTCAAGATCATGAACAACTCCACCTAAGAGCGACAATGATGATAACATATGTTACAGGGATGGAAATGGATAGTGATAGGGAGGAGTGGGGGCATGGATTGGTTCCTTCTTGTTTCTACATTGCAAACTGAATATATCCCTGTTCCAGTCAAATAATTTCTCAGCAAACCAACCAACAGTTTTCGGATTATTCTACAGCTACTTAATGTAATTGAGTGAGTTTACGTAACAAGGGGGAGATAGTGGCAAAGTGGTATTGTCACTGGACTAGTAGTTCAGAGACCCAGGGTAATGCTCCAGCTTTGAATCCCAATTTAGCAGATGGTGGATTTTGAATTCATCAATAAAAATCTGGAATTAAAAGTCTAACGATGATTATGAAACCATTGTTGATTGTCATAAAAACCCATCTGGTTCACTAATGTCCTTTATGGAAGAAAATCTTCTGTCCTTATCCTCAGCAATGTGGCCCTCTGAAATGGCTTAGCAAGCCACTCAGCTGTTTCAAACTGTGACAAAGTCAATAAGGAATGAAACCAGCTGGGCCACCTGGCATCAACCTAGGCACCGGAAATGACAATGGCAAATTCAGCCCTGTTAACCCTGCAAAGTCGTCCTTACTGACATCTGAGGCTTGTGCCAAAATTTGGAGAGCTGTACCCAGACTAGTCAAGCAACAGTCTAGCATAAGGCGGAATTTACCATGCCCATTGGCGTCAAGCGTCATGGTGTGCATGAGCAGGCAATATGACAGGAAGGCCAAAAATGGGTTTTGCAACATCATGAAACCAGTTTGCAATCGTCCACTCTGCCCGGCAATGGGGGCTGCATTTCCCACCATTGGGCGTCAGGAACCTCATTTTAACACACCTACATATCATTATAAGCTCTGCTTGCCAGAATCATCCCCTCATATGGATTATCCGAGACGTGTTACACAGCAGTATATATAAGGCTTACACCTGGTGAACTGCAATTCAAGGGGGACTCAGGGGTGAGTGCACATTAATGTGGCGCAGCGCTTATGAAGGTCGCCTGTTGGACTTCAAGGCCCAGGCACTGCGCATTCAGGTGAGGGCACAGGCAAGTCTCTTTTTCCCGGTTGGCTGACAGTGCGGTGCCAGGGCAAGGGCTGCACTACAGTTGAGGTGAGTTGGGGGGTGGGGGGGTGCGGGAGGTGGGTGCAAGGTGGGGGGAGCAAGGGCTGCACTGCGTTTGAGGTGACTTGTGGTGGTGGGGCGGGGAGGCAAGGGCTGCCCTACAGTGGAGGCAATGGTAGTGCACAAGCACGTGTGGGGAGCTGGGGGTAGAGGACATTACAGCGGGCCTCTACTATGTCCAGTAGGCACTCATAGGACGCGTCACTTAAGCAGGGGGCTGTAGTCTTCTTGACTTTCAGGGCCATATCTTCTTTGCAGCAGCCCTGGGCTGGAAGCACTGAGAGGTGTGCATGCAGCTGTGGTTTAAATATGGCACCCGGGGTGAGGAAGCGGTGAGGCGATGGCTTGGCAAGTGAATGAGAGCACGCCTGCCATCAAAACAGCGTGTTTTCTGGGAATAAATAATTAATGAGCTGAGATTAGGACAACACATCGTGAAAAGCCACCATTGCAGCCAGCGGGCAAAGCATTCTTTCCCCTGCCCCATATGCACTTTGTGCAAATCTGGGACTATTCTGCCCATAGTCATACTCACGGAATCATACCTTACAGATATGGGCTGGGATTTTCCACACCCATTCGTGGCGGGTGGAAGTATAAAATATCATGAGGGGAGGGCCAAAAATCGGCTTTACTTCGACATGAAACCACAAAGGGAGTAGCTGATGACACCCGTGTGGCAGCTTCAGACTTTAAAGAGAGAAGATACAATGAAGCTCATGGTGCTAGCTGAGCATTGGTGGAGCATGCCACAGGGCACTTGAAGATGCTATTCTGATCCTTGGACAGATCTGGCGGAGCACTCCAGTACGGTCCCCAGAGGGTCTCACGGATCATCATGGCTTTCTGTGTACTGCACAACTAGTGCTGCAAAGGGGGAAAGACTTGACAGATGATGAGATGGAAGAGCTGCATGTCTGCTCCAATGAGGAGGACCTCGAAGGGGATGAAGGTGATGAGGTCGAAGAAGACGAGGCTGCAGGGAAAGAAGCCATAGCCAGGGCCAGGCAAGGCAGGTGTGTACCTGAGGCCCTCATTGCCACCAGATTTCACGAGAAAGATGACGAGTTGCAGTGAGTACCCTCTTGGACAAGAACCCTCCTTCATGGGCCAGCACGAACACTAGCGTTGCTATTCCTCTCATTTCACCCGTGCATTTCAATGTGAGAGTGAATAGTTGCACGTCAGGCTCACATTGTTCTGATCCCTTGAAGGATGATGAAGCCTCGGGAACATGTGTCCTAGCTGAGATGAGGTGCTAACTGGAGAAGGGCGTCCCACCATCAGATGTCAGAAGGTGCTGCCTCTCCAGGATCCCAGTCGCAACGGCACCCTACAAGAGCTAGGAGCCATCCATCAGTGTCAATACAAGAGGGGTGTGAGTACCTTGAGCTAACTCCAACTGCCCCTTCTCCTCAAGGAGTCAGCCAAGGGCCCACGGGCACCCATAGAGAGGAGGACCAGCAGCTGGACACCCCGAGGCGATCCACCCAGGTAACTCTAGGAGTGTCTGGCCCATCCAAATCTCCTCTTTCTGTGACCCCATCACTTCTTGCTCCACAGACCAAGGAGGGTGCCACTACCATGCAGCAGGACCCCAAAAACAGGCTGGGGCCTTCCAGGTCTTGGCCCTTCAGAGGTGTAGCAGGATGTCGGGCAAGCACAAATACATAGCAGCAGGGTTAGGAAAGATACAAAGATCTAGGAGCACAACAGTGACACGGGTGTACACAAATGTAGATAGAATCGCACCCATTTCACATCCCCCTTGTGTTTGCTTCCTTTTTATGATGAGCTGCATTGCTGTCAATCAGGTGTGATCCCATTGTCCCTCCCCTCACTTATCGCACATGTCTCTATCATGGGCCTCTCGTCTATGTAGTGTGCTTGCATAACACCACAGTGTGCACCCCTTTTTCAGATCATTCTTGACATTAGTAATGCCTCAACCTTAACGTTAAGTGTGCTTGTGGAAGGTACCTCGCTCACATGCTTCGCAGGGTCATGCCATGTTTATTCTTAGCTGTGTAAGATTGAGGCAGAGGTTTTCCCCTATTTCGTCTGCATTCTTGAAAGGTAAAGGTGCAGTGTACAAGGAGAGATGTGTTCACTCATGAAGAAGGGTCATACCTCATGCAAATCCATGGGCTCTCTGTCTCTCGACAGGGTTTTCATGCTATGAGCCCACACTCAGAGCTCATGTGCTCTGTCAGCCAACTGCGTTTTCTATTTTCAGAGTGTACATCTGCTAAGCTCCCCAGTAAGTGGAGGCACCTTGTCACCTCAGCAGGAGCGACGTCCTGCACCAAGGTCCTCATGGCAGCCACCATCCTGTGAGTGTTGACTTCAGTTTGCTGGCATACCGGCGCTATCACCTCAGACTGAATGTGGATGGGCTCCTCGATCGCCCGTTGCAATCTGAGGAATACGGCTGATATCCCTTCGTGATGTTCCCGTGATTGTCGCTGCAGCTCCAGCAACTGATTTAGGACCGAGTCTGAAGGCTCGTCATTAGACTCGGACTCAGCAGATTCCTGACCTCCAGCAGTGCTCCAAGTACCAGGGATTAAGGATGACCCTGCCTCCACCTACCATGGAGCAGATTATACACTGTGCTCACCAGATTGTGACCCAGAGTCCATTCAAGAACCGAGATGTGTGTCTCTGCACCGATGAAGGTTGTGGGTGCTCGCTGTGACGGGCTTCAACAGTGCGGTCCTCAAGTTCCACTTCTGAGCTGTTCCTGGGGCTGGAGCTAAGGGCCTGGCTGTTTGAGGGCCTTGGACGCTTGGCAGAGGTGCCTATGAAAGAAGGTACAGATAATTAGTGCATGGTAGCCGAATAAACAGCGCGCTCACAGTAACGTTGAATGGGGGATGAGCTGGTGCAGGATGTGTATTTGCCGCTGACCTCACCTTCACTGCAAGCATGGTCCACCTCCTCTCCAGCCAACTCAATCACATGATTGTCAAATGGAGTGAGGACTTTGAGTTCAGGTGCTTCACCCCAGTCCAGCGCCGCCCTGTTTTATTGTGTGTGAGCTAGTCCTGCATAAAGACAGATGGAGAGATTATGAGCAAGACACATGCCAAGGCTGATGATAAAGATGCCTAGCATGTGGGGTTAGTGAGTGGAGACATGGATGGGATGAGGGCGCGATCTTCAGAGGAGATGAGGCCAGATGGAGATATGAAAGTATATGTGAGTGTGAGTGGTGAAGTCCCTTGAGCTGACAGTGAGCGAGAGCCATGTGATTGTTTAATGGGCTGGTGAGCGTGTGAGTTGAGAGTGATGAAATGGTTGACTTATCCTGGCCTCATAGATGAGGTCATTCACCCTCTTTCTGCACTGGGTAGCAAACCTCTTGTTGGAAGTGTTAGCACCGACCACCGCTGTAACCACTTCCCAAGCTGGAGTGGTAAGGTTGGTGGACCTCCTGTGGCAATCATGGTGGTACAGGACATGGCGGTGGGCCTCCGCAGCGTTCAGCAGGTGTTCAATGGAGGCATCATTGAACTTTGGGCTGCTGACTTCTTCCTTTTTTGGGCCATTTGTGGTCTCTATAGCAGTCCTGGACTGGAGAGACTGAGAAAGCTCCGCCTGGATGCCATTTAAATATGGCACCCAGAGCGAGGAACCGGTAAGCTGATGGTGGGCAAATCAGAGGCCACCCACCTGAGATCTAGCATGTTTCCCGTGCGTGCATAAATAATGAGGTGGAAAGTGGATAATATGCACTGGTGGGAAAAATGCCATTTTTTAGGCCACTCCCACACTTAGTGCAATGAGGGAAAATCTCTGCCCAATTTCCTAGACACCACCAATACCATCCCTGGATACGTCCTGTCCCACCAACAGGACAGACCCGGCAGAGGTGATGGCACAGTGGTAAATAGTCAGGAGGGAGTTGCCCTTGGAGCCCTCAATATCAACTCCAGAACCTCAGGTCAAATGTGGGAAAGGAAGCCTCCTGCTGATTACCATGTACTGGTCCCCCTCAGCTCATGAATCAGTGCTCCTCCATGCTGAACATCACTTGGAGGAAGCACTGAGGGTGCCAATGGCACAGAACGTATTCTGGGTGGGGGACTTCAATGTCCATCACCCAGAGTGGCTCTGTAACACCACTACTGACCATGCTGGCTGAGTCTTAAAGACATAGCTGCTAGACTGGGTCTGTGGTAGCTGGCAAGGGAATTAACAAGATGGAGAAACATACTTGACCTCATCCTCACCAATCTGCCTGACGCAGATGCAACTTTCCAAAACAGCATCAGCAGGAATGACCATCGCACAGTCCTTATGGACATGAAGTCCCCTCTTCACATTGAGGATACCCTCCACTGTGTTGTGTGGCTCTAGCATCGTGCTAAATGGGATAGATTTTTAAAAGATCTAGCAACTCAAGACTGGACATCCATGTGACGCTATGGGTCATTAGCAGCAGCAGAATCACACTCAGCCACAATCTGTAACTTCATGGCCCGGCATGTCACCATTCTACCATTATCACCAAACCAGGGGATCAACTTGGTTCAGTGAAGTGTGCAGGAGGGCATACCAGGAGCAGCACCAGGCATGCGTAAAAATGAAGTGTCAACATGGTAAAGCAAAAATGCAGGACTACTTGCGTGCCAAACGGCGTAAGCAGCAAGTGATAGTCAGGGCTAAGTGACCCTTCAGCCAAGAAATCAGGTCTAAGCTCTAAAGTCCTGCTTTATTCAGTCATGAATAGTGGTGGAAAATTAAACAACTGACTGGAGGAGGAGGCTCCACAAATATCCCCATCCTCAACGATGGGGAAGCCCAGCACATCAGTGCAAAAGAAAAGGCTGAAGCATTTGCTACAATCTTCAGCCAGAAATGCCGAGTGGGTGATCTATCCTGGCCTCATCGGGAAATACCCAGCATCACAGATGCCAGTCTTCAGTCAATTCACTCCATGTGATATCAGGAAATGGCTGAAGGCACTGAATACTGCAAAGCATATGGGCCTTGACAATATCTTGGAAATAGTACTGAAGACTTGCATTCTAGAACAGCCAAGCTCTTCCAGTATAGCTACAATATTGGCATCTATCCAGCTATGTGAAAAATTGCCCAGGTATGTCCTATGCACTCAAGCAGGACAAATCCAACCTGGCCAATTACCGCCCCATCAGTCTATTCTCAATCATCAGTAAAGTGATTGAAGAGATCATCAACAGTGCTATCAAGTGGCAATTGCTTAGTAATAACCTGTTTACAGATGCCCAGTTTGGGTTCTACCAGGGCCACTCAGTTCCTGACCGCATTACAGCCTTATTTCAAACATGAACAAAAGAGCTGAATTCCAGAGGTGAGGTGAGAGTGATTGTCCTTGACATCAAGGTAGCATTTGACCAAGTGTGGCATCAAGGAGCCCAAGCAAAACTGAAGGCAATCAGAATCAGGGGGAAAGCTCTCTGCTGGTTGGAGTCATACCTAGCACAAAGGAAGATAGTTATGGTTGTTGGAGATCAGTCAACTCAGTTCCAGGACATCATTGCAGGAATTCCTCAGGGTCGTGTCCTCAGCCCGACCATCTTCACCTGCTTCATCAATAAACTTCTTTTCATCATAAGGTCAGAAGTGGGGATGTTCGCTGATGATTGCACAATGTTCAGCACCATTTGCAATTCTTCAAAAACTGTAGCAGTTTATGTCCAAATGTAATAAGACCTGGAAAATAGCCAGGCTTGGGCTGACAAGTGGCAAGTAACATTCACACTACATAAGTGCCAGGCAATGGCCATCTCCAACAAGCGAGAATCTAACCATCCTGCTTGACATTCAATGGCATTACCATCGCTGAATCCTCCACTAACAACATCCTGGGTGGGGTACCATTGACCAGAAACTTAATTAGACTAGCCATATAAATACAGTGGTTACAAGAGCAGGTCAGAAGCTAGGAATCCTACGATGAGTAACTCACCTCCTGACTCCTGAAAACATGTCCACCATCTACAGAGCACAAGTCAGGAGTGTGATGGAATACTTCTCACTTGCCTGGATGAGTGTAGCTCCAACAACACTCAAGAAGCTTGACACGGCCCAGGACAAAGCAGCCCACTTGATTGGCGTTCTATCCACAAACATTCACTCCCTGCACCACTGACTCACAGTAGCAGCAGCGTGTACCATCTGTTAGATGCACTGCAGAAACTCACCAAGGCTCCTTAAACAGAACCTTCCAAACCCATAAACATTACCATCTAGAAGGACAAGGACTGCAGATGCATTGCCGCACCACCACCTGGAAGTTCCGCTCCAAGCCTCTCGCTATCCTGAATTGGAAATATATTGCCATTCCTTCACTGCCGTTTGGTCAAAATCATGGAACTCCCTTTCTAACAGCACTGTGGTTGTACCTACACCACATGGACTGCAGTGGTTCAAGAAGGCAGCTCATCACCACCTTCTCGAGGGCAATTAACGATGGCCAATAAATGCTTGCCTCACTGGTGATGCCCACATCCCATGAATTAATAAAATAACAGAAGTTAGCTAAGTTTTGTAGTTTAGTTCTGCTTACCCTTTCTGTCTCACTTTTAAGATCGCAATGAAAGGTACATTATTAGCTGCATAGACATGATGGGCCAAATGTTTTCCTTCTGTGCTGCAAATCTTCCTATGATTCTCTGATTCTATTGTGAGGAATATTGCCTATGCTGCAAACAGGAAATTATGTTGGCTCTTCTACCAGGTGAGGAGATAACTTTAGACATTAATCTGATTAATTAAGATGTTATCTTATGTAATCTACATTTTCAAAGTTAAGCTATGTACAATAATAATTGATTGCCTCACTTTTCAGCTTCAGTTTTGAGTTCTACACAGAAATGGGGACAGGAGCCTAGAATTATTCCATCTTATTTCCTCTTTTTGAGCTAAATCTGTTTTTGATGAACTAAAATATGATTGGTTGGTTTTATGTGGTGAACACATTTTCTTTTTGGCTTTTAATTGTTTGCTGCACCAGCATACTAAACTTTGTGTCCCTGTACAACTTACACAAAACTCTCTGAACATTTAAAAGCTTCATGCCTTTTTCAAATTATTTTGTTTTTCTATTCTAATTGCCAAAGTGACTATCCTCACGCTTAACCACATTATACTCCATCTGCCACCTTGTTGCCCACTCATTTAAGATGCACCCAAAGGAAACTGCAGCCTTTACTCGCACCAGTGAATTTCCACTCACTTCACAAACACAAAGCTCAATTGATTTTGTCTAATTACTTCATCTCCTTCAATGACCCAGCGGATAAATGCACGACATGGTACTGACCCATACTGATGAAGAAATGTCGCAGGGCAATTCCTTGCTTATGTAGAATTAACTGATCTCAGTCAAGAAGCACTACAATTGGCCTCAGTGTCAAGGCTTTCTGGGAGTGAAATTCAAACAGAGATCCCATTCTAATCCCTATCCAGTGACTACTGCTGGGAACTACTTCTTTGTAGGGTTTGAGTGAAGACAGCATCAGGTTTGACAGTGAATTCAATGCCCTGTAGACACTCATGGGGCTCACCCCTGAAGAATTACTACTAGAGCTGTTGGTGACAATAGAGTAATTTCCAATTTGTGCCATGACATTTAAGAGAGGAAGGAGAGGATATTTGATTCAGCCAACGGCTGTTAACTTACTCATGTGATTGATTATATTATATTACTTTCCTAAATATCCACTTAATCATTGCTAGTTTAATATTTTGTTCAAACCAGATACTGTGCCAAATTGAATCCAACCAGATAAAAATAATATATTTTGATAACACTACAAATATATAATTTATTTTGCTTGTCACCAAACTTCATTTCATATTGGAATCTTTATTCCATTTGTTTCCTTTTGTCTATTTGAAGCCATCCATATTCACATTATCCTCCAACAAGGAAAACAATGACCAACCCAACAACAACTTTACACTGTGCAGGCCAGAGATACTGGCAGGTATTGCTCAGGTCCATGGTGTTGGTACGTGTGTATGCATGTGTTTATGTAAATATCTTGGTCCAGATTTTCTGGTTGAATTAAAGGCGAGGCCATGAATGCTGAAGTAGAAACTGGATAGCAGCTGTGTGCACGGTGAAAATCAGGAGGTTGTTGTCCGAGCTGCCCTGCTTCTCCAGAAGTTTGCTAGAAAAGAATCTGGCCTTGATAATTAGCATTGATATACATGGAAGGATTTGAAGTACTTTTGTGATAGATATCTACTAAACTCACCAGAAAAAGTCCAATTCAGTGTAAGTAAATTCAACAGCACAAGTCTTAACTATTGCCAAAGACTGAAAATTTTATAAGTATACTGACTCATTTCTTCAGATATTAATTATTGTTGGAAAATTTAAAAGTTAAAAATGTAACTTTATCCCTTTTAACAGTCTCTCTTAATTCCATTTTTCCCTTGCTTTAGTTCATATTCTATACATAATTTGTCATGAATTAATTATTCTAACTAACGCTTCCTGTTTCAAACTCTTGCGTGCCTCAGTAAGAGTACTTCAATCTGATTGGTTAAGGAGATACACAGTAGTTTGTTCTATTTACGCCAGGTCCCAGGACCCCTATAGTGTGTGCTGCGCCGAAATGGTTTTCCATTCACCCCAAGTTCCAATACAAAAGTCCATTGGAAGTGTGTAAGTGTAAATATAACAAAAGACTGAAGTCATTCTTTCACCACTGACCTCAAAATCTGGACTATTGTACCTTGCATCTAATGTTTATCCATCACACTTTGAATTACCAACACTTTGATACAGGTGCAAATCCATCTCACAGAAAGAATTGAGCCAGTCCCTAACATGAATCTGAAAGTTACAAGGGCCTTCCAGTTTGCAAATTTCTCATTAACCAGCAATTAAACTCTGGCTAATTCACTGTGTTTGCTTAGCAGCAATTAAACACTGTGGCCTTAAAGGCACACTGTTTTATACTGTGCTTTACCTGACAAGCAACACTTAGAAGATCCAGAAAAATATTGCATTTTATGCATAAGTTGTGCCCAGCTTACTTCTTCAATGAAAACTGTGTTGAACAGTCTACCAGATTGGGTCATAGAAAACAACCCTAATTTGGATATTTAAAAAGATTAAAAGCTTTGATAACATAAATAGAAAAAAACTGTTTCCTCTGGTGTGGTAATGCAGAACAAGGGGACGTAGCTTTATAATTAGAGCTAGACTGTTCAAGGATGATATCTTGAAGCACTTGTTTTTACTAGTGGCAGTAGAAATCTGGAACTTTCCCCCCCAAAAAGCTGGTGAGGCTAGGTCAATTGAAAACTTCAAAACTGGGATTGATAGATTTTTGTTAAATAATAAAACAGGCACAAGTGGCTGTTTGACCTGTTCTTGCTCTTAGTTTCCTAAATACATAAACTGTACTTGGATCAAATTGTCCCCTATTATTTTAAATTTATTGTGCACCTGCAAAATGTGACCTAATGTTATTAAAGGCTGTAAATGGGTTTGTCATGAAATTATCACATAGCTAGTTTTGAGACTAAAAAGATGATTACAACTAAGGATATAGAGTTGAATTATAGATGATCCTTGACTTAATAGAATGATGGGCCAGCCCAAGGAGCTGAATGGCCTATTTCTCTCCCTCTGTTCCAGACAACCTCATAAAATACTCTGCACTTGATGGCTTTTTTTTCATGAAAAAAGTAAATCTCCATTTCACTTGAGGCCTTCCATTTCATGAAGAAATAAATTTCCATTTCAAAACTGACTTTTTTTTAATAACAAGTCTGCATTGTCTGTAACAATCTTACAACACTTAAAAATTATTACTATACAGTATTGATGAAAATTGGATGGTAAAATTATAATTCTGGCATAGGTCATTTTAGTACCTGATATGGATACATTCATCTTAACTTGCACAATGACCCCTTTGTAAAATGTAAAGACGTTGTATTTTTGTGTTTGAACAATACTCAAGTATTATTCTTAGGTCAAATGAATTATGAGGGAAGGTGAAGAGTTGTAAGTGTGAGTTGTAAGTGTGAGTTGTAAGGCGAGATTAATACTTCACAGTTTTGCTTGACTAATTTCAGGAGTTAGGAGAAATTGTCATACATTCTCAGAGGTTTCACATGTTCGATTGGCTCCCTCAGTAGACTGAGTGAGTTGAGCGGAGTCTGTTAAAGGGAAACTTATATGTGATCAACGAATGGCAACATGGTAGTGAGCTATATGCTCTTTGTGTTTCCCTGTCATTTTCAGGTTCAGCTGTTCCTTACTAGAACAGGATGTGTTGGTCAGGTCACTGAGGGAATAATTTTAAACTGATGGTTTTAACTATAAAGCAGTGCAACAAGAGGATAGGTAGATTTTCTTTTCTGTGATAATTGGTTTACATATGAACAAGGAGCAGGAGCAGGCTGTTCAGCCCCTCAAGCCTGCTCTGTCATTTAATAAGGTCATGGCTGTTCTGATAGTAACCTCAAATCTGCATCCCATCTACCCCCCAATAACCTATCACCCCTTGCTAACCAAGAATCTATCCACCTCTGCCTCAAAAATATTCGAAGACTCTGCTTCCACCACCTTTTTTAGGAAGAGAGTTCCAAAGACTCACGACCCTCTGAGTGAAACAATTTTACATCATCCCTGTTTTAAATGGGCGGCCCCTTATTTTTAAATAGTGGCCCCTAGTTCTAGATATTTCCGCAAGAGAAAACATCCTCTCCACATCCACCCTGTCACGACCCCTCGGGGGCTTATACTTTAGCTATTTTACTGTCAAAGTATTTGAGGGTTTAATTTATTTATTCATTGATTGGCTGACTGAAAATACCACATGGTATAAAACAGCAAGATAGACGCAGAGTTACACAGCACACTTGCACCCAGTATTTCACCACTTATTACATTAAACACTAAGCTCTAGTTATATAAAGGTCCTATACTCACATTGTAATGTTTTAATAGCACTTTAGGCTTTTATCATGATATCTGGATCAAACTTTGATAAGAGATTTCCACACATGGGGCAGAATTCTCTGCCTATCAGGCGGGCGGACCCGACCCAATCTCCGGCGGGCGGGAAACTGATCCTCGCCAGCGAAGCGGGTCCTGCCGCCATTTTACGTGGGCAGGCCAATTAAGGCCTGCTCAGCGTGACATCCAGCGGGAAGCACCATGCGCTTCCTGTGCAGGCCAGGGAGATTCCCCAAAAGTGAGAGTGCGCTCTTTCACGCATGCGCACAAAAGAGTGCACATCTCCCAGAGGCTAAGTGCTGCCTCAGGGAGATCACCGACAGTTTTGAAAATATTAAAAATAGAAAAAAAAATTCCTCAACATGTCCCCCTCATATGACAATGCCACATGACATGGGACATGTTCATAATTTACATAATAACTTTATTAGAATTTTTAAAACCCTACATGAAACCCTGCATCCCACCGCTGGATGAGGTTTCGTGTTTTTTCTATTTACCACCGGGGCTCCTGGCCTGTCCGCCAACCTTAAGGTTGGACGGGCGGGTGGGTTAAATGATTCTGTCAATGGCCTCAATTGGCCATTGACAGGTCGACAAGCAGACAGCTGATTTTGCTGCGGGCCCACCTCCTGGAAAATTTAAATGGGGCGGGATGACGTCGGGGATTCCACCCGACATCATCCTGCGTCACTTTACGCATTGGCGAACGGGCACCGCCCCCTGCTTGCTTATGGCAAAATTCTGCCCATGATGTTAGTGGGTCAAGGTTGATTTATCTATTGATTAGTATTATATCCAAACAATTGGGGAATCTGGAAGGATCGGTCCTTTAAGATAAACTTCCACACTCCAGAAAAGAATAATTGTTGTCATTGTGCTTCCATTCCATTACATTACATTGACATTTACAACAACTGCCTCATTGATATCATTACCTAATTAAATGTACAACCATAGTTAATACCATGCTTGAAAAAACACATTCTCTTCAGCACATCCATATCGACCCTCAATTACCAAAAAACATTTGCAACTTTATCCAACAGGTTGAAGTATATTCAATCTGTTCAAAATACGTGCATTTTTTTTTGATAGTGGCAAAGTGGCAAGGAGATGCAGTGGCATTTTGATAATGTCACCCAGTCCTGTCAATGCTGAAAAGTTCTACTTATAAATATCTGGGGCCTTGTGCCTAAATTGGGAGTGCTATCTCACAAACTAGTCAATGAACACTTGACATATTCATACTCACCGAATCGTACCTGACACTGTCCTAGATGCCACCATCACCAATCCTAGGTATGTCCTGTCCCACCAGCAGGTGGCAGCACAGCAGTATACAGTCAGGAGCAAGTAGCCCTGGGACTTATCAACATTGACTCAAGACCCCATGAAGTCTCATGGCATCAGGCCAAACATGGGTAAGGAAATCTCCCGCTAATTATCATCTACCGCACCCCCTCAGTTGATGAATCAGTACTCCTGTGTGTTGAACACCAATTGGAAGAAGTACTGAGGGTGGCATGGACACAGAATGTACTCTGGGTGAGGGATTTCAATGTCCATCACCAAAAGTAGTTGGGTAGTACAATTACTGACCGAGTTGGCCGAGTCCTGCAGGATGTTGCTGCTAGACTGAGCCTGCTGCAGGTGGGCAGAAAACGATCAAACAATAGGGAAAAACCAACTAGCCCTCATCCTTACCAACCTACCTGTCACAGGGGAGACAGTGGTACAGTGGTAATGTCGCTGGACTAGTAATCCAGAGGCCCAAGCTAATACCTGGGTTTGAAACCCACCACTGCAGCTAGTGGAATTGAATTCAATCAATGAATACAGAAAACTCTCTGTTATCCAGCATGGTCCAGGAATGGGAGGAGCAAGTTAATCAAATACACTGGTTAACTAAGATGTAAGGTGAGTTCTGCATTTTCATCCAATAAGGAAGCTCCAGAATGATCATGTGGGTGTTGACATCTCATGAGGGGTGCAGGAGCATGTGAATCTAGTGAGTAGCACTGAGGGAACATGATGCTGCAGAACAGTGGAAGACTGAGGCCAGAGCATAGGCAGGCCGCCAATAACAACTACCTGTGAGTTTGACATGTCCAGTCAAAAAACTGACCCAATAGACCTGATCCGAGAATTCCAGTTAATAGAGAATTCTGTTTGGTAGAGTGCTGAACAACAGTAGCGTTACTGTAAATTCAATTGATGAATAAAAATTCTGGAATTGAAAGCTACTGTCAGTAATGGTGCCATAAAACAATAATTGATTGTCATAAAACCAATCTGGTTCACTGATGCCCTTTAGACCATGAAATCTGCCATCCTTACTTGGTCTAGCCCGTATGTGGCTCCAGACCCACAGCAATGTGGTTGAATCCTAACTACCTTTTGAAATGGCCTAGCAAGCCATTCAGTTCAAACGTTGGCTTTACCAGCGACATCAGTATGTCATGAATGAGTTAAAAAAAATATTTGCCCAGTAAGACAGCATTAGCCTGAGTGATTACTGCAAGGACCTTGTAGAGATAAAGTCCTGTGTTCACATTGAGGATACCTCCATCATGTGTAGCCCTAACTCCATGCAAAATGGTTTAGATTTCAAACAGATTGAGCAACTCAAAACTGTGCATTCATGAGGCACTGTGGGCCATCAGCAGCATCAGTTTTATTCAACCATAATCTGTAATCTCATGACCTGACATATCCCCTACTCTACCATTACTACCAAGCCAGGGGACCAACCCTGGTTCAATGAAGAGTGCAAGAGGGCATGCCAAGAGCAGCAGCAGGCATATCTAAAAATGACATGTCAAACTGGTGAAGCTATAATACAGGACTGCTTGAGTGCCAAACAGCAGAAGCAGCAATTGATAGACAGAGCTATGCTCTGCAGTCCTGCCACATCCAGTCATGAATGGTGGTAGACAATTAACAACTCACTGGAGAAGGAGGCTCCACAAATTCCCCATCCTCAATGATGTAGGAGCCCAGCACATCAGTGCAAAAGATAAGGCTGAAACATTTGCAACAATCTTTATCTAGATGTGCCGAGTGGATTATCCATCTCAGATTCCTCTGGAGGTCCCCAGCCCCACAGATGCCAGTCTTTAGTCAATTTGATTTTTTTCACGTGATACCAAGAAATGGATGAGGGCACTGTTTACTGCAAAGGCTATGGGCCCTGACAACGTTCCAGCAATAGTATCGCAGACTTGTACTCTAGAACTTGCTGCACCCCTAGCCAAGCTGTTCCAGTACAGCTACAACACTGGTATCTACCTGGCAATGTTGAAAATTGCCCTGCTATGTCCTGTGTACAAAAAGGAGAAATCCAACAAGGCCAATTACTGCCCCATCAGTGTACTCTCATACATCAGAAAAGTGATGGAAGGGGTAATCAACAGTGCTATCAAATGGCATTTACTCGGCAATAACCTGCTCACTGATGCTCAGTTTGGGTTCCGCCAGGGCCACTCAGCTCCTGATCTCATTGCAGCCTTGGACTAAACAAAGACAAAAGAGCTGAAATCCCGAGGTGAGGTGAGAGTGACAGCCCTTGACATCGAAGCAGCATTTTACCGAGTGCAGTATCAAGAAGCCCCAGCAAAACTGGAGTCAGTAGGAATCATTGGGAAAACTCTCCACTGGTTGGAGTTATACCTAGCACAAAGGAAGATGGTTGTGGTTGTTGGTGGTCAGTCACCTCAGCTCCAGGACATCAATGCAGGGGTTCCTTAGGGTAGCGTCCTAGGCCCAACCATCTTCAGCTGCTTCATCAATGATCTTCCCTCCATCATAAGGTCAGAAGTGGGGTTGTTCACTGATGATTGCACAACGTTCAGTACCATTCGTGACTCCTCATATACTGAAGCAGTCTGTGTCCATATGCAGCAAGACCTGGACAACATTCAGGCTTGAGCTGATAAGTGGCAAGTAACATTCATGCCACACAAGTGCCAGGCAATGACTATCTCCAACAAGATGGAATCTAACTACCTTCCTTTGACTTTCAATGACATTGCGACAACTGAATCTTTCGCTATCAACATCCTGGGGGTTATCATTAGCTAGAAACTGAACTGGACCAGTCACATAAATACTGTGGCTACAAGAGCAGGTCATAGGCTGTGATTCTGCGCTGAGTAACTCACCTCCTGACTTCCCAAAGCCTGTCCAGGCACAAGTCAGGAGTGTGATGGAATACTCCCCACTTGCCTGGTTGAGTGCAGCTGCAACAATATTCAAGGAGTACAACACCATCCAGGGTAAAACAACCCATTTGATAGGTATCCCATCCACAACCTTAAACATTCACTCCCTCCATAGTAGCAGCAGTGTGTAGCATCTACAAGGTGCACTGCAGCAACTCACCAAGGCTCCTTCAACACCAACTTCCATTCCTGCAAGCTCTACCACCTGAAAGGACATAGGCAGCAGATACACGGGAACACGACCACCTGCAAGTTCCCCTCCAAGCCACACAATATCCTGTCTTTTTCTGCTTTTGTTTCAGGTTTCCAGCATCCGCAGTATTTTGCTTTAATCTTAGCAATAAATTATACGTTCCGGTTAGAACCGAGTTGGGGCTGATTTAATATGTCAACATGTTTTATTTACAAGAAAATGCTCACATTTTTCAGAGCAGCTGGGAAAATGAAATCTTTACCTGGTCGGGATCCTGGCTCGAAGGTAACGGTCGACAGCAATAGCCAGTAGACATAGAATGGAGTTCTGCGTCAACGTTATCAGGATGCAGATTATAAAGAGACAGCTGTAGAAATGGGTCATTAAACCCAAGCTGACGGTGATGGCCATCGGAATCGCCAAAGCCCCCACGGCGATGTCAGCCAGGGCCAGGGAGACGACGAAACAGAAGGTGGTGTCCCTAAGAGCCCGGTTGATCTTGACTGCCCAGCAGACCAGCACATTGCCCAGGACTGAGGCCACCGCGATAAGCACCTCAATCCCGATGTAGACATCATGCATCAGATCCCTGGAGTCAGCCGGATTGGACATGCTGCCAGAGGCTTCTATCTCCCGGCCACCTACCCCTGCAACCCGCCCCGGTCTCCTACTTCTTCCCCGAAATAACAAAAAAAACACTTGGATCTTTTCGGAGAAAAGCTATGTTGTGACTCAGAAACTCTTGTAGCATTGAGACTTAAAGATCTAATGTTAAAGATCTGCTTGCTCAGAGCGCTCTGTTCATTGCGATCTCCAAGACTCGTCCTTTCCCAGCTCGATTCCCATCATCTTTATCGCTGGCATTCAATCCTCTCCGACTCCTGTTCCCAACAGTGAGCCAGTAATTCCCGGCAGGTTCCCACTCCTCGCTGTGAAGCCTGGATCTTTGTTGTGTGTGTGAATTCCAGTCACTGACCATCCAGGCGCTCCCCGAGTGTGGAAGCAAAACTCCTACTCTTCCTTGAAATGTTATCTGAGTTCCTTCACAGGCTCTTTATTTCTTTCTCTCTCTCTTTCAACCCTCAGATTCATTGCACAGTGAAGCCATCCCCCAAATTCAAAGTCAAGAAACCGTCTTCAGAAGGTCCTCCGTTCCCATCCAGTTGAATCTTTGCAGCTGCTTCTCTGTGTAAATCTCACACTTTGGCAGCGTGCTCCTCCATCGGTTTCCACTTGTCTGAGACTAGTCACTGAGCCGCCGGCGCAATGGGAGGGACGTGGGCGCCGTGTGAGTGTGTGTGTCTGTGTTTGCGCTTCGAAGTTGTACAATCGGTTAAAGTTCCGCAGCTGCAAGAGGTTCAACTTCTTCAGCTGCACAAAGAAGCATCGGGAGAAATAAAGCGTCTGTCAGCAAACTGAATTAAGCCCCACAGTGTGCATGGTGCACAACGTTATCGAGTCTTATTATAAGTGTCTATTAAATATGACAGGAAGGATACGAGGGGGTTGAAATGAACACTGGAGGTTTCTAAATTTAGTCCAAGAACGAGAATTGAAACCAAACTATTTGCAAAATTGTTGTTATTTGTTTCACTAATTTGGTTCCTGTTACTGTTATCACAACATAACTCTTCGAATTTTAATTTTTGGCATCGTTCAGCGCCATGAATTGAAAACGGGGCTAATTCGAAGAAAGTGGTCGTTTAATCGGCTCTGGCATTACGCCAAATGACTGTAGCAATGACAGCATCTTTCTCAGAAAAATGCTTACGTGTTTTCATTAATGAAACCGAGGTTCTTTGTGTGGGGCTAGGAACGAACACATTTTGATAAAAACAAAAAAACTGCGGATGCTGGAAATCCAAAACAAAAATAGAATTACCTGGAAAAACTCAGCAAGTCTGGCAGCATCGGCGGAGAAGAAAATAGTTGACGTTTCGAGTCCTCATGACCCTTCAACAGAACTGATGAAGGGTCATGAGGACTCGAAACGTCAACTCTTTTCTTCACGAACACATTTTGTGTTGTTTTGAATCTCTCGATGCAGAGCCCTCAAATCCTGAATACCCCCTTGTCACTCTTTTGAAAACCCTGTTCAAGGCATCAAGTCCATCTGGATAGTTATTTTAAATCCTGTCTTAAAAGGTGATGCCATGTTCCAGATGATAATGTTAGTGATTTTTGTTAAGAAAGAAAGTGGCCAACTGGATTGCTCTTGGAAGCCACCAGCACAGACTCCATTGGTCGAATGCCTCATGTTCTATGATTCTATGAAAGTCAGTGGTTTGAGGGAAATGTTGAGCCCTGTCGTTTAATACATAGATTTTCTGCTAAGACCTTGAACTCAAAAAATACATTGAAATATGAATGCGTAGATGTGAAATGGAGACCAAATATGATGCACCTGGGAGAAATGGTGGCATAGTGGTAACTTCACTCAACTGGTAATCCCTGGACCCTTGCTAATGTCCTGGGGATACAGGTTCAAATCCACCATGACAGCTGGTGGAATTTGAATTCAATTAATAAAGTCTGGAATTGAACATTAGGCTTAGTAATGGTGACCATGAAACTATCATTTATTGTTGTAAAAGCCCATCTGGTTCACTCATGTCTTTTAGGGAAGGAAATCTGCCATTTTACCCAGTCTGGCCTACATGTGACTGCATACCTACAGCTCTTAACTCCCTCTGAAATGGCTGAGCAAGCTGCTCAGTTCAAGGGCAATTAGAGATGGGCAACAAATGCTGGCCTTGCCAGCGATGCTCACAACCCATGAAAGAATAAATAGAAAACAAACCTGACTAATCTCCAAATCTGACTCAATTTTGAAGGGAGAAAAATCAGGATACCTTTTGTATTTATCAAGTAAGAGACCAGTGGTTAGGAATTAAAGGCAATTCTTTGAGGGTTCCAGGAGAGGTAACCATGAAGCTACGGGAATATAGAAGTAATGTGAATGAAGTAGCACCAAAATCTGATATTATTCAGTCAAATGGGTGCATGGAAAGACAATCCAAGTGGAAACTGAGAATTTATCACTGTGGGTGAAAGAAATTGGCTTAATATATTAACTTAAATTTCAACTGATAGCTCAGGAAAAGTGATTGTCAATACCACCATACCATCATGAGTCAACCCCTATATTATAGTGGTGCTCGCTAAACCGTTGGGATAACAAATAGAATTAGTTCATAAAAACAGCCCAGAAAATAACAAAATCTTGAATTATCAAAATTGTCAAGCTGCTTTATTGAAAAACAAAGAAAACTATGAAACACTTTTGGTTATGGTACCTGGAAATCCTAGGTGACTGAAGATTGAGCTACCAATAAATTCCTATAGGAAACTTGCTCATACATTAAGGTTGGATGAGCCCCTTTAATGGCAGAATGTGATAAGGAAATTAATAGTAAATAAATCTGACCAGTCGTTAAAGCAGAATGTGTGCATTTTACAGGGAGTTAATCAATCTGGAAAATTCATCAACTGGCCAAAGACATTAGATTTATGGATGAGTAATCAATCAGGCTCTCTAGCTTTCTGCTCTGATTAACAATTCAAGACAGCTAAGTGTATGTTTTGCATAGGCTCAAGTGCATCACTCAAGCTACTTAGACATGAAGCTAAGCCAAAGAATAAAAGATAATAGTGCTTTGGAACAATTTCTCACTGATCAAAGCTCAGAGATCTTTTCTATGTAATAATCAGCTGTAAGTATGCAGGTTGCACATCCATTAGACATATTGACTCTTCGGGCAACCCAGTTTGTCACCACAAAATACCTACCTTGACAGACTGAGGTTTTGTTCAAGTTTTACTAATTTTGCCTGGACCTAAAGGGATCAGATTTACTGAGTGCTACTATTCCAAATAAAATCTGGTATTAATTAATCCTTTTGTTTGTGGGAAATTGGATCTTTTGGATCTAAAGATAATCAAACAGGCTAATGGAATGTTGGCCCTTCTATTTGAAGGAATAGGATACAAGGGGGTAGAAGCCATACTTCAGCTATACAAAGCCCTATAGTCAGACCACTCCTGGAGTATTGTGAGCAATTCTCAGCACCACATCTTGGGAAGGACATAATTTGACTTTGGAGAGGATGCATTGTAGATTTATTAGAAGGGTGCCTGGGCTCCAAATGTTTGATTTATGAGGGAGTTTACAAAAATCTAGAATTTAGAAGGTGAGAGGGTGATTTGATTGAAGTTTTAAAGATGTTAAGGGGAACAGATAGGGTAGATTAGTAGAAGCTATTCCAACAAGTTTTGGAATCTAGAACTAGGAGACATAGTAACAAAAAACTTAGGGCCAGGCTTTGCAAGAGAAAAATTATGAAACAACTTCTTCATGCAAAGGGTGGTAGAAGTTTGAACTTTCGCCCATATATGGTAATTAAAGCCAGCTAAGTTGCTAATTTTAAAACAGGATTTGATAGATATTTGTTAGCCAAGGGATGGATTGAGGACAAAGGCAAGTATATGGAATTAGATTGCAGATCAAGCATAATATCATCAAATAAGGAAACAGGCTTGAGGGGGTAAATGGCCTCCTGATCCTATATTCCTAGAACTTGTATTGGAAACCAAGATAGTCCCCCATATATAACTTTAATTTTGTGTGGTTTGATTTTCACTTCCAAAAACATTTCTGGATCTTGGCAAGTGCACAACAACACAAAATCTGGAAACCTATCTGTTTTTTTTTTGGTCTTTCTGTTCATTACTTTCATATCCTGTTCAAAACAATGGATTTTGCTCTAGTTGTTTATTATCCTTACACTTGCCCACAGGCTTTCTCTGGGCTTTTCCACTGGAACTTGAAATTAGTGAGCCTTAAGAGCAAAATACCATCTAAAGGGGATGTGAGATCTGTATAAACAGGACAAGCAACAGTGTGTCACCTTGATCAATCTTAGCAAGGCACACAGGGAGAAATTCATTGCCTGCTGGGTATGGGCTGGGAGACCATAAGACGTAGGAGCAGAAATTAGGCCATTTGGCTGATCGAGTCTGCTCCACCATTCAATCATGGCTGATAAGTTTCTCAACCCCATTCTCCCGTCTTCTCCCCGTAACCTTTGATCCCCTTACCAATCAAGAACCTATCTATTTCAGTCTTAAATACACTCAATGACCTGGCCTCCACAGCCCTCTGTGGCAATGAATTTGGGAGGTGGCGTTGCTGCTTAAACGGGGCGGGATGGCATGGGGTGAGAGCCCGTTGCCTCTCTGATTACCCCCAATTAATTCCAGGGCAGGGAAGGTTGAGGTTGACCTTCCAGCCCCTAGGCCAATTGAGGCCATTAAATGGCCAATTAATGGCCACTTAAAGGTTTCATCTTGCCACCACTGGTGGCCATGCCATGTGGACAGGCTGCCAGGTATGGCAGCCTGCCTGTGGGCTGGTGCATCCTCCTGTTTGGGCACCTAGTGTCTAACGGATGGCCCCACTGTTGGCAAAAGCCACCCCCATGGGAAGCCCCTCCCCCCCCACAACAATCTTCAGACTGACACTTCTGCCCTGGCTGGCTCCTGTGAGGTAGCCCCAGCTACTCAGGTTCCAGGGCCTCTGACACTGTTTCTCCTCTCTGACCTTCTACAGTATCAGCAGTGCCCACTGTTCCTAGTGACACTGGTCCCGCTGAACAGCTTCCACCCTCTGATTGCCTGGCAGCCATTGGAGGTGAGACATCCGTCCTGAAATCTCTGGGAGCCATGATGGCAGACAGGTAAGTGCCTGATTGGGTTTAAGTCACTTTGCAGGTCTAGCTGCAGTGAAGTTACCACTGATTCTCTAGCTTGTGTACAGGCCATCGAGTCTAAGTCCAAAGGTGCAGGTCAGCTTACTTCATTTAATGTTAAAGCATACAGAAAGCAAAACAAAAGGAGACAAGGAAAGATGGGATTAAGAGAGAGAGAGATAAACAAGATAGAGGGCAGAATTTTCTGTGCCGATTGGCATCGGGTATCATGGTGGGCGTGAGTGAACAATATTGCCGGAAGGCCAAAAATCAGTTCCACAAAGTTGTGAAACCAGTTTGCAATCGTCAGCTCCACCCATCAATGGCGGGCCTCATTTCCTGTTGCCGCATGTCAGGAACTTAATTTTAATACATCTGCATATCATTATAAGCCCTGCTCGCCGGAATCATCCCCCGCCCCCGTGCTGGATCACGTGATTGCATACTGGTGTGTTTCACAACAGCATTTATAAGGCGTGCGCCTGATGAGCTACACTTTGAGGGGAAATTGGAGGTGGGTGCACAATAATGTTGTGCAACGCTTGTGAGGGTCGTCTATTGGACACCAGGGTTGAGGTACTGCGCATTTAGGCAAAGGCACAAGCAAGTCTCATTTACCTCGCTGTTGCAGATATTTAGCTAGCAGGGGAGAGACCTTTATCGCGTTTCTGCCAGGGAAAGAGCAATGGCTATAACCAGTCAAACCCCTTACCATGGGGTACCTAACACCATCCGAGTCATGGTGAAGGGCAGCGAGCAAGGAACAGGAATGGATAGGACCTTCTTCACCAAGAGGATCCAATTCAAGCTGTGTGGTTTCGAGGCTACAAAGATCTACTGCCTACAGGATTTCCCCAGCGTTGGTTTCTTTGATGTGACCTTCAAGCACGTGGCAGCTTGTGTCAAACTCCTGAAGGTTTTTGAGGAAAAGAAAGACCTGCCAGAAATGAAGATCCTGACGGCGGAGCCGCTCTTTGTTCTACCGTTGCATCGTGAACGGGTTGCAACTGTGCATCTGTACAACACCTACGTCCCTGTCACTGACATGCTCATCTTCCTTACCAGGTACTTCAAAAAGGTTGGGAGCTGCACTGAAGTTAAAGATAATTTGGGGATCTGGACATGTAAACGCCAGGTTAAGGTAACGCTCAAGACCGACGGTAAGGGAGCCGTTTTCCACCCCCCTTCCAGATTCGCTATCGGGGGAAGCCGTGTGTACCTTGTCTACGCTGGGCAACCCAAACTTTGTCGCTCATGCGGCAAGTCTGGTCATGTGGCGGCCAACTGCAGCGCCGTCCTCTGCAAGAACTGCAAAAAGGAAGGGCACCAGACAAAAGATTGTAAACAGGCTAAGTGCTGCAACCTGTGTGGCGAGGCAAGTCACCTCTACAAGACCTGCCCCAAACGTTGCCGTACTTATGCACAGGCAGCTAAAGCCAACGAGGGGGAAGCAGAAGAAATGCCTCGTGTCACTCCAACCACCAAGGCCCCCAGGGAGAACAACGGGACAAAGGAGGACACAGAGAGAGACAAGGTGGAGGAAAAGATTGAGGCAGCAGACAGCCAATCCACAGCACTGCCCCCTGAACCTCCCACTCCTCAGGAGAGCGAATCAACGGAGGAGGAGGAGGTAGCAGTGGGAAAGCAGCAGGGGGAGTGGCAGCTGGTTAAGAGAGCCAAAAGGAAGAAGGGGCTAAAAAGAAACCAAGCCACTTCCCAGACAAGAGTCAAGAGGCGGCTCCTAACCAACATGAATAACAAGAGCAGCAACTCTTCGGACGAAGAAGTGCCAGGGCGGCGCCAACAGAAGAAACGGCAAAACGCTAGGGAGTTGGAGGATGAGACACCCGAGCTCCAGAACATTGGAGACAATGAGGAGACCAGCGCACCTCAACTTTGCCCACAACCCAAAGAGGCCAGTGCACCACAACCCCAGGAATCTGGGAGCAGTGAGGCGCTCAGCGCACCCCAGCTCCGGGAAGCCGGAAGCAGCAACGCCCCAGAGGGGGAGAGGATTGGAGAAGCTTCTCCAGCAGAGGACATTTCAAACCCCGCTCTCTGCACGGACCCCCAGATGCCACCCGAGCAGAACATCTCCAATGGGGAGGTTCAAGACGCTTTCCTCAGCCCATCCCAAGTGAAGCAATTTGAGTACACCACGGGCATGAAGGAGCAGACAAATGGTCTGGAACTCTCAGAGACAACAGGTTTGGTAAGCGACTAACTGCTTTAAAATGGGTGTAAAGATTGTATCCATAAATGTGCGTAGCATTAAATCTACTATGTGATGTGTTGCGAACTTGGACTACCTTGCCAAGATCAAAGCTGACCTGTTGTTTCTGCAGGAGTGTGCGATACCGCACCTCAGCTCCTACAGGCAATGGTCACGAAGGTGGTCCCATGGGCCATCGATCTGGTCGGGAGGAAACGATTCTCGTTCCTCCGGCCTGGGGATTCTGCTGCAGGGAGGCAGCTTCACCGTCTCCCAGGTTAAGGAGGTGGTGGGCGGGCACCTCCTCATAGCAGACGTAATGTACAAGAATGCTCCACTCCAGTTAATTAACGTCTGCGCCCCGTCACAAGGGGCTGAGCGGCTGGAGGTTTTTCAGCAGCTCCCACTGCTGCTGGCACCCTCCAGGCCGGTCATTCTGGGCGGTGACTTCAACTGCATCATCGATGCGGCTGGACGATCCGGCAGGGCCGACAGCAGATTGGACGCTACATCCAGATCCCTGATGGAAACAGTAAAGGATGCCAAGCTGCACGATGTCTTCAGCAAACCTGCAGATGGAGCGCAGTGTAGATACACCTGGTCGCAGCCTGACGGGTTCGTCTGTTCCAGGATAGATTTCCTGTTTGCGTCCCGTTCATTCACAGTCAGATCCACCGACGTGAAGCCGGTGTTCTTCTCTGACCACTGCCTCCTACTGGCTGACTGTCACTTAGAGGAGGACCAGAGGGTTGGCAGGGGGGCATGGAAGCTAAACGTGCAACTGCTGACCCCAGAGAACATTGAGGAGCTCAAGAGGGATTACAAAGGTTGGAGAACCATGAAACCCCACTTTGAGTCACTGACACACTGGTGGGAAGCGATCAAGGGAAACATCAAGAGGTTTTTCGTCCTCAAAGGCACCCAGAAAGCTAGAAAGGAACAGAGGGAAATGTCCCGACTCCAGAAAAACATGCAGAACCTGCTCTGGCTGAGGGCGATGGGGGTCGATGTCAAGGAGGAACTCCAAGAGGTGAAGAGCCAGCAAGCCTCGCTCTTTGCCTTGGAGGCCTCCAAGATCATCTTCCGTTCCAGAGTCCGCTCCGTGGAGCAGGATGAGACGTGCTCACGTTTCTTCTTCCAAAAGGTACACAGAGAGAGCTCTGTGATTAACAGCCTGTAGGAAGAAGATGGCTCAGTAAAGTCATCACAGTCCGACATTTTGAGGATCAGCAAATCCTTCTATGCCGGATTATATGACGCGAAGCCCACAGACAGCACAGCCTCCCAGTCCTTCCTGTCCTCTATCATGGAGGTCTTAGACGACAGTACACGGGAGAGTCTGGGCAAACCGCTAACTCCTGATGAACTGACTAAGGCCCTTGTGTCCTTCGAGAAGAGTAAAACTCCCGGAAGCGACGGCTTGCCGGCGGAGTTGTATTTGGCTCTGTAGGACTGGATCGGCCCAGACCTGCTAGAAGTGTACGAGAGTATGCTCCTGGCCGGCAGTATGTCAGAATCCATGAGGAAAGGCATTATCACCCTCATCTACAAGCACAAGGGGGAAAGGGAGGAAATTAGAAATTGGCGACCCATTTCACTGTTGAATGTGGACTATAAAATTCTGTCCAAGGCCATTGCCAATCGGGTCAAATCCGCTCTGGAATTGGTGATCCACCCTGACCAGACCTGCACTGTGCCGGGCAGGAAGATCTCTGACAGCCTCATGCTGCTCAGGGATACGATTGCCTATGTACAGGACAAGGGTGTGGACACCTGCCTCATCAGCCTGGATCAGGAGAAGGCCTTTGACAGAATATTGCACACCTACATGGTGGATGTGCTCTCCAAAATGGGGTTTGGGGAGGGAATTCGCAATTGGATCCAACTGCTCTACACTAACATCAGTAGTGAGGTCTCAATTAATGGGTGGGAATCAGATAGCTTTCCTATTAATAAAAACAAAAAAACTGCGGATGCTGGAAATCCAAAACAAAAGCAGAATTACCTGGAAAAACTCAGCAGGTCTGGCAGCATCAGCGGAGAAGAAAAGCGTTGACGTTTCGAGTCCTCATGACACTTCGACAGAACTTGAGTTCGAGTCCAAGAAAGAGTTGAAATATAAGCTGGTTTAAGGTGTGTGGGGGGGGTGGGGGGTGGAGAGAGAGAGAGAGAGAGAAGTGGAGGGGGTTGGTGTGGTTGTAGGGACAAACAAGCAGTGATAGAAGCAGATCATCAAAAGACCTGCTGAGTTTTTCCAGCTTTCCTATTAAATCTGGAGTCAGGCAGGGCTGCCCTCTCACGCCTGGTCTTTTCGTGTGTTGCATAGAACCCTTTGCTGAGTCCATCAGGAAGGATCTGGGCATAAGAGGAGTGACGATCCCAGATAGTGGAGGCACTCAGATCAAAGTCTCCCTGTACGTGGACGATGTTGCCGTCTTCTGCTCGGATCCGCTGTCGGTGCACAGACTTATCCATATCTGCGACCAGTTCGAACTGGCCTCGGGAGCCAAGGTAAATCGTGGGAAGAGCGAGGCCATGTTCTTTGGGAAATGGGCTGACCGATCCTTTGTCCCCTTCACTGTCAGGGCTGATGGCCTGAAGGTGCTGGGGATATGGTTCGGAGGGACCAGGACACACGTTAGAAACTGGAAGGAGTGAGTGTCTATGGTAAAAAGGAAACTGGGCATGTGGGAGCGACGGTCCCTCTCCATTGCGGGTAAGAACCTGGTCATCAGGTGTGAGGCACTCTCGCTGTTGCTGTATGCGGCGCAGGTCTGGCCCATTCCACACTCCTGTGTGGTGGCGATCACCCGAGCCATCTTCCGCTTTATCTGGAGGTCGAAAATGGATCGTGTCCACAGGGACACGATGTACAAGCCTCTAGATAAAGGGGGAAAAAACGTACCAACATCGCCCTCATACTGATGGCCACCTCTGTGTGCGGCTGCATCAAGAGGTGCATAGACCCTCAGTATGCAAACACCAAGTGTCACTACATGCTGAGGTTCTACCTGTCCCCGGTGTTGCGAAGGATGGGTCTGGCCACGATGCCGCGGAATGCTCCAAGTATTTGGACCGTGCCGTACCACCTGTCCCTCGTGGGAAAATTTATGCAGAGAAACACCTTCGACCACAAGTCCATCAGGCAGTGGTCGGCATGTAACGTGTTAAAGGCCCTGAGGGAAAAGGAGGGGGTGGATCCTGTGGGATGGTTCCCTGAGCAGACTGACAAAGTCATTTGGCAGAATGCCTCATCACCAGAACTTTCCAACAAACACCAAGAAGTAGCTTGGCTGGTGGTAAGAAAGGCCCTCCCCGTCAGATCCTTCCTACACGCCAGGAGTCTCAACCCCTCTGCACGTTGCCCTCGAGGTGGCTGTGGTGGGGAAGAGACCGTTGTTCACCTCCTTGTAGATTGTGTCTTTGCGAAGAAGGTCTGGAGAGAGATGCAGTGGATTCTGTCGAGGTTCATCCCGAGCAGTTCTGTGACAGAGGACTCTGTGCTCTACGGGCTGTTCCCAGGGACACACACCGAGACAAACATCAACTGCAGCTGGAGGATCATCAACTCGGTGAAAGACGCTCTTTGGTCTGCCCGAAACTTGTTGGTTTTCCAGAGCAAAAAGTTGTCCCCGACCGAGTGTTGCAGACTGGCACATTCCAAGGTCCAGGACTACGTGCTGAGGGACACAGTTAAGCTTGGGGCAGCCGCCGCAAAGGCGCAATGGGGAACGGTCGCTGCCTAAGATCTTTCTGCCACAGTGCACTGGGGGGCTGGGAACTGTAAAGATTAAAATGTATGTCTGCCAATGATTGAAATATTCATTGTTTTTTCTGATACACCTTGTGATTCATGTTGTAAAAGTTGAACCTGATTGTATTTGTGTAATGGTGATTTGAAATGGTTCAAAATGTTTTTGAAGATTTATGAATAAAGTATATTTTTGCAAAAAGAAAAGGTTCTCCCAGGACGAGGCTAGCCCATTGCACTTCGGGTGTGCTGACGCCTGCGATGTCCCCAAATGCAGGATACTCGACTGCAAAATTTGTGGTAGTGGGGGACTGCGTTCGCGCTCTCCCCTGATTCACAATGCAAAAAATAGATTTCAACATTTTTGTTTAGTAAGGTTTTTTACCCAATGCAAGCAACATAAGCCACAAAAACATTTTTTGTGCCTGTGTTCATGTGGCACTTTGTTAAAAACAATTGCTAATTAAGCTGGTGATGGGCATTAATTATCCCATCTAAATAGAATAAAAAGATACAGCTGGAATGTTTTATGTGGAAGTCAGAAGCACTGAGGAGTTGTCTTGAAAATAAACCAGCTTTAATCAAGACAAAAAAAAAAATTACCTGGCTGGCTGACTAGGTGCTGAGGGATGCACTAAAGCTTGGGGCAGCTGCCGCAAAGGTACAATGGGGAAGGGTCTCTGCCTAAGACCTTTCTGCCACAGTGCACTGCGGGGCTGGGAACTGTAAAGAGCCCCTCGGGATGTACAGCTCAAAATCAATGTCTGCCAATGATTGTAATATTCATTGTTTGTATTGATACACCTTGTGATTCATGTTGTAAAAGTTGAACCTGATTGTATTTTTGTGATGGTGATTTTGAAGTGGTTTGAAATGTAGTTGAAGATTTATGAATAAAATATATTTTTACAAAAAAAACCTGGCTGGCTGACAGTGTAGTGCCAGGGCAAATGTTGCACTGCGGTTGAGGTGTGTTGGTGGGGGTGGGTGGGGGACTGGGGGGACAAAGGCTGCACTGTGGTTGAGGGAAGTTGTGGAGGTAAGCATTGCAATTGCTGACAGTGCACGAGCATGCGTGAGGGTGGTGGCGAGGGAAGCAGCCATGCACTAGGGAAGCCTTGTATAAAATGACCATCCCTCCGCAGCTGAAACAGTTCAGACACAGCCACATTGACATGTTTGGAGTTGGGCCTCTAGTTTATCCACCCACTCAAGAAACGCAGAGGCCTGAAAGTGCCACCAAATGCTCCAGAGCTTTTCACCCCTCGGTCACCGACTGCAAACTAATGAACATTTTAGTGAACTGCAGAACAATTGGACAACTGGGCACGTTGTACAATCATCTTGTGAAAGGTGGCCAATGGCACTGTCACTGGTGGAGGTGCTCACAGCCCCTTGTTTCAGGTTTGGACCAGTTTCCCCCATGCTTCAAGCTAACAGTGCAGTGTGGGTTAGGAGAATGCCTTTGCCTGAGAGCACTGCATGCAGTCCAATGGGCAAAGCTGCCTCCAATTGGTCAGGTGAAGTGGGGCGGAGGTGGGTGGGGTTTCGGGCAGCCATGCAGCACACTAAACTCTGGCTATCCAGTGGTGGCCAGCACTCTCTGGGATGTGTAAAGGGACCTTCAGACTTAAACAAGAGACGTTCTTAGTGTCCCAAGCTGACCCATGCGTCTCTGCCTTTCATCCTGCAGGAGGAGTACATCAGGAGCATAGAGCCTGGTGAACTAACTGTATGACTCATGGCTTACAGAGAGCAAAGACGAAGGAGAAGAGAGTGACTGACTGGGCAGAGGGAGGAACAGCACCCTCAGGAAGAAGGGGCTCTGGAGCTTTTCAGCTGGTGCATGCTGTTGAAGAGCCACAGCAAGCCGTTGCTGTTCAGCACCTAGCCAGAGCCAGTGTCTATAGATGGTGCTTGTCATTCCTGCAGTTGGCCGAGAACCAGTGTGGCTGAAGACTGCGCATATCCAGGGAACTGATTGGTCACATCTACCCAGCTGGTCAGGATTTGGCAACATGGGCATATAGAGGGCATTCACTCTCAGTGGCTGTGAAAGTGATAGTGGTGCTCAATTTTTATGTCAGTGGCTCCTTTCAGGTCTCCACAGGTGACTTAAGTGGAATATCACAAGCCTCTGCACAAAAGTGCATGCATGAGTTTACGGGATGCATTTTCGCAAAGGCACACAAATTTGTGTGTTTCACCCGGGACCAGGAAAGACAGGATGCAAGAGCGTTTGGATTTGCCCAGGTCTCAGGTTTCCCACAGGTGCAGGGTGTCATCGACTGCACTCACGTGGCATTCAAATCTCCATGGCAACAAGCAGTCAGCTTCATCAACTGCAAGGAGTTCCACTCACTGAATGTTCAGCTGGTGTGCGACCACTACAAATGTATCCTACATGTCTACACGTGGTTCCCGGGGATTGTGCACGACTCCTACATTCTCAGGTAGTCTCAGGTGCCTGACATCTTCTAGGGTCCACAGAGGCTGAAGGGATGGCTCCTCAGGGGCAAGGGCTACCTGGAATGAGACAACTGCTTTTATCCTGTGCAGTGACCAAAGTATTACATCTGAGTGACACGAATATTGCTCATTAGAACAAGGAACCATAGGCAATGAGACATCGTACTGCAGATGCTGGAAATCTGAAATAAAAACAGAAAACGCTGGAAAAACTCAGCAGGTCTGACAGCATCTGTGGTGAGAGAAACAGGGTTAACATTTCAAGTCTGTATGACTCTTCTTCAGAGCTAAATAGAAGTAAAAATGTGGTGAAATTTATATTGTTTAAGAGGTGGTGGAGCAGGTGAAGCTGGGTAGAAGGCCAGCAATAGGTGGAGGCTAAGGAGAGATTGAAAAAGACACCATGGACAAAAAGACAAAGGGGATGTTAATGGTAGTGGTAAAGGCTAAAGGAGGTGCTGATAGTGGCATAAAGGTCAGAAAGCCGAATGTGTTAATAGCAGGACAAGGGTAAGCACTCTGTGAAAGAACATGGAACAAGTAACAGATGGCCCTGTTGGGGATGGGGAGGGTGGAGGGGGTGGTGGTTGGGGAAAAAGGATGGAGAAAGGGAGTTAAAAAGAGGGGGAAAGGGAGATAGAACAATGAATAAAAATGAAAATAAGTGGATAAAAAAAAAATACATTTTTTTTAAAGGGGATTAAAAAAGGGGTGAAGATAGAGGAGAGAGTACATGGTCTGAAGGTGTTGAACTCATTGTTAAGTCTGGAAGGCTGTAAAGTGCTTAATCGGAAGATAAGGTTCCTCCAGTTTGCATTGGGCTTCACTGGAACATTGCAGCAGGCCAAGGAAGGATATGTGGGCATGAGAGCAGGGTAGTGTGTTGAAGTGGCAAGCAATAGGAAGGCCTGGGTCATGCTTGCGGACAGACCGAAGGTGTTCCACAAAGCAGTCACCCAGTCTGCATTTGGTCTCCCTGGTGTGGAGGAGACAACATTGGGAGCAGCAAATGCAGTAGACCAAATTGAGGGAGGTGCAAGTAAAGCGCTGCTTCACCTGAAAGCAGTGTTTGGGCCTTTGGACGATGAGGAGAGGGGAAGTAAAGGGGCAGGTGTTGCACCTTCAGTGATTGCATGGGAAGGTGCCGTGGGAAGGGGCTGAGGTGTTGGGAGTAATAAAGAAGTGGACCAGGGTGTCCCGGAGGTGGTGGTACCTATGGAGTGCCAACGGGGGACGGGGGACAGGGGAACGGGAGGGTGGGGGGGTTGAAAGGAAGATGTGTTTGGCGGTGGCGTCTTGCTGAAGTTGACGGAAATGGCGGAGGGTGATCCTTTGAATGCGGAGGCTGGTGAGGTGAAAAGTGAGGATATGGGGTACCTAACATGGTTCTGGGAGGGAGGTGAAGGTGTGAAGGTAGAGGCGCTGGAAATGGGTTGGACGCAGCTGAGGGCCACGTCAACCACAATCAGTGGGAAATCTCGGTTACGGATGAAGGAAGACCTGTCAAAAGCAGCATTTTGGAAAGTGGCATCATCGGAACGGATGCAACGGAGGCGAAGGAGCTGAAAGAATGGGGTGGAGTCCTTACCGGAAGCAGGGTGTGAGCTGTAGTCGAGGTAGTTGTGGTAGTCGGTGGGCTTGTAATGAATATTAGTGGACAGTCTATCACCAGGAATGGAAGAAGAGAGGTCAAACAAGGGAAGGGATGTGTTGAAGGTGGACCATGTGAAGGTGATAGAGGGGTGGAAATTGGAAGCAAAATTGATAAACATTTCCACGTCCAGACGCGAGCATGACGCGGTACCAAAACAGTCGTTGATGTACCGGAGAAAGAGTTGTGGGAGAGGGACTGAGTAGGACTGTAACAACGAATGTTCCACATACACCATAAAGAGACAGGCATAACTGGGACCTATGCGGGTATCCATATCCACACCTTTTATTTGGAGGAAGACATTCTTGGGTGTTTATTAACAATTAGGGGTGGCAGTAAATGCTGGCCTAGCCAGCGATGCCCACATGCTGTAAATGAATTTTTAAAAATGCGCAAGTGATAAACACCCATGCCCAGGATGTGTAACTACATTTTCTCAACCTTCCTAGCCCTGCCACTACGTCTTGATGCTCCCCCAACATCCACAGCAGGTGAGATTGAACTGCCCCAAACCTCTCTCGCATTGACACTGCTTGAGGCCAACTAAGGCATCAGCGATAGAGTTCAGCCCATGCATCAGTGCAGGACTGATGTCCTGGACCAAGGTGTCTATGGCGGCTGCCATCCTACCAGTGTTGACCTCAGTGCATTGGCATCCCGGTACCATCACCTCAGACTGAAGGTGGATAGACCCCTCCATTGTGCCTTGCAATCTGAGGAGAACAATGAACACCCCTTCTTGATGTTCCTGAGCTTGACTTTGCAGCTCCAGCAATTGGGGTATGACGAGTCCAGAGGCTCCTTGTCTGACTCGGACTCAGTAGATTTCTGGTCTCCAGCAGTCTTCTGAGTGCCGGGAACCTGGGAAGTACCTGCCGCTGCTGCCTGCTGTGGATCAGACAGTGCGATGTGCTCACTAGATTGTGACCCTGGGGCTATTCTGCAGCTTGTTCCCACCGAGGTGTGTGTCTCTGCACTGGTGGATGTTGTGAGTGAGCACTGTGACGGGTCTTCAATGAGGGTTCCTCTTCTGAGGCATTTTCGGAGCTTGAGTCAAGGACCTGGATTGTGGACTCTGTTAGCTGTTTCCCGTGTGCCTACAAAAACAAGGAGAGATAATTAGTGCATGGCAGTGGCCTGTGAAACACCACAGCAGAGGGTGGAATTTCAAATCAATGAATGAAATTCTGGAATTTTTCTGACCATGAAACCATTGCCAATTATTGTAAAAACACATCTAGTTTGCTAATGAAGGAAATTTGCTGTCCTTACCTGGTCTGCCCTACATGTGACAATGTGGTTGACTCTTAAATGCCCTCTAAACCAGGGCATTTAGGGATGGACAATAAATGCTGGCCTAGCCAATGATGCCCACACCCCAAGAACAAATTTTTTTAAAACCTTATTATTATTGAAGTTGGTGACACTTAAGGTCCATTCCGCAGATGAAATTCTTTTTTTAAATCTACCAAAATTTACAATGAATTATATTTGTGTTTCTTATTTTGGTTTCAGTTTGATTTTTAGAAGAAGCTTTGTCAAGAAGGCTGTTAAAAGTGGTTTAGATTATATACATATATACACTGGTGTATATATTGTTGTTCTAAATCTTTTAACCACAATATAATATCCAATAAAAGGGTACAGTAGCATTACCCTTCACTTTTCACTTGGAGCGTGATTCATAAATCAATTATAATCAATTTGTATTTTCGTTTGCAAGATAATGCATTGAAAGAGTTGACATATGCAAAGCAGAAGATCATGTTGCTGCTCAAGTTTTTGTATCAGACACCTGAAATACATCTTTTGCATTCAGAAATTTGCAGCAGAGTATGTAACAGTTTGAGTTGCCTTTCCTATTATAGAGCATATATTTAGGAGGAAAAGCTCTGAATCCTCCTGTTGAATCATTTATTGACTGGCAATGCTATTCATGAAAAATATTCACAGGTGCAAGTTTGACTAGAAGACAAAAACAAATGATGGTCTTTGAGACAATTCTTGAGAGTAATTTCCTAATGTACTATGGTTTTTTTCAATTCCAGATTGATATGTGTTTTTTGCACCAGTTGTATTCCCTGTATTCAGACTTTAGATGGTTGGAAAACCATCCATTTCAACAAAGGGAAGCAGTTTTACAACTGACATCGACAGCGCAGAGGAAAGGAGCAAGACAAAAGACAAAATTCAACAAATGTTTGAAAGGAAACAAAATCTTTTACAACTTGAGTGAAATATAATAATCAATTTTAAAGCTACAAAGGTTTACTGCTAGAAAAGCAATCCCTACGTATAAATATAATAACAAAGTACGTAATTTGACAACTGGATGACATTTATTGGTATGATCTAGTTTATAGTTCATTTATGTTCCACACATGAGGTTATTAAACATAATGGGAGTTCATGAGATTGGGGGTAATATATTAGCATGGATTGAAGAGTGGTTGATAGACAGGAAATGGGAATTAGGAATAAATGGGATTATTTTCTGATTGGTAGGAGGGTAGTTGGATCAGTATCCAAGTTTGCTAATGGATCAAAGTTAGATGGGAACCTAAGCTGTGAGGAGGACATAAAGAGGTTGCAAAGGGATACAAACAGGTTAAATGACTGGGCAAGAACATGGCAGATGGAACATAATGCGGAGAAGTATGAAGTTATCCACTTTGGTAGGAAAAATAAAAAATAAAGAATATTTTTTAAAATGGTGAGAGATCAAAGAATGTTGATATTTAGAGTTTCCTTGTACACAAATCTCAGAAAGTTAACATAAAGGTAGAGCAAACAATTAGGAAAGCTAAAGGTATGTTAGCCTTCATTTCAGTGAGATTGTAAGAATAAGGAAGTCTTTCTCCAATTACACCAGGCCTTTTGAAGCCACAGCTGGACAACTGCATACAATTTTGGACTCCTTACCTAAGGAAGGTTAGGGTTAGGGTTATGTTAACCTTAAATTAAGTGCGTCAATGTTCAATAGACTGATTCCTGGGATGAGACAAGAATCCTTTGAGGAGAAGTTGAGTGTATTAGGTCTATGTTCCCAAGAAGAATGAAATGTGATCTCATTGAAGCATTAAAGGGGCTTGATGTTGGGAAGATGTTTCTCCTGACTGAGATCACTGTTTCAGAATATTGTGTCAACCATTTTGGACTAAGATAAGGGGAAATTTCTTTACTCAAAGGCCTGTGAATCTTTGGAATTCTCTACTCCAGAGAGATGTGGATACTCAGTTGTTGAATACAATCAAGATGAGAGTGATAGAGTTTTGAATACTAGGGGAATCAAGGGATGATGTGATCAGTATACTTAGCATTCGGCACATTCTGAAAATAGTGGCTGCTCATGAATTCCATAGACATTTTGTAGTTTGTTGCATGTAAAGTTGTTTATTTTCACATTATCCAGACAGGTGTACAATTGAAATGTTTAAAATTTACCCAGTTTCCAATCAACTGATTCTAGTTTATCTCTCACAATTTGGGCCAAGATATAATCAGTTGAGGTTAAAATTAGGTAGCATAAAATATATGCAAAATAACCTGAATAAGTTATGGCTTAAAGAACAACAGAACTTTTGTCAATGTTTAAGCTTTATTTGTGATGAAGGTGTCTCCAAATTCATTTCAGCAGTACCTCAGCGCTTAGCTCTTCTCCACTAAGCTTGATTAGCACTTTTTAGACTGAGTTTATTCTCAAGAAAAATATACTTAGTATAATCTGTGTGTGGTGGTAAGTGGAGGGTGAAGTGGGGAGAAAATTGTATCATTCTATGAGGATCCAATATCAGACAAGTATATGAAGGAACAGATAGAATACAAAGCTGGCTCCTCTGAAATATGAGCAATGTGGTGCACTAAGTGCAGAAACTGATCAAATGAGGCACATGAGCGAACTAGGGAATTCACTGAACAGATACCTGGGGCGTTGAAGCAATGCTTTAGCTACTTGGCTGGTCAGAGAATGTGGAGTGTGTAGCGAAGATCTGCAAACTTGTAATGGTATACTGTGCAATATCTCAAAGCAACAATCCATAAAACCAAAGAGCTTTACAGCACAGAAAGAGGCCAAGCATTCTGAGTAATAGCGACAGCTTTCACACAATCGATAACTTTCTGATATGTTTTTGGCTGCTTTGGCCATCTTTCCCCATCAAAATCTGCTCATGGCACTCATTTATGGCTTATGACCTAAATTAATTTCCTCCCTATTCATTTCTATTGTAAAGCGTGACCTCTGTCATGTATTTTGAAGACTCCTTTTGTGAATAAAATATCCATAAATAGCTGATGTACTGCAGAGGACAGAAATAAAAAAAACAAAAATAACCTTCCTCCAGCTTTAGGAGGTCAATGGCAGAACGCTGTAGAAAAATAACAGGAACTTTCCATCTTCTCAGAATTTACTGTGGTAAATAGAGGGCCATGTCTTTTATTGTTATTCATGCATAGTTTCACAGTGACAGAGGTTGGTGAATGGGAGATTAGGGTTATGTTTATTGACCATCAGATGAGTTGTTCACAGACAGGCTGGCCAGGAAGGACGTTTTCAGTTTCCATCCACCCTTCCTCTTCATCTTCCTCTTTCTCCCACCCTTACCCTTCCTCTTCCTGCTCTTTAGCTGCTCATCATGTAGCAGGAGCTGTTACTTCATGATGGTGATGGGATTGTGCATCACAAATCAACACGTACCCTCTGTTGGGTTCTGCAACGCTCCTGCACAATGGCCTAGGGAAGGATTGGTCTACTCTATTGCACTTTTTTTTAATGTGAGGAGAGTACTATTAGTGGGAGCATCTATATTAAATTCTAATATAGAAGACTATCGCCAAGCCCACCCAACATGGGCAACATTCTGCCCTAGGCAGGGGTAATATTGAACAGGAAATGTATTTTATATTTACAGTGTAAAGCAGTGTGATTCAGCAACCAACTGAAATAATATCTTGTTTGAAGTTCAACTGCAGAAAATAATGCAACAAACTACACAACAGAGTGATATAATATTGTCTGTACTTGCATTTCCACACACAATGAGCTCCACATTTGAGCATTGTGAACTTTCCAAAGAAAAGGAAGGATTTAAACTATAAACTATTGTAATCAGGATGTTGCATCTGCAGCATTGATGCTGGGATAGCCTCCAAATGCCATTATTTGTTTTCTTTTGCTGTGGAGCTAAAACAGAAGAGGGAAAATAAATAAAACTGATTTATAAATGTAAAATCACTAGATAGGCCTCAGCTTGACTTGTGTCAAATTCTGGTTATCATACATTAGGAAGGATGTTAAGGTCTTGGAAAGGATGCAGAGGAAATTCACGGGAGTGGAGTCAGGGATGAGAGACTTCAGTTATGTGGAGAGACTTGAGGGTCTGAGGTTGGTCTCCTTAGAACAAAAAAGGATGAGGGAGGTGTTCAAACTTATGAGAGGTTTTGATAGAGTAAATAGGGATATTCTGCCCCACTGGCAGAAGGGTAGGTAACCAGAAGACACAGGTTTAAGGTAATTGGCAAAAGAACAAGAGGGGAGGTGCGATTTCTATTATACCGCAAGTTGTTATGATCTAAAATCTACTTGAAAGAGTGCCGGAAGCAGATTTAATAATAACTTTAAAAATTGAACTTATTAGTTTCAGAGCGATGAGGAAAGAGTAGGGGAGAGAATTCATTGCATAACTCTTCCAAAGAGCCAGCCCAGGCACAATGGGCCAAACAGCCTCCTCTGTGCTTTATTATTCTATGATCTGCAGTGTGTTTCAACAGACTTGGCAAGCTTATTGTAAGATCTTATGGGGCAAAAGTATTTCACTCATGTGGCCTGTGCCCATTTCAGCAGCAATAAAGCCAGTTGGAAAATGTCTCCCAAGAACACCATTTGTGAGGTCCCCGCTGAGTTCCTGATTTTCCAATCACATTTGAGTGGCCTATGCCTGCACCCAAAACAATTTTGGCCACTCATTCAGGGCAATAATCTAGTGCAGCAGGAAGGGAACCTGAGAAATATAGTAGCTTAATGGCCATGCACACGAGATTCACACAGCTTTAGTCCTCAATTTCTAACCAGAGGAAATGGTATAATTGAAACTCATCATTTTCTAACTGTTTGTGGAAATACATGGGATTATAATATTTTTGTGATCTGATTATGTTTTCTACTTTTTATATTTTCTGATTTGATTTTTAACTTAATTTTTAAGATCTTATGCATTGCTCAATAAATACTTCTTTAATGTCAAAAAATTGCTCTTTGTTTGTTCTTACTCTCTCCTGCTCTCCATTTCCAATTTTTACTTTCATCCTTCATTCTTACCATTTTCAAACACTTCAAACAAAGTAGGCACACTTACTGATCCCTTTAAATTGCAGGATATTTATTCATGAGCTTCTTTACCATTTAATTAAGATGTATTTTGTGCAATAGGTCTTTTTATTATTATTTGACTTATGCCATTTGTTCCCATATTCAACTGTTTCAGATCATCAAGCTGTTATAAAATAAGTCACAATTTATTAGATCTCTTTAACAGTGTGTTATTTTGAAATTGCTCTGTTGGTTAAAAAAAAAGCTTATCTGCAGATTATGCACTGTTGTATATTTTCACTGTTTTCGGCTATGATTCATAACTTCATACAGCAAATGTACATCATAGTATATTTTTGTTTTTAAAATGTCTTTTTGACTGCATTTTTTTAAAAATTTGTTCCTGGAATGCAAGCATCACTGGCAAAGCCAGCATTTGTTGTCCATCCCAAATTTCCCTTGAGAAGATGTTGGTGAGCCACCTTCTTGAATCATTGAATTCCACCTGGCATATGTACACCTACAATGATGTTACACACTTGGCCTAAATAGCCAAGTGGTTATAGTACTGGGCTTGTAACCCCAAGATCAAGAATTCAAATCTCACAATGGCAAACTATGAAACAATGTAACTTCATCTGAAACAGATGGAAACATGTTTGTACTCGAAAGAGTTACCGTGACATTACATGCTTGGCCTAAATAGCCAAGTGGTTATAGTACTGGGCTTGTAACCCCAAGATCAAGAATTCAAATCTCACAATGGCAAACCATGAAAAACAATGTAACTTCATCTGAAACAGATGGAAACGGGTTTGTACTCAAAAGAGTTACATCTTGGCCTAAATAGCCAAGTGGTTATGGTACTGGGTTTGTAACCCCAAGATCAAGAGTTCAAATCTCACAATGACAAGCTATGAAACAATTTAATCACATTTTGATTTAAAGTTTGTAAGTTTCCTTTAAACTTTGTTCTTGGTTTTACAGCTGACCTGAATTAGGGGCTGTGCCTGATTTATCCCAATTTTGTTGATTTGGTTTTCATTTAAAAGATTATCAAGAGTTCAAATCTCACAATGGCAAACTATGAAACAATGTAACTTCATCTGAAACAGATGGAAACGGGTTTGTACTCGAAAGAGTTACAAGTCTGTTTATCTGGGGATGATGGGTTGAAGCCAGTGTCTATGAAAACAGGTGAAATTGGGCTACATAGACCACAGTGCTCAAACTGCCTTTTAGCGGCCATCGTCAGAGAGTCGCTGCTCAAGAATCCGCCCCTCCGTCCTTTTCAGTGGTTGGCGGAGAGGAGGGCTGTGGCCGCAGGGGTGACCAGGATCGGGGACGTGCTGGGTGGCGGAGGACTGGGCTGGATGCTCCCGCAGGAGTTGGCGCGACGCATGTCTGTGAATGTCCAGGTCGCAGCTGATGCCATCCAAAACCTGAGAACGGTTGTGCTCAGACCCGACGTTATTTTGGGTCTTGAGGTGGCCCAGGTGCGCGGTGGTCTTCCGTCTGAACGTTCCCCTGTTCGGACAGAATTCCACATTGGCCCCAAGCCCCGAACCCTCCCTCGGGTGCTGGTGCCCTGCAATATGAGCCGCCTCCGGGACATGCCCTCCATGCCTTTTGGCACGGCAAAGAGGGGCTTTTTGTACAGACTGCTGCTGCACACCTTCCATTTTCTCGCCCTTGTCCGTCGACTGGACATGCCCTGGCGTGCCTTGTTGCCGTCCGGCGGCAGAGGCCCCCGATGGGAGGCCCTCTACGGAGGTGTCCTCCCCCTTTCTATCGGGGACCTGGGTTGGAGGGTGTTGCATGCAGCAGTCCCCTATAATAAGAGGATGCATAGGTTCACGGACTCTCAGGACACATGCCCTTTTTGCAGTCTTGTGGAGTCCGTGGACCATGTATACATAGGGTGTTGTAGGCTGCACTCCCTTTTTAGTTATTTGAAAAAACTTTTATTGATGTTTTGTTTGCACTTCAGCCCCACGCTCCTGATCTATGGGCATCCAGTGCGGAAGGGGGTCGGGAAGGAGGAGAACCTCCTCGTTAACCTGCTCCTGGGCCTGGCCAAGTTGGCCATTAACAGGTCCAGGCAGCGGGCGATCGACGGGGGAGTCCCGCCCGATTGTTTTTCCCTCTTCCGCGGCTACGTTCGCTGCCGGATGTCCCTGGAGAGGGAGCACGCAGTGTCTGCTTGCACTCTCGAGGCCTTCCGTGCTCAGTGGGCACCACGGGGACTGGGGTGTTTTGTTGACCCCTTTAATCACATTTTGATTTAAAGTTTGAAAGGTTCCTTTAAATTTTTGTCCTTGGTTTTACAGCTGACCTAAATTAGGGGCTGTGCCTGATTTATCCCAATTTTGTTGATTTGGTTTTCATTTAAAAGATTATCAAGAGTTCAAATCTCACGTTACACGCTTGGCCTAAATAGCCAAGTGGTTATAGTACTGGGCTTATAACCCCAAGATCAAGAGCTCAAATCTCACAATGGCAAACTATGAAACAATGTAACTTCATCTGAATAGGAACAGATGGAAACGTGTTTGTACTTGAAAGAGTTACAGTGACGTTACAAAGGGAGTTCCAGGTGTTTGACCCAGCAACAGAAGCAATGATAAGTCAAGAAGGTGTGTGGTTTGATGGGGAACTTACAGGTAGTGGTCTTTCCATGCATTTGCTACCCTTCTTCTAGGTGGTTGAGATTGTAGGTTTGGAAGGCACTTTTGAAGGGGTGTTAGCAAGTTTCTGAAGTGCACCCTGTAGATGGCACACATACTGCTGCTACTCTGCACTGGTGGTGGACGGGGTGAATGTTTAAGGCAGTGAATTGGTTTCTGATCAAGCAGCTGTTTTGTCCTGGATGGCACGTAAGTCCTGGAGTGTTGTTGGAGCTACACTCATTCAGCCAAGTGGAGACACACATTCTGCATGCCAAGCCTAAACTATCTCTCTGCAAGAGCAATTTAGCTAATTCCCCTCACCCACTCTTTCCCATTAATGGCCCTTGGAGGGAGATCTAATTCACTCCTCTCCGACTGTGAGAGCTGATCTCGAAATAATGCCCTAATCTAATTTATTTTATTATGAGTACAAAGTTTATCTTGTTCTTATTTTCAAGATCACTTGCCTAATTAATTTATACAAATTAAACATATATAATAAACATAAAAGGATATTTTTATGAGAAGGTTAATGTCTTAAATTTTGCTTCTGAATAAAACCTTGCATCTCTATTTCTTGCTAATGTGGCCTTTGAATTAACCCAATGCCATTGCTCAATTGTTGGATCACAAATTTAAAGTTGTCCGCCTGGTTCATCATCTCTCAATCTTCGGGAATTGGTATTCCTGAAGGGACAAAGGGCAAGGTACCTTATCTGAGCTCCCCCTCCTCTTGGTGCCAATCAGTGCATTTGTTGCTCCTTCATAATAAGTGAAACTGGGATAGGATAGGAAGGGATTGGTAAAGTGAAAAACTGTTTATTCAGCTGAGAAGGCTTGAAATTTAGGAACTCGTAGCAGTGGATATTGGCATGCTATGAGAATATTGGTATTGAAGGAAAATTTAGAGAATTAAAGACAGAGGCATTTAAGACCTACGTAAAAGAAGAGAGATTAAGGAGCAAATATGTATTGCGGTGCAAATAGCAATTACCTTTTCATTGGTGAAGTTTTAGCCAACCTGCAACCTATCTTGTCCCTTCTGATGAGATCAGTGAGCTGCTTCCAGTATACCATTATTTGCATTGGACACTGAACCGGATGTTAGTTTCTCCAATACTTGTTGCCATGCATCACATCCAGCTATTTCTAAGACCCTTCTGCCCAAGGTAGGGTGCATCACCCTTCCTGCTACCACATTATTCTGCCAGACAAACAGTACTAAGGGATTGAATTTGAGAGAAAATATTTCTAGGGTAGAATCTAGTCCTATTACCTTGAAAGGACTTTATAAAAATTTTTCAGCCTGCATGAATTATTCATACTCTGTTTTGTCTGCTTCTGACAGCTTTAATCACTTAGCTTTTTGCAAGCACTCAAAGCCATTCAAATACAAATTTAATGCTGCACTTTTTTTGTTCCTGCCTCCTATGGTTCCATGTTCCTTTAAACCAGCTTGCATCTTTTAAAGCTCAAGGTGTGCCTGAACTTCATGTTACCATTCTCTCATGGTCTAATTGTGTACCTCCACAAATGCATCATGGGCCCAGTCTATTCTAATCAGCATCTCTATATGAGAACTAGGTACTCCAGCTCAGTGCAGTTATTATCCCTGACCATGACCCACCTAGGAAAATCCACCCTAATATCTTTGATACCACATTGGCATTTCTACTTTGAGTACTTTTATTGCTGTATACCTTCTCCATTGACAAATGTTTCTTCCACTTTTGTATGGTACAGTAATCACCTCTATAAAGCTAGGGAAAGTATTCCAATCTAGATTTAAATGTCTAAAAAGCATGCTCAGGTCATTCCTAAGCAACTTAAATGGATAGTCCACTCATTGTATTCAAGCTGTCAATAATTAAACTGGAAATGGTTCAGCTAAATTGAGAAGTACTCCTGTATAACCTTTGAGTCATTCCAATAACCTGTCAAACAGCAACTACTGGACCTCATATTGAAAACAATGAATAGTTTGGTGTTGAATTTTCTAACAAATCTAAAGTAGGATTTTGCATTTGTGAAGTTGGTCAATGCTTTTTCAATAGACTGAAAATAGCTCTCTTCAAAAAATGTTTTGAAAAATGAATATCAGATATAGGTGCATGCTGTTGCAAGAATGTACCAATAGTTGCAAGACACTTGAATCTATAAATCAGGAGCATTTGAAAAATTATATATGTGCAGTTGTTGACCAGAAAACTGAATGATTTACGTGGAAAATAGCTGAATGAAGTACACAAGGTTGATGAATTTAGTTTACTGTCGTAGAATGCCTAATGCAGTTCTACTCAAACTCTATCTCCAAAGCTCAAACATCTCACTCATATTCTGCTCACTTCATATTTCTGGTTTGTCCTGTTTGACTCTTAGAAACATGGAGGTTTAGCAAGGGTTATTCTTAGTGCTTCTCCCTCACTAGTAGGAAAAGATGCTAAATCACAATGCCAAGATCCAGTGGTATCACCATCTTGTGATATATACCATGGCCAACTCTGCCAACATCCAAACACCAGGACCCAAGAGCTGGCCACAGCATTCAACTTTCAAAGAATGCTACGCTGAGTTTCTGACCTTGCACATCAACAAGTTTGCCTACTTTCATCTCATATCATCTCTCATCTCCACCTCTGCCTCAGCTCAGTTGTTGCTGAAACCCTCATCTATGTCTTTGTTATGTTTAGATTTGATTTGATGTTCTCCTGGTTGGCCTCCTAACTTGAGATCTTTCTAAAACTCCACCGACTATAGGCTGAATTTGACTTTGAATTTTATGGGGAGGTGGGGGTTGGGGGGTGCATACTGCTCGTCCCACCAAAAGAAAAATCAACCCAAAACAGACTGACTTTAAACATGCCCCTCCCTCGCTGCAGTGATAAAACACTGGGACAAGCCAAGGGTCGGACTTCAGTGGGAGAAAGTCCCGCCCTTGAGAGATGCCAGCCAATCAAATTGGCCGGTAGTTGTAGCAGTCTGAGTAGTGCCAGAAATCTGTAATGGGCATTGCCGGGACTGCAAGCAGACTCCGGGAAGAAGATCAATGGTGTCCAGACCTAGGTAAGTCATGGGCTTTTATGATGAGAAGGCATCATGCACCCTATGGAGGGGGACAATGTGGATGGGAGGGGTGGTTTTGGAGGCCAGGAGGGGAGGAACAAAGCAGATAGCATCTTAGAAGAGTGCCCAATGCACACAGGGCAACCTCTAAATGATGTGCTCCCACCTTCCTTACCAAAAAAATTGTTCAAAATACAGCCATCTGACTCCTGTTCACCTGCCACTTTCATGGCAGTGGAGTTGGATTGAGGGCCATGTCAGCAATAATTGCCACATAAAGATCTCAAAAGGCCTAAGGAGAGACAACCTCATGGATGCCTTACCCAGGCCCAGTTGCACCAAGGGGGAGTGAGCAGGAAGGCAGTGGGCTAGCTACCCAATATATTTTACTTGACCTCTACCGAAAATCTAGTCCTATGTCTTAACTTCCACAAATTCCTGTTTACCCCCCAACCCTGTGCTCACTAACCTACATTTGGTACTTAGACTGGCAATGACTCAATTTTTAAATTCTCATCCATGTTTTCAAATTAATCCATAGTCTCAGCCCTCTCTTTGTTTGTATCCTCCTGCAGTCCTACAACCTTCTGAGAAATCTGTGCTCCTCCTACTCTGGCCTCTGCACATTCCTGATTTTAATTGCACCACAATTGGTGGCCTTCAACTGCCAAGGTCCTAAGTGTAGTATAAAGGGTTAACAGATGGGATATGCTAATGTATGATGTAGATGATGATGTACCACTGGCGTCAGTCAGTCGTGTGTTAGACTCTCAAGAGAGAGGTTGGAATGATGCCTAGAAGCAATGTGCCTACTCTTTAATCTGTTTATTACTAATAAACAAGGGTTACGCAGATAGCAGAGGATGTCTACAGTCTGTCTACTAACCAGGTCCCATGCCTAGAGTCCAAGGTAGAAAGGCACATCTCAGAACACTAAGCTCTGTAATTCCTTACCTTTCTTCCTTTTAGGATGCTTCTTCGAACCTACCTCTGACCAAGCTTTTGCTCACCTGTCTTATTATCTCTTGATGTGATTCAGTGTCAAATCTTGTTTGGTAACACTGCTTTTTAGTGCTGTGGGATATTAAAGATGCTATGTAAATAGAAGTTGTTGTTGGATGCACAATCATTTGAGGTATTTTATGAAAGTATTGCTAATGTTATTTTCTAGAAAAAGCCTTCAAGACTTGTGTAATTAATAATGGAGACACTATGTAACACTGTGGTAAGTGAAGCCTGCAACGTATTCTGAGGCCAGGCCAGTTTGCCTTTGTTTAGTACAACAAAATTTTTTTAAAACTAGCAATAGTTAAAACTCACAAAACCAATTCAAGGAGAGGTCATGCACAAGGGTTTATTTGGCTGCTTATAAAATGACTGAAATTTGTTCTTGTGGCTTATTTGCTCAAGGTAGTTGTGGGCAGAACAATCTTAGGACACAAATTTACAATATTTGTACCTGGCATAAACCATGAAAAGTATTGAATTTTCATGCAAATTTACATAATAGCCTGTTGTCCTTTCAAGAAAGAAAATTAGTGAGAGTAAAAATTGATGGTGGTATCACTGAAATTTCAATGTTAATGTGGAGGTTGAACAGTCAGGAATCCTACTCTTGGCAGTGGATTTGGAGTAGGCCAAATATTGTGAAGTTATGTGTGACTGATTTTGAGTGTATCTATCATAGCAGGGTGGGAACTCATCCAAAATCCCATGAAAAGTATGGTAAAAGAAAACAGTCAATTTTATTGAAATGTACAGCAAGAAAATTGCACCAGGGTTTGCACAGACCAATTATCCATTTGAATGAAGAGTTGCCAAGTCAGGAAAAAGTTCATCAGGGTCTTTGTGTTAAGTTGGTTTCAACAAGCAACCATTTAAGGATTTTTATAGGTGAGATTAATGTTTCAAGATAGCTGTATAAGTTAGGCAAGAGACCAATATTCTTTCTCTTTTCAAAAATCATCCTACTGAATGTTACAGAAATGATTCAAGGGCTACATGAGGTCTGATGGGCTATTCTTCCATCTAAAAGTTTGCAAATTATTTTTAAGAAGCAGCATGATAGTATTGTAGATCTTTGCTAAGCAATTTTGCATAGATTGTTTCTTGTATTTCATGTCATACTTTATTTTGTTTACACATATATTGGCATGGCAGCTTGAAGACTTCTTACTGCGGCTGTGGACAATGAAAAAAATGAGTCTTCTGTATGGCTAAGGCAACAAGGAATTTCAGTGTTAATTCGTGAAAAATGGGCAGAGAATTCAAGTTGAGATCAAACCAATTATTCAACCTCGATGTATTTGGAAATAATTTGACTCTACCAAGTTTAGAATTACATTTAGAATTTAATGAGCATTGACTCCAATGTGCTCCAGATTGTGAGCATATGAATTCTGAAAGGAGAATAAGTTGGAACCACAAAAGAAGTCAAATTGCTTGCAATACACTACAAAGTATAAATAGATACAGATTAATCAAGCTGCATTTCTGAGCTTCAACATTCTTGGCAGAAGCCAAATAACTCAGCATTGACATTTTGTAAGCATAAGAGTGTGCCTATGACTGCTTCCAGACTGAATAATGTTGCTGCCATTTTATTCACTTCCAAGTCTATAAGTTTCAAAAGTTATCATTGCATTCCAGCTCAGAGAATTTGAAAATTATTTCTGCTGCATATGTCAATGGTCAGATTAATACCAGGTATTGGCCAAAATTTTAATGTCAAGGTACTTGTGTTGCTCAATTGAATGATGTGGAAAACAAACAAAATGCTGCTTTTAAAATATTTATAGCACATACTTCTTACAGTGTGGTTAAATATCAGACTCGGTCAAAAAATGTCTATTTTGACACATAAGTCACCAGAATAATAGATTTTCATTTGATTGCATATTCAAGGACTAAAACGATTATAAACCTTTTAGGGGCTTTGTTTCAATATATGCCTGAGGAATGGCTCTTCTTGATTTATGGAAAATGTTTTAAATTCCCCTTGTACTTGTCATTTTTGATAAGTACTGTACGAGCATTTAAAGCCAGCAGAGAGAGATGGCTAGGCCAGAGAAATTCCATGCACCTACCTGCACAAATATTCTAATACTCATATTTGGCCCAGTTTACACCGAAGGTGTTTTTTTTATTCCAGCATTTATTGCTCATCCCCAATTGCCCTTGAGAACTGTGTGGCTTGCTAGGCCATTTGAAAGTCATTTTAAGAGTCAACCACATTACTAAAGTCACTTGTAGGCCAGACCAGGTAAGGTTGGCAGATTTCCTTCCCTAAAGGACATTAGTGAATCAGATGGGGTTTTACAACAATGATTTCATGGTCATCATTCCAGATTTTTTTTAAAAAATTGAATTCAAATGCTGTGGTGGGATTCAAACTCAGATCCCCAGGGAATTACCCTGGGAATCTGGAGTACTAGTCCAGTGATAATACCACTATGCCACCACCTCCCCATGATGTTTAGCTCTTGCTACCTGAAAGGGATAATAAATAATGTAAATACTGTTAATCTTCACCATATAAATGCTATTGCTAATTGTCCATTTACTCATCTGTGAATTTGTTTGGCATCTTATGGCATAAGCTTTGAGTTATTGATTCATAATTGTTCATTCTACTGTCTTCCAAAATCAAGGATAGTCAAATGAGGGCATGGAAATTGTCAGCTGGTAACAGTTGACAGTGGCTGAGTCAGAAGGTTGTGGATTCCAGCTCCACACCAGAGACTTGAGCACAAACTCAACCCTAATACTTTAGTGCAACACTGCACTGTTGGAAGTGTCATAATTTGCATGTATTGTTATGACCATGTCCAGGGGAGTGAATAAATTCCTCCTTTCTACTCCTGAGGTTGGCTATAACTTCTGCAGTGATGTCCTGGAATGGGGATGATTGACCTCCAACAACCACAACCATCTTCCTTTGTGCTAGGTATGACTCCAACCAGCAGAGAGTTTTTCCCCTGATTTCCATTGACTCCAGTTTTGTGAGGGCTCCTTGATGTCACACTCTGTCAAAAGCTGCCTTGATGTCAAGGGCAGTCAGCCTCACCTCACCTCTGGAGTTAAGCTCTTTTGTCCATATTTGAACCAAGGCTGTAATGGGTGGCTACAAGTTTTAGGTGGCGCTTGTTCCACAGAGCTTTCTTCCTCATCTTGCCCAGCTGCCTGAGGCTGCTGTGGCTGAGCAACAGACAGCTCTTAACTATCTGAAAGCACAAAAGCATAAGAGGAGGGTTAGGGTGAGGCAAGGAAGTTGAGGGGTTGGGAAGGGAGGTTGGGAAGGGAAGCAAAACGTTGACAGTCAATCCATCAACAATTTCTATTCCATTGCACCTTTTAAGATGAGGGTGAAGAGTCAATGGAGAAGGTGTATCAAGCAGCAACTTACCATCATCCTGAATGGCTTCAGCAGTATTGAGTACCACTGGCTCTGTAGCATTGTTGCCCATGATCCTGTGGACCATCTCCTCAAGGGTGCTGGGGTGATGAATAAATGATGATCCTCCACTGGTCCTGTGCATCTCCCTCCTGTTGTGAGCTAGTTTCTCCTGCAGAATGTCAGTGACTGTTTGTCAGCGTGGTTGGGTGATGTGTCTGCCACAGCTGACTATCTGGAGGTTTATGGAGGCAGTGAGAGGTTGGCTGATGACATCCAGGAAGTGCAAGAATGCTATGATAGAAGTCGTATGACAACTAGACATTTCAATGAGTAAAAAATTGGCATGCTCCAAGTGCACTTTAGGTTCTGGACAGATCTGGACTTGCCATTCAGTACTCAATAACAAAAGTGTGAAAATATATTAAACCTGGCTCACAATACAAATATTCCAGAATGGTTGTGTGTACCATACTTGGCAAAACATTGTGCACAGCAAAGCTTGAACCTGCGGAAGGAACAAGACACTGAGCATATATCATCTGCAGATGAATCCAGTGAAGAGGGGGAAGAAGAAGATGGGGAGAAGGACAACAAGGAGTAAAACAGGATGAAGATGACCACCACAACACATTGATGCTTGTTTGATGCCAGGAATATCAAGAATTCCTTAATGTAAAGTCAAGGGTTAACATCAGGAACACCTGATACTGATGTAACTGTTGATGTAACAATGATGCAATGTCACATGACTAAGAGACTGCGATCTGGTGGGAAGCAGAAGTACAACTTTGTGTACAGTACTGAGATATACATAGACCTGTAAATAAAAAAGAATAGTTTTTTAAGGTAATAGGCAAAGCCTAAAGAAACCCCATCTAGACCCCAAACCCATGGTGGCAGCTGATGATTTCTGTCGACTGTTTATGTGCAACACCTGAAACATGGTGGCATGGTTGTTTTTTTTAAATCAAATCTGAATGAAACCAGCCAGTAAGTGGTATTTGAAGAATGAATTGATGTAATTGTAATACACCTCTAAGGGATAGTAGCATGTCATCACTAGAAGGGAAGCATATCACACAGTCTCAGATTCACATGGGCCTGTGAGCAGGACACAGCACAGTTCTGATGTCTTCAAGCTTTCTATCAATGTTTATATGTTCTTTGGTGCCTAGTCTAAATAAATGAGACCACGTGTTTACCCAAACCCTTGTGAGTGATTGGTACCTTATTATGTCCATTAGACATGAAAGAACTCAAAACTGTGTACTTCAAGTTTTATTCCTTTTTGCTATTGTTAAAATTGGCTTTTGCTAGACCACAAGATGGTTGCTACAGGTCACCTGAGTAAAGAATTGATCACAGTTTCTGGAAAGTTCCAGCAGCATTTACAAGAATAGAAGAATTCCTCTCTCAGTCTGTGGAATCTCACACCTCATTGTACAGACCCCTTGTAATCAAGGAAAGCAGAGGTAGTGCAGATGAACTGGGTCCCCAGCCCGAACTATCATAAAAGAGAGAGATCAAAACTTGTTATACCTGAAGGGATACTAATAGCCACCTTGTCTCTTTCCTGAGGGGGAACAATGGATTCTGACCAGAAGAACAGAAATTGATTGTTAAGCTGCAATCAATCCCATGATTGGGCTATGTCACAAAAGCCTCTGAGTTTTTGGACAGTTTTAACATTACATCATTGCCCTCACAAGCAGTCTGAACACCAAAAAGCAGGACTCCAGGCTGAACAACAGCGGGCTCCTCAAAGCCTGTCTGTGCTGCAAGATTTCCTACCTTTGCCTGCAGAAGTGACCCAATCTATTTGTACCAACTTCATCTTGCAGTATCAGCAGCAACTGTAAACAGAACACTACTGCTCTGGTATTTAGCCAGCTGAACTCAAGCACCTCTGTGAAAGAACTCCTCACTGGACTCTGAACTCTGATAATCACATGAACTAATATTCAATTTTGTGGTTGTTTTACTGTCACTATCCAAAGTTATAAAACTTGCCTTTTTGTGTGCGTGTGTGTGCACGTGTTGGAACATTGTGAACACTCCTCCCCCAGGTTTGAATGTGAATAAACTAACCTTCTGAGTTATCATAACGTGAGTTTGCTGCAAATTATTAGCAAATTAGGTCACATAAACTGAGGGTTTGGGAAACACGCCAGAGCCTACTTAAAACAATTCATAAACACCTTCTGCTTACAGACAGATGGTGAGAGGATAAAGAAGTTTAGTTTGCCTCTCTCTCTTGTTTATAACAGCCTTTATATCATAAAAGTAAGACAGTAATAACACCCTATTTTACAAAAGTTAATCTGATTTAACTCTCTTTCCAGTATCTGCAGTATTTTATTTCTGACTTATTTTTTCATGTTTTCCCTTGTGTCTGCTAATAAAGAAAGAAACTCATTGCATTTATATATCAGCTTTCACGCCCTCAATGTTCCAAAATGTTTCAAAGTCACTTAATTAGCTTTTGATATGTATTCGTAATTTTGCAGGCAATTTATGTAAACTATCAAACACCAAATGCAATAAGGAAACAATTTGGTTTAATGACAGGAAATGAGCCATTGGCTTTTGACAATGATTCAGAAAGTATTTCCATTTGTATAACTTGCAGAACATGATTAAGAAGTGAACTATGATATTGTGAGAATGACTTTGATAAGTTAATAATACATCTATTCTAAATAAAGGATAATTACAAGGGCAACAATACCAGTATCCGTGCCAATTGAGAACTGAGTGGCTCAGGCAAAAAACGTAATAAAAACATAATATCCTGAAGCAAATACCTTACTATGAAGCACTGAGGAGTAAGGGCACAGAGGAAGGCTACTGAAATGTGTTTTCTGCAACAAGGAAAGCAAGCATTACTATTCCACCTAATGCATGAGCAGGATTACATATTCATGCAGGCTTGAGTCAAAGTTTTACACAGAACTTGCTGTTACAAGTAATTTACTGTTTACAGATATTGGTGATGTTTGCCAATGCTTGTGCCCTTATTCCAAATTTTCCAGACATGGCTGGCCCCTCTTCTGTGTTACCAGTTTGAGATGAAGCATTAGATATGTTCTCACCTTTCATAATTTCTTTAACCTCTTCCATCCTATGATACCTGCCCTTCTCCAATTCTGGCTCCTTGTGCATTCCCTATTTTAATCATGCCACCATTGACGGCTGTGCTTTCAGCTGTCTAAGCCCTAAACTCTGGAATTCCCTCCTGAACCTCTCCCTGTCTAGGTCTTTCTCCTCAATTAGGACATATTGTAAAAACTATCTCTTCAACAAAACCTAATATTTTCTTGCATATCTCGGTGTCAAATTTTGTTTGGTAACTATCTAGTGAAGCGCTTTGATATTTTACTATGTTTAAGCCACTATATAAACTCAAGTTTTTGTTGTTGTTGTTGATTGTTAGAAAAAATTAAATTGTTAAGAAACAGCAGCTGCAATTTTAACTATCCAGCTAGCAAGAAAGGGGCAAGTAAGTGGTTAAAAATCAAGGTTTATATTTGTTTATGTGGGTTTTTATGCCCATCCCTAATTGCCCTTGTTCATTTAAGAGTCAACCACATTGAGGACATTTAAGAGTCAACCACATTGCTGTGGGTCTGGAGTTACCTGTAGGCCAGACCAAGTAAGTATGACAGATTTCCTTCCCTAAAGCACATTAGTGAACCAAATTGTTTTTTGCAACAATTGGCATGGTTTCATAGTCATCATCAGACTTTTAACTCCAGATTTTCATTGAATTCAAACTTCGCCATCTGGAATGCTGACATGCTAGGATTCAAACCCAGGTACTTACAGAATTACCTGGGTCTCTGGTATACTCGTCTAATGACTATGCCACTGTATCCCCCCATTTGTGACTCATTCCTGCCTGGAACCCCTGATAATAATTTCAACTCTACCATTAACTGAGATCAGATATGCACCCATCAGAAACAAATGAGTGACTGATGAATAGATACAATTTGGGGTCTCATGGAGTGATTGGAACCTGGTTGCTATTTTAACAGGTCTGAGAGGAAGTCACTTAAAGCTTATGTGATTGGCCTAGAGTTGCCAAACTTCCAGTATTTTCCATAAATCTCCAGGAATTAAAGAATAATCTCCCAGCCACTGTTGAGAGGAACATAGGAGAAAAATCATGGAATCATTTAAAAAGTGTGCATTTTAATTGTTTTGAATACTTTTGTTTATTAATTATATAAATATTGGAAATGAGAATAAAGGCTGGGTGGAATTTAATGGGACCTTAGGGAGCAGGACAGAAAGTGGGTGGGGGACAAAGGTGGGAGCCAAAATCTTGGTTTCCCAGCATTGGATTGATTTCTTTAAATATTGGTGGCTGCATGTCAGTGGTGGAGTCCCCAGCAGCGGGTACCTATTTAACATGTATTTGCATAGCATGAATACTCACTAAATGGGAACTTTACCAAATTAAGTCCTACCTTCAGGGTTAAATCACATGGGAAACTCATGCTTCCTGTGTCCCAACAGCATAAAGGTGGCACGCACCAGATGAGGCTGTTCAATCTTTGGAACAGAGGTGAGGTTTCTTCTTTATCTAACTCAGCGGCACAGGGGAGGGCAGCAGGGGAAGCCAGATGGTCTGGTAGAGACAAGGGTGGGGAATGGAGAGAGGCTGGTGGTGGCCGGGTCCTCAAACAGTGCAATGGCTGGGAAGGCAAGAGGGTGGTGGTGGTTAGGGCATCAAATGGCAGTGCAGCAAGGCACTAGCATGTTTGCAGTGTGGGGGGACGAGGGGGTTCCAAATGGAGCCAGGTTCAGACATATAGAGCAGGGGCCGTTGTTTTCAAATTTTAGTCCAGGTTTTCAAGGCATGTCTACAATGAAAGAAGGGAGATCAAGCTTGATGGAGAACAGGTCCAGCTGGAGGGAGGGTAGGACATGGGTCTCTGAGGAATGATCGAGAGATATCGAGGGCAGGTCAAGGGTGATGGGGGAAGCTCCAGGATGATGCCAGTCAGGTCAAGGGTAAGAAATAAAAAGTCAAGGGTGGGGCACAGAGTCAAGGGCAATAGTTGGAGGCTTGAGGGTGATTGAGGGATAGCAAAGGGTGATGTTGGGAGTGTCAAGGATGATGGGAGGAAGCTTGAGGGTGATGTAGGAGGTGGACGGGTTGAAATTGTAGGGTCACACTCTGAATTTCCACTGGCAAGGATGCTGATGCAGGTTGAGTTAACAGGGGACCAGGATCTTGTGGGAGGAGGCCACAGTTGAATGGAAGGTGTCCTGGGTGTAGTCTATGGGAGGGTCGTGCATTCCCATAGGTCAACTCCAGCTGCTGTATGGATGCAGGCCATTCACACAGGGGTGCTCATACTTTTATCTGTCTTCTTCACACATTTCATTTTGTGGCATCGCAATGTGTCTTATACACCAAATCTTTTCGCAACTGTTGTGGTCACTTTGACAAACGGACCACAGGAGACTCAGGTACAGGTTTCGATCATTTATTTGAGCAATTGCAAGGAGGGCACCATCTCAATACAGCTTGAGACAGTACTCTGCTAAATTACAAGTGTTCAACATATTTATACATTATTGGTCACATACAAGAACAGTTTCCAGATTCCGATCTCGTCAACATATAGGTTTACATTAAATAGACATCTCTGGTTACAGGTACATACATTGTATGTCCCTATTTTTCACCCAGGCAGAGACCTTCCCTCCTATCTAAGCTGGGACCATCTGTTCTTCCCCTATCTGTTGAAGAGCACACTTAATCCTAGTTGTTATTGCCAATGCTCTGACTGCAGTCGGGCTCCCAAGGCCTTTTTGTCATTTGCAGGCCTTAAGGCTGTGCAAGATTCATCTGGTAATCTTTAACTGCCAATGTACTTGGAGATTTTAAGTAATTCATTCCCTTTCAATAAGTTCTTACTGTACCCCTATATTCCCCCCTAACACAACCTTGGACAGAAGAGGAGAAATTCGCCAGAGGAAGGCTGTGGTCAAACAACCAAAGAGGCCACAAGGCCATCACGCGGCACCAGCGAAGGAGAAGGCTGGTCAGGAGGAAGGCAACCAGGCCTATCATTGTCATAAATGAGCATCAATGCATAAATGTGTGTTCAGAACATGCACCAACTACCTTCAGTAGCCTGGGACGCAATGCCAGAGATGGCTAAGGCTTTCCCAGGTTGTGGGCACTGGCCTGTGTGTGCTCCTTCAAAAAGACCTCCAGTCCACAGATTTGAAAGAAACCCAATGTCAGTCAAGCTCAAGGTAAGTGTAGTGCTGAATTTCTAAGCCAATGCACCATTCCAGGGATCCACAGGGGACATGTGTGACATATCCCCGGCTGCAGCACATAGATGCATCAAGAAGGTGGCCAATACCCTGTTCAGAAAGGCCAATGAATTCATTAGTGGCTCATGACATTAGAAAATCAGCCCCACCCCCACATCACTGCAAAGGAGTGTTACAATGCAGCACACGGATCACATGACAATTTAGAGGAAGTGATGGTGTAGTGGTATTGTCACTGGGCTAGTAATCCAGAGACCCAGGGTAATGCTCTGGGGACCCGGATTTGAATCCTGCCACGGCAGATGGTGGAATTTGAATAAAAATCTCGAATTAAAACTCTAATGATGGCCATGAAACCATCGTTGAAGGTTGTAAAAACCCATCTGGTTCACTAACGTCCTTGAGGGAAGGAAACCTGCTGTCCTTACCTGGTCTGGCCACAGCAACATGGTTGACTCTTAAATGCCCTCTGAACAAGGGCAATTGGGGATGGGTAATAGATGCTGGCCTAGCCAGCGACGCCCACATCCCATGAATTAATATTTTAAAAAATCATAGGGCAGACCATTGGTTTGCTGAAAATGTGCTTCCGCTACCTTGACCGGTCAGGTGGATCATTGTAATACACACCACAGGGGGTATCCAGAATTGTTGTGGTCTGCTGTGTATTGCACAACATGGCATTGCAACAGGGAGAGGAATTACCATACAAGGATATGGAGGAACTGCTCTCCTACTCAGATAAGGATGACGGTGAGGAATATGAGGAAGAAGCCAGAGATATGGCAGCCATGGAGAGATATACCAGGACAATGGAGAGATATTTCATGACCAGGGCTGTTAGCGATAATCTCAGCTTTAATCATTTTGCGCAGGAATGACAAAACTCCCTGAAAAACATTGACTGCTCTAGTGTACACTGACATTTGCAAGCCTTCACATGGTGTTATCTCACTACCCATATCCTCTACCCCCTAGAAGACTAAGATGAGGGGATATTTATTGAAAATCAAAAGATATGATTGCCTCTGAGGTTTCACATTTGCAAATGAATCAGTGAAGATCTAATGAGCCATCTTTCTGTTCCTTGTCCACAGTGACATGGCTTTAAGTGCATGAACAGCACATCACTTCTCACATTAGTAGTGCCACCAGAGGCTGCATTTTCAGCCATGCCATGTTGCCTTAATAATACAAAGGAAGCCACACACATTACCATGCAATAAAGACTGAACTCGAACACATGGTGACATTGTTGCCTACACAAGTGAAATATTCCTCAGTGGCCTTGGTTCATCAATGGTTGCTAAGAATGAAGCACGATTGTACTCCCTCTGAATGGGGACATCTCAAAAAATGTACATGATGCACACAGTTATTAAGTGAAACAAATATAATGTCAGACATATACGTGTACATACATTTATAGTGTCTCAATACCTGTGTCAGGAAGATATAATAATTTTCATAATGTTATTTGGAATTTCTTGTAGAGTAATATTGGGGTCTGCGTCTCTGGGTCTGTGTGTGTGGGACTTAATTGAATTAGAGACAGTTGATCTGAAGGCTTTGATATAAGAAAAGCTAGGTTTGAAATGCTAAATAGGTAAACATGGGTGGAGGTTTAGAATGTGAGGTGTAAAGAAAACATTTGCATTTTTAAATAAATCAGAGTAGTTTGAATTCAAAAGAAGGGGTGAAATGTTACACCCAGCCAGAAGTAGTTAAGAAACAGTGTGTTTATTTTTCCCTAAGATTACGCCTAAAATTGGTACTACGATAGATTTTTATTATTAGAAAAGTAAAGTCCACAGACATAGTGAAACAATGGGAATTTGCATTCAAATGGGGAAAATATATAAAAAGGAGAGAAGGCTGTGTGTAAGGGCAGGATTTTAAGATCTAACACAAGTGTGAAAAGCCTCAAGTTGCTGTTTACAAGGAACCGCAGCTGAAAAAAACTCACTTTGAATTTGATTGTCCAGGATGTGTGCTTTGCCTGGGCCTGTTTAAATCTATGTGTTTTGCTTTTGCCTTAACAGAGGTATAACTGGGAGTCAGATTAATTAGGGGATTTAGGAGTTATTAAAGTAGTAATTCAAAGACATGTTTGTGCTTAAAATCTTTTTCTTTTATGAATAAATGTTTAATTTAGGTTTATAAAAACCTCTAAGATTCGGTGGCCTTCTTTTTACTGAATTCAAAGCCCACATCTTGAAATAAATACAAATTGTAAGCAGTTGTGGCAGCTGCTTCAAGTTTTCCTTTGGGATTTGAGCAGCTTAGCATTTACTATCCGCCTGCCATAATATCCTGTGCCAGCATTGTGCCTTCAAAATGTCTCACATTTTCACTTAAGCCCACTGAGTATCTGATATATGCAGGGTTAATGTGGGACTGAGTATAGTACTGCCACACAGTGATATAAGAGGACACATGACCCAGACCTAGAGTCAGTGTTGTGTTGGCCAGAGATGGAGATAGCTCCTTGCCTGTACCCTTTACTAGAGTTACAAGTAGGTAATAAAGACTTGCAGTTAACATAGAGAAGGCTTCCTTAACAGACACATTCTGTAATCAACACCTTTAACTTTTCTCTTAAGCCCACTACATCGCAGTGCATCCCTGGCATCCAGAGTTGAGGAGGAGACAGGTTGCAGTGAGCAATGTTTGTTACATTCAATGATATTGGCAGGCCTTCCTGTGGTTGTTTGAGGCCTAGAAGGCTCCACCCTACTGGGGGTCTCCTGCATGGATCCAGGAGCATTCTCCTGAGCCCCGCATATTGGAGACTCTGGGGTCACTAGTAGAGGGAATGAGGAGCAATTGTTCACCCTATGAGTTCCCTGAACAGACGTCCCAGGGATGACTGGCTGGCGTCCTCTCTCTCATGTGCAATGGCAGCTCCCTGTATCTATGTGGATAAGGAGCACCTGAAGGGAGGTCCAAATGCTTTGTTCCCCTCTCGCTTAGTCACTGCTGTACTGAGACCAACGCAAGGGCAACAGAATGCAGGTCTTCACGCATATATATTGAATGCTAGACACGCATATATATTGAATGTTAGAGCTGGAATTCCATGGTTGTCGCCATGCAAGGTTCCGGCTAGTCTCTGGCACCTCCGATTGATTTTCCCCTACCTGTCTCTTCATTTCCAGCAGGTTTATTGTGGTTGAGAACTGAGGCCGGGATTTTCCATACCCGCCGGTGTCAGGCGTGCTCAGTGGCGTGAGCAGACAATATGGCACGATTGGTTTCACAATAGCAGTGAAACCAATTCATGATCGTCCACTCAGCCCGCCAGTAGCGGGCTGCATTTCCCACCATTGGACATCGGGAACCTCATTGTAATACATCTGCATATCATTATTAGACCAGCCTACCAGAATCATCCCGTTTCCCCCAACCACACCCCCCCCCCCCCCACCCCACCGCCCGACAACTGAATCGTCTGTCCACTTCAGCAGGAAAGCACGCCGATGCATTTCACAACAGCACATAAAAGCTGTGCACTTGGTGGGCTACACTTTGAAGGGAACTCGGAGGTGACTACACAGCAATGATGTGCAGCGATCGCCAGGGTTGCCTGTTGGACTTCAAGCTTGAGGAGCGTTGGGAGGGGGGGTGTCAAGGGCAGCCCTACAGTTGAGGCAACTTGTGGTGTGGTGGGGGGGTGCAAGGGCTGCCTTGCAGTTGAATATAACGCATAACCATTTGGGTTGGGGGGTAACGTGGGTGAGGGAAGTGGCCATACATTAGGGAAACCTATATAAAGTGACCATTCCTCTGAAGCTGAGACAGTTCAGGCACGGTCATGTTGATATGATTGGAGTTGGCTTCTAGCTTATCTGCCCACTCAAGTAACACAGAGGCAACAAAGTGCCACCAAGTACTCTAAAACTTTTCACCCCAACCCCCCAGCACAGACTGCAAAGCCATGAGCATTTTAGTCGACTGCAGATCAATTGGACGACTGCACATATTGTCCAATCTCCTTGCTAAAACTGGCCATGGAGCAGTCACTGCTGGAAGTGCTCACAGCCCCTTGTAATGTCAGCATCCCGGTTTGGACCAGTCTCCCCGATGTTCAAGCTAACAATGCAGCCTTGCAGTGTGGGTTAGGAGAATGCCTCTGCCTGAGCTGAGAGCACAGCATGCAGTCCAATGGGCGAAGCTGCTGCCAATCAGTCGGTTGGAGTGGTGCTGAGGTGGGTGAGGTTATGGGCAGTCATGCAGAGCATTAATCTCTGGCTATCTAATTGGTGGTCAGCACTCTCCAGGAAGCGATAAGGGACCAGTTCTTAGTACATAAGAACGAGAAGCAGGAGTAGGCAATTCAGCCCCTCGAGCCTGCCCTGCCATTCAATACGATCACAGCTGATCTCCTTTCGGTCTCAACTCTAATTTCCTGCCCTCTCCCCATAACCTTTTAACTCATTACTAATTAAAAATCTGTCTATTTCTTCCTTAAATTTATTCAGTATCCTGGCATCCACTGCACTCTGAAGTAGTGAATTCCAGATTCACAGCCCCTTGAGAAAAGTAATTCCTCCTCATCTCTGATTTAAATCTATCACCCCTTAGCCTAAAACTATGGCCTCTCATTCTAGAATGCCCCACAAGGGGAAACATCCACTCCACATCCACTTTGTCTATCCCCTTTAGTATCTTATATGCCTCAATTAGATCTCCTCTCATCTTTCTAAACTCTAGTGAGTATAGGCCTAAACTGCTCAATCTCTCCTCATAAGACAAGCCCCGCATCTCTGGAATCAATCTAGGGAACCTCCTCTGAACCACCTCCAATGCAACCACATCCTTCCTCAAGTAAGGGGACCGAAACTGTACACATTACTCCAGGTGCGGTCTCACCACTGCCTTGTACAGTTTCAACAACACTCTCCTATTTTTATACTCTATTCCTTTAGCAATAAATGCCAAGATTCCATTTGCCTTCCTTCTTACCTGCTGTACCCACATACTAGCTTTCAATGATTCATGCACGAGGACACCCAGATCCCTCTGCACTGAAGCATTCTGAAGTTTCTCTCCATTTAAATAAGTCGCCTTTTTATTCTTCTGACCAAAATGGATAACCTCACACTTATCCACGTTAAGCTCCATGTGCCAAATTTTGGCCCATTCATCTAACCTGTCCATATCCATTTGTAAATTTCTTATTTCTTCATTGCAACTTACTTTCCCATCTATTTTGGTGTCATCTGCAAATTTAGCTATAGTACCTTCTGTCCCTGAATCCAAGTCATTAATATAGATTGTAAATAGTTGGGGCTCAAGGACTGAACCCTGTGGCACCCCATTAGTTACAGTTTGCCATCCAGAAAAAGACCCATTTATCCCGACTCTCTGTTTTCTGTTGGTTAGCCAATACTCTATCCAAGCTAATTTTTAGCCCTAACTCCGTGTGATCTTCACCTTGTGTCTTTTGTGCGGCACCTTATCAAAGGCTTTCTGGAAATCCAGATATACTACATCTACAGGATCTCCATTATCCACTTTGTTTATCACATCTTCAAAGAACTCTAGCAAATTAGTCAAACACGATTTACTCTTTATTAAACCATGCTGACTCTGAGGATTGCATTTTGACTTTCCAAATGCCCCATTACTACTTCCTTAATAATGGATTCCAACAATTTCCCAATGACAGACACTAAACTAACTGATCTATAGTTTCTTACTTTCTGCCTCTCCCCCTTTTTAAATAAGGGCGTAATATTAGCATTTTTCCAATTCACTGGAACCTTTCCATGATCCAGGGAATTTTGGAATATTATAGCCAATGCATCCACTATCTACGCTGCCACTTCCTTTAAGACCCTGGGATGTAGGTTCTGGGGACTTGTCACCCTTTAATCCCAATAGTTTGCTCAGTACTTTTTCTCTAGTGATGGTGATTGTTCTAAGTTCCTCCTTCTCTATACCCTCTGCACTACTTGTTACTAGTGGGGTGGTACTAGTGTCCTCCACCATGAAAACTGTGGCAAAATATTGACTAAGCGTCTCTGCCATTTCTGCATTCCCCACTATTAACTCCTCAGTCTCATTCTCCAATGGATCAACACTCACTTTAGCTACTCCCATGCTAACTTTAGTATACCCATGCTAACGCATGTGTCTCTCTGCAGGAGGAGCACATCAGGATCATGGAGCTTGGTGAATTAGCTGTATGCCTGATGGCCTACAGAGAGCGAAGACGATGGAGAAGAGAGCAACTGAGGCTCCTGACTGTGCAGAGGCAGGAGCAGTAACCACAGGAAGAATGGGCAGCGGAGGCTCCCGCACACACCACTGAAGAGCCACAATGAGCCCTCACTGGTCGGCGCCTAGTGAAACCCAGGGTCTACACATGCTGCCTTTCATTCCTGCAGATGACCGAGAAACAGTGCAGCCAAACACTGCAAATGTCTAGGGAGCTGGTCAATCACCTCTTCCAGCTGCTGAAGGATTTGGTACCACGGGGACATGGGAGGCATCCACTGCCAGTGACCGTAAAAGTGGCCGCGGCACTCAATTCCTATGCCAGTGGCTCCTTTCAGGGCTCCAGAGGTACCCCTGTGGGACCTCACAAGCCTCCGCCTACAAATGCATCCATGAGGTCACGGATGCCACCTTTGCGAGGGCACACAACTTTGTGCATTTCATTCAGGACGAGGACAGCTAGGAGGCAAAAGTGATTAGATTTGTACAGATCTCAGGTTTCCTGAAGGCGCAGGCTGTGATCGACTGCACTAACGTAGCACTCAGATCTCCATCGCAACATACAGTGAACTATATCAACCGCAAGGAGTTCCACTTGCTATGTGTACAGCTGGTGTGCGACCACCAGAAACGCATTCTGCAGGACTGTGCACAGTTTCCAGTGACTATGCACAACTCCTACCTCCTCAGTCGGTCACAGATCCCTGCGGTCTTCCAGGGTCCACAGAAGCTGCAGAGATGGCTCCTTGGGGACAAGGGCTACCCGCAGAAACCATGGCTGATGACACCCGTGCAGCAGCCTCAGACTGCAGCAGAGCGACGGTATTATGAGGCTCATGCAGCAGCTCGCAACATGGTAGAGCAGACCATCGGGATGCTGAAGATGCAGTTCCGGTGCCTGGACCTGGTGGAGCCCTGCAATACAGTCCGCAGAGGGTGTCATGTCTGCTCGTTGTCTGCTGCACCCTTTACAACCTGGCACTGCAACGGGGAGACGAGCTGGCTGAGGAAGAGATGGAGGAGCTGGAGATCTCCTCGGATGAAGAGGACAGCAGTGGGAATGATGGTAAGGGGGTCCTCAGAGGTGTCAATTATGGAGTTGGGGCCCTCCACTGGCTAGATGAGGCAGGCGCACTTGGGAGACCCTGTAGCTGCTAGGTTTGTAGAGGATGATGACGACATGTAGTGAGGTGACCCCTTGGATCCTCACATCACAATTGTGAATGTTTGACTCCTGTCTGGCTTATGGCAGTGCGAATACCCACTGTGAGAGTGCTCCTGTCATGGAGATGCGGTAGAGGCCCTAGTAGTCACTCGATCGCAGCAGGATGATGGTGAGATGCAGTAAGGACACTCCACAGAATTTTACATAGCCTCTGAGAATGTCTGACTCCTATCTGGCTGAGGGCAGCTCGCTTACACTCCGTGGTCAGGATCATAGAGACGCAGCCATGAAACGTTAGAAGCATTTGATCCTTTGTCCGTCTTCAGCACCTGAGCCCTTCAGGACCACAGCATCACTGGTCACAGATGCTGAAGAGATAGGGGCCAGCCCCACCTTAAAGGTGCTGAGAGCACGCAGGGAGAATGAGAGAACTCTGTGGCACCTGCCCACAACATCCTGGCAGCAATGGCAAGCACCATCAAGGTATAGGCATCAGTAATGTGCCCAGGGAGTGTGAGGCCGGACCATAACTTTGGTCTGAAGGCTGGACAGAGCAGAGGGAAGATGCCCTAGACTGAGACATCTGCCTTTATTTTGTGCAGATAGGTTTCATATCTGAGTGACAAGAACACTGCTCATCAGCACAAGGAGCCATAGGCAGAGAGACATCCTTAGGGTTGTGAACAGTATGAACACGTGATTAACACCTGTGCCCATGCTGTGCAACGACATCTTCTTAACTTCCCTAACCCGGCTGCTATGTCTTGGTGCTCCCGGGACATACACAGCAGAGGTAGAGGCAGCCTGCTGACTGCAATGCCCTTTCTGTGATGATTTTGACGGGCATCCTCTGGAGGTCCTCAGCCTGCTTTCAGGGTCCTGCTGTGTGGCAGCAGCACCCTCCTCAACCTGTGGAGCTGGAGCTGCAGAGGTCACAGGAAGAAGGGATTCGGATGGGCCGGTCACTATCGTATTAACCTGGGTGGATGGGCCTGGAACTTGCACCTGCTGACCCTCCTTCCTATGGGTGTCCAAGGACCCCAGCTGACTCCATGAAGAGAAGGAGTTGCTGGAGTGAGATCGAGCTGCCCGGCACCCCTCTCACTTACACGCTGTTGGAGGCCAACTATGGCATCAGTGATAGAGTTGAGCCCACGCAACAGTGCAGGACCAATGTCGTGGAACATGGCGGCTGCCACCCTACCAGTGTTGACCTCGGTGCATTGGCATGCCAGCATTATCACCTCAGATTGAAGGCAGATGGACTCCTCCATTGTGCCTTTTAATCTGAGGAGTGCAGCAGACGTCCCTTCCTGATGTTCCCTAGCTTGCCTTTGCAGCTCCAGCAACAGTGATACGACCGACTCCAGGGGCTCATCATCTGTCTTGAACTCAGAAAATTTCTAGTCTCCGGCAGTCCTCCGAGTGCCAGACACCAAGGAAGTCCCTGCCACAGTCTGCTGGGGGTCAGACAGTACGGTGTGCTCACCAGTATGTGACCCCGAAGCTATTCTGAAGCGAAGTCCCACCGAGGCGTGCGTCTCTACATTGATGGAGGGTGTGGGTGAGCCCTGTGACAGGACTGCAAGGAGGGTGCCTTCAGATTCCTCATCAGAGCTTTCTTCGGGGCTTTATTGGAGGTTCTGGGTCATGGACTCCATCGGCTATTTCCCAGATATGCCTGCGGAAGCAAGGGGAGATAATTAGTGCATGGCAGTGGCCTGTGAAACATCACAGCATGGTTGTCTGATGGACGTTGCACTGCTGGACCCTTATTTTGTAGAGCACCGCCAACCTCACTGTCAGCACAGGACAGGTCCAGATCATCGCCAGCCAGCTGGATGGCTCTGTCACAGACTTTGATTTCAGGCGTTCCTGTACCAGTCTGTGACCTCTCCCCTTTGCTGTGTGCCAAATTGTCCTGTCTGAATAGGGATATATAAAGTGTAAGCAGAACACCTACCAGGCCAGATGATAAGTATGCCTGGCATGTGTGGATAGAGAGTGGTCCCATGGATGGGATGAGGACAATGAAGGTGAGCTTGAGAGAGTGAATGGTGATGTCCCTTACACTGGCAGTGAGTGAGATCCCTGTGGATGTGTGATGGGTTTGAGAGTGTGTGAGTTGAGAGTATGAGAAGAGTGACTTACCCTGGCGGAACAGAGGACATCATTCTCCTCTTGTGGCACTGGGTGTCTGTCCTCTTTTAAAGGGCATTGCCACTCACCACTGCTGCCACCACCTCCCAAGCCTCCCACACCCATCCTGCAACCAAAGCCGGGATAGAGGACATCCCGGTGGGCCTCCGTGGCATCCAAAAGGTATTCAAGTGATGCATCGCTGAACCTGGGGGCTGCAATTTTTTTGCCTTTCGTGGGCATCTTCCCTACAGCAGTCGTTGTCTGGAAGCACGGAAATGTGTGCGCATGACTAGACTGTAAATATGACGCCCGGTGTGATGATGCGGCAAGGTGATGGTGGGCAGGTGAATGAGAGCCTGCTTGTCATGGAAATAGTGTGTTTCCTGGGAATGCATGAATAACGTGACAGGCTTAGGATGATACAGCTTGAAAACCCGCCATCGCGGCCAGTGGGTAAGATGACGGTTTACCCGTCCACTACCACACTTAGTGCAAGTCTGGAACAATTCTGCCCTGAGATACATCATCAGCCACAGCTCACATGTGCCTGATTCCTGACAGCCCTCCCAGTGACAGGAACCTCAGCTGACACAGCCTCCCTCGGCTGCTGGTAATGCGCATGAAATATTCATCAGCATCTGCCCCCAATTCTATTTGTGAACTCTTCAAATTGTAATTGCGCTAGTGGAGGATGAGGGAGAGGTATATAATGGTGCATCCCCTGGGTGTTGTGGGTTTTCATCCTCAGATGTGGTGCTGTTGTTTTTCCATGGGCTTGGGTGTTAGTACCCTATGGCAACTTCCTGCAATGGAGAACAAAAAGAAAGACTCTAAAGAGAAGCTCAATCCATCAGGAAACCACAGTTTCACATGTACCTCGCATATGCCCATGTCTCAACATCAGGTGGGAGGTATTCTCACTCTGCTGGCTGGCTTATCCGCCTCGTTGTCTGCAACAGACTGGCTGCCCTGCTCTCCCGCAATCTCCATGGCATCTTCCTCACTCGGGAATGCTTCCTCCCATCTTACCCCTCTCCTTGATGTTGAAGCTTTCTTAATCCTGAATGACGAAGTGGAGACTTAGTGACTTGCCAAGAGGCCCCTAACTCCCTTGTCCTAATGCACCCCCATGCTATATACTGGTCCCACATTCTAACTAGTACCCAATTATCATGCACCAGCAGTCACAAACTCTGGCCTCTATTGCCATTCAGTATTGAGGATGACCACACATTTTCCAGCCTGGCCCCTCTCCCCACTTACAAAGTTCCATTGCTTGATACCCTCATGATGAGCCCTTTGATGCAATAGCACGTTACCACTTACCCTGGTGGATCGTAGGAGGTCATCAAAACTTCTGCTACACTGGATCCATGCTCTTGGCTGGACGCCCACTGCTGCTCACTTCCTCTGCAATCTCCATCCAGGCTGCCTTGGTCAAGTGGCAGGATCTTCTATTAATATCTCTGTGGAAGAGCACCACTCACTGTTCCTGGACAGCCTGGAGGAGAACCTGCAGGGAGGCATTGCTGAACTGTGGAGCCGCCGTTGGTCTGTATGCAGACATATTGCTGATGTGTACAGGGGTTGGTGGGGTCGGGGAGTGTCAAGGAGTGATGGGGGACCAGGAAGATGCTTGCTGTAAAAGAAAGGGGAGAGTGAGAAGGCTTAATTCACAAAAGCTGTCAAGGGGGATGGAGGCTATGGTTCAGAAAGGAATTGTTCAGTTACCCTGAAGGTAAAAATTCTTGCTGCCAATTTCATACCCGTTCTCCCTGCCTGCAAAGACTGGATGCTTGCAGCGGTGGGACTTTTATAGCCACCCCGCTCCCACCACCAAAATTAAATTGAGTCAGATGCTGACAGGGGCAGCCACTTCCTGGCCACCCCTCATTGTGTGATTACATGCAGTTCATGCGCTTGCTAAACAGACTTACGATTTGCATCATAATTGCATGCACTGCAGCTCTCAACACTTGAGCCGAAATGGAGTCCACTTCTGGTCCCGCCACCAGGTGCCATGTTCTTCTGAGTAAATTCCACCTGCTGTTTAATTGAGAGTGGGAGGAGCAGTTGGAGGCAGAACATCATGCGATGAAACAGGAGTTTTGAGTTGACAACCATGCACTGGCCTCAAAAAGTGACTGGTATGACTTGATGAACTATTCAGAAAAACACAAAAGCTGTCATGTGGACTATTAGGATCTGTGCGCTTCTGCAATTATTGGATGCCAAGATTGCTTCATTTTGCTTTTCCTGCTTTACTTATCCTGTCTAAGCATTTTCCCCTTACCGTTGTGCAATTTTTACTTCTTTATTCTGAATGGGCCACCAGTGGGAGAAGATTCAGCAGTCTCACCAAACAAGGAGACCAAATGGCTCTTAACAAAGTCAAACATAACATCCTTTGTGATTGTGACAAACATAAACTATCCCTCCTCATCTTTTGTGACTTGCCTGCAGACACAATTGATCATGTCCCCCCTCCTCAAACGCCTCTCCACCGTTGTCCATCTTGATGGGCCTGCATTTGCCCGCTTCCATTTGTGTCGATCTAATCATATCCAGAGAATCATCTGCAATGGTTTCTCTTCCCACTCCCACATCATCACCTCTGCTGTCCCCCAAGGATCTATCCTTGGTCCCTTCCTATTTCCTATTTATATACTGTCCCTTGGCGACATTATCTGAAAACACAGTGTCAATTTTCACATGTGATGACACCAAGCACTACCACTTCTCTCGACTCCTCCACTGTCTCTAAATTGGCAGACTGCTTCTCTGACATCTAATACCGGAAGAGCAGAAATTTCCTCCAAATAAATATTGGGAAGACTAAAGCCATTATCTCCAAACACTGTTCTCTAACTAGCGAATACACTCCTCTCCATGCCAATTGTCTGAGGCTGAAGCAGACATTTCACAACCTTGGTGTGATATTTGTCCCCAAAATGAATATCTGAATGTGTATCCACGCTATTATTTAGACTATCTATTTCCACCTCCTTTAAATCACCTGAATCTTTCTCTGTCTCATTTAATCAGCAACTGAAACTCTCATTCATGCCTCTGTTACTTCCAGATTTCACTATTCCAAATGCCTTTGGGCTACCTCACACTTTCTATCCTCTGTAAACTTGGGGCCATTCAAAACTCTGCTACACATATCCTAACTCATTCCAAGTCCCGTTCATCCATTACCCTTGTGTTTGCTGACCTACATTGGCTCCCAGTTAAGCAATACCTTAATTTTTAAATTCTCATTTTTGTTTTCAAGTCCATCCCTCCTTCTCTCCGGCAGCTCTTCCAGCCTCCTAACTTCTGAGTTATCTGCTGATCTCTAACTCTAGTCTTTTGACCATCCCTGATTTTAAACGGTTTGCAATTGCCTGACATGCCTTCAATTGCCTTGGTCCTAAGCTCTGGAATTCTCTCCCTGAACCTTTCTGTCTCTCTACCATGCTTTACTCCTTTAGGATGTTTCTTACAATCTACCTCCTTGGCCAAGCTTTAGTCACCTGCCCTAATACCTCTTTACGTGGTTCAGTACGAGATTGTGTTTTATAATGCTCCTGTGATGCACCTCAGGATGTTTTATTATGTTAAAGTTGCTATATAAATACCCATTGTTGTTATTGTTATTCAGTTGAGCCTTCAGGACACAGATGCAGTGTGGGTGGGGGATAAAGGTGCAGTTGTAGAGTACTGTTTGTAAAAGGCCCACAGGACCAAATGTCACTTTCCTGGACACATCTGGGCCTGCTGTTGCAGATTTGTGCAGCTTTCTGCAGCAGGATCTATTGCCTACTGTGCCAGGCGGCCATTCTTTGCCTATGGCTATGAAAGCCATCACTGCCCTGAACTTTATCACATCAGGAACCTTCCAGATTGCTACAGAAGAGACAACATTCATCTCCCAGTCTGATATGCATATGCACATTTGCTTTAAGCAGCTCAATAACACTGTCTTAAGCAAACCAATTAGTTTATTCTTTCTAATGGTTGCCGGAATGAAAGAGTTCTGGGACTTGCAGCAGTGGCTGGCTTGTTTTGTGTTCAGGGCATCACTGACTGAACACATGTAACTATCTGGGCACCAGGGGATGACCTAAATGTTTCAGCGAGAAGACCTAGCATCCATCAGTGTCACCATCCGAGGATCGTGCAATTTGTGACACTTCTGCTGGCAGTTGGCATGGTGCTTTCAGCTTCACCCATCTTCCCATTCTTCCAACCATCCAAAAATGTAAGAAGATGACAAGAGATGTTGATTCCATAACTGGCTAGTAACACTCCTATGCACCTCCACGCTTACCACGCCCCTAGTCAAGCTGTCCAGTATAGCTACAATACTGGTATCTACCCAGTGGAATGTGGAAAATTGCTTGGGTATGTTGTGTCTACAAAAAGCAGAACAAATCCAACCTGGCAAATTACAGCCCTTTCAGTCTACTCCCCATAATCAGTAAAGTGATTTTTTTTTTGCAAAAATATACTTTATTCATAAAAATTTTTCAACTACATTTCAAACCATTTCAAAATAACCAAAAATACAAGATCATCAAAAATACAGTCAGGTTCAACTTTTACAACATGTATCACAAGGTGCATCAGTACAAACAATGAATATTACAATCATTAGCAGACATTGATTTTGAGCTGTACATCCCGAGGGGCTCTACACAGTTCCCAGCCCCCCAGTGCACTGTGGCAGAAAGGTCTTAGGCAGCGACCCTTCCCCATTGCGCCTTTGCAGCAGCTGCCCCAAACTTGAAAGCGTCATCAACAGTGCTATCAATGGCACTTGGTTAGCAATAACCTGCATGAGAGTTACTGCCCTTGACATCAAGGCCACATTTGAATGAGTGTGTCATCAATGAGCCCTAGCAAAACTGGAGTCAATGGGAATAAGGGAGAAAAATCTCTGCTGGTTGGAGTCATACCTAGCACAAAGGAAGATGGTTGCGGTTGTTGGAGGTCAGTCATCTCATGGCCCAATCATCTCAAGCTGCTTCAGCAATGACCTTGCTTCCATCATAAGGTCAGAAGTGGGGATGTTCACTGATGATTGCACAATGTTCAGCACCATTTGCAACTCCTCAGATGCTGAAGCAGTCCATGTCCAAAATGCAGCAAGACCTGGACAATATCCAGGCTTGGGCTGACATGTGCCAAGTAACATTTGTGCCATACAAGTGCCAGGCAATGACCATCTCCAATAAGAGAGTCTAACCATCGCCCCTTGATGTTCAATGGCTTTACCATCACTGAATCCCCCACTATCAACATCCTGAGGGTTACCATTGACCAGAAACTAAACTGGACTAGCCATATAAATACTGTGGCTACAAGAGCAGGTCAGAGGCTAGGATCTTGTGGCATGTAACTCACCTCCTGACTCCCCAAAGCCTGTCCACAATCTACAAGGCACAAGTCAGGAGTGTGATGGAAAACTCTCCACTTACCTGGGTGAGTGCATCTCCCACAACACTCAAAAAACTTGACACTATCCAAGGCAATGCAGCCCGCTTGATTGGTATCCCTTCCACAAACATTCACTCCTTCCACCACTGACATACAGTAGCAGCAGTGTGTACCATCTACAAGATGCACTGCAGAAACCCACCAAGACTCCTTAGACAGCACCTTCCAAACCCACAACCACTACCATCTAGAAGAACAAGTGCAGCAGATACATAGGAACACCACCACCTGGAAGTTCCCTTCCAAACCACTCACCATCCTGACTTGGAAATATATCGCTGTTCCTTCACTGTCGCTGGGTCAAAATCCTGGAACTCCCTCCCTAATAGCATTGTGGGTGTACCTACACTACAGGAACTGCAGCGGTTCAAGAAAGCAGCTCACCACCACCTTCTCAAGGGCAGTTAGGGATGGGCAATAAATGTTGTCCCTTGGATGAATTTTTAAAAAAACACCTGAACAGCCCATGAACAATAATAGTCAGGAGGCCTCCAAAAACATCGTTGAACACACCATTGGCATCCTGAAGCTAAGGTCCAGTGCCTTAATTGGTCGGGGTTCCTGGCAAAATGGGGCTTATCATGATAATGTGCTGCTTTCTGACCATCATGTGCATGGAACTAGAATTGGAATTTGAGGAGGCACAGCAATCTGTAAGTTAAGTCCCTGCTTCTATACACTAGTGCTAGGAAAATCCCCACATGCAAAACACACCACCTCACTTCCTAACCCAGCCACATTGCCAATCTCTGTCCTGGTACTTGGGAGTGATGGAAAACATGATGCTGCCTCATCCTTTATGGCATGTTCTTCATGGCTCTGGCTGTTGGGAAGGGGCAAGGGCTAAGAGTTAGGAATGCATTAGGATGCTGCACAATTGCAGAAGACATACATGACAATGCAATATGATAGCAAAATGATCAGTTTTCTAGTGTTTAGTGAAGGGGTGTAAGTAATTGTCAGGGGCCCTGTTCAGTGAAGCACCAAGCCTCAAAATGTACAATATGTACAAATCCAGCAGGCCCAGATAGTTTGCTGCTCCAGCTGACTCAGGATCATGACGCAAGGTGGTTCTCCTACCGAGTCTCATATCACTCTTAATTATTGTGCACTGCCTTGTCCTGCAGAAAGAAATGGTGGGAGTTAGTGAGTGATTTTCTGATGAAAGGTTACTGACCTGTAGAATCATAGAATGGTCACAGCACAGTAGGAGGCAATCAGCCTGTTGTGTCGTGGTGGCTCGCTGTAAGAACAACTCACCCCCACTCACTTCCACTCCCCCACCTTCTCCCCTTAGCCCTACAAATCTTTTCTTTTCAGATAATTACCCAATTCCCTTTTAAAAGCCTTGATTGAATTTGCCTCCATTATACTTGTAGCAGTGCATTCCAGATCCTAACAACTCGCTGCATAGAAGTTTTTCCTCATGACATATTTAATTCTGTTTCTCTCTGCACAGATGTGCCCTGACCTGCTGAGTGTTTCTAGCACCGTCTTCTTTTAATTAATAAAAAGCTTAAATTATGGCAAGATATGGAAATCACCGAGTGGATGTGGTTTAACACTGTAAGCTTGGGGAATAAAATCCTATCAACAGCATTGAATGCATAAAACATTAGCCAGGATTTTACAGCCCTGCCACAGCGTGTCACCCCCCCCGGCTGATGCGGTGAGTCATTTAAATCTCCATTCAGTTCAGTGGGATTGTAATATCCTGAAAGGCAGGAGGGGCTGTAAAATCCTGGGCATTGACTCTTTTAAAAGGAAAGTAAGTTCCTGATTTTAAAATAAAATAATTGCATGATCTCCAGTGAGTTTCTTCAGTGACCATGTGAATTTTATATAGATATATATAACTCAGGTTTCCAGGTTCAGACCAGGGCCATTAATTGTCCACTTAAGGGGATCAATTGGCAGCAAGACGACTATGGGTTCAGACTTAATCGGAGTGGAGTCAGCAAGGCAGAGGTGCTCACTTGCCACTCTCCCACCTGATTAAATGGCGTCTCCCCATCTCCAAACACATTACTATAGAGGGTAGAAGATTCCTCCCATGGCTACAGTTCAGGAGATGGTTAGATTCTCTGTTGTTCAGGGACATCCTCAAGTGCTTCCCAGCCAATTGAATGCGTAATTGCTGAAATAAGGTAGGGGAATGTGCCATCCAATTTACTCACAGCAATGTGCTCTTGTTATCTTTTTGATCCCAGATGTTGTTAATAATCACACTTTAAGCTTGGAAAGATCAGTAATTCTATGGGCAGAATTTTATGTCTCACGGACGGGCACGTATCTGACCCGATCAAGCATTAAATCACGTGAGCGATGGCGAGTGTCCCAACATCATTCTGTGCTCGTGCAATATTTTGCTCAGTGGGTGCAGGCAAAAGTTGGAAGCGTGCCAGCCGACAGTTAAACCCATTAATGGCACAATTGTCTCTGATTTTTTGTCACCTGATCAAACCTCATTCAAGGGCGGAATGAGGTTTCCATTATTAAATAAAATAAAATAAAAATTCTGTGGACAGCATTTTTATCCTTTATGTGTTCAAGTGACTGATTGTGATGCTTGGACATTCTTTTCTTGATTTTCATAACTTTATTTCATGGTTTTCGGGTCTGCAGCTCCCTGAGACAACTCTCTGCCTTCAGGGAGCTTTCTCTCAGCATTCTCCTCAGCCCGCCCTCCTCCTGCCCCCACCCCAGCAGCGTTGAACACTTCAGTGCGCATTTCATGCTGACTAGCCATTAATTGGCCAGCCAGCATGGTCGTGGGTCTATCGCAGTCGGCAGTCCGTTTCCCGACTGCTCCCGGGCCTGCCGATTGCGCCTGCCCGCTGAGCTGAAAATTCAGGCCTACATTTTGCTTCGTTATGCTATCTGGTTCAAAGAAGGATTAGGTTGAACTGGTTCTGTTATACTTCACATGAGTCTCCACTGAGATGTCAAATATGACCCCCGGAACACTTACAGATAACACATTTGTTGCTAGCTAATTAGTTCCTAGCTCTTTACAGATATTTATAGACAGTACAACAATATATAACAATAATCTTTCTTTAAAACATACTGCCCCTATCAATGTAGCTATTCCAGTCATTAACTTTTATAAAGAAGATTATCAATCAACTTTTGAAAATAATCTGAACACCTTCTTAGAGTATTTTACGTAATATATTCTTTTCTAAAAATATTATTCAGGGTATTGCTTAGGTGGTGAGATGTACCTCCATCTTGTAGATTTGGCATTTGTTGTTCTTGGTGGTGAGTTGGCACACTACATAGGCAATGTTGTGCGTGTTGTCCCTGATGTTACAGGACTCATGCTTGCTGTTGCAAATATTGTCTCATTTGTGGTGATGTTGTCAATGTTGTTTCCCTAGATATTGATATTTCCAGTGTTACTGATGGTCTTTTCTGTTTTTCCAGCTCTGGTGTAGGTTGAATATGGACTCTGTTTCTTCTTATTTGCTTACCAGTTTCAGTCTCAACTATGTATAACCTTGGTGTCTTGGCATTAGCAACAACTTTTGCTGGGCTCCAGGTTTTCATGGTTGGATCCTGCACATGTACACTTTGTCTTTTCAACAGCTTAGGGTTTTAGCAATGTTAGTTAAAGTGCTGACCTCCTCTTTCCTGTGCTTCAGTGAGTTGTTGTCTCACTTCTTCCTGGTCACTCAGAGGATGTATTTTACTTGGTAGAGTAGTCTCATATTTTCTTTCATTCAGCAACTCTGCAGGTAATTTCATGTCAGCCTTGAGAGGTATGGCTCGGAGTGACTTTAAGGCAAGATTTGGGTCTTGCTTTGTCTCTCAACATTTTGAAAGGGTTCTTTTGACTATCTAGACATGTCTACCTATAAACCTGTGTCCACGAGGGTAACGTGGTGATGAGGTGATGATGTTGAACCCATACTATTCAACAAATTCCTTAACTTCCCTGGATGTGAATTGGCTGCCGTTGTTACATATTAATCTTTCAGGAATTCCTTGCTCAGCAAACATAACTTGTACTGCTGAGATGATTCTCGTGGCTCTTAAGTCTTTCATCCTCCAAATAAAAGGAAACTTTTGAATAGTAGTCTGCAACTACGAGATACCATTCTTGATTGTGTATGAATGATTTGGCTCCCACAGTATGCCATTGTTTGGGTGGTATTTCAATGGTTATCTCCTCTTTCTATTGTGTGTTTCTGTACTTCTGGCATTCATTGAATGTAGACACCATACTTTCAATACACTCGTGTATGCCTGTCCAGTACATAGCTGAGCTGGCTCTAAGCTTACACTTCTCCATTTCCATGTGGCCTTCATGTATTGTCAGGAGAAGTTCTTCTGGATGATTCTGGATTCGGCTAGCAGAACACCATCTTCCAGTGAGATGTCATCTCTGATACACCAGTACTGCCATGTTGCCGGCTATGTTGTTGTATCTTACCAGACCATCCCTTGATCACTTGCTGAGAGCATCTGTGACCCTTCATCTTTGCTGGTCTCATCTCTAATTTGACTCCATTTTGATGGTGTTACATTCACTTTGGATCTTTATATCTAGATCTTCAATCTTATGTTTCTCCTGTGGCGACAGCTGAGATAGGGTATTTGCCAGCTGCATTTCTCTTCCTGACTTGTGTTTCAGAGTGAAATTGTAACTCTGAAGCCTCAAGACTTGCTGGTGCTTTACACGGATTCTTCTTGGAGATCTGTTCCACTGGACGATGATCACTCTCCACAATGAACTTTCTCCCACAGAGATATGTAGGGAACTTCTCACATCCATATATGACTGCCAAAAGCTCTTTCTATGTTGGCATATCTGATCTCAGCTGAGGTTAAAACTTTGGATGCAAATGCAATTGGCTTCCCCTCTTGTATCAGGGCTGTTCCCAATCCTTTTGTAGAAGCATCCACTTCCAGAGTGACAGGTTTCTTTCTGTCATAATATGACAGACTTGTTTCCTGACATATTACCTTTTTAAGTTTGTTGAAACTCCTGTCGTTGACTCTGACCACTGGTACTCTACATCTCCTTTCATCAGCTCCTGTAGGTTTGCTGTGTGCTCTGACATATGCGGTATGGAGGAGCTCATGTATTGGATCAAGTCAACAAAACTTCTGAACTCTCTCTTATCTCTTGGGGCTTCCAACCCAGAGAGAGCAATGATTCTTTCAGGGCTCAGCCTGATTCCATCAGGTGTGTACCATTCCAAACAACTGGCATTCTGTCACTTTCACAATGATTTGTCTGTTTTTAACTTAATCCAGCTTTCCTGATCCTCTCCAAGGCTTCATTTAGATGGTAGTCATGATCTTTTTCATCTACACCATATATCCATGAAGCTGTGCCTACCAGCATTGAAGCTTTGCTCCTGCAGAACCAACTCCAATGGATGGGCCATTGTGTTCAGATGCCCGAAAACCGCCTCCCTTGGCAGGTTCTCTTCTCACAGCTCTCCGTTGGCCAATGCTTAAAGGGCAGCCAAAGGAAAAAGTATAAGGATATGCTCAAGGTCGCCCTAAAGCACGGTCACATTAACACCACTGACTGGGAGGAAAATGCTGCTGATTGCTCAGCATGGCACCACCTGGTCCATCATGGCGCAAGTCACTTCAAGGCTCAGCAACTCGACAGTGAGGCGGAACAGCAGCACCAGGGGAAAGAGAAGGAAGCCAGCCAGGGGCTGGGATTTCCACTCCCCAACGTGACAACATGCCCCCACTGTGGAAGAACATGTGGATCCAGAATTGGGCTCCGCAGTCATCCGAAGCCTCACCAAGCCTGACGGATGTCATCCTCAATTCCGAGGGACCGCCGACGAAACTCAAAGGCTAGGATTTTCTGTGCCCGCCAGCGTCAGGCATGTTTGGTGGTATGAGTGGGCAGCATGGCGAAAAGGCCAAAAATCGGTTTCACGATGTTGAGAAACCAGTTTGCAATAATCTGCTACACCTGTCAATACCAGGCTGCGTTCGCTGCCATTGGACATTAGGAACCTCATTGTAATACATCAGCATATCATTATAAGGCCAGTCTGGGTAAGTCTCTCCCTAACAGATCAGCCATATGCAGGTGGCTTTTCAATGGCTGCAGGGCAAGGTCTTGCTTGGGGAAGGGGAAGAAGTGGGTTCAGGCAAGTGAACAGGCTGTAGGATGACAGCTGTACTGGGGAAGGAGGGTATCCCAGGGTGTGTGGGGGCACATGTTGATCTGTGCAAGTGGCCTCAAGATGTTAAAGGCTGAGGAGATGAGGCCAGATGGACATGTGAGGGTATATGTATGAGAATGAGTGGTGATGTCCCTTGAGCTGGCAGTGAGAGAGATGCCAGTGAATGTGTGATGGGCTTGAGTGTGTGAGTTTAGAGTGATAGATGGTTTTCATACCCTGGCTGCATGGATGGGATCATTCGTCCTCTATCTGCATTGGGTGGCCAACCTCTTCTATGTGACATTGACACTGATCAACACTGCCATTGCCTACCAAGCCATAATGGTATTGTAACTGCCCCTCCTGTGGCCAGACCTGCTGAGTTTTTCCAGGTAATTCTGTTTTTGTTTTGGATTTCTAGTATCCACAGTTTTTTTGTTTTTATCTCTGTGTTTAATTGACTGCCACTCCTCTTCAAGAAATGCCTGCCTTGAAGAAGTTTTGTTCCTGTCTGCGACAAGATTTCCGTATCTCTCTTTTGCCTTGTTCACCTTCACTGCTTTCCATTTCTCTCCTGGTGTTTGACAAGGTGTTTACTAAAACCCGCTTTCACAGCCATATCTCCTTTCTCAGTGACTGTCTCCATCTCCAACTTACCCCACGTGGATTTCAATTGAAATTCCATCCCTCTTGTTTCGAACCCACTCAGGATTACAGGACCTCCGGGACATAAAACGTTTCTCGGATTGCTGTTCCCGTCACATTCTGAGATCCACACTCGACCTCTCCCTCCAGCAGCACCGCTGCACCCTTTTTCAAAGCTGTGCCTGCCCCTAGTTTCATTTTATTCTTTGTCTCATCCAACGCCTCAACAAGAAACTTTTTCTCTTTCTCTCAAATGCTAAGGAACGCAAGCTCCAACAACTTATTGACACCAACACCCATCTAGGACCCTCCACCCCTGCCTGTCCCTCCGTCCCCACTCCATCTTCCAATCCCAGCCCCAGCCGTGTATTCACTATACCCCCTGACATTCCCCTCTCCGATGCTGAACTTCAGTGCTCAGCAAAGGATTTAGTTTCATACCCTTACGCCCTCATCTCAATGAATTTCGGGCTCAGCACGATGCTGAACTCTTTTTCCGCCGTCTTCTTCTCCGGGCTCACTTCTTTGGGCAGGAGTCCTCTCCCCGTCCAACGGATCCTTTTACCCGCCTCCAATATTCTCCCTCCACCTGGACCCCTCCCTCTGGATTCTTACCTTCTCTTGATCTTTTCATTGAGAACTGTCAGCACGACATTAGTCGTCTCAATTTCTCTGCTCCTCTCACCCATTCTAATCTGTCTCTCTCTGAACTTACTGCACTTCGTTCTCTCAGGTTCAACCATCACCTTCTCCTTTTCTTGTACACATTTTTGCCCAATGATTGGCCTTTCCACAAGCCCTGCAAGGTTGATCCATATGTGGGACAAGTCCTTCTGTCTGTGAATTCACATGGTCATCTATAGCCCTTGCATGTCTTTCTCTCTGTTTGTTGTGCATTCTTTTGTTGCTGCTGCGCTGCATCCACCCTGCTGCCTTTCTCTTGGCTTAACTAAAGGCTAGCCGAAACAAAAACAGAATTACCTGGAAAAACTCAGCAGGTCTGGCAGCATCGGCGGAGAAGAAAAGAGTTGACGTTTCGAGTCTTCATGACCCTTCCCCAGAACTGAGCGAATATAAGGAGAGGGGTGAAATATAAGCTGGTTTAAGGTGGGGGGGGTGGGGGGGAAGAGAAGTTGGGGGGGTTGGTGGTGTGGTTGTAGGGACAAGCAAGCAGTGAAAGGAGCAGATAATCAAAAGATGTCACAGACAAAAGAACAAAAGAACACAGAGGTGTTGAAGGCAGTGATATTATCTAAACGAATGACAAGGGTGGTGCTGTTGTTGTCTGGCACACTGACCTCTACCTCGCGGAGGCTTGCGTCAACTCGCAGACACTTCCTCCTACCTCTCCCTGGACCATGACCACACCACTGAACAAGCCATTGTTTCCAGGATTGTCACTGACCTCATCTCCTCTGGAGATCTTCCTCCCACAGCTTCCAACCTGATAGGTGGAGGTTGAGGAGTACGGGGTGATGGAGGAGTGGACCAGGGTGTCCTGAGGGAATGATCCCGTTTTCCACCCACGGTCGTTGACAGGACCCTCAACCGTGTCCGGCCCATCTTCCGCGCATCCGCCCTCACGCCTTCTCCTCCTTCCCAGAAACATGATAGGGTCTCCCTTGTCCTCACTTATCACCCCACCAGCCTCCGCATTCAAAGGATCATCCTCCACCATTTCCGCCAACTCCAGCATGATGCCACCACCAAACACATCTTCCCTTCACCCCCCCGGAGGTGCCATAGGTGGAGGTTGAGGAATAGGGGGTGATGGAGGAGTGGACCAGGGTGTCACGGAGGGAACGATCCCTACGGAATGCCGCCGGGGGGGTGAAGGGAAGATGTATTTGGTGGTGGCATCATGCTGGAGTTGGTGGAAAAGGTGGAGGATGATCTTTTGAATGCAGAGGCTCGTGGGGTGATAAGTGAGGACAAGGGGGACCCTATCATGTTTCTGGGAGTGTGGAGAAGGCGTGAGGGCGGATGCACGGGAGATGAGCCAGACACGGTTGAGGGCCCTGTCAACGACCGTGGGTGGAAAACCTCGGTTAAGGAAGAAGGAGGACATGTGAGAGGAACTATTTTTGAAGGTAGCATCGGAACTGAATATTGAATTTAACAACTTTAGATCTTGAACTCTCTCCTCCATCCCCACCCCCTTTCTGTTTCTTCCCCCTTCCTTTTGTTTTTTCCAATAATTTATATAGATTTCTCTTTTACCACCTATTTCCATTATTTTTAAATCTTTTATGCCCCGCTAGTCTTTCCACCCCACCCCCACTAGAGCTGTACCTTGAGTGTCCTACTATCCATTCTTAATTAGCATATTCGTTTAGATAATATCACTGCCTTCAACACCTCTGTGTTCTTTTGTTCTTTTGTCTATGACATCTTTTGATTATCTGCTCCTATCACTGCTTGCTTGTCCCTACCACGACACCAACACCCGCACAACTTCTCTTCTCCCCATCCCCCCCCCGACCTTAAACCGGTTTATATTTCACCCCCTCCTTATATTCGCTCAGTTCTGTGGAAGGGTCATGAAGACTCGAAACGTCAACTCTTCTCCGCCGATGCTGCCAGACCTGCTGAGTTTTTCCAGGTAATTCTGTTTTTGTTTTGGATTTCCAGCATCCGCAGTTTTTTGTTTTTATCTCTATGAAGGCTAGCCATTTTGATGGTCAGTGTCCTCATCTGTTCATGTGCCCTGCAGTGTCTACAGGCTGCGATATTGTGAGCTTGTCCTTCCTGATTAGCACTTTCTATACTTCAGGATGTGCAGAACCCAAACTAGTTGACCTATGAGCCTTTCATCTGTGCCCTTAAACTTACATTTTCCAGCTGCATTTTTTAAACTTGTGACAAAGTTATCAATAGGCTCACCTAATTCCTGTCTGAGGCCTTGAAATTCATACCAGTAGATCCAGTGATTCGATTTTGGCTGGAGATGGGTGCCAAGATTTTCAAATATTTTGTCTGGGCCGTTGCTGTCCACTCCAGTAAGCTCCCAGCTGTTAAATAAATTTGATCCTATATCTCCTGCCCACAGAAGGATATAGCTGATCCTTTCTTCACTGCCAATGTCTTTTAGGAAACTACTGAATGTCAGTCTGCACTTTTGTTTAAACTTTGCAAATGCCTCTACGACATCATCAGCTTCCCAATTCATTGCTGTGCTGGTTGACATTTTGTTTTTGAATATTTTAAATTTATAGTCTGAATATTTTTAAGGCAGAGATTGATAGATTCTTGGTAAGCAAGGGGACGATGGGTTATCGGGCATAGGTGGGATGCAGATTTCAGGTTATTATCAGATCAGCCATGATCTTAATTGGCGGAGCACGCTTAAGGAGCTGAATGACCCATTCCTGTTCCTTGTTTGAATGTTCATATGTTCATTTTTGCACAATTACAAACATACATACGAACATACAAATTAGGAGGAGTAGGCCACCCTGGAGCCTGCCTTACTATTCAATAAGACAATGGTTGACCTGATTGTAAACTCAACTCCACATTCGTGCCTACCCCTGATAACCCTTCATTCCTTTGCTTATCAAAAGTCTACCGACCTCTGCCTTAAAAATATTCAAAGACTCTGCTTCTACCGTCTTTTGAGACAGTTTCAAAGACTCCCAACCATCTGAAAGAAAAAAATTCTCCTCATCTCTGTTCTAAATGGGTGACCCCTTATTTTTAAAGAGTGACCCCTAGTTCAAAATTCTTCCACAAGAGGAAACACCCTTTCCACATCCACCCTGTCAAGAGCCCCAAGTTTCTCTTCCGGCACTAATGTAGGTCAATTTTCCAAATCAGAGCTAAGTGAATTTAAAATGCTTTGGGTGTACTCACAGACACTTGCTGCCATATGTTACATGTTCTTGCCATCTTCTGGTTCCCAGATGTTGTTAATAGTCACACTTTAAGCTTGAAAAGATCAGCAACTTTTTATGTTTTGTTTTGCCATACTGCCTAGTTCAAACAAGGACCGGATTGAACTGGTGCTGTTATATTTCACATGAGTCTCCAGTGCAGCCGTGAAATATGGCCACCAGGAACACTTACACATAGCACATTTGTTTCTAGCTAATTAGTTCCTAGCTCTTTACAGATATTTAAAGATAATAGAAAAATATATAACACTAATTTAGTAGCCATAATCTGACTGAATGACCTAATCTTGCTTGAGTTAACAGTGGAAATTTTGCTGTCCAGTAACCTTCACTGGAAGTACATTTGAGGACATTGATTGAGGACAGAATTGGACTCAGCCAAAACGTGCTCTGTGATTGTGTGAGGAACTAATGCTTACAGTCTGAGCTCAGATTTAAAGGCTGACTACTTTATCAAGGGATTGAAGGACTGCCATTATACCCTCGCAGATCATTTCCTTCAGGTGAAGTGATATTGGGGAAAGAGCAAATGAGCTCATAAATATTGTGCTCATCAGTTCGAAAGTAGTCAAATAATATCCTACTGAGCAATGGTTAAAATAAACCAAAAAGAAAATATTACTCCCTCTTTATAACTAAAACAAGAAGAAATTGCATTGTCTTTCAAGCTAATGATGAACTCCCATTGGGAACTTAGAGCAGACTTTTAACTTTTCTATCCCTGAAAAACATAGGTATTGAGCATTTTACGTGACGGACTTCAGGGGAACCGATTTTTTGTTAAAGTTGTTCCTTAAATTATCTTTTGTTCAGCAGCAACTGTGAGCACATAATGTGTAGAAGCAATAGGCAATTTGAAATGAACTGGAAAATAAACAGTTTATGAATCCAGTGTCATTCTCAGGCTGTTCACTTGGATTTGTTTTGTGAAGCTATCCACAAAAAGATTGTAATCGCCCTCTTTCCTCTGAATTTACTGCCCTTCCCTGCTGCATAAGCCTCTACTTTCCATTTAAATTCTACTGCTCACATTTACTACCACCCTCTCGATACTGCCAACTGCAATGGCCTCTCTACTCCAATAGTCTTTATCTCTAACAAGGGCCATCTCCTTTTGCTTCCATTTAACCTTACCAGCCCTATCCCCTGCCACCTTCTTTCTGCATCCATTCTTGGAAAAGGATCTCTCCATAAGTCATTTGCAGCTGCATTTTCAAACTTGCAACTAATTGGCTATGTGTTGACCATACTTCTGCAGCTATCAATTCTCAGTCACTTCCTCATTTCCATATTTGATGCCCTTATCCACTTCAAAACATTTACTCTCTTTCATCCTGGTCATTCCTTTGACTAATGTTCCCCATCTTTTCTCCCTCAGGTCCAGGGTCACAGCTTGAGTGAATCTCGTGCACAACTCACTGCCTGAGAGTGTGATTAAGTCAGGTTCAATTGAAGCATACAAAAGGGAAGTACACTGTTAGCCGAAAAGGAAGAAGGGTGCAGGGTTATGTGGAGAAGGCAGGAGAATGGCACTAAGGGAATTGCACATTCAAAGAGCTGCTACAGACACGATGGGCCAAATGGCCTCCTTCTGCACTGTGACAATTCTGTGATTCTGTCATTGCCTGGCACTTGTGAAGCATTAATGTTACTTACCATTTATCAGCCCAAGCTGGAATGTTGTCCAAATCTTGCTGCATATGGACATAGACTGCTTCAATATCTGAGGACTCAGATGCTGAACATTGTGCAATCATCAGCATACAAGGCCCCTGCTCCTACACCCTGACCTTATGATGGAGGGAAGGTCATTGATCAAGCAGCTGAAGATGGCTGGGCCTAGGACACTACCCTGAGGACCTCCTGCAGTGAAGTCGTGGGCCAGAGATGATTGGCTTCCCCAACAACTACAACGATCTTCCTTTGTGCTAGGTATTATTCCAACCATTGGTGAGTTTTCCCTCTGATTCCCATTGACTCCAGTTTTGCTAGGGCTCCTTGATGCCACACTTGGTCAAATACTGCTCGGATGTCAAGGGCAGTCGCTTTCAGTTCACCTCAAGAGTTCAGTCCTTGACCATGTTTGAACCAAGGCTGAGATGAGGTCATGATCTGAATCGCTCCAGTGGAACCTAAACTGAGCATCAATGAGCTGATTATTGCTATGTAAGTGCTTCTTGATAGCACTGTCAATGACACATTCCATCACTTTACTGATGATCCAGAGGAGGCTGATGGGACAATAATTGGCTGGGTTGGATCTGTCCTACTTTTTGTGGACAGGAGATACCTAGGCAATTTTCCACATTGCCAGGTAGATACCATAGTTTGGCTAGGGTCGCGGCCAGTTCAGTAGCACAAGTCTTCAGTGGTACTACTGGGATGTTGTCAGGGCCCATAGCCTTTGAATATCCAGTGCTTTCAGCTATTTCATCATGTGGAGTGAATCACATTAGCTAAAGATTGGAATCTGTGATGCTGGGGACTTCAGAAGGAGACTGAGATGGATCATCCACTTAGCACTAACAGCTGAAGATGGCTGTAAATGCTTCAGCCTTGTCTTTTACATTAATGTGTTGGGCTCCCCCATCATTAAGGATGGGGAAGTTTGTGGAGCCACCTCCTCCTGAGAGTTGTTTAATTGTCCACCGCTGTACACAACTAGATGTGGCAGGACTGCACAGCTTTGATCAGATTGAATAGTTATAGGATCACTTAGCTCTGTCTATCACATGCTGCTTCCACTGTTTGACATGCAAGTAGTCCTGTTTTACAGCTTCACCAGGTTGAAACCTCATTTTTCTTGTTCCCTTGAATGAATCAAGGCTGATCCCTGCGGTTTGATGATAATGGTAGACTGGTGGGTATGCCGGGGCATGAGTTACAAATTGTGGTTGAATACAGTTCTGCTGCTGCTGATGACCCTAAAGTCCCTCACGGATGCCCAGTTTTGAGCCATTACATCTGTTCTGAATCTAGGTGACAGTGGCAACACAATGGAACTTCATCTCTACAAGGATTGTGCACTGGTCACGCCTACCTATGCTGTCATGGCCAGATGCATCTGCAACATGTGGAGTGAATGAAGACTAGTACGTTTTTCCCTCACCACCCGCCACAGGCCCAGTCTGGCAGATATGTTCTTCATGACACTGCCAACTCAGTCAGTATCAGTTCTACTGAGCCATTCTTGGTGATGGGCAATTATGTCCTCTACCCAGAGTACATTCTTATGCTTATACTCTCTCCATCTCTTTTCATCACAGAATCACAGAATCACAGAGTCACAGTGCAGAAGAGGCCCTTCGGCCCATTGAGTCTGCACCGACACGTGAGAAATGCCTGACCTACCTATCTGGGCAGAATGTTCCCAGATTTGCACTAAGTGCAGTAGCAGGCAGGTAAAATGATGTTTTACCTGCCGGCCACAGTGGCGGGTTTTCACACCATATTATCCCAAACCCACCTCATTATTAATGCATTCCTGGGAAACATGCCATTTCCATGGTGGGCGGGCAACCACTCACCCTCCTGCCATCACCCTGCTGTTCCACCACACTGGTTGCCATATTTAAAATGCAGCCACCAGCACACCTTTCGTTTCTACTAGCTCGCCACTGGTGCCCAGGAGACATGGCCAGCAAAGGAAAAAAGACTGCAGCCCCCAGTTTAATGACAGCTCCCTCAAGCAACTGCTGGATGCTGTGGAGGCCCACTAGAATAGCCTGTACCCCCAGTCTGGCCACAGGATGGCCAGCAACATGACCAATCTGGCATGGGAGGCGGTGGCAGCGGTGGTCAGCGCCAATGCCCTTCAGAAAAGGACACCCACCCAGTGCCACAAGAGGATGAATGATCTCTTCCGTTCTGCCAGGGTAAGTCACTCTTTTCATCACTTAAAACTCACACACTCAAATCCATCACACGCCCACAGGGCCCTCACTCACTGCCAGTTTAAAGAGACATCACCATTCACTCTCTCACACTCACCATCATTGTCCTCATCCCATCCATGGGACCACTCACCATCCGCACAGGCAAGACACATCTGTCATCTGGAACGGCAGGCGTCCGGCTTATACTCTCTCCATCTCTTTTCATCACAGAATCACAGAATCACAGAGTCACAGTGCAGAAGAGGCCCTTCGGCCCATTGAGTCTGCACCGACACGTGAGAAATGCCTGACCTACCTACCTAATCCCATTTACCAGCACTTGGCCCATAGCCTTGAAGGTTATGATGTGCCAAGTGCTCATCCAGGTACTTTTTAAAGAATGTGAGGCAACCCTCCTCCACCACCCTCCCAGGCAGCGCATTCCAAACCGTCACCACCCTCTGGGTAAAAATGTTTTTCCTCACATCCCCCCCTAAACTTCCTGCCCCTCATCTTGAACTTATGTCCCCTTGTGACTGACTTTTCAACTAAGGGGAACAGCTGCTCCCTATCCACCCTGTCCATGCCCCTCATAATCTTGTACACCTTGATCAGGTTGCCCCTCAGTCTTCTCTGCTCCAATGAAAACAACCTCTCTTCATAACTTAAATGTTTCATCCCAGGCAACATCCTGGTGAATCTCCTTTGCACCCCCTCCAGTGCAAGACAAGCTGGCACAGAACAAGAGAGATAGGTCACAGATCAGTGGCTGACTGTCCGAAATCAAGATCCTCACAGACTTTGAAAACAGAGTCATCCAGCTGGCCGGCAATGATCTGAACCGGCCCTGTGCTGACGATGAGTTCATCACTACTCTACTAAGTGTGCATCCAGCAGTGCAACATTCATCAAACTGCCGTGCCATGAGTCATGTGTCTGCTTTCACAGGCCACTGCCATGCACTAATTATCACTCTTTGCTTTCGCAGGCACATCTGCCAAACAGCCGACAGAATCCATGACCCAAGACCTCCAATCATGCCCTGAAGAAACCACTGAAGGGGAATCTGAAGACATCCTCCTCGAAATTCTGTCGCAGCGCTCACCCACACCCTCCACCAGTGCAGAGACACACATCTCAGTGGGACCTAGCTCTAGAAAAGGCATAGGATCACATACTGGTGAGCACATCGCACTGTCTGACCCACAGCAGGTGGTGGCAGGGACTTCCCAGGTCCCCGGCATTCAGAGGGCTGCTGGAGGCCAGGAACCTGTTGACGAGCCTCTGGACTCGGTCATGTCACAGTTGCTGGAGCTGCAAAGGCAAGCTCAGGAACATCAGGAAGGGATATCCACTACACTCCTCAGATTGCAAGGCACGTTAGAGTAATCCGTCCGCCTTCAGGCTGAGGTGATAGCACCGGCATTGCAATGCACCGTGGTCACCACTGGCAGGATGGCGGCCGCCATGATCACCTTGGTCCAGGACATCACTCCTGCACTGCTCCGTAGGCTTAACTCCATCGCTGATGCCATAGTTGGCCTCTAACAGTGTGTACGCAAGAGGGGTGCTGGGCAGCTCGATCTCACTCCAGCTACCTCTTCTCCTCATGGAGTCAGCCAGGGGCCCTCAGGCACCCATAGGAGGAGGATCAGTAGGTGCACGTCCCAGGGTCATCCACCCAGGTGACTCCAGGAATGTCTGGCCCATCGGAATGCCCTCTTCATGTGACCGCCACAGCTCCAGCTTCACAGGCTGAGGAGGGTGCCACTGCTACACAGCAGGACCCCAAAAGCAGGCCAGGGCTCTCCAAGTCTCGGCCCTCCAGATGACACCCGCCAAAGTCATCACAGACAGGGCATAGCAGTCAGCAAGTTGCCTCCACCTCCACTGTGGATGTCCAGGGAGCACCAAGACATAGCGGCAGGGTTAGAGCAGTTAAGGAAAAGTAGTTGCACAGCCTGGGCACAGGTGTTGGTCACTTGCACATAGTGTTCACTATTGTCAATAAACGCCTAAAAATATCTCCCTGCCTGTGGCTCCTTGTTCTGATGAGCAGTATTCATGTCATTCCGGTATGAAACCTTACTGCACAAGATAGAGGCAGGTGTATCAGTCCAGGGCCTCTTCCCTGTGCTCTTTGCAGTCTTCAGACCACAGGGATTGTCCAGCCTCACACTCCCTGGAAACATTACTAATGCCTGCACCTGGGCGGTGCTGATCATTGCTGCCAGAATATAGTGCGCAGGTGCCATATAGTTTTTGCATTCTCTTTGTGTGCTCTCAGGATATTTGAGTTGGGGCTGGCCCTCATTGCACCAGCGTCTGTGACCATTGATGCTGTGCACCAGCTCCTGAAGGGCTCAGGTGGACACAGCATCAGATGCATCTAAAGTTTCATGGCTGCGTCTCTGAGATGGTCCTGATAAAGGAGCGCAAGCGAGACACCCTCGGCCAGACAGGAGTCAGACACTCACAGAGGCCATGTGAAGTTCTATGGAGTGTCCTCATTGCACGTTGTCATCATCTTCCTGCAATCGAGTGACTATTAGGACCTCCACTGTGTCTCCATGACAGAAGCAGTCTCACAGATGCTTTTGGCATTGCCACAAGCCGGACTGGAGTCAACCGTTCACAACAATGATGGGGATCTATGGGGATACCTCACTGCTCCACAATCATCCTCCACAAATCTGGCAGCTATAAGGGCCTCTCGAGCACACCTGCTTCGTCTAGCCAGTGTGAGAGCCTCAACCTCGTCATCATCATCACCGAGGACCTCCTCACCCTCATCCCCGCTGCCATCCTCCTCATCGGAGGAGACATGCAACTCCTCCACCTCCTCCTCAGCAGCTCCTCTTCCCGTTGGAGCGCAAGTTGTAAAGGACGCAGCAGACGACGATGATGCGTGATACCCTCTGCAGACTGTACTACAGGGCTCGACCAGACCAGTCCAGGCACCAGAGCTGTATCTTCAGCATCCCAATGGTCTGCTCCACCAAGTTGCGAGCTGCTGCATGAGCCTCATTATACTGTCGCTCTGCTGCAGTCTGAGGCCACTGCATGAGTGTCATCAGCCATGGCCTCTGCGGGTAGCCCTTGTCCCCAAGAAGCCATCCCTGCAGCCTCTGTGGACCCTAGAAGACTGCAGGGATCTGCGAGTGACTCAGGATGTAGGCGTCGTGCACACTCCCTGGAAACCGTGTGCACACCTGCAGGATGTGCTTCTGGTGGTCGCACACAAGCTGCACGTTCGGCAAGTGGAAGCTCTTTCAGTTGATGTAGTCCACCATACGTAGCGATGGAGACCTGAGTGCCACATGAGTACAGTCAATTGCACCCTACACCTGTGGGAGTCCCAAGATCTCGGCGAATCCAATGGCCCTTGCATCCTGGCTGTCCCGGTCCTGGGCGAAATGCACAAAGTTGTGTGCCATAGAGAAGATGGCATCTGTGACCTCATGGATGCATTTGTGGGTGGCATATTGTGAATTCCCACAGAAGTCACCTGTGGAGCCCTGAAAGGAGCCACTAGCATAGAAATTGAGCACCACGGTCACTTTCACAGCCACTGGCAGTGGATGCCCTCCATGTCCCTTTGCCACCAAGCCCTGCAGTAAGCGGCAGATATGAGCCACCAGGTCCCTAAACTTGCTCAGTCTTTGGCGACACTGGTTCTCGGTCATCTGCAGGAATAACAGGCAGCGTTTATAGACCCTGAGAGTCGCTAGACACCAACCAGCCATGGGCTGTGACTCCTGGGCAGCATGTGCAGGAGCCCCTGCACCCTTTCTTCATGAAGTTACTGCTCCTGCCTTTGCGTGGCCTGGTGCCTCAGTCGCTATTTTCTCTGTCTTCTTTGCTCTCTGTAGGCATACAGCTAGGTCACCAGGATCCATGATCCTGACATGGTCTGCCATGAAAGAGAGAGAGGGACATAGTTAGCATGGGTAGCATCCTTTCCTGGCCCTGTGCAACTGCCCTTTAACTCTTCCTGGGAAGTGCTGGCCACCCCTCAGTTGGCCAGAGATGAGTGCGCTGCATGGCTGCCCTGTCAACCTGCGATATGGGGGACACTGGTCCAAACTGGGATGCTGAGATTGCAAGGGGCTGTGAGCACCTCCAGCAGTGACTGCTACATGGCTAGTGTTGCCTTGGAGATTATATGATGTGTGCAGTTCAACTGCTCTGTGGCCCAGTAAAGTGGTTGCAGACTCACAGTCTGTGCCAGGCTGGTGGGGGGTAAAGTCTGGAGGGCTCGGTGGCACATTGGTGCCTCCGCATTGCTTGCATGGGCAGGCAGGCTAGGAGACCATCACCAATCATATCACTGTGGCTGTGCCTGAGGGATGGTCAGTTTATACAAGTGTCTCTGTGGCTTGGCCACTTCCTTAGCCTACCCTGCATGGGATCCAACGCCAGGTCAGCAGCTGCTCTCAGACAACACCCCCCCCCCCCACCACCCCTCCATCCTGAGTACAGTCACGTCCGGGGCCAGGGCAGCAGTTGCCCCCGGACAGCACACCCCCCCTCGAGAACAGTCACCTCTGTAGCAGGGTGGCACTTCACCCAGCACCCCCAGTGTTCCTGAAGTCTGCAAAGCAAAGGTGACCCTGGTGAGCTGTGGAAAACGATGCTGTTCACTCACCTCAGTTCTCCCAAAGTGAAGGCTGCCAAGTGCATGTCGCCTGTGTGCTATTGTGAACACTTCAACATGCTTTCCCACCAACATGAACGGACGATCCGGCAGAGGTCCAGAGCTTGGCGGGATGGCCTTTTAATGAGGTGCTGATGTACTACAATGAGCTCCCCACCAACCGTTGACGGGAAACATGCCCACCATCAGTAGGCTGAGCGGACGATCGTGACCTGCCTTCCCGCCATCGTTAACCAGATCGCGCCCACCACATTTCATGCCTGCTGGCAGCGGGCACAGAAAATTCGTCCCTCTGTGTCCTTGCTACACTTGATGCCTCCTCCATGTTAGTACTCCCCAATATCGAGCAGTATTGATTCATCAGCTGAGGGAGGGTGGTATAGGTAGTAGTAGGATGTTTCCTTGCCCATACTTGACCTAATGTCATGAGACTTCATGAAGTTTTGAGCCAATGATAAGGACTCCCAGAGCAACTCACTCATGCAGTGTACAACACTGTGGCACTGCTTCTGCTGGTGAGACAGGACATACCCAGCGATGGCAATGGTGGTATCTGGGACACTATTTATAAGGCATGATTTTGTGAGTATAGTTATGTCAGGCTGTTGCTTGACTAGTCTGTGGGATAGCCCTCCCAATTTTAGCATAAGCTGCAGATGTTAGCAAGCAGCACTTTTCAGGCCTGGGTGCACTATTGTCATTTCCGGTGCCTAAGTCAATGCCAGGTGATCCATTTGGTTTTATTCCTTTTTTATTTTGCTCTACAACTGAGTGGCTTGCAATGGTCGGCAGCCAAGAGTCAACCACATTGCTGCAGCCCAGACCGGGTAAGGATGGTAGATTTTCTTCCCTCTAGGGCTTAAGTGAACCAGATGGGTTTTTATGCCAGTCGATGATAGTTTCGTGGCACCATTACTGAGACTAGCTTTCAATTCCAGATTTTTATTACTTCATTGAATTTATTAATTAATTGCATTTATTACTTCATTGACTTTAAATTCCACCAACTGCTGTGGTGGGATTTAAACTCATGTCCCCCAGGCATTAGCCTGGGCCTCTGAATTACTAGTCCAGTGACGTTACCACTATATGAGTCTACCTGTGAGCTGTAGTTGGAGAACTAAAGCATTGTGGTGCCAGAATAATTCTTCAGAGTATTATATTTGCAGAAAAGTTCATACAGTACAGTATTTCAATGTCATCTATGGTTTTCTTCTTCCAACAATACATTCAACTGCTCAAACAGTGTTTTATTCACAGACCTGCGTAGACCACCCTTAACAGTTGAACTTTTTTCATCCCTTCCTATCGTTTCCTTAAGGCTGATCTTCCTCATTTCAGGAATTTTGAATTGATTTTCCAGCTGCTGATAGACATCCCAATTATCCCACAGCAGAAGTATTGCATGGAAAGCTTGCCTAGTACAAAGATTGTGAGATCATCTGCAACTTCTCACATATTAACCTGAATATAATGGATTCTTCTTCACAATACAGTGCATTCCTATTATTTGCATCAACTCTTGCAAACAGAAATGCTATCTAGTTTTACCATCATTTTCTTCAAATGAACAAAATGTGAAGCATAAAGAAAATAGTGGATTTCTAAACTGTTGTCATATCATCTTTCCAAAAACGGTGACAAATCCTGTTTATCTAGAACACAAGGCTGACCTGAATTGTATCACAAGTAATGAAGTTAATACCAGAGTACAAATCATCTCATTTCTTTTGCAATTTTGCAGCATGTCTATAATTGCTCTTATTAAACATAAGCTAATAAAAGTAAACTAATTTACTATCAAACCATGTCCTGTAAATGCCCAAGAATTATTATCATTGTTAATTCATCTTTAATTAATTATTAATATTTAATAATTCGTTTATACTTAATCATCAATAGGTTGAAATTGTCTGATTGAGTTCCTCAGGTTTGGAGCTGCTGTATGCAAATTGCCAAACTTTACAAAAGATCTCCTAGATCATAATCGTTTATTTAAAAAGTTGACCATCAGTCATTACAAACAAATGATGGTTTTGTGTATTATGTGGAAGAAGAAATGGAAAATGAAAATTGTGAATACTGAATATCTGATGTAAAAACAGAAAGAGTTAGAAAAGTATAACAGGTCAATCAGTATCTGAAGGAGAAATAGAGGTTGGTGCTTTGGTTCTGACATTTCATTTGATGAGCATTGTGCTATATATAGTTCATTGTTACTGCCTGTTGCTTTTCCTAACATAATTATGTATGCTAAAATTAAGTAAACAATTGGTTACAATTCTGCTGTGAATCCTATCTGCAAAGCCCCACCTATTTTAAACTCTCTCAACAAACCTAGATACTTTTTCTTCTCAATTTTCTTCAGTGCCTTCCTCTGCTGAAGATGTTAAATGTTTCTTTGGAGTGTTGTTCCACAGGTACATGTTGGCTTTTCATTGTATTAACGTGTGGCCTTTGACCATGAACGCCAACTAGTCATTGCTGATTCAATCCTTACATAATGTCCACATTTGTTCACTTCCATTTGTGATCAGGAGCTACTGCAGCACTGAAAGTTCACCTGCAGCACTGAAAGCTCACCTGCAGCACTGAAAGCTCACCTGCAGCAGTGAAGGCTCACCTGCAGCAGTGAAAGCTCACCTGCAACACTGAAAGCTCACCTGCAGCAGTGAAGGGTTACCTGCAGCACTGAAAGCTCATCCAAAGGAGTGAGATCTCATTTCCAGGAGTGAAGCTCACCTATAGGAATTAAGACTCATCCTCAGGAGATGATGCTGAACTAACAGAAATAGTGAGTATTAAAATCACAGAACATACAAACTTGAGTATCTACTATATAGAACATTGTACAAAGTGATCTTTTTTACAGTATTGAAATCCTTTTCTGTTTACTTTAAGATCAGTTCACAGTCCACTGTTGCAGTATAAATAGGAGTCTGAAACATTTTTTTTATTCATCCATGGGATGTGGGCTTCACTGGCTGAGCCAGCATTTAGTGCCCATCCCTAGTTGCCCTTGAGAAGATGGTGGTGAGCTGCCTTCTGGAACCGTTACAGTCCATGTGGTGTAGCTACACCCACGATGCTGTTAAGAAGGGAGTTCCAGGATTTTGACCCAGTGACAGTGAAGGAACGGCGATATATTTCCAAGTCAGGATAGTAAATGGCTTGGAGGGAAACTTCCAGGTGGTGGTGTTCCCATCTATCTGCTGCCCTTGTCCCTCTAGATGGTAGCAGTCGTGGGTTTGGAAGAAGCTGTCAAAGGAGCCTTGGTGAATTCCTGCAGTGCATCTTGTAGATGGTACACACTGCTGCTACTGTACATTGGTGGTGGAGGGAGTGAATGTTTGTGGATGTGGTGCCAATCAAGCGGGCTGCTTTGTCCTGGACGGTGTCAAGCTTCTTGAGTGTTGTGGGAGCTGCACTCATCCAGGCAAGTGGGGAGCATTCCATCACACTCCTGACTTGTGCCTTGTAGATGGTGGACAGGCTTTGGGGTGTCAGGAGGTGAGTTACTCGTCGCATGATTCCTAGTCTCTGGCCTGCTCTTGTAGCCACAGTATTTATATGGCTAATCCAGTTCAGTTCCTGGTCAATGGTAACCCCCAGGGTGTTGATAGTGGGGGATTCAATGATGGTAATGTCATTGAACATCAAGGGGCGATGGTTGGATCCTCTCTTGTTGGATGTTAAGATGCAAATTCAAAGCAAAAAGCTCAGAATACATCTGTAGATAATTTAAACTTCAGAGATTGTTAGAGATAAAATCCTCAACTGTACATATTTTGAAATCGGTGTAACATGTGTTGAATGGATGCTGATTTTGCAGGTCTCTGGCTAGCTGCTGATGTAGCACTTCCCTCAGATTCTTATAGGAATTGTGTTTATTATTTTATTAGATAGCATCCATGATGATGCATTCTCCTGGGTAAAGTAAACCTACCTCACTGTTAATATATTTAGAATTTGGCATTTCTACAAACTACACAGCATCCAGGAAGTTGCCAAGACCAAATTTAAAGCCCTTCAAAGCAAAGGAAATGGATCTGATTTCCTTCGCGAGGGTATGTTTCAGTTTTATCTTGCGCCGGATGTAGAACCTGTTTTTTTAAAAAGTGCACACTGAAAATAGTTCAATTCTTACAGAAAAATGACGAGAACAATTTTATTGGTTCACTCTTTTAGTTGAAAGGTATTGCTGATTTGGCAAAAGAAGGTTTAGGGATCATTTGATCTAAATTTATAATAAGTGGAACTGATAAGGTCGGTAGAGATAAACTATTTTGCTGGTCTAAAAATCAGAGCTGGACCTTTCAGGAATTAAATCAGCAAACACTTCTAAACAAAACGGATGGTCAATGTTTGGAACTCTCTTCACCTAAGGCATGTGCTCATTTGTTAATCTTAAAACTTAGATTGATAGATTTTTGTTAACCAAGTGTATTAAGGCATATGGAGCAGAGGCAGTCATGTGGCTTTAGGATACAGGTCAGTCATGATGTCACTGAAAGGCAGAACTGGCTCAAGGGATTAAATGGCCGACTCCTGTTCCTATGTTCTGATAATTAGCACAAGTTAAAGTATGGATTTTGTTATCTAGAATATGCTGATATTATCCTTATTCCTACATTTTTATCAGAGAATGGGTAGCCATTTCAGATTTACTCTTTAAAGTAGCTGTAATAACTAAGCCAGCATAGACAGGATGAGCTGTACAGCCTCCTTCTGTGCTGGAACATTCCATGAATTTATGATTCACATGTGAGTTGCTATTTTCATGTTTCCTAAAAGCTCCTCATCAGAAATTTATCCACCCCTTCTATTGCATGTGACTGCTCACTTCCTACTTCTGATTTGTTGCAGTTTCAGGAATACAAAACTGGAGTCAATGAGCTGCAAGAAATTGGATATATACTGATGTGATACTGAATGAGACACAAGAAGTTTAGTATACAGGACATGTAACATGCTGTTATCAGCTCTTTAAATATCACAGAGAGGATTTTCCCCTTGTTGGGTAGGCACGGTGGGTGGGCCTAGGAGCAGCTGTGAAACGGCCCTCCACCCGCGATCAGGCCCTGACTGGAATATCACGCTGGCTGGCCAATTAATGGCTAACCAGCATGAAACATGTGCTAAGACCCTCAGTGCTGCTGCGGTAAGAGTGGGAGGGGCGTGTATGCTGAAGTTTGCACATGCATTGGGGGTGCGCTCACTGAAAACTCCCTGAAGGCACAGGGCTGCCTTAGGGAGCTGAAGAATTTTAAACACAAAATTAAAGATGTTAAAAATCCAGAAAAAATGTCCACACAGTGGACTCGCGCACCTTTACATGGTGATTATTAAAGCTGTGCCCAAACATATTTTAAATTTAATTACGGAAACCTCATCCTGCCCGTGGATGAGGTTGCACAAAAAATGCAAAGGCCACCTGGCCCATTTGCCTGCCCACCACCGTAAGATTGGACAGGCAGTGAAAAATTCAACTTAATTACCAGCTTAAAGGCCTTAATAGGCCTCTTCATTGTCAGCGGGTGCGCTGTGAACCCTCACGTGCATCCGGCAACCGAAATATTGTGCGAGTGCGCAATAATGTCAGGACGCTCACTAGACATCATCGCGCGTTATTTCACACTCAGGCGTGTATGGTGTATGCCCACACACTGAGCTGAAAATCCTGCCCCATCATTTAGTGTTGTGTTTGGAAAATGCTCTCAAAGAGAGTTGGAGTTTATGTTTTATATTGGAGATGATGATAAAATGAAAGCCGCTTGAAATGGTGATCAACATTTGACACTGATAATCTGGCTACCACATGCCTATTGGTGTCTGTGGCTACTACATGGTGCCTAATGGTGTCTGTAGCTACTATCTGGTACCTAATGGAGTTTGTGGCTACTACATGGTGAGTAATGATCTCCGTGACTGCTATATGGTGCCTAATGGTATCTGTGGCTACTACATGGTGCCTAATGGTGTCTGTAGCTACTACCTGGTACCTAATGGTGTTTGTGGCTACTACATGGTGCCTAATGGTCTCCATGATTACTACCTGGTAACTAATGGTGTCTGTGACTACTACATGGTGCCTAATGGTGTTTGTGACTACTACATGGTGCCTAATGGTGTCTGTGACTACTACATGGTGCCTAATGGTGTCTGTGGCTACAACATGGTGCCTAATGGTGTCTGTGACTACTACATGGTGCCTAATGGTGTCTGTGGCTACTACATGGTGCCTAATGGTGTTTGTGACTACTACATGGTGCCTAATGGTGTCTGTGGTTACTACTTGGTGCCTAATGGTGTCTGTGACTACTACATGGTGCCTAATGGTGCCTGTGGCTGCTACATGCCTAATGGTGTCTGTGGCTACTACTTGGTGCCTAATGGTGCCTGTGGCTGCTACATGCCTAATGATGTCTGTGGCTACTACATGCCTGGTGCAAATAGCATGCCACGGAGTAGCCCTGAAGCAATCTGTGAGCCAGGAGTCTGTAGACGATCAGTGTGGAACGTTCATTACAGTCATAAGTTATTGTGGGTTCCTATTCATAAGATCTTGATATTATAGTACACAATTGCCTATTTCCTGCATTAACCATCATACTCTGGAGGAGCTGAACTTGAAGATATGGGGCCCAGCTGCACTGATTTTTAGCAGCCAATGCTGGAATGTCAACTGACAGTTTGTAGTCTTATGCTTTTGGACATTTCAGTGTGAGCAGATTTTTCAGCAGAAGCTCATTGATTCCTTCTAAATACTAATCTGGAAATAATTTACAGTGCATGTAACACTTTTAAACTAAACTTGCTGAAAAGCAGTGGATGTTTTTAATATTAATTATTAATATAGTACTAATAATAGGTCAGATACCACACCATCAATCTGCTCTCAATCAGCATCAAAGTAATGGAAGGTGTCGTCAACAGTACTGTCAAGCGGCACCTATCAGCCATAACCTGCTCACTGATGCTTTGTTTGGGCTCCGTGAGGTCCATTGGTTCCAGATCTTATTACAGCTTTGGTCCAAATTTGGAGAAAAGAGCCTAATTCAAGAGTGACTATCCTTGACATCAAGGCAGCATTTGACCAAGTGCAGCACCTAGGAACACCAACAAAATTGAAATCTATGGAAATCAGGGGAAAACTCTCCACTGTTTGGAGTCATACCTAGCACAAAGGAAGGTGGTTGTGGCTATATTGAGGGTTAATCATCTCAGCCCCCAGGACATTGCTGAAAAAGTTCGTCAGGGCAGTGTCCTGGGCCCAATCATCTTCAGCTGCCTCAGCAGTGACCTTCCCTCGATTATAAGGTCAAAAGTGGGGGTATCCATTGATGTTTAGAGCCATTTGCATCTCATCGGATAAGAAGCAGTTTGTGTGCAGCAAGACCTGGAGGACAGCATTCAGGATTGGGCTGATGTAGCTGAGTCTAACAGTTTGTTTAGAGCACCATCTTGTGGCTCCTGTTGGTGTATCACAGGTGGATGCAGCCGTAATTGTACAATTTTTTGATAGAATTTAAGTTATAGGTTTTTACTAATGATACTGATCTACAAAATTATGCTTTTGAACAATGGCTTTTTCATGAATATTATGAGCTTGTCTTATTTTCTGAATTGCTTGTTTCAGGCTGCTTTACTCCGTTGTCCATGTTGACATTTGAAGATGAATTTCCCAAAATATATCTGTAGGACAAATGCGACAAAGTAGTATGGGATTTGTACATACAAACATATAAAAATGTTTGGGCAGGAAAGATCAGATTTGAGCCTACCCACATAGTTGTGATGTGTTGCTTTATGCCCACAAATCAATAGCCATGTAATCTCTCAGGAGTGGCAAACAGAGGTTTTTTTTTTAAATAAGCTGAGATCAGGAACATTAAATATAGAAAAGTTCCCCTTTGGCCTCCCTTTGCTGATTAAAAACTAGTGCAGGAGACCATTTTAGTCTGGACTTGAACGATTTAGTTTTCCACCTAGTCTGTCTTCGTTGTGATCAAAATCTGCCTGCAGCAATCTTTATTCTCAGCTCAGTCCTAACACTCGCACAAATCTTCATATCATCTGCAAATCTGTGGACCATTCCTCCAACGCATACATTTCAGAATAAAGGAAGCTAAATCCCCCAGAGTTAATCCTGTTTACAATTATGTGGAAAATTACTGCCATGCCTGATGCCTAGCATGATGGACTTTGCTGTTTAAGGAGAGCAGGACATCTAACGCTGCTGCAAGGATTTATAAGGCCAGACCAGCTTCTAAAAGAGATACATGTTTTGGGTGAGAAATTTGTGCATGATAAGGTACATGGTATAAAGAGCTAGAAGAACAAAACATTTTCCTGCTGCCTTTGTAGAGGATCTGCTAGATTGCGAGGATGGTGTTCACAAAGACAAGCTGTGCAGAGTGGATAGGAAGCACAATGTGAATTGTGATCTGGACCATCCAGAGAGTGTGCCCGCAAAGTAGGATGAAGTTCAGTTACCTCAAAGGATCAGCAAAGGTAACAAGCCCTTATTGCAAAGTAGCAGGGAAAAGTTTGCATGCCTTTCTGCAAATGGAAACAACGTAGCTGCAGCAACTTATATTTGTACGTTTTATATGACTATTGCTATTCACATCTTTAAAGGCATGAACCTAAACTTCCTTATATCCAAATCATGTTGTATGATGGATGTGCATATAATCATACCTACAATGGCTGGAGGATATTTAATTGAATTAATACGCCTTTAAGAGGTATCATCATGACATCACTGGAAGGAAAATGTGTCACGTGATCCAGTGATCCAGTTTTAGTTTCACTTTTGCTTTGAGCAGAGCACATCGCTTATGAGCGATTGGTGCCTTGTGTCTTGTACAGTAAATAAGCCTAAGGTATCATATCATTATAATAACACGAGAGACTCAGCATTGATCTCATGAAATTCCTAATTTCTTAATTTGGCTTCTTTACTTGCAAAGCAAGACAATGCATAACAAAAGAGGATGGATGCAAATTAGATGAGGCCCTTAAATATTAAGCCTTTAAATATTACCTTGCCTGTTAAAAGCGAATGTCAGGCAAATAAGCAATGTCGGAGGTGATGAGGCAACTGAATGGCAGGGTGATGTCACGTCGATCCAAACCAGCCAAAACTCCCAAAATATAGCTGTTTGGTAGTACAGGACTTGAGTATTGCTGAAGAAAGAGATACTTGTATTGAAGTTTTTCGTCTTGTAGTCATCTGGACAATTCCCAAGAAAATACCAATGTCAGGGGAAACAACATATTAATTCTGTGAGAATAGAGCACAGATTGTTTGGCAAGTGGACTCCACAGCTGCATGCAATAATTTTCTTACATGTCTTAATGGGCTCCATCCTACGCTCAAGTTCAGATGAACACCCTTTCCTTGATGTACTAGTTGAGAAATCTGCCAAGGATTCTCTACCAAGGTCTACTGCAAGCCTAACTTCACTGGTCATTACACACATTGGCACTCTTGCAGTTCCATGCGTTATAAGATTGGCTTTATCGGCAACCTCGTAAATAGGGCCCAAGCCATTTTCTCACCATACAAGTTTGATACTGAAATAGGGCATGTCCTGCGGCATAATGGCTACCCTGATCAGATCATTTCACTCTGTATACTGCACAAACTCATGAACAGACCCAAAGCCATCACTTTTGGCCCAGTCTACCTCAGGTTGCCCTGGAAGGGCAAGGTATCTCAAAAATTTGAGCAACAGGTGAAGCTAGCTGCTTCACACTACTACTATGCAGTAGCAACACGAGTGTTGTTTGCCGCTAAAAGGATGCTGCTGTCTGAGCTTTTCACTTTACACTCACCAAGACAGATTCGCAAGAATACCATTTTGTGTTTGGTAGTGCAGAACTTGAGTATTGCTGAGAAAAAAGACATGTTGAAGCATTTTGTCTTGCACTCATCAGGACACTTCACAGTTTCAGTGCTAGTGTGATGCTAGGTATATAGGTCGTATGTCCCAAACACTGGCAGAGCATATCAAACAGCATGTCCCTTCCGCTGTTTGCAATGGGCAAGGTACAGACTGTACCCAACCAGCCCGTGTTCGCAAAGCTGAAAACACAGGGCAGAATTTAGCCCTTGTCGGGTGGGCTTGGCGGAGGTGGGCAGGGGCAGTCAGGAAGCCAACCGCTGCCTGTGATCGAGGCCGGACCATGATTTCACGCTGGTAGGCCTTCAGCGTGAAACACAATCGGCAGCGCTCAGCGCTGCCTGTGTGGGGGGAGGGGTGGAAGGCGAACAGGGCGAGCGAGAACTTTGCGCACAGGTGTGAGTGCGCGCTTGAGAATTTCCCTGAGGCATAGAGGTAAAAATTTTGTCCACAGTGTCCAACATTAGATGTGATTTCGTGATTGGACAACATTTGCTAAATAATCCTCAGTATGCTAAAAGTGACACTGAAAACAATTTAAGATTGTGTGTCGGGCTCAGTGTGGTGCATTTACATGTACTGGAAGCTACATATATTAATACACAGGTCCAAGTTTTTTGCAGACAGAAAGAACATGTACATTCATTGCGCCTGTTTCAGCTAAATGAAATAAGTCATTCCCCGGGGCAATGTCTTGACTAAACAGAGTCAAGCTGCCTGGTTTAAATTTCAGACAATGCTTGGCGAGTAGCTGTCAGTCACCATCAACTGGTGCCCCCATGGCAAAGCCTCTACCAGTCCACATGCCAACAAATCAGCACTCTCATCTCATACAATATAAATATGTTGTTTTCCTGACATTGGCATTTTCTTGCAAATTGTCCTGAAGAGTGCAAGATGAAAAGCTTTGACAAAAATAGCTCTTTTTTTCAGCAATACCCCCAAAAGAATGGGGGGAGAGTTAAATTTGATGGCTCCCAAAAACAGGCACAGGGATCACCAAAAGCAAATAACCCATGCCTGTTGATTGCGATGCAGGGAATACGGCAACTGTGCCTGCTCATTTTAATGATTCCAGCATCCAGCCACCTCCACCCACTTTATTGATTGGCTAGACACAGCAGCAGGGGATGAACAATATCATGGGTGGTTAATGCCACCTAAAGTTAGTTAAGTTAAACAGGACAAAACCAAAGCACCACAGATGCTGGAAATCTGAGGTGAAAACAGGGAAATACGCAGCAGATCTGGCTGCATCTGTGGAGAGAGGAACAGAGTTAATGGGCTGGAGTTTACTGCTGTAAATCAGGTGGGCCACACCCCCCCACATATCCCCACCCACCCGTACATAAAATAAGGCATGATGATGTCAGGTCAGCACTCCAACATCATCCCACCAGTCTCCAATAGTACAGAAGGCGAATGTATGCCAAAATCAGAAGCGCGCCCATCCTTTTAAAAGCCAATTGACTGCAATTCTTCCCTGCCCATTCCATTTTTCACTAGTTGCATGGGGTAAACGTTGGGAGTGATTTACACCAGGTAAGAGGAGGTAGAACATGGATTGATGAAAAGCTCTGCAAACAGGGCCATAGTTGCATGGAGCAGCAGACACTGCTGCTGAAGGTGGCAGCGTCTGGCTGTTAGTAGGCTTTATTTGTTCCATTTTTATATACTGATATAACAATTAAAGAGAGAGTTAGAGAGAAGGGGACCATTAAAGTGGTGGCTGGAACTGACTTCCAGTTCACAGCCTAACCTTTCCCCCACTGGATGTCCTGCTCTAGAGTGCTGATTGGGTGTGGGGCCCCATTCACAATACTAATTGGCCAGCATTCCCACTGGGTGGCTACTAATTGGTTAGCTGACACTTAATTCGATGTGCTGAAATGGTGGGAATGGGTGTGAGCAAACCATGCACTTTCTGCTTCAGCTCCCTTATCCTGCCAGAAACCGCAAAATACAGCCCAGTGTTTCAAGTCAGTGACCTTTCATCAGAATGGAAAGAAGTTAAACATGTAACAGGTTTTAATCAAATACAGAGGAAGGGAAGGGGGATGGAAGAAGGAACAAAAGGGAACGTCTCCAATAGGATGGTAGGCAGGAGAGAGTAAATGACAAATAGGATGATGGTGCAAGGTAAAAGGAGGTGGCAATGGGACAAGTGAAGAAACAATAAATATGTCAGAGGAGATGTAAATGGGAAAGCAGAACCATCACAAACATCTGTCATCCAAAACCAAAAAAAAAAGCACAAAAGGAAAACAAAAAGAAATTGAAGGCAGAGGCACTGATCTGAAATTGTTGAATTCAAAGTTGACGCTCGAAGATTGTAAAGTGCTTAATTGAAAGATGAGGTACTGTTCCTCAAGCCTACACTGAGCTTCACTGGAACAGTTTAGAACAGTGTTGTCCAATGCACTCTCCACTCACCACAGGTGGTGAATTGGCCATGGACTGCGGAGAATTGATGTTCTTCATCAGGTGGGAGATTTTAATCAGATGCTGCAGCCCATTCAACTGATGTCACTGTCTGGAAAATCTAGATAACCTCAGGTCAAAAATAAATAGAAAATCCTGCAGGAAAAATAATATTGGTCATTATTGTGATACCCATTGCTGATTCACATGTCCAGTGCCAAGCTAAAGCCATCAAAGATCCTCCTTTTCAAACCCCACCTCCGACTCATCCCACGATCTTCTGATTTATAAGCTGCAGATGGTGGTGAAAGTATGCACCTCTTACTTTTCCCCTGCCTCCCCACTCCACAACCTTACCCATGTACCTTTCTCCTTTCAAATGCCCGAGAGCTGCAACCTGACCAGGCAGTGGAGGAACAGCAAGAGGACAGTGATGATGAAGACACAGAACCATCAATTGATTTCGCACTCAGCAGCCCCCAACTCAGAAACCAGCACGGTGCATAATTTAGTGGATAGGGTAGAGGCAGGATCTGCACATGGTGAGACACCAAGCGTAAGCTTGTTCCCTGCCCCAAGCAGCTGCAGCAGGGAAGAAGGATAGTACAGCCATCAGCTTTCCAGAGGACAAGGTCGTGCACGAGTTCTGCTGTAGAGGACTGAGATGAGCACTTCTTTGGGGCAGCCTACAGAAGAACGCTGATGGATATGCAACAAAATGCTTGGTGCAATGGGAAGCCTGTCAAGGGGCATGAAAGAGTCTAACAGCAACTTTGCACAATGTTTTGTGCAGGGCTTGAAGCCCATTCTTTCCAATGTGGAAGTGGTGGCCAACTCCATCTGCTCAATTGTGATGCGGCATCTGATGGCCAATGTTGCAACTTCCATTACAGGAAAAGCAGTGGCTGCAGTGAAAACTCAGGCTATTGTCATGAAATCTCAGCTTACTGCCATGCAAGCTCAGCCTGTTTTCATTATAGCTGTCAACTGCAGTGTGCAAAAGGGCTTCCAGGGTGTTACAGCCATCCAGGATTGTGTCCTCCGACAGATCACTAGGATTCCTGAGGGAGCGGCAGTGGCTCCATGAACCACAAACTGCTGTTATCTCTCAGGAAAGCATCATTAATCCTCCCACCCCTGCTACCTTCAATGACCTTGCTGCTGTTGCCAGACAGCTGTTACCCATACTGAGATAGTGCAGTCCACAGCTGGGCTCCCTAGGACCTCCTAGAGCTGCTCAGGTTCATTCTTCAAGACCATCTGCAGTCTCCATCATTGAAAGTCAGCAGCCTTTCGCTAGCCATGCTGCAGCCATTGGGGTAGCACTGTGTAGGAGGACTCAGACAGACACAAGCACACAGAAGACATGCAATGATGCACAAGGGTGATTATTGACTTGTGTATGCTAAATGACATACTTTTACTTATAAATTGGGTTTAGACCATTTATTTTGTGCTGGCTTTTATGTTTGCAGTGAGGCCAAGCAGTCCTATGATGTTCAGTAACGGAGGGTAGATACAGTGTGTGACAGATGGTGAATGGGGAATTAGGGTGGCAGTTAATCAGTATCATACTCAAATGACTTCTACAGCCCAACCAGGAACTGCCTATGTTGGTTGCTTCCTCTCTTTCTCTTCTTCCTCTATGCTACTCTTGCTCCTGTTCCTCATCACTCTCTTCATCCTACTCCTCATATATTTGGTGGCAAGAGCTGTGCTCTCATGATGGTGAGGTTGTATGGCCTGCAGTAGACTACCACAAATCTTGACAGCCACCCTGCTGAGCTCTAAATGGCTCCTCCAGAGCGGTCCTGGCATTGGAAGCATTATTTCATCAAGTCAATGGTCTGTCCGAATGCATTTCTTGTGGCGGCATGACTTTCATCACATTCTTACTTTGCATGTATGAGTGAGTATCACACCAGAGTCATGAGCCTTTGTCACTCAGTCGCCTTGTCACCTTTGAGGCAATATTTTATCTGTGGCACACCACTCTCAACGGTGGAATTGGAAGTGGGCAGCATTTCCATTTCTGTTTCGGGAGCCAGTTCTGATGCAACTCTAATTAAAATACAAAGTGCTGGCAGCGTGCATGGGAGACATGTGAGATCATGCCGCAGGCGTTCATTGGTGGGCCCTGCCATCAACCTGGGCTGGGGCCTCAAAAAGCTGCGGGAAATGCAAAATACACAAAATGTATGAGTCATAAGTTCTCCCTAGGAAACAAGCACAGACATGAATGATCCTTTGCCTGTCATCACAGACCAGTTGCACATCTAAAGAGTGAAAGTCCTTGCAATTCATAAACACCACTGGCTGGTCCCGGGGAGCTCTAATGGCCACATGAGGGTAGTTGATGATGCCTTGCACTCTGAAACGAACAATGGTCACGAAGCCCAATGCCCTTTCTGCCTGGCTGTCCTAATCTGAGGAGTAATTGATGAATTCATTTGCACAATGGAAGAGGACATTGATCATCTCCTTCATACAGCTGTGTGGCAGCCTGTGATATGTGGCATATATTGCCCATGGAGCCCTGGAAGGCATCAATAGCAAAAAAACATTGAGTGCAACAGTCACCTTGAAGGCCACTGGCTTGGAGTTCCCGTCAAATCCATGTGGCTGCAGGTCTTGCTGCACAATCCCACATATTCCAGCGAGCCCTTCCTGGAACAGCCTTAGTCATCTCTGGCAATGCCTCTCCAACATCTGCAGGCAATTAGTTCTTATCCTGAAGATGCAATGATACCTTAGTGCCTGTCTTCTACAATACCCTTCCTGGATGACTGCATCCTGATCAGCCTTTCTGATTCCGTCGCATCTGTTTGGATGATGCTATCTTCCACAATGGCACTCCTGACATGTATTCCTCTTTCTTTGGCTGAGGACTGCTCCCCATCATGGTTGGTGAGGTCCTCAAAAATGTCCAACGCATTTACCGCACTTCTGAGCACACCTCTTCCTCTTCGTTCCAAAACCATGGTAGGATTCCCCTTGTCCTTACTTCCCACCCTGCCAGCCTCCATATTCAAAGGATCATCCTCCGCCATCTCCGTAAACTCCTGCATGTTGCTGCCACAAAACACATCTTCCTCTCATCTCTTCTGTCAGCATTCCAAAGAGACCATTCCCACCATGACACCATGATCCACTCCTCTATCACGCCCAGCAACTCATCCTTTTCACACGGCACCTTCCCATACAATCACAGGAGTTGTGACATCTGCCCCTTTCCCACTTCCCTCCACACTGTCCAAGGCCCCAAGCATTCCTTCCAGGTGAAACAGTGACTTACTTGCAGTTGTTTCAATTTAGTCTACTGTATTCACTGTTCACAATGTGGTCTCCTCTATGCTGGGGAGACTAAACACAGACTGGATGACCACTTTGCAGAACGCCTTCATTCAGACAACAAGCATGACCCCGACCTTCCTGTTGCTTGCCATTTCAGTTCACCACCTTACCCTCACGCTCACCTTTCTCTCCTCGGCCTGCTACAATGTTCCAGTGAAGCCCAACACAAAGCGGAGGAAAGGACCTTATTTTCTAATTGGGCACTTTACAGCTTTCAGGGCGCAACATTGTTCAACAACTTCAGATCATGAACTCTGTCCTCCATTTTCAATTTATTTTCTCTCTAGTGTCAGTCTGTACCTTATTCTCAGTTTTGCTTTCAGCCAGTGTTGACCCTTTTTCTTCTATCTTGATCTTCTGTTCTGCTCTATCTGCCCCTCCCCCTTTATTCAACAGCATACAACCCATCACATTTCTACCTTTCCCTAGCTCTGAAGAAGTCATATTAGACTCTCTCCAAAGATGCTGCCAGCTGAGTTGCTGAGTTTTTCCAGCATTTTCTGTTTTTATTTCAGATCTCTAGCATCTGCAATATTTGCTTTAATTTTAGCTAACAAAATATCACACTTGGTTTGCTATAGTGGCTTAAATTCAGCTGGCATGGTGGACTGCTAAAGAATGAAGGCATCAAGACTGCTGCCAGGAATTTGGACACCAAGGTTGAAGGACAGGAATTCCTTTCAGTTCCAGTTTCGAGCAGAGTTGATATGAGATGCTTGCAAAGCAATGTGCATAAAGACAATGGTAGCATGGGAAAGCCTGCAATCCAAGTGAAGTTGTGTGCTTGCTCTGCCTGCTTCTCTCTGGAAAGAGAGAATGAAATGTAGTTAGCTCCTGTTGAATAGAGAGCATCCATGACCTCGCTAATTGAGATAACGTGGACAGCAAATTATGGAATGTTGCAAGAATCTCCAGCCCCAGCCAGATGCATAGAAATTCATTGCTATGATCACCTTCATAGCCACTGCCAGCCTTCCCCTGCTCTGAGATTGCATTTGTGGCTGCAGCAGGTGGTAGATTTCAGTCAGGGTCTCCTTACTGAAGTTCAGATGGCTTGCACATTGTTCTCCCTGTGGGTTCAGGTAGGAAAATTGCCCCCTGATCACAAAGGCAGATATGACCTCCTGTTAAGAGCTTTTCTCCCTCTTCTTCTCCTCCCTCTCTAGCAGGTTCTGCTGATTTGTGTAGTTTCTGCACATTTTCCCAGTCATGCTATATTGCAAGGGTATCTGTGAGCAACTGGTTTGTGTGGAAATCTTGAAGTCTGCAAAATTTCCATCAGCACCTGTCACATAATTCACTGTGGACTTCAGCAACTTTAAGCAACTATGGAGGGCATTAAACACTTATAAAATCAAAGCAACAGCCACAAGAAAGCAACCAGGAACTAACTTGTGAGGCGCTGATCATGCCACATTACAGCACTGGTGGAAAGTTCTTCCTCTGCTGAACGCATGATCAGCTATGCAAGTTTAGGTTAGCTGGAACATTGAGTTCTAAAATGGCACCACTGGCATAGAATAAGCATTCCAGACTGATTGGCATCATTATCTGCCTGCTCCATATTCTTCTAGCAGCCGATTACTGTTTGTGCTAACACCCTCAACAATACGTCATCTGGTGTGATTCACCCTAAAAATGTGTGCACATGCTGCAAACCCCATTTTCAAACTCAAGGACATTCATAACAGCAAAGAAATGAGCACAATCCTGATTTCTCACTCAAAGAAATGTAAATTAAGAACCATGGGCAATCAGCCAGTGTGCTATTAGAGGTGCCAGCATTTAAAGAACCATTTCAGGACCCAGTACAAGGAGGTAACGGCCACACAAATCCAATAAATTTCCCATTGAAGTTTTCCAAATGCTCATATTCAGAAAAATTGTACTTCGTGGCAGCCTGTTTTCATTGAGGTAGCACATAGAAGTGGCACTAGATTGGGAGACAGAAGCATCAAGCAGAAGCCAGGGAAGGAAATAGTAATAGCATGCACTTTGTATGCTTGTAGAGAAATAAATTGGTTTTGCTTACTTTAACATATTTCAAATGCTGCTTTAGGGAATTGCATAGGAAGGTGGAATGAGAAAAGTTGATGGGTATGTATGATAATTGACTGTAATTGTACAATTGTCTGTAATGAATGGTATTGTCTTCACAGGCCTGCTGGACTCCGTGCATGAGCTGAGTTAGATTTAGATGAAGGTTCTGTCTAGCTATGACTGGTTCCCTGTCCCAGGCTGCATGCCACCTTCAGCCATTTCTTCCCCCGCCCCCAACTCTGTTGATGACTGGTGCAACACTTGCTGATTCTATGATTCCAAAGCTCTTTCTCTCTAGATAACAATATCATGTAATAATCAGCAAAACAAATGATAGTTACATAATGGAGCATGGCCCATCCTCCTAATCTATCTGAACAACAGAATCTCTACATTCTCTTGGTACATTCTGCCATAATTTGAATGGAGCTATATAGTATTTGTTTTCCACGTATTTATTTGTTAGCCAATGGAAACAATGGGCTTCCAAAGAATATTTTTGTTCCCCTAGCAGTCACCATTTCAGCCTGCTTGTTTCTACAGATATTCGTGGCATAGAGAACTGTTGCAATATGAAGGAATGCAGCTGCTCCCAGGGTATTGCCATTTAGTTACCAGTTCTTGTGGTCTAAGGCCTCTTACAGATTAATAGAACAGAATCCTTTCCTATTCATAGAAAACATGGGACTTCTGTCAGGGATTATTTGTGCCATCATCAGGAAGCCTCCCAAATGGTAAAATTGCTGTACCTCATGCGACTGTCAAACCTTATAGAGGAAGAGATGAAAGTGTTTCCCCTAGCATACAAAACTATCACTTATTTGGTGCCTGGGTGTTCTGAAGACTGATAAGTACTTTCTTTAGTGATAACTTTGCAGGATCTAACAGCACAGAAATAAAATGCTTATAGCCCCAGGCAGAGCTGTCCCTTAGTGGAACTTGTGTGGAGATCTCCTTCAAAGTCATTGCCTTACTTGTGGATCTTAGACAATGGAAGCAGGTCTCCAGACACATAGCCAGGTAAATGTACTTAGGTCTAAAAATGCAAATCTTGTAATGGCAAGATTACACCTCAGGTGTAATTGCAGCTCATTTTCTTCTCCCAACATAAAGTATTCTTCTTCTTTTAAATCTAGGATTGTCATTGGAATTTCCATACTGGAAACATTATTTGCTGCTCATGAGATAACAGCTGTCAGTAAAACTGATGGGAAAAAGATGGCACAAAAATAGTCTTGAAATGCAAATAAACATGCCAAACAAAAGCAACAACGAGAGCATCAAAGACAATATACAAATAGATTTTCAAAAATGCAAAATAAATCTAGGGGTTTATTCAATAATAGTCAGTCGAACATTAATTTCAAAAGTAAAGTCCCAAAAGCCACAGCAGCAAATCCCAGCAGGACCTATGTGATATACATGAATGGCCAACAAAGTAGAACCAAGTAAATAAAACAATCACTAGCTTTGATATGGAACCAGTGGACCTACTGCACGCTGTATGAAGGTCTTCAAAAGATTTCCCTGGTTGAATCATTTACAATTCTGGTTCTGTATTGCCCACACAAATATCACTCCAAATTTCTCACGGTGATATCCTGCTCTGGGTTTTGTCTCCGCCTCTTCATTGAGCAACTTTTCATCCTTGGCAATTTCAACCTACATCTCAATTCCAATTGTTCTCTCTCCTCTGAATTTGCTGCCTTCCATTCCTCTCTAAATCTCTCCCTTCATATAAACTCTTCTGTCCACCTACATGGCCACTCTATCAATCTTGTCATCTCACTACTCCATTTGTTACTATCACTGATAATGTAATCTCTGATCATTACCTTGTAGCGCTCTAAACTACATTCCCCCCACCCTGCCCAATCCCATTTCTTTCTGTGTCTGACTCTGGAAAAAACCATCCCTCAAGTTATTTACAACTGCACTTTCAAATTTTCAACAATCTAATCCTTGGCCTTCAATTTATCATGACATCCCAACAGCTATTGATTTGTTGAATAACATCTTCTCTACTACATTTGATGCCCTTATCTCCAGTAGAACTCTTTCCCACCTGAATCACTCCCCTGGTATGCCCCTCATCCCCACTCCCTTAAGTCCAAGGCATGAAGATTTGAAATTCTTTGGTGAACAACTGGTTGAAACACTCATTACCAGGTCTGGCTAGACCACTTAAAATGTTATCAGGCAATGCTCCCCATCACTAAAACTGCCCACTATTCAAAGGAGGACAAAAATAGCACCTGGCTTCTCTTTACCGCTAACTGGCTTCTTTAGCCACGCTCCACTGCCTCCTCCATCCTCATTTTCAACAATAAGTATGATGAACTCCTGGACTTTCCTGTTACAATGATTGAGAGAATCCATTCATCTACCACAACTGCTGCTTCCCTCGCTTTCTCCAAGCAATCAGTCCTAACTTCCTCTGAGGCTTCCCCCTTCCCTAAACCTGAATTTGCATCTTTCTCTAGTTTCTCTCTGCCTTCCCTGAGTTTACATTGTTAATGTGACCCATCTCTTGCTCTATAGAACTTATTAAACTGCTGACCATTTAACTTCCCATCCTGGCTTCTATGGTAGTTGGCAGTATTAAAAGTTGCTCTCCTCAAATTCTGTCCCCTCATCTTGAAATCTGCCATCGTCATCCCCTCCTCAACCAACCCTTGACCCCTCTGGCCTTGCAATCTATCATCTAATTTTTCACTTCCTAACCTATCCAAATCCTTATCACCTCCCATATTCATACCCATTTTTCTCAGAACATCTTTTTTGAATCCCTACAATCATGTTTCCATCCCCATAAATGGCTCTTACCAAAGTGTCATGAAAAGCCAATTACCACCACAAATTACTTATGGGCATATTTAATTTTTTCAGGAAGACTTGTGTGTCTTTAAAGAAATACAACAAAGACACTGAGCAAAAAAATGGCTGTTAATGTAAAGTGACCACTTTCTGGAAATTTCCAATGTGGATTATACTGACAGACCTGTCCTAAGAGAACATGGAATGTTGCTACTGAAAAGGTGTCACCACCTTCTTCAAGCAGAGACACTTAAAACAGAGATAGGAAAGATGCAAAAGACTGAACTTTCATCTTCTGTGGTTGGGGAGACAAAAGACTGATTTGCACATGTCAGCAGTCATCCAAAAATCCATCCTCTGTTGATTAGTATCTAAGAATGTGTAAATAGTTCTGATATGAATGCAAAATGACTATTTCCTCTCCTAGAATATAAAGGAAAAAATGGGTTAAAAAGCTAGCTGCAGAGCAGTGCAGTGTGTGGCAACAAGCAGAAGAACAAGCTAGTCACTCCCTTGCAGCTTGCAGGTGAAAGATCTCTCTCTCCCTCTCTCTCTGTTGCTGGAGGCAAGGCTCAGCAGAAGCCACATCAAAAAGGAAATAGGACAGCCTTTTCAGCTGTCCTGCATAACCAAATATCTCCAAACCAGCTGCAAAACTGCAGAAGTCAACTCTACCAGAATCACCCTACTCAACAGCCTCAACATATTGCCATCTATGCCTCACAGACAAGCCAAAGATTGATTTGTATATTCTTTTAACTTTTATTTGGACTCTTACCTTCTCATTTCTGATCTGTTTGTAAGTGTGTTGTGTTTTTATTATTTTTCTTGGGTTTTAGTAACTAATAAACTTACTCTTTCTTTGGCTCAATAAAGCCTGGTTAAATTGACTCCTAAAAGATAAATACACTTGGACTGGGAAAAAATATCCATGGGGGGAAGGGTCCCCTTTTAAACCAACCTTGTTGCGACCAATTGAGGGGGTTGAATAAAGAATCGGAGCCAACTCATTTCTCCTCACCCAGGTGCATAATAAAATTGGGGTCCCATTTGGGAAGTTAACAAATTTGGAGACCTCACCTGGAGACAACCAAAGTCACAAATTACATACTAGTTCATTGGGTCAAAGGTAAAATATCCCTCCTCGATCTCATCAACCAGCCTGGAGCCTTTGATACAGTTGAACACACAATTCTGCTCCAAGATTTTTCCACCGTCATCCGGCTGGGTGAGACTGCACTTGACTGGTTTCATTCTTATCTGTCCTGTCATAGCCAGATAATCCCTGCAATGGCTTCTCTTCTCACTATCCTTGGTCCCCTCCTTTTCCCTCAACTGTATGCTGCCTCTGGGTGACATACTCTAAAATGATAGCATCAGTTTCCATAGGTGGGTTGATGATACCCAGCTCTGTCTCTTTTCCAACCCGTTTGATCCCTCCACCAGCTCTGAATAGTCTGACTGCTTGGCCAGTATTCATTATTGGATGACCAGAAAATTTCTCCAATCAAATATTGGGAAGCCAGAAGCTCATTCCCTTGTCACCAATTCCATCTCTCTCCCTAGCGACTGTCTGAGGCTGAACTAGACTGTTTATCATCTCAGCGTTATATCTGAACCTGCGATATATATTTGAACCCATGATGATTTCCCTGCCACATTTCCATGCCATTACCAAGACTGCCTATTTTCACCTCTATAACATTGCTCTACTCTGCCCTTGCCTCAGCTGTTCAGCTGAAACCCTCATCCATGTCGTTTTTACATCTAAGTTTGATTATGCCAATCCAATCCTGGCATGCCTCCCATGTTTTACCGTTAGAGGTGGGCAAATTATTGGAAAAGATTCTGTGCAACAGTATTCATCATCATTTAGAAAGGTACGGATTAATGAAGACAGTCAGCATGGATTTGTTAAAGAAAGGTCATGTTAATGAAATTGATTGAAGTTTTTAAGGAAGTAACAGAAGTTTTGATGAGGGTAGCATTTGATATAATTGACATGGTTTTTAGCAAGGCTTTTGACAAGGTCCCACACACAGGCTAGTCAGGAAAGTAAAAGCCCATAGGATTCAAGGGAAAGTGGCAAATTGCATCAGAAACTGCATTAGTGACAGGAAGCAACAAGTAATTGTCACAGGGTGTTTTTGTGACTGGAAACATATATTACCATCAATGGGAAGCATCATGTAAAAATACAAAATACATACCACTGAAAGCTTTGGGGATGGGATATAAATTTGATTGTGTTTCATTTCAACTGATTGCAGAAGATTTTGTCGTGATTGTATATAAGGTTTTAGAAGATGAAAAGAATAAGAAATGTGGTAATTTTTGCAGAAATCAAAATAGGGAAGGTTTGGCTACTACACAGTAAGACTTGGCAAGGATTATAAGGCATTGGGGTAAGGCAGTTAAATGAAGGTACCATCTTTGAAATTCTGCCATATGATTGTAGCTACATACAAAGGTGGTTCTGCAAGAATCACTTTAGTATCCTCATCTTTGTCCAACTCATCTCCTAGCTGTAAGTGAGTGCCTTTCTTCTCTACCTGCTCCATGTCTCTTTGTATGGGAATGTGTTGCAGCAAGCGGTACCCAACAATTAACTTGAAGACCTTGGCTATATAGTGCGACACACCAAGTCTGGCAAGAGATATAAAATGCTGCTTTAAGGTGGCTGTGTTCTGTGACCTGGTGGCTGCACAACCTTCAATGTTATACCCATTGCACTGTTCATTATTGTCTCAGAAATGCCATGAACCAGGATTTAGGAGGGTAATCTTTGTTTCCTGCAACCAACCTGGTACTTTTTTATAACTTAAATAAACCTAACACTGTGACCTGCTTTAAAATGAAGATATCATAACTTGTGTCCGGGAAATTATTAACTGCTATAACCCTGCTTTGGCCATAGTCAATCTGCACATTGATAGATTGAAAACTTTGCAGTTCAGCAAGTTGAAGAAATTGTGCTCTAGAACTTATAGAGCTGTGTGATTTTCTGAACTTTGAAACATCCTGCCATGAGATAAAAAAAATATTCTCTCATCTTCTGCTGCAGATTGTCCCTAGGGAAATTAAACTAATTGCTTGATCTGATGACAACTCATCAGCCAACAACTTGATATTTTTTTGGAAATGCAGATTGAGTGATGTTAAACAAAAACAGAAAATGCTGGAAAAACTCAGCAGGTCTGACAGCATCTGTGGAGAGAAAGACAGAGTTCATGTTTCAAGTCCGTATGACTCTCCTTCAGAGCCTGATGTTCCTGATTTAATCTATGGAAATTTGGAAAGTGACATAGACATATTTGTTCAGGCCTCCAGTGACTTTGGCAGCTTTTAGCAAAACTATCCATTTAGTGTAGGTTAGTCAAGTTCCAAGCCATTTCATCCATAGCCACAGGGTTAGCCTATATTTGTATGCCAATGACATGGAGCACCACATCGGCAACTCTTCCCTTAACACAACAACCGCCAACTGTTCTGTGCCGTCACATATTAGATCAGGGACAAGTCAAAATTTTCTCTCAATGAACACAGAAAAGAAGAGGCAATTGCCTTTTAGCCCTGTAATAAACCCTTGGTTTGACTCATTTTCCTTCCCTGGTTATTCACGCAAAATAAACCAGACCTTGTAAAACCTTGATATCCTGCTTTTAAAGTTTTGCAGGTAAAGCACTTTGGGATGTCATCTGTCTACTTGCTCCTCTGTCCTCCTTTAAGACCCATCTGTATGATCCTCTGACCCCTCACGTCACTTGTTTCATTCTACTGCCACTATCAACAACTGTGGAAATCAGAATATATTATGTCTAATATTATTACAACTTTGGTGAATAACTTAAATGCTCCGTGGGGAGATTTTTACAGAGTGAGGCACTAAAGGATTGGATTGAAGATGCAACGACCATGCAAATGCACTAAAGAATTGTATTTAGCTATCGAGCATTCATTTTTTTTTCAACTAATACACTTTATTTTATTTGCATTAAATTTCTGAAATTGCTGCATAAATTTCAATATTTTTTGTGGTCAAATATATATATATAATTACTTGTTTAAATAATATTATTTATCATTGATTGAAAAGTTCATGAGCTCATGTGCCAGACTAAACATAGCCAATTGCAAGAAGATCCTTTTTGTGTGTAATAAAACATAAGAATATAAGATATTATGTAAATGTATTGGACAAAGGTTGATAATAGAATAGAATTAAAAATGAAGTTTAAGAACAGATGATATGAGAGATTGGCACAGACCAGTGGAAAACCATTCATGCAGGAGGGACTGAGGGAATGACCGAGGTTTAATTCCTGATAATATAGGACGATTAAGGTTTTGTTGAGTTGGTGAAAAGGGATTAGCATCACTTGGTTGTTACGGACATCTGTAAACAGAAAGGTGTTTTTATTTGCTTCCCCTTTATAAGCAGTGGCATGTTTTCTAAGCCGCCAGTTTTGGTGTGATCCAATATTCTATAAATAACCCCACAGCAACTCATGATAGGCTGTACTCAGAGTGTTAGTTTATTTTGCACACTCAAAACTTGGAAGGCCCCAGGGCACTCAAAGGGCAGAACTTTAGGTTGGCATGCGGGCGCGCGCCCTACCCAATTGGATGCAAAATCAAATGAGATGACGTCGGGCGAGTATCCCATCATCCTGCACTCACTTGACACTTTGGTCGGCGGGCGCGCGTGAGTGTCGGAAGCGCCAACAATTAAGAAGACAATTAAGGCTGTTAAAATTACAATTGGCCTGGATTTTTTGTGGTCCATCCAAACTTACGGTTGGCGGACTGGCGAATCTGCCACGCGGACTTTGCATTATTGATGAAACCTCATCCAAGGGCTGGATGAGGTTTCTGTTCTTAAATAAAAAGAAGTATGGACAAAATTTTCATCACGTATATGTTCAGGCAACTAATTGTGATGCATGGACATTTTTTCCGGATTTTACAATCTTTATTTAATCATTTTGAAGTCTTTAGCTCCTTGAGGCAGCCTGAGTCTCCCTGCCTTCAGAGAGCTTTCACTCAGCGTTCGCCCGCGCTCGCACTTATGTTGTTCGAGGGTCACAGACAGACAGCTTCAGCCATTTTAAAAGGGAGTTTGTTCCATTTTTAAAATTTTAGAAATTAGCCATGAGGATATATATATCTATATATAGCAAAAATACAGAGTGTGAGGTCTTAGCTCACTGACACAGCAGTTAAAGGTATGAAGCTGACCACTCGGTTTACATAGTGCTTCCATTACGGGAATCAGTGCAAGGATGGAAATGTTATTCCTGGAAAGATAAATCAATGACAGCACCAGGTGAATGTAAATGAATGCACAGTCATTGACTACTTACTGGACAGTAAATCAATGGGAATGTTAGCAAGTTAGTAGCATTAAGTAAAAGTTCCCAATGAACTACTACTTTGCAAATCAGCATTTGCTTATGTAAGTTGTCCTTTAAAGCCTGCCTCTGCCAATTTAAATTGTGCTCAGAAAACAGCTGCAAAATTTGATATTAGCCTGAACCAATGGTCTGCAATGATACATAAACAAAATAGCTCTTTGTGCAGACCATAGGGTATATTTGCCCAAAAAGAAATATAGAAATTTATGCAACAATTTCATAAACCTAGTACAGACAGAATCAAATGTTCTAGTTGGAAAAACGAATGTTGGGTAGCTTCATACAATTTTTTGATGCATTTGCATGATCATTGCACCTTCAATCCAATCCTTTGGTGCTTCACTCTGTAAAAATCTCCCCAAGATGGGTTTAAGTTATTGGTCAAAGTTGTTTTTTCTTCTTTCCAAATATAAAGGAAAAAAAAACATTCATTTTAGAAATGTGCTAATTTCAGAATAGCTCCCTCCACACTTGCCGAACACAAATTATATGAACAATCTCCATTGGTTTTTTCCTTTCGCATTATTCCAATATTTTTATTGCTCGAATTATTTTTAATTGATAAGGTAAATGTGAAATGTGAAGTATGATATATAGGCAATGGTATTCAGTGTAAATCATAAATACTATAACCACCAAGCCTGTTTAAAATGTTTCCTTTAGCAGTTAACAAAATTCAAATGCTCCTGCCTGTAACATATGCATATTTAATCATGAATATTCTAGTGATAATGATACCAAAATTATTTTGGGGCGTAACTAGATTCAAAGTTTGGCTATTAAGGTATTCATGCTATATTTCACTTGCAGGGAAGCTCATGATAATGTTTTTTTAATGGAACCCATTGCTTAAATCTACTTGAGGCAGTTGGCCAAATTGCACTGGTTTAGTAACAAAAGCAATTATCAACTAGGATCAGTGCCAAGGCCATTGGCAAACGCATTTTATACAGTAGCAGAAAAGGCTTTTGGCACAAGCATTATCTGATAAACTTTATGGCCATTTGAGAAATGAACAATTCTAAATAGACTTTAAGTGAATGGTGAGAATTATTTGCTAACCATTGTCAGTTGGATCAAAATTTCTGCAGCTTTTGGCACATCTATTCTCGTTAAAGGGATTGGGTCATACCAAATACTTACTTGATTGGAAGTTCCCAACCTTAGCTGGCTGTAACAAGAAGGTAGAAAAGTGGTGAAAAGCAGACATTACATGCTGCTCAAAAACAGAAAATGCTGGAAAAACTCAGCAGTTCTAACAGCATCTGTGGAGAGAAAGACAGAGTTAACATTTCGAGTCCATATGACTATTCTTCGGGGCTAAAGTGAAGTAAAAATGTGATGAAATTTATACTGTTTAAAAAGGGTGGAACAGTTGAAGTTGGATAAAAGGTCAGCGATAGATGGAGGCAAAGGAGAGGCAAAAGTTTCATGAACAAAAGGACAAAGGGGTGTTAATGGTAGTGGTAAGGGCTAAAGGAGGTGCTGATGGTGGCATTAAGGTCAGAAAGTAGAATGTGGTAATAGCAGGACAAGGGTAAGCACTCTAGAAAGAGCAACATGGCCCTAGTGGGGGTGGGGTCAGGGGAGGGGACGGTGGTGGGACAAAAATCAAAAATAGGATAAAAGATGGGGATAAAACAATGAATAAAAATGAAAATAAAAATGAGTGGATAAAAAATAAAAATGAATATTGAAAAAAAGGGATAAAAAAGGGGTGAGGATGGAGGATTCTTCCTTAACCGAGGTTTCCCACCCACCGTCATTGACAGGGCCCTCAACCGTGTGCGACCCATCTTCCATGCCTCTGCCCTCACACCTTCTTCTCCCTCCCAGCACCATGATAGGGTTCCCTTGTCCTCACTTTTCACTCCACCAGCCTCCACACTCAAAGGACCATCCTCCGCCACTTCCACCAACTTCAGCATGATGCCACCACCGAACACATCTTAGCTTCACCCCTCTGTTAGCATTCCATAGGGACCGTTCCATCCGGGACACCCACTTATTTCTATTTTTTATTTATTTTCATTTTTTATTCATTCTTTTATCCCCACCTTTTATCCTATTTTCTATTTTTTTTTCCACCACCCACCCCACCCCCACTAGGGCCATCTGTCACTTGTTCGTGTTGTTCTTTGCAGAGTGCATACCCTTGTCCTGCTATTATCACATTCTGCTTTCTGACCTTAATGCCACCATCATCACTCCCAACACCTCATTCCCTTCCCACAGCACTTCCCACGCAATCGCAGAATGTGCAATACCTGCCCCCTTACCTCCTCCCTTCCCACCATCCAATGGCCCAAACACTCCTTTCAGGTGAAGCACCTCCTTCAATTTAGTCTACTGCATTCACTGCTCCCAATGTGGTCTGCTCTACATTGAAGAGACCAAACGCAGACTGGGTGATCGCTTTGTGGAACACCTACAGTCTGGCTGCAAGCATGACCCAGAGCTCCCTGTCGCTAGCCATTTCAACACACCACCCTGGTCTCATACCCATATGCCCGTCTTTGGCCTGCTGCAATGTTCCAGTGAAGCCCAATGCAAACTGGAGGAACAGCACCTCATCTTCCAATTAGGCACTTTACAGCCTTCCGGGCTTAACACTGAGTTCAACAACTTCAGACCATGACATCTCTCCTCCATCCTCATCCCTTTTTTATCCCGTTTTTGCAATATTAATTTTAATTTTTTTTATCCAATTATTGCTATTTTTAGTTATTTTCATTTTTTATTCATTGTTTTATCCCCACCTTTTATCCTATTTTCTATTTTTTTTCCACCACCCACCCCACCCCCACTAGGGCCATCTGTCACTTGTTCATGTTGTTCTTTGCAGAGTGCATACCCTTGTACTGCTATTATCACATTCTGCTTTCTGACCTTAATGCCACCATCAGCACTTCCTCTAGCCAGTACCACTATCATTAACACCCCTTTGTCCTTTTATTCATGAATTCTTTGCCAATCTGTCCTTTGCCTTCATCTATCACTGGCCTTCTATCTAGCTTCACCTGCTCCACCCCCTTTAAACAGTACAAATTTCATCACATTTTTACTTCTCTTTAGCCCTGAAGAATAGTCATACTGACTTGAAACGTTAACTCTGTTTTTCTCTCCACAGATGCTGTTTGACCTGCTGGGCTTTTTCAGCATTTTCTGTTTTTGTTTCAGATTTCCAGCATCCACAGTATTTTGCTTTTATATTGCATGCTGCTCCACAGAAAGGGAGATGAAATCACTAGCAAAGTCACCCAGGCTATCTGTATGTAGCTGAGAACAAAGTAGGAAGAAATTATGTAAGGTTACTTTTTCCTCTGGTTCTGAATACAAAAGACCAAGGGCAGAATTTTGCCGTCGGTGAGCAGGGGGCGAGGCCCACTTGCCGACGCCTAAAATGACCCGGGATGACATCGGGCGAAACCCCTAATGTCATCCCGGCCCATTTAAATTTTCAGGAAGGCGGGGGCGCAGCAAAATCAGCTGCGGGCCTGCCAACCTGTCAATGGCCAATTATAGGATCAATTATACAATTAAAGGACCTGCCCGTCCAACCTTAAGGTTGGTGGACAGGCCAGGAGCCCCAGTGGCAAATAGATAAAACATGAAACCTCATCCACTGGCGGGAGGGGGTTTCATAATAGGGTTTTAAAAAGTTTAATAAAGTTATTATGTAAATTATGAACATGACATTGTCAGATGAGGAGGACATGTTAGGGATTTTTTTTTCTATTTTTCATATTTTTCAAAGTGGAAGCGATCTCCCTGAGGCTGCACTTTTGTGCACATGCGTGAAAGAGTGCACTCTTGCTTTTCGAGAATCCCCCCCACCTGCTCAGGAAGCGCATAGCGCTTCCCACCAGACGTCATGCTGGGCAGGCCTTAATTGGCCTGCCTACTTAAAATGGAGGTGGGGCCCGCTTCTCTGGCAGGGATTGGCTCCGCGCCTGCCGGAGATTGGGTCGGGCCTGCCTGCCCGACAGGCAGAAAATTCTCCCCCAAGAAATAAGCCAGGACATTGTTTTTACTTTCTAACTCACACAACACAAGTGCCAGATAACGACCATCTCCAACAAGAGAGAACCTACCCATCTTTTCTTGATGTTCAGCAGTATTACCATTTCTGAATTCCCCATAATCAACATCCTGACGGTTACCGCTGACCAGAAACTGAACTGAACTGGCTATATAAATACAGCAGCTATGAGTGCAGGTGAGAGAATTCTGTGGCAACTAACTCATGTCCTTACTCCCCAAAACCTGCCCATCATCTACAAGGCACAAGTCAGCAGCGTTATGGAATACTCTCCACATGCTTGGATGACTGCAGCTCCAACAACACTCAAGAAGCTCAAGGACAAAGTGGACCGCATCCACCACCTTAAACAGTCACTCCCTCCACCTCCACTGCGGCGGCAGTGTGTACCATCTACAAGGCGCACTACAGCAACTCACCAAGGCTCCTTCGATAGCACCTTCCAAACCTGCAACCTCTACCACCTAGAAGAACAAGGGCAGCAGATACATGAGAATACCACCACCTGCAAGTGCCCCTCCAAGCCCAACACCATCCTGTCTTGGAAATAAATTGCCGTTGCTTCATTGTTGCTGGGTCAAAGTCCTGTAACTTCCTTCTTAACAGCACTATAGGTGTACCTACACTACATGCACTACAGCCCTTCAAGGAAGCAGCTCACCACCATTTTCTCAAGAGGAATTAGGAATAGGCAATAAATGCTGGCCTTGCCAGAGATGCTCACATCCCACGAAGGAATAAAAAAACTTTTAACAGATTTAATTAGACATAAACACCACAGTTTGTACCAAAAGGAAAGTAGTAACCTTTTATACATTTTTTCTTTCAAGGAAGTGCAACAATAAATGTCAGACTCTTAACCTTGGGGAGGGAATGGAGATTCCTTTCCACCATTGTCTTGTTCCGATGGTGACCATGCTTCTCGTGAAAACTATTGCGGAAAGAATGGCTTTATGTGATTTCCAAAAGATGCTGTTTAATTATCGAGCATCAAAAAAAATATTAACAGCTTGCAAGCCTTTTCTTTTCTGTGCAATTGTCTGCATTGTTCCTCCTTATCTGTACCTCATGCAGAATAATCAAACAGGTTTTAGTTAATTGCTTCATCACTTCAGCATCAATATCCCCCAAAAACTATTCTAGCTTAAAGTTGTATCACCTGAATCTTCTTAACCCTGGTTGAATTCTGCCATTACCACTGAGCTTGCTTTCAGCTAATACTCAAATATATATAATTCCATCATTACCTTGCTTCCAAACCATGGTATTGCCAGGTTTATATAAATAAGTTGCATATTTTTGTCCTGTTACTAGTACATTCAACCCCCCTGGGCTGTTAGATTCGTACCCAAAAGTGTCCTGGCTAGTGATGGGCTGTGACCCCCAAGGATAGAATTTTTAGCTTAGCGGGGGGAGTGCGCCCGACCCACTCAAGCATTAAATAAAGTACACTGACGTCGGCCAAGTGTGCCGATGTCAATGCACACTCTCGCAATATTTCACTAGGCAGGTGCAAGATGGAGATGGAGGCACACCCACCATTAATTAAGTGGCCAGTTAAGGCCCTTGAGAGACCAATTGTCTCCGACTTTACATAGCTGGTGCGATTTGTAGGCCGTTGCACTGGCAAAACGGGCAGGCACGCAGGCCACAATTTGCAAAACCTCATCCTTGGGCAGGATAAGAGGAGTCAGTGGCCTTGACGAAGCGATTAGTGAGGGATTTAGGATCTCACTTGCTGCTGTGACCAGGACAGCTTTGTTTCGCTTCAAAGCTGCATTCAGATATTTCAGAGGCTTCAGTTCAGGACTCAACTGTCATTTTCCAGGCCCCCGGAGGACTCACACCGTGTGGGCCCTTTCAGGTATCAGCCTTCCCTTACCCTGGTAATGGGGACTGTGGTCTCTGCTGGAGGCACCTTCTTTAAGGAGGAAGAGAGGGCCAGAAGGGGGAAGAGGGCAGGTGTCCCTATTTGGCTTCCAGGGGAGTGACCTGTAGGTGGAGAGGCGCAGGCACAAGAGGTGCAGGGCCAATAGAAAGTCCAAGGCGGAAGGAGCCGCAGAAGATGCCACTATTCTGCTGCCAGGGTTTACAGGTGGCGATGCAGCTACCTCAATATTCCTGAGGTGCAATGACGATGGAGGCTCCATCTCTCAAGGGAAACAGCGACCTCCATCTGTCAGAGGATCAGCCCTGAGATCAACTCCGACTGTCTGGGTGGACACCCCATGCCAGAAGCACTGAAGGTCACAGTGGCCCTCAACTTCTATGCCTCTGGCTCTTTCCAGGGGTCAGTGAGGGATCTTTGTGGAGTATCCCAGTCAGCTGTCCAGAGTTTTGTCAAACTGGTGACAGATGGCTCTGTTCAGGCGTGCATTGACTTTCATGCATTACTGTATGGACAACGCCAGCCAGGCAGAGCGAGCCTGAGGCTTTTCAGTGATTGCTGGGTTCTCTTGCATCCAGGGTATAATTGACTGCATACATGTGGCCATCAAGGCGCCAGTGGGTGAGCCAGGAGCCTTCGTCAACAGGGATTCCACTCCATGAACATGCAGATAGTGTGTGACCACAGGATGCAGATTCTGCAAGTGTGTGCAAGGTACCCAGACAGTTCCCATGACGCTTACATGCTCAGACACTCTCAGGTGCTGAGGCTCTTCAGTGCTCCAGCCTGGCTGGCTAGATGGCTGCTGGGTGACAAGGGCTATCCCCTCAAAAGGTGACTCATGATGCCTCTCTGCCATCCAAGAACAGAGGCTGAGCAGCGGTACAATAGGAGCCACGCCTCCACAAGGGCTGTAGTAGAGAGAACCATCGGTCTTCTCAAGATGTGCTTCCAATGCCTGGACCATTCAGGGGGCACACTCCACTACCCCCAGAGCGGGTGTCACTAATAGTGGTTGCATGCTGCGCTCTCCACAAGCTGGCATTGGCAAGGGGTGATGCAGTGGAGGAAGATCTTGACTCAGCTGCACAGGCAACAGATGATGAATCCAGTAGTGAGTGCGAGGACAAGCATGGTGAAGAAAATGCTGAAGGCATAGGCGCTGACCTGGGTAACCTCCAGGGAGGCAGGGACACCCGGGACGTTTTGATCCTACGGTCCTTCAGCTAGCCTATCAAATAAGAAGCACCACATGCCAGGACTGCAGGCTCCATGCTCAATCCCTGACAGGACCAGTTCTTTGGTCAACAACATAAACTATGTGCCTTTGCAATAAAGTTTCAGGAGAAACATGTGCATCATAACAGAATGGCCTACCCTGCACTTACAGAGCAAATGAAACATAAAGAGGTCAGTTGCACAAAGTAACATATCATTTACTGGTGAATGCGAAACATTGCAGAAATGAACATTAACCGGTGTTTTCCATCACACCATTAAAAAAAAGAAAAATGAGGGAACCAAATATCACCCGTGATCAGGCTGTGTTGTGCTTAAGGTGTTTTATGTTTTCACTTGCGAGTGTTCCGTCTAGGTGCTCCCCCCTCACTGGCACCAGCATTGGAGACAGCTTGCTCACTCTGCTGTCCTGTTGGCCTTGATGACCTTGGTGGGCATCCTCTGGCCCATGGAGCCTGTGCTGGTCCCGCCAGGGTGGGAGAGGCCAGTGCCATAGCTGGCATCTCCACAGTCGCTGCAGCCTCATCGGATGCCATGATCACTGGCAGAGGGGCGGAGGAGCTGTTGCCATCATCCAGAGCGCCCTGAGAGGAGCCTGCAAAGATGACAGGCAGCTCATTTGCCAATGTCAGGTCGCTTTGGACCTTCCTGCTCACCATTGATAGATGGGCACCTAGCTTGGATACTGGGTGCTCAATCCATCTCCCACACTGACACTGACCAGCTGAGGTCATTGCAGGTGTGAGGGCTTGCAGGTCCAAGCGCATTCCCAGGAACCCCTGATTGAGATCCTGGAGGAGCCTCTCTATAAGAGTCACCAATTACTCCGTGGAGGAGGCATTGTGCTCAGTCATGAGGGTCAACGCAGTGCTTATACTTTGCGTGGGCTCCTCCACAACGGACACCATGGCACGCATTCCCTCATGTATCTCCGCCAGATCCTCCCACACACTCTGTTGGACATCCAGCATCTGCTGCCTCAGGGACGACTCCAGAGGCCCATCAGCAGCCATTGGCTGAGCATTGTCCTGGTCCTCAGTGGTCCTCCAACTGCCGACGCCTTGGGCACTCTCTGTCTCCGCCTGCACCTCAAGTGAGTGTGAAGTGCCCTCACCAATGTGCACCGATAGACTACATGGCGATGTTATACCAATCAAGGTGCTGGTATCTGTGCTGATGCCTGATTGACAGAGAGGGTGTGATGCAGATGCATAGTGAGCATGGTGCTCCTCAGGGGTCAGGGTTGAGCCTTCAGGCTCCAAATAATGAACTGCTGGTGAGCCTAAAAGGGAAAAGAAGGACATGTCATCCTTTTAAGTCATGAAACTGTCAGTGTGCATGCCTGGCACCCTGATGAGACAGATATTTGCATCATGGTGCCCTCGTCTTTACATTATCAATGGGGATTCCAGGCTCCACACTGACATCAATATAGAGACTACACTAGAATGATTGCAATAGCCGACATTCTCACCTCAGTGCACTGCACTCTTACTTTCCTCTGCCATAGCAGCCTCACCACCACTGCTTGACCGAGTTGCATGGTGCCTCTCCAGCTCCGGGGCCTCTTGCTTGTTTTGCGAGAGGATGAGGGGATGTGGCGGGGGGGGGGATTCCCCGCCAGTCCGCGATCTCTCTGCATTGTTATGGGATCTTTTCTCCTGAAAGGGCAGAGAAGCGTTGATTAGTCCACTCTCAACCTGCAGCGCCATTGTAGCCTGGCCAATCGCACCTGAGGAACACCTTGCAGGGCTCAGCTGATTCGTGACCCTGGAGCTGCAAGGCACTCAGTCCAAGCAACCAGGGCTCACCCCCTTGGCCAGATGCTGCCTCATTGACATTTTCCACTCTCACTCTTAACACCTCTGAGGTCCAAGGGGGGGATGGGCAGCTCTTAACTGTCCTGCAAAGTGACCCATGCCAACACGGCACTCACCCTTCCCGATTGCAGCAGATCACTGAAGCGCTTGTAGCACTGGACATGTGGCATGTGCGCCTCACCATATCGTGGCTGCTGGCCCTGGATGCCAGCTCCTCCCAAGCCTTTTTTGGTGAGGTGGGGGGGTTGGTACAAGGGTTTCTTTCCTCGCTGCCACCTCCTCCAGGAGGGCGGCAAGGGACTCATCTGAAAAATGTGGGGCCGACTGCCCTGCCGGCCTGCCCTCCCGCCTGCCGTGTCCACCTGTTACTATCTCCATTTGTGACACTTCCGTGAGCTTCGATGGCAGCCTTCCAGGGGCTGCCGAGGCCCCATTGGATTCGGCCGCCAGGTCGCCATTGGACCCAGAGGACATCCTGCCTCCGCCCCTTCGCACACATTCCAGGCCGTGCATCACGCTGGGCGGGCATTAATTGGCCCACCCACATAAAATTGCAGAGCGCTGCCGATCGCGGCTAGTGGTGAGCTTTCTGACTGCTTCTGCTGAAATTCTGCCCTAATGGTAGGGACCCGATTAAAGCAGGAGGGATGTAACAACTGAAAAAGAAATGATCTTAACAGCGCCAACAAAATTAACGAACAGGAAGGAATGAAGTGTTTGGTTTTCAGCTGATTTCAATTTTGCAATTAAAACTTTTTATTAATTTTTCAAAATCCTTTAAAAATATAAGTGGGTTTCCCAGGCAGGTCATTGTGAATTCCTACAACAGAGCCGCTAAGATAAGCAGAGTTTATCCTGCAACATATGCCTGACAAAGCACAGTGCTAATCATGACAAGTTCATAAATCCAAGGTTTCAGCAGGCAATTGTTAGACAGGTGAAAGCACAAGAGCAGTCGTGATGAGGAAGGCCATTCAACTTGTTGATCCGGAAACAACTTGCACAGCCTCCCCTCACCCCAGTCATGATGTCCAACTTTGTATTTCAAAAAAAAAACGGGGGCGGGGGTTGCCTTCCCTCCCTGGAAGACTCTGTTGATCATCGTTGCGACGGTGCGGGGCGGTAAAATGCGGCGAGCCTTTCAAAAGTCCATTGACTTCGGCGGGAACGGAAGATCCCGCCGGTCAGAGGGGCCGTAAAATTCCGCCCTTGGGCAATTTGCTACCTGGTCTCTGCCTGTGCAAGAGTCACATGGAGGTGAATGACACGCAACAGCCCGGGCTGTTTTTATTTCTGCGTTTCTCTCGTCCTTCAGTGGGGAAACTCAGGGCTCTTCATTTCAAATGAGGGATGGAGTGAGGAGAGAGTCGAATCTAACGCCCTGGGACGCGGCACGGCTCTGCACTTGTTATGAATTCTTCAAATTATTAAACGCTGAGTGCTGACGATCTCATCGAAGACTTGGCATAGACCAGTTGCGGGATCTGACAGTATGAATGAACTGAATTATTGCACAATTGAAATTACAGATTTGCTGAAGCATCTGGTTTCTCGACGTTAATTCACCAAATCAAAGCTACACATTGTAGTTAATGTTTAGAAAGTCAATAGGAAAGGACATTAACCAACATTTCCCTTAATCCAGCACCACAAAACTTCACAATGTATTGGAAACTTCATTAAAAGTCAATGCAGTACAAATATTGTAGAATACAGAAATACAACTAGATAACGCTCTAGCTGGTGTATTACCGCAAGATGGCACGCCAGGGTTCTCTCTTGTTTTGGACAATTTACAATAATGGGCACAGACAGCTTTCTTAATTTTGGCAGAAATCATCTTTTTGAAGAGCAGCCCTCACTGTGGGGAGAACCCAGGATGCCTGTATAAAATCTGGCGATTCTTGCGAACGAATGGCAACGTTCATGCAGCATTCTTTAGGCGTTTAACTGTCACAGTGTCAACATATGTGACTGAAAAGGAGCTGCTGAGCTTCTTAAGTAATGGGGAGAACATTTACATTGTGGGACTACAAAACTTTACTGCTCCAATCCCTAACATCAATTTAATTAAGTGACCCTGTTTGCAGCATCTAACCTTCATATTCCCGAAACGGTAGACATTCCTCACGGAAATCGAACTCTTGTCTCCTAATTACATAACAGCAATGATTGTACATCCTCCGTTCGGTTATTATTTTTCCCAGTCTTTTATTATTGGGTCTTAGATAATAGTATCAGAATTGAATTAGTGATCAGTTCATTTATAAACATTAAAAAAATCATGCTAATTCGTATCAATCTTTCTGCTGTGGTTTGGTAACAAAAAGAGAAACTTTGACACGTTCTAACTTCATAATGAAATTAGACATTCAGCGTCATGAATATCTTGCTGTTGTTCTCCACAGTTGACCTTAAGAACTGAAATGTTTGACAGCAATTGATAATAGAAATGAATTTGACCAATAGATCTAATATAAATTTTGTATTTCATTATGAAAATCCAAATAACAAGCATGACAACCAAATCGGTTATTTGCATGATATAGCAGAGTAATAAATGAATAGAACAAAGACTTTCTGAAGGACACTTACTGTTTTGTAAGTTGGATACCTCACAGTTTCAATACAGTTATAGGCACTAAAGCAAAACACTGTACAAAAGGTATAGGTAAATGGAGATTGAAAATCAAATTAACAAAGCAGTTTGAGATTACTGAATGTTGGGCTGATATAAATATTGAAAGGCAGTTTGGTTTCTTAATTTCCACTGTGTTGAGATTATTATTGGGATGTTGGAAAAATGCCACTTCAATCTGCATATCTTTGATCAATTGTGTTTATTTTAAGAATGTGAAGACTGGAGCAGTCTGCTGCTTCTCCTGTCATAGTAATGGAACTTAAATCCCTACATGGTAATGAATGTGGTGCAATATGTCATGTGTTTACCATGCGAAGCTTGTTACCAACTTTAGAAATAATCAGAATCCACAAAGAGCTGAATGAGTTCACATAGGACATATATCTCCCATGACAATTAGGGTGGGGGCTAATGTATTTGTAGAATGGATTACTGATTACTTATTAATCAAAAGGATTGGTTGTTACTCCTTCATTTACTGTCTGGATAGTTATTTGTTTCAATGTGTACTTATAATTGAATCACATTAAGGATTTTGTGGCTATGTTGTATTTCATGATTAGAGTATGATCATACTAAATGATTGCAGCCTTTTTCTAAAATCTAACAAATTTTAAAGTCACAAATAAACAATTAGATGACAGTTTAGAATAGTTAATTCTGCTGGTGCCATAGCTGTGAGTACTCAATCCTGCTGATTACGTTGCAATAAATTACTTTCAAACTCCTATTACAGTGTTGAGAAATTGGCTGTACATTTATAATGCTACATCATCAGGAGGCCATTTATTAAGGTGATTAGCATTATATTGTCTTAATTTCCCCAGAAGGATAAAGGTGTTTGGGTTACATGACATTGTTTTAATTTGTAATTTGACACCAGTTTGATAATATCACTGGCTGTTTGGTGAACAGTGGATGTTTTGGAGTTTATTTTAATATCAATTAAATCTTCTGATGATTACTTAAATATGACTGAATATTGGTAATATTTCACTTATTTCTCTGTATTTTTTCAGTCATCTGCTGCCTTGGAAGGTCCTAATGTTCTGTATGAATAAATTATATGCAGAAAATAATGACTCTCAGGCCCAACAAATGTTATGCAGTGTAGTCAGATAAACATTGCTATATAGTTGTTGGCCATTGGAAGCAGCTTTGTTGTAGACAGTACTCAAAAATTACCTTCTACCTTTTTGAACAAACTACTCTAAATAGAATTACATAAATAAGATTAATCAAGGTGAGAATCCCTTTTGAATGATCACAAATAGCACTTGTGCCATGTGTAGCAAGGGTATTTGGTCAACTTTGCTGAAATGGCTTCAATAAATATTTTGCATATATGTACAGTGAGTTTTAGGGGAGACACAACATTTGCAAAGCAATTAAACAGACTGAAAAGATGGATGTGTTTGCTATAGCTGACCAGAGCCAGATGTTTGTGAACAGACAGTTGTACAGCAATAGATCAGCATCATGTATAACCTCATGGACAGGCATTAATCATTGGAGTATTAAATGGCTAAACAGACTTCAATCCAGCTGCCATTTGTGAATCAATTTCCTTCTGGGTTTAATTCATTAGATATTAACAATTCCCCTTTAAACTCTGAAATGATATGGCATTTTCAAGTAATACGAATGTAACTTGAACAAATAACAAATCATGTACAGACAAGGCAATTTAAATAGGCACTTCTTAGAAAAGACCAGCAAATTTAAAAAAGTGTCACTAATTTAAGACCCTATATAATAATTGATTTTGTTCCCAGATTCAAGTGTTCACTTTTCTGTGTATTTAATCTGTTTTGACTTTTCTGCAATTATAAACTAATTTTGCATTTGATTGGGACATTTAAAAATGCATTTAATTGCAAATACCCATTCATGTTTAAATTTACTGTACCTTAAAGGGTTTTTATTAAATTCCCTATGGGCTTCAATATAAGTCTATTATACCAAGTGCATAGTCACATTAATTTTCTTCACTTTTGCAGGACCTAGCTTTTGTATTTTCTTTTCTATAAACATGTGGACAACATGATTATAAAGTTGTGGGTTATATACATAGTCGTAAAGAACTCTAGGATTTAAAAAAAATGTCTGATTTTTTTTCAGATAAGTACCTGTATCAATAATGTGCAACAACAACCATGGATGCCTCTTACAGATTATTGTAATGCTAATCACAGTAAGATTGTGGAAAATCAATTATATCATTAAATTACATTGACAGAAGTGCCAATTAAGAGGTGAAAAAAGTCAACGTGTGGTGCATTAGATTGGAATTTTGAGACTTAAACTAAATTGAATATGATAGACGAATAGGTTTGTTTACAACAGTAGCTGCTGTATAACACATGATAGATGAACCTTTCACGACACACCTGCGCCTCTGCTCCATTTGCAACCTCATCCTCTGCCCAGGTGGCGCTGTGATTGGCGTCGAATCTCTCGCGAGTTTCAACCGAAGTAAATAATGCAACCTAACCTGATGGCGAGAAAGTTTTTCTGACTGATTGCCAGCCTGTCCAATAATTGACAGATGAGGGCGGTGAAGTCCGCTGTTATTGGTCCTGAGTGGGAGGGTGGTGCTCAATGCGCGCGGTGGCTCTGCGCGTAGAGTTAGTTAGACGGGCAGTCGTTTGTTGTGGGGGGGGAGGGGATTGTTTTGGGAGTGAGTGCGGCGGGAAGATGGCGGATGATCGGAAACGGGCGGATAACGCTAAGCATCGGCGGGGCGAGCAGCTCAAGCGCTGGTTGGGCTCCGAGACTGACCTGGAGCCCCCCGTCTTCAAGAAGAAGAAGACCCGAGTCAAGTTCGACGACGGCGCCGTGTTCCTGGCCGCCTGCTCGAGCGGCGACACCGAGGAGGTGAAGCGGCTGCTGGACCGCGGGGCTGACATCAACTACGCCAATGTGGACGGGCTGACGGCGCTGCACCAGGTACCGCGGGGAGGGCAGGGGAGGCGAGCTCTGTTCACCCTCACCTTGACACTCGCACCGGCTCTGAGGGGACTGGTGTGCCGGGGCTGGCTCCCTATCCCACCCCACACCTCCGGATAATGGGTGCAACAGGAGCTCCCATTGATCCATCACTTAATTCAAGGAGCTGCTGTGATATTGCCAGTGCAGTCAGGAGGGCTGATTTGTTTACATTCCCGGATCGGCAGGTTGTCCTGGGCTATCTTGAACGCATTGCTGCAAGGACACCCCCCCCCCCCCCCTTCTCTTCTGACTTTCCTTCACCGAAAGGAATTGCAGTTGATGTTTTGTTTCTGTTTTGGCACACGAGTTGCATTTGTTTTGTCTCCATTTCATTCTCCGATATTTGACCTGTTCTCATCCCAGTCCCTTCCCTCCGTCTCCCTCTGAGATGATTGGCAAAAGTAATGGGAAAGGACAACTCGGTCCTGCAGCAAAAACGCACTCAAGGTGTGAAGGACATCGGTGGATGGTTACTACATATAGTGCAGCACCTGGTACACCAGGAAACATCTCTGGGCGTTATTAGGCGTTTGCAATGCCTTTAAATGTTAAATCTGTAGTTAACGAGTGTTTTACAGTCCCATTGTCTATTTAAAGCAATGCGTGTCGATTTGGATGTGAGATAATTTACTCTGCCAAATGTTGGTTTCGATGTGACACCCCCCCCCCCGCAAAAAAAAACATCTGAGATTCAGAATGCTCCCCCACCCAAAAGAAAGTGAGCAATCCTGCATTTCTGAACGAATTTGGGTACACGGTACAGTACGTATTTTTAACTCAATGTTTAATACTGGTTTTTCGTCGAAGTGTAACATAAAAAACTTGTACTTGGCAGGAGCAAAGACGATTGTTTACGAATCCGTTGTTGATATAATGTTAGATTTCACTTGGAGGAAATGAAGCAGCACTTTCTGTTGTTAAGGTGTTTGATTCAGATATTCAGCTGTATAATTTGTTTCACCTTGTATGGAAGTTGCAACAATTTATTATATTCCAGTGATTCTGTAACTTTGCTGACTTTTATCATGTTAGTTTGCCAGGTAGTTCACTTAAATCGAGGTTGTACTCGCTGCAGGAGTTTTATAGATAAGGGAAACTGCCATGCTTTTAGTTGATGATTAGTTGTGCATTCCTAATCATTGCTTCACCATTGGTGGCCGTGCCTTCAGTTGCCTGGGCCCTCGGTTCTGGAATTCCCTCCATACACTTCTCTGCCTCCTTATCTCACTTTTCCTTCTTTTTGACACTTCCTAAAACTTACCCTTTTGACCAAGACTTTAGTCATCTGACCTAATATCTCCTTGTGGCTCAGTGTAATGTTTTCAAATGCTCTTGTGAAGTGTCTTGGGATGTTTTATTATGCTAAACGTGCTATATAAATACAAGTTGGCATTTCAATCCTGCTACTACATCATAACGATCTCTTTGAAAACATTGACACATGGCTTAAAGCGAAGCAATTAAATTTGTCAGCTGTAATGACAGTTGGTGACCTTAAGGAAAAATAGCTTGTGCTAATGGGAGGTAGGAGTTTCAATGCCAAAATTTAGTAATGCAAAAATCACAGCCTAAGTGTGCAATGTGAGTGCATGTGGGAAGATTTTGATGATGCAGTTCATTGTATTCTAATGATCTATCACCAGATTCCTTTAAATACACACTTTCTCTCACACACACATATACATTGATTTCACCCACTGTTTGATTATTTGTATTTATGTATAATTTAAGTCCTGTATAGCGGTTACAATATTAGTATATGTGTAAAATTTACATCAGTTCTTATCGGCAGCGTATATGTAGTTGCTGGTATTTTGCTTTTCCTCTGCATCAGTGTGGAGGAAGTTATCATCTGTTACAGTAACTAGATGCTGTTACAGTTGACATGTTCTGTTTACTAGTGCATTATATGGCACTTGAAACAATTTACAGTAGAACGTTAGATTGCTAAGTCCTTGAAAATGCATCGAAGTTGACAATCTCAAAACCAAGCCAAAGGTTTATGTTGCGGACTAATCAAAAATATTATGGACCTTTCTCAGGGAATTAACTTTTGGGCACAGCTTTGCTTGTATTCATTTTTGTTGGATTGTCAGTGGATTTACTAATGATTCTGATACAGACGAGGAAGACATATATGAAAGTCAGATATTTTTAAGAATATGCTAGTGAGTAGAGGGGGAAACTTCCCCTTTGCGCAGGCACCAGAGAAAGGCAGTAATGGACACACATTGCTGATTAAAATAGGTAATGTGTGTGGCATATTTAGGGTTCTATGACATTAAATGCGTATAAACTGTTTCATGCGTTTTTGTCTTGGGGTTCCTGGTTATGTAAATCATACCATATGAGAAAACTTTCAGTATGTTAAAATTTACCGTGTTTTGCAAGTCTACTACTCAATCTATCTGTTGTGCATGGAGTTTGTATGCGTGTTTGTAAAAAAAAATAAATAAGATTGAGCGTTGTTTCTCCTTTATGTTTTTTATGAACATTTAATTAAATTGTATTCTGCTGTATGACAGCAATCCAGTTTATTGAATTATAGAACAGGCAAGGTACTTTATGCTTGTAGATGATACTTGGTAATCTCTAAATGTACCTTATGTACACATTAATCAGTGCCAGTGAAGTGCTTTTGGTGGTATTAAACTACTGATAGTGCTGTATTTGAACAAGTGGGCACCTGCAAGTGCTGACAACTTTTTGTGTAGCTTATCTTATATGCTTCGAGAATATGAAAATTGTTAAAATTCTGGCATGTACCTTTTTTACACGTGCTCAAAGTATAGTAGAGCACTAGACAGGGTTAATTTTACAGGATACTTTGAGACTGCATTTATAAATTGGTCCCTTTAGCTTTTCTTACAAACCATTGAAATTTGTGAATCAAAACAAGCTGAATTTAAACTTTGAAGTGTAAACAATTATTTCCCTACCTTTTTGTAGAAAAAAAAGATTCAATTATTGGGAAAATAATACAATTGTGGGACAAGAAATGGTTGTATTTTATCCAAAGTTGATCATAAGGGTAATTGTGTAGTGAATACACATCCTTCAATTTCTTCTTCGCCCACCCCCCCCCCACCCCCCCACTCCCCAATAATTTTCTGCTGGTAAAAATACATTGCATTTTTGGGTAATGCTTTTGATTTGTATTGTATGCATTTCATTGTACTGTGTTGCACAGAAGAGAAGTGCACTGAATGAGCAGGTACATTTATAGCCAACTTGTCATGTCGTAGTTTAAAACTAGGTTACTTGTGGTGTTTTAGCTGTATAACCTTGATTCAAGTGGTGATATTAGATTTTTACTCAAAGGTTTATATTGTGCTTCCTGATTCAATCAATTTGCACTGTCTCCTTCAATTTTTAATGTGAAATTGCTTCCTACTTTAATGTTTGAGATTCTGCCAAGCTATTTCAAGGTTTACTTCAGCAAAACAAATTTTTAATAGCTAAGAAAGTAGTGATTTGGAAAACTTGAATATTGCTGAAAAGAGCTTGTGCTCATCAGGACAAACATAAGAATGCCAAATTTCAAACAAGCACAACAATTTATATTACAGGAGAAAGGGGTGCTGATTGGTTGGCAAAACGACTCTGGCTGAGGTGTTGCCATGGAGAAAGGAACAGGGACCAAGGGGCTCCCCAGGATCCTGGGTAGTGCAAAAAAAAAATGCAAGGCTTGAACACATTCTTTTTGCTTCCAGAGAACAGGTCTCACATTTGAAAATATGTCACTTCTAGTGCGTGTAAATGAACCATTTTATGAGTTCGGCTGATTCATTTCAATTGGTTAATGTAGCTTTTAGTACATTCAGGATCGCTCAAGTGCTGCTCAAACATGGAATCGCATCTAACGGACGTTTTGTTTTGGGTTTTCTAAGTGTGGGTTGGTTGAATTTGGTCTGCACTCTGCTTATTATGAACAACCGAAGGACCGTACTGTTTGAGCAACCCATCACTGGGACGTATGGCCTATGAACCTGGCATTGCACCAGTACTGAAATCCATATATAACATTGCTTAATTATGTGGTAGGCAGAATATCTTTTTGGACTGACAGCAACATCCTATTCATGGAAAATACCACTTGCGTAGTCACTGCATAGTAGCAGTCTGCAATGGCTTGCTTAACCTGTTGTTCAAATTCTTGGGATAATTTTCCTTCGCAGGGTAATTTAAGGCACTCTTCAGGTCTGAATGTGGTGGCCTGGAATCCATTTGCAAGTTTGCATGATGCATTGTGAACAATGATCTGATCAGGGTAGCCATTGTCTGACAGGATAGCTTTGCGCTCTAATTCTACATCACGCTTGCTGTTTCAAATGTAACACCACTGTTCAAGAAAAGAGGGAGAGAGAAAACAAGCAACTACATGCCAAAACAAAAACAGAATTACCTGGAAAAACTCAGCAGGTCTGGCAGCATTGGCGGAGAAGAAAAGAGTTGACGTTTCGAGTCCTCATGACCCTAGCCAGACATCAGTTGTCGGGAAAATTCTGGAACCTATTGAAGTCTTAACAATGCACTTGCTTATTCATGCTTTTCTAAGTCAATATGGTTTTGCAAAAAAAAACCCTGTTTGATCATTTAGGGTTAGGGATAAATGGGACTAGTGGAGTGCTTCAAGGATCAGCTATTTACAATCTGTACTGCTGACTGAGACAGAGAGACCAAGTAAAGTATTTAAATTTGCTGGCAATATAGAATTAGGTGGGCATGTGAGCTGTGAGGACACAAAGAGGCTACACAGAGATATAGACAACTTAGGTAAGTGAGCGATAAGATGGCAGATGGAGAGGGGAGGTGGTGGCGTAGTGTTAATGTCACTAGACTGGTAATCCAGAGGGCCTTGGCTAAAGTTCTGGGATCACTGGTTTAAATCCCACTATGGCAGCTGGTGGAATTAAAATCATTTACAAATCTGGAATTAAAAGTTAGCCTCAGTAACGTTGACCATGAAGTCTCAGTATGGTGATCGTGAAACCATCGTCAATTGTTGTTAAACCAATCTGATTCACTAATATCCCTTAGGAAAGGAAATCCTTACATGGTTTGGCTGACATGTGACTCCGGCTGCACAGCAATGTGGCTGACTCTTAACTGTCCTCTGAAATGGCTTAGGAAGTCACTCAGTTCAAGGGCAATTAGGGATGGGCAACAAATTCTGGCCATGCCAGAGCCACCCACATCCCATGAAAGAAGAAATATAAATAACTACTGAAGCAGTCAGTGTCCATAAGCAGCAAGACTGGACAATATTTAAGCTTGGGTTGACAAGTGGTAAATAACATTCACGCCACACAAGTACCAGGCAATGACCATTTCTAACGAGAGAATCTAACCATTTCCCCTTGACATTCAGTGGCATTTACATTGCTGAGTCCCCCAAAATCAACATCCTAGAGCGGGGATAAAAACAAAAAAACTGCGGATGCTGGAAATCCAAAACAAAAACAGAATTACCTGGAAAAACTCAGCAGGTCTGGCAGCATCGGCGGAGAAGAAAAGAGTTAACGTTTCGAGTCCTCATGACCGTTCGACAGAACTTTAGTTCGAGTCCAAGAAAGAGTTGAAATATAAGCTGGTTTAAGGTGTGTGTGTGGGGGGCGGAGAGATAGAGAGACAGAGAGGTGGAGGGGGGGGTGTGGATGTAAGGACAAACAAGCAGTGATAGAAGCAGATCATCAAAAGATGTCAACGACAATAGTACAATAGAACACATAGGTGTTAGAGTTAAAGTTGGTGATATTATCTAAACGAATGTGCTAATTAAGAATGGATGGTAGGGCACTCAAGGTATAGCTCTAATGGGGGTTTTTTTATTATATAATGGAAATAGGTGGGAAAAGGAAAATCTTTATAATTTATTGGAAAAAAAAAGGGAAGGGGGAAACAGAAAGGGGGTGGGGATGGGGGAGGGAGCTCACGACTTAAAGTTGTTGAATTCAATATTCAGTCCGGAAGGCTGTAAAGTCCCTAGTCGGAAGATGAGGTGTTGTTCCTCCAGTTTGCGTTGGGCTTCACTGGAACAATGCAGCAAGCCAAGGACAGACATGTGGGCAAGAGAGCAGGGTGGAGTGTTAAAATGGCAAGCGACAGGGAGGTTTGGGTCATTCTTGCGGACAGACCGCAGGTGTTCTGCAAAGCGGTCGCCCAGTTTACGTTTGGTCTCTCCAATGTAGAGGAGACCACATTGGGAGCAACGAATGCAGTAGACTAAGTTGGGGGAAATGCAAGTGAAATGCTGCTTCACTTGAAAGGAGTGTTTGGGTCCTTGGATGGTGAGGAGAGAGGAAGTGAAGGGGCAGGTGTTGCATCTTTTGCATGGGCATGGGGTGGTGCCATAGGAGGGGGTTGAGGAGTAGGGTGTGATGGAGGAGTGGACCAGGGTGTCCCGGAGGGAGCGATCCCTACGGAATGCCAATAAAGGGGGTGAAGGGAAGATGTTTGGTGGTGGCATCATGCTGGAGTTGGCGGAAATGGCGAAGGATGATCCTTTGAATGTGGAGGCTGGTGGGGTGATAAGTGAGGACAAGGGGGACCCTATCATGTTTCTGGGAGGGAGGAGAAGGCGTGAGGGCGGATGCGCGGGAGATGGGCCGGACACGGTTGAGGGCCCTGTCAACGACCGTGGGTGGAAAACCTCGGTTAAGGAAGGAGGAGGACATGTCAGAGGAACTGTTTTTGAATGTAGCATCATCGGAACAGATGCGACGGAGGCGAAGGAACTGAGAGAATGGGATGTTGTCCTTACAGGAAGCGGGGTGTGAGGAGCTGTAGTCGAGATAGCTGTGGGAGTCGGTGGGTTTGTAATGGATATTGGTGGACAGTCTACCACCAGAGATTGAGACAGAGAGGTCAAGGAAGGGAAGGGAAGTGTCAGAGATGGACCACGTGAAAATGATGGAGGGGTGGAGATTGGAAGCAAACTTAATAAATTTTTCCAAGTCCCGACGAGAGCATGAAGCGGCACCGAAGTAATCATCGATGTACCGGAGAAAGAGTTGTGGAAGGGGGCCGGAGTAGGACTGGAACAAGGAATGTTCCACATACCCCATAAGAGACAGGCATAGCTGGGGCCCATGCGGGTACCCATAGCCACACCTTTTATTTGGAGGAAGTGAGAGGAGTTGAAGGAGAAATTGTTCAGTGTGAGAACAAGTTCAGCCAGACGGAGGAGAGTAGTGGTGGATGGGGATTGTTCGGGCCTCTGTTCGAGGAAGAAGCTAAGGGCCCTCAGACCATCCTGGTGGGGGATGGAGGTGTAGAGGGATTGGAGGTCCATGGTGAAGAGGAAGCGGTTGGGGCCAGGGAACTGGAAATTGTTGATGTGACGTAAGGTGTCAGAGGAATCACGGATGTAGGTGGGAAGGGACTGGGCAAGGGGAGAGAGAAGGGAGTCAAGATAACGAGAAATGAGTTCTGTGGGGCAGGAGCAAGCTGAGACGATCGGTCTACCGGGGCAGTTCTGTTTGTGGATTTTGGGTAGGAGATAGAAGCGGGCCGTCCGAGGTTGGGCGACTATCAGGTTGGAAGCTGTGGGAGGGAGATCCCCAGAGGAGATGAGGTCAGTGACAGTCCTGGAAACAATGGCTTGATGTTCAGTGGCGGGGTCATGGTCCAGGGAGAGGTAGGAGGAAGTGTCTGCGAGTTGACGCTCAGCCTCCGCGAGGTAGAGGTCAGTGCGCCAGACAACAACAGCACCACCCTTGTCAGCGGGTTTGATGACAATGTCAGGGTTGGACCTGAGAGAATGGAGTGCAGTAAGTTCAGAGAGAGACAGGTTAGAATGGGTGAGAGGAGCAGAGAAATTGAGACGACTAATGTCGCGCTGACAGTTCTCAATGAAAAGATCGAGAGAAGGTAAGAATCCAGAGGGAGGGGTCCAGGTGGAGGGAGAATATTGGAGATGGGTAAAAGGATCCGTTGAACTGGGAGAGGACTCCTGCCCAAAGAAGTGAGCCCGGAGACGAAGACGGCGGAAGAAGAGTTCAGTATCATGCCGAGCCCGAAATTCATTGAGGTGAGGGCGTAAGGGTATGCAACTAAGTCCTTTGCTGAGCACTGAACGTTCAGCATCGGAGAGGGGAAGGTCAGGGGGTATAGTGAATACACGGCTGGGGTTGGGATTGGAAGAAAGGGTGGGGACGGAGGGACAGGCAGGGGTGGAGGGTCCTAGATGGGTGTTGGTGTCGATGAGTTGTTGGAGCCTGGCTGAACTTGTTCTCACACTGAACAATTTCTCCTTCAACTCCTCTCACTTCCTCCAAATAAAAGGTGTGGCTATGGGTACCCGCATGGGCCCCAGCTATGCCTGTCACTTTATGGGGTATGTGGAACATTCCTTGTTCCAGTCCTACTCCGGCCCCCTTCCACAACTCTTTCTCCGGTACATCGATGATTACTTCGGTGCCGCTTCATGCTCTCGTCGGGACTTGGAAAAATTTATTAATTTTGCTTCCAATCTCCACCCCGCCATCATTTTCACGTGGTCCATCTCTGACACTTCCCTTCCCTTCCTTGACCTCTCTGTCTCAATCTCTGGTGATAGATTGTCCACCAATATCCATTACAAACCCACCGACTCCCACAGCTATCTCGACTACAGCTCCTCACACCCCGCTTCCTGCAAGGACTCCATCCCATTCTCTCAGTTCCTTCGCCTCCGTCGCATCTGTTCCGATGATGCTACATTCAAAAACAGTTCCTCTGACATGTCCTCCTCCTTCCTTAACCGAGGTTTTCCACCCACGGTCGTTGACAGGGCCCTCAACCATGTCCGGCCCATCTCCCGCGCATCCGCCCTCACGCCTTCTCCTCCCTCTCAGAAACATGATAGGGTCCCCCTTGTCCTCACTTATCGCCCCACCAGCCTCCGCATTCAAAGGATCATCCTCCGCCATTTCCGCCAACTCCAGCATGATGCCACCACCAAACACATCTTCCCTTCACCCCCTTTATCGGCATTCCGTAGGGATCGCTCCCTCCGGGACACCCTGGTCCACTCCTCCATCACCCCCTACTCCTCAACCCCCTCCTATGGCACCACCCCATGCCCACGCAAAAGATGCAACACCTGCCCCTTCACTTCCTCTCTCCTCACTGTCCAAGGACCCAAACACTCCTTTCAAGTGAAGCAGCATTTCACTTGCATTTCCCCCAACTTAGTCTACTGCATTCGTTGCTCCCAATGTGGTCTCCTCTACATTGGAGAGACCAAACGTAAACTGGGCGACCGCTTTGCAGAACACCTGCGGTCTGTCCGCAAGAATGACCCAAACCTCCCTGTCGCTTGCCATTTTAACACTCCACCCTGCTCTCTTGCCCACATGTCTGTCCTTGGCTTGCTGCATTGTTCCAGTGAAGCCCAACGCAAACTGGAGGAACAACACCTCATCTTCCGACTAGGGACTTTACAGCCTTCCGGACTGAATATTGAATTCAACAACTTTAAGTCGTGAGCTCCCTCCCCCATCCCCACCCCCTTTCTGTTTCCCCCTTCCCTTTTTTTTTCCCAATAAATTATAAAGATTTTCCTTTTCCCACCTATTTCCATTATATATTTAAAAAAAAAACCCACTAGAGCTATACCTTGAGTGCCCTACCATCCATTCTTAATTAGCACATTCGTTTAGATAATATCACCAACTTTAACTCTAACACCTATGTGTTCTATTGTACTATTGTCGTTGACATCTTTTGATGATCTGCTTCTATCACTGCTTGTTTGTCCTTACATCCACACCCCCCCCCCTCCACCTCTCTGTCTCTCTATCTCTCCGCCCCCCACACACACACCTTAAACCAGCTTATATTTCAACTCTTTCTTGGACTCGAACTCAAGTTCTGTCGAACGGTCATGAGGACTCGAAACGTCAAGTCTTTTCTTCTCCGCCGATGCTGCCAGACCTGCTGAGTTTTTCCAGATAATTCTGTTTTTGTCCTAGAGCGGGGGTTACCATTGACCAGGAACTGAACTGGAGCAGCCATGTATATACTGTGGTTACAAATTCTCTGGCGAGTAACTCACCTGACTCTACAAAGTTGTCCACCATTTACAAGACACAAGTCAGGTGTCTGGTGGAATACACTCCGCTCGCCTGGGTAAGTGCAGTTCCAACAACACTCGAGAAGCCTGACACTGTCCAGGACAAAGCAGCTTACTTCATTGGCACCCGATCCACCACTTTTCAAACATTCACTCCCTCTACCATCGACGTGGCTGCAGTGTGTACCATCTCCAAGATGCTCTGCAGCAACTTGCCAAGGCTGCTTCGACAGCATCTTCCAATACTGTGACCTCCACCACCAGAAGGGCAAGGGTAGCAGATGCATGGGAACTTCACCACATGCAAGCCCCCCTCCAAGCCACACATCATCCTGACTTGGAACGATATCATTCCTTCACTGTTGCTGGGTCAAAATCCTGGAACTCCCTTCCTAAAACCGCTGTAGACTGCAGCAGTTCAAGAAGGCAGTTCACTATCACCTTTTCAAGGGCAATTTGGAATGGGTAATAAATGCTGGCCAAGTCAGCGAAGCCCACATCCTGTGAACAAATAAAAGAAAGGAACTGTGAATTTACTCACGTTAGTCGTATCAATAGGAAAGCAGAATTTTAAAGTTGTGAAAGTTGTAAATGATTAGAGGAGCTTGGGTGTACTTGTACAGGAATACAAAGTTAGCATTCAGGTACAGCAAGCAATTAGGAGGGCAGACTTTTATTGCTAACTTTTATTGTAAGGAGATTGGAATGCAAGAATAAAGAAATCTTGCTACAATCAGGGCTTTGGTGAGACCATACCTAGAATTGTGTGTGCAGATTTTATTTCCATATTTAAAGAAGGATATACTAGTATCAGAAGCAGTGCAGGGAAAGTTCCCTGGGATGAGAGGGCTGTTCCATGATGGGAAGCTGAGTAAATTGAGTCTGCATTCTTTGGAGTTTAGAAGAATGAGAGATGATCTCATTGAACCATAGGATTCTGAGGGGGCTTGACAGGGTAGACACTGCAAGGTGGCTTCTGTTAGCTGGGGAATCTAAAACATGGCATGGTCACAGGATAAGGAGTTGATCATTGAGGACTGACATGCAAAATTTTTTCACTCAAAAGTTTATGAATTTTTGGAATTCTCTACCCCAGAGGGTTGTAGAAGTTTCATCATTGAATATATTTAAGGCTGGGATAGGCAGATTTTTGCTTTCTCAGGGAATCGAGGGATATAGGGAGTGGGCAGTAATGTGGCATTAAAGCTGAAGATTAGCTATGATTGTATTGAATGGCAGAGCAGTCTTGATGAGCCACTTGGTCTGTTCTTGCTCTTATTTTTTATGTTCAGCCTTTGAAGCATAAAACTCAAGTTTAGGTTTGCTGTTTATTATTTTAACTGAATTTTTTGTGGCATTTTTGTTGGAATAATTGCAGGAATAGTACTTTTTGGAGCATAATTAATTTTAATTGTAAGCAAATGCTTTTTAAAATCTTTAGTTTATTTTGGACCACTGCAAAATCAGTTTTGATAACCAGTATATAATGTGTAATAAGTTAAGAATCCATAAGCCTCAAGGCATTTTGACAGTGGCAGCAGATTTTTTTTAACTTGGCCATATGCCATTCAAATATCAGGTGATTTTTGGCATAGGTGCACCTATTCCAGAGATTTAAATCTACTCAAAAAGATTGCTGATTTGAGTGAAAGCTACCCCCAGGGAATAGTGAGCAATTGTCCTATTCAGTCTCCAGATCTTGTTTTCTTAAACACTTATAACTGGAAACATGAAATAAAAGAAGAAAACACTTAATATAAAGCTGGTTGTTGATCATCTGCAAATATTGGAAATAAACACATTTGGCTTGTAGTGGTTTATTAGAACTTGAAAGATAAACAGCCATTTAGATTAGAGAAAAATGAGAAAGGGAGAGAACCAACATATACGTTAATTGTAGAGAGGAAGGAAATAAGTTCAATGACCTGCATATTGCTTAATACGAGACTGCTAGACACTATAACAATCATTTAGTGAGGTGATGCTGAGACAAAAGATGTCAATTACTGATAGCTGAAACACATGAAAGGCCAATACAAAGTAAATGGAAATTGTTTAGTCCTTTGAAACTTGAGGTGGCTTGGAATAAATAAAGTTGTTGAATTGTTCAGTATCTTAAATGATCAGATGAAAAATGTCTGTTTTGGTAATGCAGGAATTGCAGCACAAGAAGTATGATGCAGATATGCTCAGGTTTTAAGACTTTTTTGCATATTCCATGTACAAGATATTTGTTTTCTTCAGTTGACAATGCTAGTTGATAGTAATGGATTGCCTTTTTCTTATGCTGCTATAATTTAGTTGTCTTGCAATTTTTTTTCAAATATTAGCAAGTCTTGTAGCTTTAGATTACAGTAATTTAGATGATGCATGGTTTTATAGCAGGTGTATTTGTTATTTAGATCCTGAAGCTGACTTCTCTTCCCTGAACGCTGTGGCTGCATTAAAGCACTATCCAAGTCATTCAGGTTTGAGAAATTTTGCAGTTTGCAAAATATATGAACATTTGTAGCTTCAGGTCAGAAATAGGCAGCAAGATTTGACTTTTTTCGTTATTTAATGCTTCTAACACTCTTGCAACTTTTTATAATGAAAGAACTTATGGTGATAAATGTAAGTAGCTTAGTGCAATATATGGCATCTTTGATTAAGAACTTTCTTTGATCAGGCCTGTGAAGCTGCTGCTGGTTATCTGCATGAGGCTGTCCTCAGCAACTCTGGACCAGAACTCCTCAAGATTCTTGGTCTTGGAAGAATGGGAAACTGAGGGAGTGCTACTGGAATGGAAAGCAAAAGTCAGACCTTATGGTGGTTTGTGAGTCTCGTACTTTAGGGTATTGAATAAAAGCATCTCCAATTGAAAATAGCTGTGAAAGAAGTAGCTCTTGATATTGTTATGGCTTTTAACAATCAAGTTAAGTGTACCAGATTAGTGTTGTTTTGTCTTCTAAGTGGATATTGGCATATGGTTAAAAAGGAATTTATATAAACAAAACATGCATTTAGGGGCTTGATGTTTCTTGGGATGTCCCAAAACATTTCAGTTGCAATTAGTTACTCTTTGACTACATCCATTGTTGCTTTTGTAAACGAACACAACAGCTATATTGTTGTGTATAAGAGGCCCCTCAAATAGCGATGAAATAACTGACCAATTTAATCTATGTTTGATTGTGGTTGAGAAAGGAACATTGGCCATGATAGCTGGGTGCAATTCCTCACACCTTGCCTGGGACAGTTTAACATCCATCTTCTAATGTCTCAATTGATGGGTGGTAGCATTCCATAAGTGCAACACTGCTTCAGCCATTCCGCTGAATTGTCAGCCTTGTTTCATGGATAAAAGTCCCGGAATGGGGTTTGAACCATTATCGTTGGCCTGAGAAACAGAAGATGCTACTAATCGTGTTCAAATGAAGTGTTCAATGTTAAAGAATTATGGTGGACATTATTTGCAGTTATGCATATAACAATTGTGTGGAAGCTTCTGTATTTGAGATTGAAGAAGCACATGGGGGAAACAAGAATATCCAGTTCAGGTCACAATTTATAACACTGAGTCACTGTCCCATGGGTAGAATGTTAGAGATTCAAACTGCTTATAGAGTTTCTCAGACTGCTGAACCTGAGAGAAAATCTGAAGACCCTGAGCTTGAAACAAGCCCATGTCATTTTTATTTTCCCCTTCATCCCTACTTCTCTCTTTCCTCACCCCAATGTTTTCTGCTTCAGGGTGCTCCAACTAAGAAATTAAACCAGCTCTGCCTACCTATTCAATTTAGGATTTCTGATTTATATTGCATTGCCATGGAGTGTAGTTACTTGAATACCTATTCAAATAAACCAGTTTTGTGGAAGTGTACTCTCTTAGTTTATTGCAAAACTGTTGCAATAAATATCAGGTCACTTCAAAATTATACTATGATATTTTTCCAGTGCAAAAAGTGACAGATTACACATTTTGATTATCTTGATTCCTCCAGAAATTATTACATTTTTGTCTGATGATTTGAAAGTGATCAGCTGTATTCTATACTGTATCTAAATCAAAAATGTGTCACAGACCAGAGAGACTGGTTATTCTTGTTTCCTTGATCATGTGTAGTAATTAGGTCTGTGTGAATTAGCTATTTTATGTAATCTGTTATGGATCTCTTAATTGTAAACTATGTCAATTGAAGCATATAAGCAAATGACTGATAAGTATGCTGCAGCATCAGAATGATTTTTGTGTGTGTGTGTGTGTGTGTGTGTGTGTGTGTGTGTATGTGTGTCCTTAAGTAGTCACTGTGTATTTATAGCAGTAGATGTTATGAAAGATTGCGGAGTTACTGAGAAATAGTTAGTCAAGTTTGAGTTGTGCCCTCTAATGCTTATATGTAATAATGCTGACATTAAGAGATGCGTTGTATCTGCCTTGAAATCTTTGCACACAGTTTCAATTGTATGTAAAAGGTGAATATTTTCCTACTGACCTGTTTAGTAAAGGTGTTTTCAGAATAAGTTTATAGAGGTGAAATTGTGTTTGCAAAAATATAAATCTAATTACTTCAAAGAATATTGTGGCTTTATTCATATTTTGAACCAAACCATGTTGAAGGAGCTAATATCACAATTGAAAAGTTGTTTTCATGATATACTTCAGGATCTTCACTGCAAAATATGTGACTTGCATCTAAATAATTTCAGTTTGCTGTGTGTAACATTTCATTGGAAAAGACATGCCAGATTTGAAACTAGTAAGATTTAGTGTGATTGTTATTTTATTCATTTAAGGTGAAGTATATAATCTGAACTAGATGCCATTTTTTGTTATTAACATACAAAGTATCCATGCCTACTACTGCCAGATAAAGTATATCTGAGTAAGGTTATGTTGTGCTTCAGTAATTTAGATTATGGACCTTCTGCTCAACTTCTACATATAGTTGCACCAGCTATCTTTGTGGCCTCTGAAGTTAGATGAAGATAAGTTAAAAGAACTTGTACTCTTTAAAACCTGGTTAAGACTTAGCCTAACTTACTTCATGCCCTTCAATTATTTTAGAGAAGGTGCTTAAATTCAAAAACACCTCGAGTCAAGGGTCATCTTTGTTACACACTAACTGAAAATATTTAAAATCCTTTTTTGGTATATTGCTGTCGAGCATATCTGTCATTTTTCTTATGCAATATGAGGTTCTTGTATCCCTTAGGGTAGAGCTGGACATTTAAAGTGTCCTGCTCACTGATGCCCAGTTTGGGTTCCGCTAGGTCAGCTCAGCTTCTGACCTCCATTACAACCTTGGTTCAAATGTGGACAAAAGAGCTGAACTCCCCAGGTCAGGTGAGAGTGACTGCCCTTGACATCAAGGCTGCATTTGACCAAATGTGGCATCAAGGAGCCCTAGCAAAACTGAAGTCAATAGGAATTGGGGGGCATAACTCTCTGCTGGTTGGAGTCATACCTAGCACAAAGGAAGATAGCTGTGGTTGTTGGAGGTCAGTCATCTCAGCTCCAGGACATCACTGCAGGAGTTCCTCAGGGAAGTGTCCTCAGCGAACCATCTTCAGCTGCTTTCATCAATGACCTTCCTACCATCATAAGGTCAGAAGTGGGGATGTTCACTGATGATTACACAATGTTTAGCACCATTTGTGACTCCTCAGATACTGAGCAGTCGATGTCCAAATGCAGCAAGATTTTGACAATATCCAGGCTTTGGCTGACAAGTGGCAAATAACATTCGTGCCACACAAGTGCCAGGCAATGACAATCTCCAACAAGAGAGAATCTACCCATCGCCCCTTGACGTTCAATGGTATTACCATCACTGTAGCCCCCACTATCACCATCCTGGGGGTTACCATTGACCAGAAACTGAACTGGACTAGCCATGTAAATACTGTGGCTACAAGAGCCGGCCAGAGGCTAGGAATCTTGTGATGAGTAACTCAACTCCTGACTCTCTAATTCCTATTCACCATCCTCAAGGCAAAAATCAGGACTATGATGGAATACCACCCACTTGCCTGGATGAGTACAGCTCCCACAACGCTCAAACTTGACACCATCCAGGGCAAAGCAGCCCACTTGATTAGCACTGCATCCACAAACATTCACTCCCTGCATCATTGACGAACGGTAGCAGCAGTGTGTACCATTTACAAGATGCACTGTGGGAATTCACCAAGGCTCCTTAGACAACACCTTCTAAACCCACTACTATCTAGAAAGACCAGGGCAACAGATAGATGGGAACACCACCACCTGGAAGTTCCCCTCCAAGTCACTCACCATCCTGACTTGGAAATATATCACTGTTCCTTCACTGTCACTGGGTCAAATTCCTGGAACTCCCTTCCTAACAGCACTGTGGATGTACCTACACTACAGGGATTGCTGCGGTTCAAGAAGGCAGCTCACCACCACCACCTCAAGGGCAACTAGGGATGGGCAATAAATGGTGGTCTAGTCAGTGAAGCTGACACCCATGAATGAATTTTTTAAAAAATACCAAATTTCTTGACATTGAAATGTATTAGTGTTTATTTTTTGTTAGACTGCATTGTTAGTAATCCCTGTCATTGAGCTCTCCAATTAAGGCTTATTCACAATGTTTTGAGATGCACTTCATTGTTCAGAATTTCTTCCTAATTTGGGTCATACACCTGATGTAATTTTTCTAGCTCGGTCTCCATTAAACAATCATATCACATGCTGAAAGTGCTCTGTGAACCCTTGTAAATCTAATCTTTATCTTCATAATTTAACATTTAACTGGACAACTTTGAACGGAAGTAGTATTGAATAAAAGCTGTTTAACATGATCAGTTGTATTGAATAAAAGCTATTTAACATGGCCTGAAGTTTCCTTGTAACTTGTAGCATCTGCAGCTGCATTAAAATTCACTGCTTTATTTTTGAAATCTAAAATAGGCTTTAGAAGTCTGGTATCCTTTTATGCAAGATTGATTTTTTTTTTTCAGTTTTTCTATAATTCCTTGAGTTGAAATTTTGATTCTGTCAGTGCTGTAGCTAGCTGGATTTGATTGGGTTGCTATTCTGCAGCTAGTCCATCTACACCAGATACTTGTTTATGCTGCTGTATTGTGTAACAGTAATGTGCTGAGATTTTTATTTAGAACTTAAAGGTAAAGAACCAGAACTTACTGGAGCAGAGCATTTTGTTCATTAGATGTTTGTCCTGTGCCTCATGAGGCAAAACATTTTTGATGGAAGTGCATGCTGACAATGAGAGAGTTTGCTGAGAGCTTCTGAGATCTTGGTGAATGGAGGAGCCAGCAGTTTGATTTTGATTTTTTTTAACGTACTCGTTCATGGGATATGTGTGTCGCTGGCTAGGCAAGCATTTATTGCCCTTGTTCAGAGGGCATTTAAGAGTCAACCACATTGCTGTGGATCTGAAGTCACATATAGGCCAGACCAGGTAAGGACAGCAGATTTCCTTTCCTAAAGGACATTAGTGAACCAGATGAGTTTTTACAACAATCGGCAATGGCTTCATGGTCATCATTAGACTTTTAATTCCAAATTTTTATTGAACTTAAATTCTACCATCTGCCGTGGTGGGATTCAAACTTGTGTCCCCAGAGCATTACCCTGGGTCTCTGGATTACTAGTCCAGTGACAATACCACTACGCCATTGCCTCCCCCAAATGCCACCAAATGTGCTTTGTAGTATGTGTTTTACTACTTGGTCATTTAAACTGTACGTATTTCATTATTCATGTTACTGGTCATGAGGGAGCTCTACTGTTTTTATGCCAGCAGTCCATTATTAAAGATATGACCAAGCATAAATGTATATTTCCTCATCTCACCTTGGCTGCATACGGTGCAGGAAAAGGATGAAATATGAATTCACAATTTCTGCAGACGAATGCATGCCAGCTATCAGTAATTCCTTTACCTTAATTTTGCATTGTCAAAATCAATATATGACCAAAAACCAAACTTATTGCAGATTCATAAATTAGCAAAATAAGTATTACAGAGATATTGGGCTAAAATTACATCATTAATGCCATCTAATGTTAATTTGACAAGTTGCTGAATGTGAGAGCTGATGAAATTGCAGTGAGAAAAACAAATCTGGGACCTGAGTGAAGAGGGCAAACAACATGCATCTCTTTAACCAATCGGATTTAAGAATTGTGAAATTAACAGCATGAATTGTAAATTAGAATGGTTGAAACAAATCCAGCATGGAAAGAGGTGAATTGAGGAAAAATAAAGGCACAAGGGAAAAGTTTAACATTGCTTAAAAAAAGTATGGATTGTCAAATGTCAATTTTAACATTTAAAAAAATTCCAATAATTATAATATGAAGGAATGAGACTCCACACTTATAAGTTTTTTTTTGATTCCTTTATGAGCTGTGAGAATCACTAGAAAAGTTAGCATTTGTTGCCCATCCCAAATTGCCTTGAAGGTGGTGGTGAGCCACATTCAGGAACCACTGCAGGTGTGTGGTGTAAGTACACCAGCAGTGCTGTTAGTGAGGGAGTTTCAGGTTTTTGACCAAGTGACAGTAAAGGAAATGATATAGTTCCAAGTCAGGATAGTGTGAGTTGGAGAGAAGCTTGCAGGTGGCTGTGTTCCCATGCATCTGCTGCCCTCATCCTTCTAGGTGGTAGAGGTTTTGGGTTTGGGAGGTGCTGTCAATGGAGGCTTGGTGAGTTGCTGGAGTGCATCTTGTGTACAGTATACAGCGCTGCCACTGTGCATTGCTGGTGGATCGAGTTTAAGTTGGTGGATGGTATGCTGAAGCAGTGAGTTGCTTTGGTTGAATGTTGTTGAGCCATTTTCATAGAGATAAAATCAAAAAAACTGCGGATGCTGGAAATCCAAAACAAAAACAAAAACAGAATTACCTGGAAAAACTCAGCAGGTCTGGCAGCATCGGCGGAGAAGAAAAGAGTTGACGTTTCGAGTCCTCATGACCCTTCGACATTTTCATAGAGAGGTTGACAGGTTGTAACTAACAATTATCCTGTTGTTAAAAGGGTACAAGACCTGACATTCTGTGCTGAGTTTAGTTCATATTTACCATGCAAATACAGCAACTTTACACCATTCATTGTATTTCAATGGTGAGTCAAACAACCTCCTTTTTAAAACGACACAATGCAAATTACCATGCTATTTACACAGTTTCTTTAATGTCGTTATTTTGATAGGAAAACCTGGGCCGTAGTACACTGATTGTAATTTAACAGGAACTTATCTAGAAAAGAGCTAAGTGTACAACAAAGTATTTTTCTGAAGCCATGTGCCTGCTTGTTGACTTGTACACTGACATATTTGCCACCATATAAGTCTTAACTTTGATGCAAAGCTGAACTATTTTGTCTGTGCTAACCTTAAAAGTATAATTCAGTGCCAAGGTCTAAACTGACAGCAAATTGAGCCCACCTTGCTCAGTTTTGACCTATCTGGTGTCTAGTTAGGTTCTGATACTGGCCTTGAGCTTCATTTACATTGTACCTGCATGCCAGTGAAAATCTAAACTGACTCTCTGCTGTTGTAGTGTCACTGAACTATTAGACAGAACTTATTAAATCACATGTCTTTGCAATTTGATCTGATTGTCATTTTGGTATCCTCAGATTATGAACCTTTTGAAGGAGTCTTTTTGGTCTTTACTAAACTTTACTTCGGTGGTTCCTGTGCATGAGTTCTTTATTGGTCTGTGTAAAAATATGTTTAATTAGTTGTAAGTGCTAAACTGCATTTAGCTTACCAATGATTGTGAGAGCCTGGTAGGGTGAGAAAATTGCATCTTGCCATAGGCCGGATTGGCTTCACGTATTTACTTGTTTAGAGTAGCAAAACAAATATTGCTGCTTTGTGATTTTTAAAGTGAACTTTTCTTAAGGGAATATCTGATTTTATTAAAAGCTGAACAATGTTTTACCCCTTGGAGTAGGTTTGAAAAATACTGTACTACACACTTCTGTTACATTGTTAAATGTAACTGAAATAGTGGCAGACCCCAAATCATAACTTGTATGGATTGGAGCTGGATATATTAGTTTTGCCATATTTTCACTTTTGACTAATTGTTAGACTGAAAGATTTTTAAATAAGACAAGCAATCTTGCTTTGGAAGGTGGTTGACTTTTTAAATGTAACTCATTAATGAATATTTCATATAAATATGCATATCTAGTTCATATTTCATATGTTTGAGTTAATTTTCAGTTTTAGGGATTAAAGTTTCAACTGTAGACAAATGGGAACATTTGATTGAGAAACTGAAAGGCAGCTCTGAATTAAATGCAATTCAAATAAGCTTGGAGTTAGTTATATTTAAAAGCTAACCTGTGTTTGTCTTACAAGGCCAGAGTTGATAGAAAATGCCTGAACCTCTTGGTAGAGCCGGGGTGTCTATTGTTAGTGTCTCCATAAAAGGAACTAAAAGCTGGCAATTCTGGGAAAGAGGTTCATAAGATTCTATAAGAGATAGCATTATTCATATGAGTTGCAGAAGCAGAGATGTGTTGAAGGTAAAATCATTTCTTTGTATTTTTATTTGAGTCAGCTTAAAACATGTCATGTTGTCATTGAAATAATGAATTAGGCTGGAGCTTTGGTAAGGTTCTTTGTTTTAATGTATCCATGTGTGTTTGCTGACAGAAGCAGGCATTTTAGTTTGGAGTTTTGTGAGGGAAAAGTGGCTGGAAGATTTCTTCTGGCTTGAACCAGTGGAAGAAATCTGCAGTGGTCCTTGCAGAGCCTTGTGGCAGAAAGCAGTCAGTTTGAATAACTAGCTTAGAAAGAGCTATACAGAAGCTGTGGGAGAAGACTGGGGGAAAACAGTCGACGCATGTTCAAAGCCAGGACAGGGAGCTGACAAGCCTGTAGTCATGAAGTCTTTAAGGAAAATTGAAGGATCACTTAACCAAAAGTTAATGGAAGGAACCCCATGTAATTTGTACCTTGAGGAGTAGCTGGAACACTAAGGAGAATTAAAATAAATTCCAGAGGGCTGTGCCATCCTTTTAGGTTGGTCCCAGGAAAAGTGAATTAACCTTCAAGATTTTGTAAGAGGAGGTGGTGAGCGAAGTAAAAAGTAGAACTGAGTTTATAGCATAAGCTATAAGTTAAGTTAGTGGTGCTAGCTTTGTCTAATTTCTTTATACAGAATAAAATTTGTACTGTTAAAAAGCATGAAATCTTGTGGTGTAGTTCTGTGGTTAATTGCTGGATGTTTGGATTTCTTTACTCATTCACGGTCTTTAACAGTACCATAGAGCTTCCTGCATATTTATTCAATTATCATAATTGGAAGTAACATTTACTAAATCTATTGTAGTCTGGGACAACTTTGGTGTTGGCTCTTCCTATAAGAAGGCAACTTTTGGACACATTATTTGATGAATCAATTTGGGGCGTGGGTACCAAGTAACTCTCTTACCTAGTATGTTCCATTTGAAGTTATATTTTTGCTTCCTAATCATTTGTATTTTACAAATTAACTAGCGTCTCACCGTTTTTAGGTGGTTTGCTGATGTTTCATTTAAAGTTGGGCTGCAGCCTGTTTTGTGGTTACTCCATAGCTGTTAAATCAATTATATACCTTGTTGACCTGAGGTATTGTTTGCTTCAAGATGATTCCTCTTAAGCTCTAGCCCTTTCATGAATGAAGGAATCTCCCTGTTGTGCAGTACTGGCCCATCTTTATCATCCTGTTGGGGACCTATTACAATATGTGCAGATGCTATTGTGGTTAGAAATTTATATTTGCACAACTAATGGACATTAAATGCTCACTTGAAACAATGCCAATTTCTCTTCCATTTTGAGATGTTTTGAAGCTATGGGGGGGTGGGGGGGGGCGGGGGGCGGTGGGGGGGGGGGGTACGTGAAGAGCTGAAGGTCAATATAGGAGTTAAAAATAACTTGTCTAATGCATCCCATAAACATATTAAACTATTACTTGTGCAAAAAAATCATTTTCCTGATTTGAATTTTATAATGTTCAACATAATTGATACTTTGTGGATGAACATCAACCCAAATATAAAAGTCAATTCTTAAAACCATCTCTTAATGTTTGATCCTTTGCAAAATGAAAAGTGACTGATCTGGCATTCACTGTATAACATAATATTATTGCGAAAGTAAAGACTGAAACCAAGTGCAGGAAGATCAGAATCTAACAAGATGAATAATATTTCAGGTAGTGATTTCCAGTTCCTTTACAAATTTTGGACCTGATTTTTTTTTTTTACATGTGTTCATGCTGATTTTTCTGAACAATCATTACAGGTTACAACCAACTGTCCATTTTTGTGGAACGGGGTGGAATGAGTGATGTACTTCCACATGTTTGACATTTGTTGCTATAAAATATTTTACAGTACATAATGCAGTTTAGCAAGATAAGTTGAAGACCCTATTTTAGCTCTCAGTACTGAGAGTGCTGTGTTGATGAATGTATAAGCTTTTAGATGAAATCTTCCAGTCTCAGGAGCCGGCAAGCACCCTTAAGTGTCCTGGCCAATGTTCTTCCCCGCCCAGCACTTCCAAAAACATACTAACTGTTCATTTGTATTAATGTTTGTAGGACCTTCCTGTTTATCTGCATAACTTAAGTGTAGTCAATCTCTCTCTCTCTCAAAATTGATTGATAGAGCATTAGGGAGAGTTGCCGGCACTTGGGGCAGGAAAGGAAGGGAATAGAAAAAGCAGGAAACAGATCCAAATAATTCAGGAGGAGGGAGGGCATGGGGAAAGTGGCACAACACGGTGGCTTCTGTATGTTCATGTGCTGTCTGTCGTTGTGCTGAGAGAGAGAAACAAATATAATAACGACAAGGCTGGCTAACGCCAGTGGTTTGAAAGCAGAATTTATCGTCGGTGGAAAATATAAACTAGTCAGGAAAATTGACAGTGGCTTGTTTGGCGATATCTACCTGGTCATTAACATCAGCAGGGAAGAGGTGGCAGTGAAATTAGAATCACAGCAAGCGAAGCTACCTCAGCTTCTCTGAGAGCAAACTGTACAAGATCTTACAGGAAGGAGTTGGCATCTCTCCCATCCAAGGGAATGTAGTATAAGGATTGTATGTCCTAGGCCCACACAGCGGAGACTGGTCTCCGGTCATCTTGGACACCCTTGCCACTGGACCAAGGCCTTGCTCCATGAAGCCCATATTAAAAGAACACTCACAAGCATCATCCACTCCCTCAAAATGAAGTTCAGGACCTGGAAAGTAAGGACCCTCATGGACAACCCCAACAGCAACAGACCAGAACGGCGTACTGCTATCGTTGCCGGGGAGCTCAGACATTTTGACATTGCCATTGCTGTCCTAAATGAAACTCAGTGGCCAGGGGAAGGCCAGCTCAAGGAACAAGGTGGTGGTTACACCACCTTCTGGAAACTTAACCAGTAGAAGATCACCAACTCCATGGGGTTGGCTTTATCTTAAAAAAAAAACAACTGGTTGGCTGTCTCCAAGACACCCCTTGCTTATCATGACCCTTCAGCTCACCCTAGCCCAGAACCAATGTGCTGCAGTCCTCAGCGCATACATCCTAACTGGATGCTACAGACGAGTCCAAGGAGGCATTTTACTCGAGCCTTGAGCAATCCCTGGCCCGAGCCCCAACAGATGCTAAGCTGATCCTCCTTGGTGACTTCTAACACCAGAGTTGGGAAGGATACAGACCTCTGGGGAGATGTAATTGGCAGAGGGGGGATAGGGAAATCCAACACTAATGGTACCCTGCGCCTGATGAAATGCCTAGAACACAGCCTTTTCATAACCAATATCTCATTCCATCGGAGAGCTGAGTACAAGTCCACATGGCAACATCCTTGCTCCAAGCACTGGCACCTGCTCGACTACATCATTGACGAGTGAAGGACTGCAAGGACATGCATATCGCCCACCATGACGAGCTGACAACTGCTGGATGGGCCACCGTCTAATTCGCTCTGTCATTAACATCAACGTAGCCCCAAAGCAGCAACACCAACAGAAATAATGTCGCAAGAAAATCAACACTCAGGCATTCGAGGACCCTGGTAAGACAGCCCTATTCAGGCAGTGCCTCATTGCTAGCCTGGTGACCCCCCAGTGACCCAGTGATGCAGAGTGTCCACAGCGCCTGGTCTGTTCTCAAGCTCTCCATCATCGCCTGTGAACAGATGCTTGGTCACTCAACCAGGAAACAATAAGACTGGTTCGATGAGAGCAACCAGGAGATCCAGGAACTGATAAGCTACAAGTGCAACGTATTTCAAAACCTGAAACAGCAACCCAACTCGAGAGCAAGTAAGCAACTCTACTGAAGGCTGAGGTCCAGCAAAAAACCCACTGCTTAAAAAAACACATGATGGGTGGAGAAAGCGCAGGAGATCCAACAGTTAGCCGACAGCCATGATGTGCGAGGTTTCTTTACCGCAGTCAAGACCACCTCTGGCCCAAGCACTCAAGGCCCCACCCCACTCCTAGCCAAGAAAAGAGAAGTTTTCATCAAGGACAGAGAGGCAGTCTCTCTGCCTATCAATGCTAGTGTCCTCGACTCCATCCTGCAGCATGCTATCCGCCACTATCTCTGCACAATCCAACCTGGCAAGAGGAAGGAAAGGCCATTCAACAGTTAAAGAGCAACAAGGCATCAGGAGTAGATGGAATCCCTGTCGAAGCACTAAAGCATGGTGGAGAAGCACTATTGGCATGATTACATGGCCTTGCTCTCTTTCCAAGTAAGGGAGATGTGTCAGGAGATCTGAGATGCTGTAATCATGACCATCTTCAAAAAAGGTGACAAGTCTGACTGGGGTAACTACAGAGAAATCTCCCTGCTGTCGGCCACAGAGAAGGTCATTGCAAGAATCCTTCTCCGTTGGCTTCTCCCTGTAGCTAAAGAGCTCCTCCCAGAGCTGCAAGGCAGATTCCGCCCACTAAGGGGCACAATGGATATGATCTGCACCGCATGGCAACTGCAAGAGAAATGCAGGGAACAGCACCAACCCTTTTACATGGCCTCCTTTGACCTCTCAGCCTTTGACACTGTCAACTGTGAAGGATTATGGAGCTTCCTCCTCCGCTTCGGCTGCCCCCAAAAGTTTGTCACCATACTCCGCCTGCTTCATGATGACATGCAAGCCGTGACCCTGGCCAACAAATCCACCACAGACCCAATCCACATTCGTACTGGGGTCAAGTAGGGCTGTGTCATCACACTGCGACCTTCCTTACCGCAATGCCCCATCTTGCTCTCGGCAAGCTGTCATGAAGCTAACATTTTTTCATAATGATTTTCTGGTTTATTGTGAAGTAGGTTTATGGGGGTAAGTATAGTTGGGTTAATTACATTTTGCAGCCCAGCAGACTGCAAGCTTTAAATCATTAAAAAATGCTAGAGTTTGACATGCTAATGAGTAAACATGGCTGCTGGGTGGTAAGGTGTGAAGGGAATTTGTATTTTTGGATAACTGAAGGGATATTTGGATTTCAAAGGGATCTTTGTCTGTTTACAATTAGCTAGATAAGCAAGGCAAAAATGTTAAGGGAAAAAAGGCTAACGGCACCATGAAAGTTTTTGTTATGAGGAAGATACAGTTTCAGAGACATATAATTTACATATTAAAAAGGGAAAAATATATAAAGAATAACGAAAGGCTATGTGAAAAGAGAAGGCCATGTAAACTCTTAATAGGACTGTGTGAAATAGCCTTAATGAAGCCTCCAGCATTTGCGCATAAGTCTGCTGCCTAACTAAACGGGAGTTGGCAAAGAGTCATTTAGAATTCCACCATCCAGGGTATTGTGTTAACTTGATGAGTTTGTTTTAAATCTAATATCTATTGTGGACCGCTGCCTTAAAGGGAGTGTAACTGGGGGTCAGGTCAGTTAAGAGCTTTAAGAGTTATTATAGTAGTAATTATAGTCTTATGTATGTGCTTGACACCTCTTATTTTGTTAATAAATATTTTAATTTTTAAAAAAAACTCAAGTTCTTGGTGGACTTATTACTTCTGAATTCAGTACACATATCTAGTAATAAATACAAACTGCAAAACCGTTGTGATAGCACAACCAAGTTTCCCTCGTGGATTTGGTCTGCCTGGCGCACATCATCTGTCGTCAAAACAAAGCTTCTTGCTGGACTGGAGCTAAACTACAGAAGAAGCAGGGATCTGTTCAACCTCTGATGCTTGCAGGCCAGATCCAGGGTCGTCCCATCCTCTGTCATTGAAGTACAGTATGCAGACGATGCTGTGTCTGCGCACAATCGGAGGCCAAGCTCCAAGCCATTGTCAACATCTTCTTCAAGGCATACGAGAACATGGGCCTTATACTAAACATCAGTAAGATGCAGGTCCTGTGCCAAACTGCTGCCTCCACACCGCACTGCCCCCTGGTTATCAAAACCCATGACGAGGCCTTGGACAATGTGGACCACTTACCGTACCCTGGAAGACATTGACGACGAAGTTCAACATCGCTTTGTGTGCCAGCACAGCCTTTGGCTGCTTGAGGAAGTGGAAGTTTGAAGACCAGGACCTCAAACCTGGCACCAAGCTCACGGTCTACAGAGCAGTTGGGATACCTAGCCTTCTATGTGGCTCAGAGACATGGACTATGTACACCAGGTACCTCAAAACTTTGGAGAAGTACCACCAGCGCTGCCTCCACAGGCTCCTGAAAATCATCGGCTAGGTAGGAGCACTAACATCCGTGTTCTCACTCGGGCCAACATTGAAGCATTGACCATGCTCGATCAGTTCCGCTGGGCAGGCCACATCGCATGCCTGACATGAGACTCCCGAAATAAGTGCTCTACTTGGAGCTTTAACACGGTAAGTCAGCCCTAGCAGGGCAGAAGAAATACCTCAAGGGCAGCCTCAAATCCTCCCCACCGATATCTTGGAATCCCTGGCCCAAGACCGCCTGAAGTGGAGGGAAAGCATCCGGGAAGGAGTTGAACACCTCGAGTCTCATTGCCACTGGCTAGCTGAAGCAAAGCATCGACAGTGAAAGGAGTGCATGGCAACCCACCCACCTGTTCTCCTCAAGACCACCTGCCCCACCTGTGACAGAAATTGTAGGCCATGCATTGGACTCTTCAGTCGCCTGAACTCCATTTTTAGTGGGAAAGCAAGTCATCCTTGACCCTGAGGGACAGGCTAAGAAAAGTATAGCCTCTGATATTGGCTGGGAAATGATTTGGGATGTCATGAGAACATAAGGTGCTATTTGAATATAATTTTTGTTTTAAAAAATGCAAACAGTCTTGGTACCAGCCAAAAACTGATATCGTCTACTTTAAGAAACAGTTATTAGTTTCGTTTAACTGTATGCTCTAGTCAGTCACTTAAACTAAGCTAATTCCACACAGTCACTCTTGAAAGATCTATGTACCTGGATTAAAATGGTGTAGGCATGTGGAGTGGCTAGATTCTGAACGTTCCTGAACGTGCATGGGATGACTTCGAAGGTGCACACTTAGTTCTGATTTTCTTTGTTACCAAATGATACATTGATTTAATTTGACAATTTATTATCTTATTCCTTGAGTGTTTTAGTTCTTCAAAATTTTAAAAAGTAAATGTCATATTTAATAAATTTTAAAAATTATATTGGGATTCCAAAACCAAACAGTTGATTTTGGACATTGGCACATTACGTATCAATGTGATGGGAATTCTCTGCTTTGAACCCTCCATGTCGCCTATGAACTTGAAGCTGAGAGTTTGAGACAAAGTGCTGAACTTAACATAGGTTCCTCAATTTCTCTTGCGTGTACTTGAGTAGGTTATTTGTTAATCCAGCACTGACCAACGTGCAACCTTCAGTGATGCTTTACTCTTGAGTGATTTTGTATCTTGCATTCTAGGCTGATGTGTAGAGATTAGACCAGTGTTGTGAGTACCCTGTTGCTATAGTGAGAGGCTTAGCACATGAATTGGAAACTTTTACAACCAACTACAATGATTAAAATTGTAATAAAAGGTAAAAACAAAAAACAGAACTAAGTTCTGTTGAAAATAACTGTGTTCTGTTGAAGGGTCATGAGGACTTGAAACGTCAACTGTGCTCTTCTCCGCTGATGCTGCCAGACCTGCTGAGTTTTTCCAGGTGTTTCTGTTTTTGTTTTGTAATAAAAGGCTGTTTGCTCTGTGGAATGTTTGGACTTCTACATCTACCTGTCAATGTATCTGTAGTAACTTTCTGTCTTGCCTCATGCCCCAAAGCCCTATCCTTGCCTCCTTCTTTTCCTTGCCCACATGCTGTCTTTTAGCAAAATAATTTGTAGGTATAAGGTCAGGTCTCAGGTGAACGCTGCCAAAAAAATGCATACATCTGCCCTTTTCTTGATTGTTGCAACCACAACTATGCATGCCAACCCTGGCTGATACCAAATCCTGGATGAACAAAGATCTCCTTCTATTAAACATCTGTTTGGTTTCTGCTGAAATTTATTTCTGGTAACTCCCTTAGATTTAGTGTCTTTTAACTCTGAGCTGAACTTTAAACCTTTGCATCATGACCTGCTTGCACCCATACCTCAACCCCCAAGGTCAATGATATGGTCACCTCCAGTTTTTAATATCCCATTGTGATAGCCTGCTGTGTTCTATTCTTTAGGCAGTTTTGCAGATTGTGCATTTGTTAATCAGGTCCCGTACCGAAATGTATTTTCCTAATGCCTATGTGTTCAACTTCACTGGCTTTCTTCTGTTTAAGATTAAACTTAAATCTTTGTCTATGTTTATGGATACTTCCATGGGTTTTATTCATTGTCTCATTTTGCTTTGTGGTCCTGTGTTTGCCTTCCTGTCTTGTGTTTTTTCCCCCTCATTTGCATGATTTTTTTTGCTCTACCTTCAGTTACAGAGCCTTCAAGCTTTAATTGCCCTGTTCTATATAAAATTCTACCCCAGGACCTGATGGACTTCATCCAAAGGTCTTAAAGGAGTGGCTGCGGAAATAGTAGATGTATTGGTTGTAAATTTCCAAAATTCCCTAGATTCTGGAAAGGTCCCATCAGATTGGAAAATAGCGAATGTAACTCCTCTATTCAAGAAAAGAAGGGAGACAGTGTAAGAATCATAGGGTGGATGGTGAGAGGACACTTCCCCTTATGGGACAAACTAGAACTAAGTTTAAAAGTAAGGGGTCTTCCATTTAAAATGGAGCTAAAGAGAACTTTTTTTTCCCCTGTGCAGATCCTTGGCCTGTACAATTATCTTTCCAGAGAGCAGTGGAGGCAGAATTTATTGAATATCTTTAAGGCTAAGTTAGATTCTTGATTGATAGGGGAGTTAAAGGATATAGGGGTTAAACAGGAAAGTAGATTTCAGGCCATATAGATCAGCCAAGATCTTACCAAACAATGGAACAAGCTTGAGGGGTGAAATGGCCTACTTCTCCTCCTAGTTCGTATGTATGTACTCTGCTACCTCCTCTACTACCCCTGTTGTTTTTCTCCTACCTTCCAGTTCTGTTCTTACCTTAAAATACATCCAAAACTTACTTTTTAGTGTGGCTTTCATTCACATCCCATAAACCTTTTAGTTCTCATTTATTGACTATTTTCAGCTTTTGTGACATGCTCAACAAAGGTACAAGTATCAGTTGTTGAGCTAGATAACTTGCTGGAATTTCCAGTTTTTCTTCTCTTGCTAATCTGAGTTTGGAGAAATGCACAAAACCAGAAAATGCTGGAAAAACTCAGTGGTCTGACAACATTTGTGGGGAGAGAAAAACAAAGTTAAAGTTTTGAGTCCTTATCACCCTTCTTCTTTCCACAGATACTGTCAGACCCGATGATTTCTTCCAGCATTTTCTGTTTTTGTTTCAGATTTCCAGCATCCGCAGTGTTTTGCTTTATATTGGAAAAAATGTACACTTGAATTAAAATGTAGCTTTTTTTTGAAGTGACTTTTTTTAGAAGTGGTGTGTGGTTTTGAGTCTGTCTTTGTAAGTCTAGTTGAATGATTTTAAGTGTGTTTGGTGTTGTCTGCTTATGTCAGGATGTGTTTGGCAGATGGACTTTATTTACTAAGCCGTTGCACAATTTGGAAAGGAACTTTTTAATTACATTACTGTGTGTTGAGTAATGATTAATTTATTTTCTAATTGCTTTATGTCACAGGTTGTTCGAAGTTTTGATTCAGTGTTCAATCAAATTATTGTTGTACTCTGAAGAAATTGTTACATTATGAAATAGTGATTATTCTTTAACCAGATCTCTGTCTTCTGTTTTGGAAAGCTGATTAATGTCTAAGAATATCAGTGAAGCAATTTGAAGCTAAGAAAGTTCAAAGTAGCTCTCATTATAATCTGGAGCAGCTGCAAAAAGTTGCAGTACAGTTGTGGAAAAGTTGTGGTGCAATTGTTGAGGTTGATGTGGCTGTTGGATGTTGTTGGATGGATGGTCTGTTCTGTATTGTCCTGTGCCTTCACAAAATTTGCTGTTCTGGCCCTGAGTAAAATGGCTGTTTGGGAAGGAGTCTATTTTGTCAGTCTTTGACAACAGAGGAGAGTTCTTCACGATGATTGAGGCACTCTTTGTGATTCTACTTAACACCTTACCTTGCCATTTCATCACCTTAGTCTACATTGCATTTTCTTAAAATAATAAAAACTTGTGGGATAGTGGTAAGTTGCTGAAAGGAAATTATGACAAAAGTTTAAAATTATGTTCACCCACCCGAAGTGAATGGTTGGAAATGCAAACCCAATTCCTGTGGTATTCAACATGGTGGCAGCAACAAATACCCTGACCCTTTTTGAGGAATTGAGTGGAGGGGCCTAGATTTTTCTTTCAAAATTTCCTTATTTTTTAATTCAATCTGACTCCATTGGTTGAACTGTATAATTGGGATCTTGTAATTGGAATCACATAAATCTGCCTTGCGGAATGCAAATTTGTAACGAACGCTTTGGACTTGAATGTCATGGGGCAACTTTGTGGCGTGCAACTACACTTGATCCCTTTTTATAAAAAAGAATTGCAATTTGTACATCTTGCATAGAGCAAATCTCTTTCTCAATTAGAACGAGTTATGTAAATCTCCCTGTCAATGTCTTTTTAGCATACTTCCATCACTTCAAAGTTAAATCCAAATGTTATCTCCTATCCAGGAAATTATGATCCATATCTTTCACTGGTTAGCATTGGAATTAAAGACCCTAAACAAATTTTGGGCTTCCTGGGAGAAGCTTGCCCAGGATTGTTATACCTGGTGCCCCCAAATTTAAAAAAAAAGTGGCCTCCTTAGAAAGCAAGCACATATCAAAGGCAGAGTGAAAACGTAAGGAGAGAAAATATGGACCTAGGGACTCGTCCAAAACTCAAATTGTCTGCGCTATCCTGTCCAATTTGCAGCAGAATCTTCTGGGTGCAGATTGGCTTTAGCAGTCACCTACATACCCATCAGAACCCTACCAAACACCCCAGATGATGAACCTGGCCATCTTTGCCTCAACGGATGAACAAGCAAGTGGTGGGATAACGGCATCTTTTGAGAATGCTGTCACGTGTTGGTTTTCTGAAAGCAGTTTGCCATTGGCTTGATCTGACAAATAAATTGTGAATTAAAATTTCACCTCTTTTTTTTCAACTGGATCTGTAGATCTATTGCCAGATTTGCCTGTAAAAATTCTCTCCAAATTGTAATTTAATTTTGAATGGTTATAAATATGCTGTGTGCAAATGAATAAGTAATGAAGGGGACTAGGGTGCAATGTCCTTGTCAGCAGTACTATTTTTAGTTTACGTATTCCTGATTTAATACAGGCTCAGTTCCTGTCCCTGGGAAGATAATGGCGGGTTAGTAAATTCCAGCAGTCACCAAGCAAACTTTGCAATTCTTGCGTTTTCAGTTTTAATAAAAATGCAGAAAGAGCACAGGGCCACCTGAATTTACATATAATCTGTAAATACACATTAGTTAGGACTAGATATGATTATCATTCTATGTGTCAAGTGGAAATAGTTGTGCCTTTCCTTTGTTTGGGGGACCTCATAGAAACCTATAAAATTCTAACAGGTCTAGACAGAGTAGATGCAGGAAGGATGTTCCCAATGGTGGGGGAGTCCAGAACTGGGGTTACAGCCTGGGGATACAGGGTAGATCATTTAGGACTGAGATGAGGAGAAACTTCTTCACCCAGAGAGTGGTGAGCCTGTGGAATTCGCTACCATAGAAAGTAGTTGAGGCCAAAACATTGTATGTTTTCAAGAAGGAGTTAAATATAGCTCTTGGAGTGAAAGGGATCAAAGGATATGAGGAGAAAGCGGGAGCAGGCTATTGATTTGGGTGATCATCCATGATCGTAATGAATGGCGGAGCAGGCTCGAAGGGCCGATGAGCCTACTCCCCCTATTTTCAATGTTTCTATATCGAATTTAAGACACTGCAAAACAGTATGGCTTATTTAGCTTTGTATTCATGTTCCATAGTTCATGTCACCTTCCTATCCTTCACTCCATTTTGTATCTAGAATCTGTCTAATTCTCATGGTAAATGCTTACTGAAGGCATTATAATTAACTAAGTTATTTTAGGATTCTCGACAAAGAATGTCTCCACGTTCACCTGTCTTTTGCCTTTGATTTCAAAAACTTAAATCATGTTACTTTTCTGATGCTGTCTCCTTTGTTTCCAGTGAGAAATAATGAAGTTTGTGACTGAAAATTATTACATGAAAAGTATCATCAATGCAAAGTTATTAACACTGCTATTAATATCACATGGACTGCGTGGTTCAAGAAGTCAGCTCACCACCACCTTGAGGAGAATTAGGGATTGTGTTCCAGATTCTGCAGCCGGGGAAACAACCTCTGTCTACACTGTCAAACCCCTTCAGAATCTTTTATGCTTCAATTAGATCACCCCTGATTCTTTTCAATACATTGAAAATAGGCTCAATTTACTCATCTTCTCATCATAGGACAAACCTCTCATCGAAGAACTAATTTACTGAACCTTCGCTGTACTGCCTCCATGGCAACTTCATCCTTCCTTCGATATAGAGACCAAAACCACACACAGTAACCCAGGTGTGGTCTCATTAAAGCCCTGTACAATTGTAGCAAGACTTCTTTATTCTTGTACTCCAGTCCCGTAGCAATGAGGACCAACGTACTATTTGCCTTACTAATTGGTTGCTAACTTTTTGTTCCTTGTACAAGAACATCCACATCACCCCCAAATATTAATATTTAGAATGTTTATGAAAACAAAATACTGTGGATGCTGGAATAAAAACGTGTTGGAAAAACTCAGAATGTCTTGCATCATCTGTGGAGAGAGAGAAGCTGAATTAACTTATCTAGTCCAACATGACTCCAGAACTTTAGAATTTTTATGCCATTTAAAAATATTCTGTTCTTATGAAGTTGAATGAGCTCACACTTGCCCACATTATACTCCATGTGCCATCTTGTCCATATCTCTTCGCAGTCTCTTTGTGTCCTCCTAGTCGTTACGTTCCCTCTCAAACTTGGATACATTACCCTTGGTCTTTTCATCCATGTCATGAAATAATCACTTGGTAGTACAATATTTCTGAAAAAAGAGACATGCTGTTGAAGCTTTTCATCTTGTATTCATCAGGACAGATGCAAGAATGCCAAATTTCAAAGAGAACAACAAATTCTACTGCATGAAGAAAGAGTGCTGATTGGTTAGCAAGTCAACTCTGGCCGAGATGTTGCTATGGCGAATATACCAGGGAGCTATTGTCCCCCATGCTTCCATTTATTCAAAAAAAAAAGGTGCAATGTCTGGACACATTCTTTTTGCCTGTTAATAGGTTCCCTACTACCGCCTACCGCAAGCTTACCTTCATTGGTCATTATACACGTTGGGATTCTGACAGCTCCATGCGCCAAAAGATTGGCTTTATCAGCAATCTTTTATATAGGGCCTGAGCCATTTGCACTCTGTGCAAGTTTGATGCTGAACTAGGGTGCATCAAAGCTATCCTGTAGAATAATAGCTACCCTGATCAGATCATTGCTCATTGTATATTACACATACTAACAAAAGGGCCTAAGGCTGCCACTTTCAGACCTAAAAAGTGCCCAGTCTACCCCCAAATTACTCTAGAAGGGTAAAGGATCTTAAATGTTTGAGCAACAGATGAAGCTAGCCATTTCACGCTGCTACTATGTAGTGGTAACACAAATGGTGTTTTCCACTAACAGGATGTTGCTACCAAGCCTAAAGGATGTTTGCCTACCACACATGAGTAATGTGATATATGAACTTCTGTGCCGGTGTGATGCCAGGTACGCAGTCCATATGTCCCAACCACTGGCGGATCATATCAAACAGACTTTGGCTGTTTATAGCAGGCAAAGTACTGATCATACTCAACCAGCCCATGCTTGCAAAACTCGGAACATTATGTCTAACATTGGATGTGATTTTGTGATTGGGCAGCACTTGCTGAACAATCCAGAGTGTGCTATGAATTAAACTAACAACCAATTCAAGATCATCAGCTGGGCTCACAATGTAGCTCACTTACACTTGCTAGAAGCTACATGTATTCATATGCATGGACCTGTCCTCTGCAGGGAAAAGGAATGTGTGCAAACATTGCACCTTTTTTGAATAAAAAGCATGGGGGACAACACCCTGTGCATTCACCATGACAATGTCTCAACTAATCAGAGTCAACATGCCAACCAGTCAGGTACCTTTTTCTCATGCAGCATAACCAGTTGGTCCCTTTAAAATTTGGCATTCTTGCATCAGCCCTGATGAGTGCAAGACAAAAAGCTTAGACAGCACGTGTCTCTTTTTTCAGCAATATTAAGTCACTGATATGCATTATTAATAGCTGCCCAACACTGATCCTTGTGACACACCAAGATTTACAGCCTGCCAACTTGAAAATGCCCCGTTTATCCCTACTCTTTGCTTCCCATCCTTTAACTTAGCCTTTCCATGCTAATGTGTTACCCCCAAATCTATGAACCCTTATCATATGAATTGTTTGTCTGGCACCTTATTGAATTCCTTTTGAAAATCCAAGTGTACTATATCCACTGATTTCTCCTTAACTGTCCTATTGTTGCATCCTGAAAAACTCTAATAAATTTGTCAAACACCATTTCCCTTTCATAAAACCATGTTGACTTTGATCATGCTTTGCTTTTCGAAGTGCATTAAGACTTCTTTTAATTATTTTGGCATTTTTCCCGATGACTGTCAGGCTAACTGGTTTGTACTTCCCTGTTTTCTCTTGCTCCTTTCTTGAATAGCAATGGTATATTTACTAACTTCCAATCCATGCTAGTAACTAACCAATTTGGAAAATCTTAACCAGCTCATTCACTATTTCTGCAATCACTTTTTTAGAACCCTAGGATGCAAGCCATCATGTCCTGGGGATTTGTCAACCTTTGGTCCCTTAAATTTCTCTAATATATATTCTGATATTAATTACCTTAAGTTCTTCGCACTCTATCAGCCCCTCTATTTATGCTATATTGCCTGTGTCATCTACTGTGATGACAGATGCAAAATATGTTCATTAAATAAAATGCATATGATTCCAGCTGTCAGTTCTCTAAATTTGTGTTCATTGCTCAGCAATTTACAGTTCAGAAAATTGTTTTCTGGCACAGTATATAAAGTATGAAATTTTGAATCTTTTAATGTAGAAATGTATTACTTAGTTTGGTTAGATTATGACTGGAAGCAAAATAAATTATATATTTTTGCTTTAAGCAAGATAATTGTTGACCAAAACATTTTTAGAATGCATTGTAACCTCCGATGCCTGCTTTCCCTATAATCTGGTAGAATTTTGGTGGAGCAAAGTGTTACCTCATAGTCTGTTCCTGTCTGACATAGTTTATGTCAAGACTCAAAGATTAACTTTAAAGGTGTTTGTGTTGTTTTCAGTCTCTTAGTTAAATTTGTGTCTAATCTATAAAAATTGTGGATGAGATGGGCTGAGATCCATTCCATAAATGCAAACAATGGAGGTTTTGTTTTATTGATAATGGCAACTTGTAATACATTAAATAATAAATAAACCTCAAATTTAAAGTCACCAGTGCTCAAAGTAATTTGCTTGTGGCATACTGTTCACAGTATAGCATCTGGCAGATTACTGTTGGCTGATAATTACACTGACTCAAATCTCAGCACCAAATGAAAACTACTGCATAAAATAGTAACAATACAAATGGTAGTCTTATAATGCAGCTTTGAGCTGATCCTTATCGTTTGCTGAGCCTTTTGAAGTTCAACTTAAAAAGAAATGCATGTTTACGTTTTTCTAGATTGGTCCAAAATTAGCCAAATTATCCTCCTGGTGAAGCAGAACTTTCTGGATAATCAAGTTTTACTGCTTGTGGTATTTAACAATTTCTAAATTATGGGTCGTGATGAACGTGTAACACTCTCAAACACAAATTCAGCAATTCAAACCAAGCCTGCAGGAGATCTGAGCTTTTAGATCTTCAAGTTTGCAACTAACTGGTATTGTAGCAAAAATCTTTCCATGTAATTGGCACAAGTTTCAACCACCGTTCTGGTCAGTTGGGAGGAAAAAAGTCAAATTGGTGACTGGTAGGAATCACAATTACGGTCAACTAGATTAAGATGCTTAATCAATGATCTTTCCTACACCATAAAGTCAGAGGTGGGGATGTTTGCTGATGATTGTGCTGTGTTCATTTATGACTTGTCAGATACTGAAGCACTCCATGTCTATATGCAGCAAGTTTTGGACAACGTTCAGGCTTGAGCTGATAAGTGGCAAGTAATATTCACACAATGTAAGTGCCAGGCAATGACCATCACCAGCGAGAGAGAATCTAACCATCTCCCCATGAATCAATGGCATTACCATCGCTGAATCACCCAATATCAACATCTGTGTGTGGGGGGGTGGTGGGGGGGGTGTGTGTGTTTAGCATTGACCAGAAACTGAACAGGACTAGCCATATTAATACTGTGGCTACAAAAGCAGGTCAGAGTCTGGGAATTCTGCAGAGTGTAACTCACCTGGCTTCCCAAAGCCTGTTCACCATTTATAAGGCACAAGTCAGGAATGTGATGGAATACTCTCCACTTGCTTGGATGAGTCCAGCTCCAACAATACTGAAGAAGCTTGACACCATCCAGGACAAAGCAGCTTGCTTGATTAGCACCCATTGACCACCTTAAACATTCATGTCGTCCATCGCCAGCACACAATGTCAGCAGTATGTATCATAGACAAAATGCAATGCAATGACTCGTCAAGCCTCCATCGACAGCATCTTCTAAAGCTGCAATTTCATTGTCTAGAAGGTCAAGGGTAGCAGCTGCATGGCAGCATTGCCACTTGCAGCTTCACCTTTTCTTCATTGTTGCAGGGCCAAAAACCTGGAACTCCCTTCCTAAAAGGACTGTGGGTGTTCCTACAGCACATGGACCGCAATAGTTCAAGAAGCCAGCACACCACTACCTTCTCAAGGGCAAGTAGGGATGGAGAATAAATGCTGGCCTAACCAGCGAAGCTCACACCCCATGAAAGAACAAAAAGAAAGTTCACAGCTGTTGGGATTAGAATCTTTACTTGTCTGATGGGCAGTGAAGATAGAGGAGAGAAATCCTCACATATTAAAACCATAATGATAGTTGGAAAGCTCAAAGACTTGTTCTAGTATTTTTTCACATCTACAGTGCTGTTCAGTGAGGACAAGTTTTTGAGGATGGAATGTTAAAATAATTCATAGGCTGTAGCTATTTATTGCTGCAAGATGCTTGCAGTAGAAATATAGAACTTGGTGCTTTACAATTTGTCTTTTAACTTGGTAGTGTTAAAAGCATCTTAATTGGATGTTTATTTGTATCTAGGTGGTGGTCAGTAACTGGGGACTCACCTGTGCTGAGACTGAAACTGTGGTTGTTGGATTGCATGTGGTCGATAGTAATGTGCATCACTAAATAAAACTTGTAAGGCTATAAAGACTACACTCCATTCTATGTTTTGCCCACTGTTGTGACAGCTTCCAGTTCTTTTCATTTAAATAATTCAACATTTTGTCTTGTTTTGTGTTTAGTGGTTGGTTAGTTGTGAGTGAGACTAAATAAAGCATTTTGTTGATTTTACTGTAGCATGAGTGGTACCCATAAGACATAGGAGCAGAAATTAGGCCATTCGGCCCATCGAGTCTGCTCCGCCATTCAGTCATGGCTGATATGTTTCTCAAACCCATTCTCCCGCCTTCGCCCCATAACCTTTGATCCCCTTACCAAACAAGAACCTATCTATCTCGGTCTTAAATACACTCAATGACCTGGCCTCCACAGCCTGCTGTGGCAATGAATTTCATAGATTCACCACTCTCTGGCTAAAGAAGTTTCTCTTCATCTCTTTTCTAAAAGGTCTTCCCTTTGCTCTGAGGCTGTGCCCTCAGGTCCTAGTCTCTCCTACTAATGGAAACATCTTCCCCACGTCCACCCTATCCAGGCCTTTCAGTATTCTGTAAGTTTCAATCAGATCCCCCCTCGTCCTTCTAAACTCCATCGAGTATAGACCCAGAGTCCTCAAACGTTCCTCATATATGTTAAGCCTTTCATTCCTGGGATCATTCTCGTGAACCTCCTCTGGACCCTCTCCAGGGCCAGCACATCCTTCCTGAGATACAGGGCCCAAAATTGCTCACAATATTCTAAATATGGTCTGACCAGAACCTTATAAAGCCTCAGCAGCACATCCCTGCTTTTATATTCTAGTCCTCTCGAAATAAATGCCAACATTGCATTTGCCTTCCTAACTACCGACTCAACCAGCAAGTTAACTTTAAGAGAATCCTGGACTTGGACTCCCAAGTCCCTTTGCACTCCAGATTTTTGAATTCTCTCCCCATTTAGAAAATAGTCTGTGCCTCTGTTCTTCCTACCAATGTGCATGACCTCACACTTCCCCATGTTGTATTCCATCTGCCACTTCTCTGGCCATTCTCCTAACCTGTCCAAATCCTTCTGCAGCCTCCCCACCCTCTCAATACTACCTGCCCCTCCACCTATCTTTGTATCATCTGCAAACCTAGCCAGCATGCCCTCAGTTCCTTCATCTAGATCATTAGTGTATAAAGTGAAAAGTTGTGGTCCCAACGCTGACCCCTGCGGACCTCCACTAGTCACCAGCTGCCATCCTGAGAAGGACTCCCTTATCCCCACTCTCTGCCTCCTGCCAGACAGCCAATCTTCTATCCATCTAGTACCTTGCCTCTAACACCATGGGCTCTTATTTTACTGAGCAGCCTCCTGTGCGGCACCTTGTCAAAGGCCTTCTGGAAGTCCAAGTAGATAACATCCATTGGCTGTCTTTTGTCTAACCACTCGTTACCTCCTCAAAGAATTCTAACAGATTTGTCAGGCATGACCTCCCCTTGATGAAACCATGCTGACTCTACCCAATTTTACCATGCACTTCCAAGTATTCTGACATCTCATCCTTAATAATGGACTCTAAAATCTTACCAGTGACCGAGGTCAGGCTAATCGGCCTGTAATTTCCCGTCTTTTGCCTCACTCCCTTCTTAAACAGGGGGGTTACATTAGCTATTTTCCAGTCCTCTGGGACCCTCCCTGACTCCAGGCCATAGTTTTAGGCTAAGGGGTGGTAGGTTTAAATCAGATGAGGAGGAATTACTTTTCTCAAAGGGTCATGAATCTGTGGAACATAATCTGTAAGAACATAAGAACTAGGAGTAGGCATTTCAGCCCTTCGAGCCTGCCCCTCCATTCAATACGATCATGGCTGATCTCATTTCGGCCTCAACTCCAATTTCCCGCCCTCTGCCCATAATCTTTCAACCTGTTACTAATTAAAAATCTGTCTTTTCTCCTCAAATTTATTCAGCGTCCCGGCATCCACTGCACTCTTGAGGTAGTGAATTCCATGGATTCATGACCCTTTGAGAAAAGTAATTCCTCGTCATCTCTGATTTAAATCTACCACCCCTTAGCCTAAAACTATGGCCTCTCGGTCTAGCAATTAATTGCTCAGTTTGATCTTAGGTCCACTAATAATATGTAGTTTGACTGTGATAGAGGATATGATGCATGTTATGTTCATTTTGTGTTTTGTGGACTGCTTGCATTAGTCCTTTGCAATATTGTGTTAGTTCTGCTGCTTTCAGCATCCCTCTTGTGTAACTTAAATAGGAAATTTAGCTTAATCTTCATATCAAATACACAATAATGAAGTTGCCAGTGGAATGCTGAGTGCTGTGTTTAATCCATTTCGCAGTTTATCACCACAAAGTTTTGAATTCATTAGTTCTGTAACTCACTGCTAGCAATGTTTCTGTTTCTTTTTAGAACAGTTAGTGGAGTGATTGGAAATGTCCCAGATAGGTGGTAGACACTTTCCTGCCCTTCCTATGTGGTAAGCTGTCTTTTCCAAAGGTAAATTGAGAGCTATTCTAAAGTCAGTAATTAGATAGAGTTGGCAGCTTTTTCTTCACACACAGTTGGAAGAAGCATGGCACATTCAGTAACATGTAAATTTTATGGTTAAAATTGCAGTGCCGGTAGATTTTTTGTGCTATGTCAATTCCAAAGCATTTCCCGAGTCCAGCATTCTATATTGTGCAATTTCATGGAGATGAAGCAATTAAAAATTCAGTTCTACAGCGAAGTATTTTAAAAAAAAACTCAGCAGTCAGAAATGGCTGAGTGTTTGTGATAAATCTCTAAGTAAAAAGCTGTAATAGGTAGAAATTTTCAAATGACTAATATTCACATTGAAATGAGCAAAAACAAGCTTTTTTCACAAATTGGCTCTGGGCACCCCAGGTTTCATCTCCCCACCCATAGAAAGCTATTGATTTTTCATATGACAGCATAGTATTAAATAGTTTTTTTTATCCCCAAACTCTTGAATAACTTCAGAAGTTAAAAATTGTAGATTTTTTATGCTGTTTATTGCTTCTAATTCATGAATTGCTGGGGGGAGGGCTGAATGTTTAAAGTAAAGTTCAAAGATGAAATTGAAGGGAGCAACTGCTGAGCAATGAATTTTATTAGCATGTATCATAGTGCTTTTTATAAAGTCTGAAAATAGCCTACTTTGAGGGAAAAAGTTAGCTAATCTGCTTGTTATGTAGGATTTACTCTGTCATGACTGCTGGCAGATGCTATGTTTTTTGGGGGGTAAGGAAAGGACAAGGCATGGAGTGACCTAGGAGATGGTTCCTTTTCAGCTCTGTTCTGTCCTTGTGTAAAATCATCTGTTTATTTGAGTATTTATACTCTTTTATGAAAAAGTAATGATCAAAATTTCATTAATTTATTGAAATAAATTTGTGTTTTGAATCTTTCTTTATGAAAAGAGCTTTCTGATAATTTAAGAATTTTAATACAGGCAACTTCCATTTGTGGTATGCCTTCTCTGAAGAAGTTGAAAAGTAAAACTGATATATTCTGGATTCAAATTTAAGGGCATGAGCTGCAAAAGTAAGGTTCCTTGCTAAATTTTCTTCATGGCTTTAAGCTCAAGTGTCAATGAGTTGTGAGTCTGAAAAATCTATTAAAATGTAATTCCAGTTCATCTTTAGAGAGATTTCTTTAGTGTTGTATGCTGGTTAGCTTTGCACTTTTTGAGCAATGCAAGAAGAGAGCAAGTGGAGAAGTTCACCGAAAACAGTACATTTGTTACATTATTCTTGTATTGGCAGCGTGATTAAATATTCTGAATTTGTATTTATATGGCTAGGATTTTTTTCAGTTGTATTTTGAGAATTGTAGATCACAAGACACTTTCTGCTGTATTGTGTGTGTAGCTGAAAGCAGTTCAAGCATATCTGTTAGCCACTGTTCTGGAGATTTATCAAGACTTCGCTGTTTTCGCTTCCCAGGCTCACTTGGTTGTTCACGCCACATTGCTCAAGATAGTTAACATTGGTACCTTTTAGTATTAGAGCTTACTAGTCATGTTCAGCTCAACATAAGGTAAATATGGCAGTGCTGCCACAAGGTGTTTCCCCCAGGATTTTGTAGGCTTCCTGGCGTTTGAGAAGCCCTTGCAGGACACATTCATTCATTTCAGGCACATATTGAATGCTGGGACTACTGCTGCATCTGTTTGCACTTCAGCTAAAATTAAAGTTAACTAAGTTAGTTTTCTGTCCCATTAGTGCACCAGAACCTAACCCACAATGTGAATAAAAGGGGATATTAGACAACCAATAACCCAGATTTCCCGATCAATGGGGAACAAATGGTGCTTGCCATTCATTATATTCAGCCACATATGTTGTGTGGGCCTTTGCACTGGAAGTTGTCCTTGGAAAACAAACTGCACAGTGCCTTCTGCAGAGAATCTGAGATCTGTATGGACAGGATGATTGCCTCCTTAGTTGATCAGATTAAAGAATCCTTACTGGGACACACAGGGTTAAAAAATCTGTTTGCTTAGCATCAATTCAAAGCAGTGCTACACAGACCACCTTGATTCTGCAGGCCGACAGTACCCTGAGTTCCATCCTGTGTGCCCTGTGAGTTTCTTTAGTGGTATTAATGCAGAAACCTACGTGGAATGCACATGTTGCAGATAGCGCAGCCTGCCCAACGGAAATTGAGGTAGTCTACATAGCGGCACTCTGGACCATTACTATTCAAATAAAGTTTTAGCTTGCATGGTCTAAACCAGAAAATGTGACTTAGAATATGCAATTCAATTCCATTTCATGCATGGAAAGCAAAATAATGAGAATAAAAGAAATAAAAGACAACATTTTTAAATAGTTTTAAATTTAAAAAAACTCATAATTAAATTCTGAACGAATGAGAGTCCATATTTGTAAAAGTTAATTTTCAGTGCTAATGAAGTTTTTTTGTTAGCAATTAAGACTTATGCTTGTAGTCACTTGGTGATATAGAACTTGTGTATTGCTGAAAAAAGAGACTAGCTGTTGAAGCTTTTCATCATGCTCTAATCAGGACAAATGCAAGAATCCCAAATTTCAAAAGGAACAACAATTAATATTGCATAAGAAAAGAGTGCTGATTGGCTGGAAAATCAACTCTAGTCGAGACATTGCTATGTACAATGCGTAGGGAGCTATTGTTCCTGTGCTTTTATTTTATGCGTGCTAGAAGCTACATATATTCATATACAAGGACTTGTCCTCTACAGGCAAAAGGACCATATCTAGGTATTGCACCTCTTTTGAATTAAATAGAAGCATGTGGAACAAGGTCCAAAGAGTGGTAATGGGACAAGTAAAGAAACAAAATGTGTTCAGAAGAGGTGTGAATGGCAGAATATAATGAATAACTATCATCCAAAAGTAAAAAGAAAATAAAATAGAAAAAACGCTTGCAGAAAATAAAATAGAAAAAAAGGCTTGCAAAAAAATAAAAATCAAGAAAATGAGATGGCAGCAGAGGCTACGGTCTGAAATTGTTGAACTTGGTGCTGAATCCAGAAGGCTGTAAAATGCTCAATCAAAAGATGAGGTGCTGTTCCTCCAGCTTTCAAGCCTCATTGGAATGCTGCAGAAAGTTGAGGACAGAGAGGTCAGTGAGAGCAAGGTGAAGAATTAATGAATTCCTATTAAAGCTAAAATTAAGTAAACTGAAATTGATTTTAAATTCCTTACAGTTAAATACATTATTAGAGTTTTCAGAACTTGTGCCCCAATCACTTCTGCTGAAGCTGGATGAGGATTTGACTTGACTCCTGATGGTCTCCCACATTTTACTCATCCCTAATTGCTGCTACCTATATGTTAACTCACTCCAAGTCCGGTTCACCTATCACCCCTGTGCTTCTGGTCAAGCAGTGTCTTGATTCTAAAATTCTCATCCTTATTTTCCAATCTCTCCATGGTCTCACTCCTCCTTATCTCTGTTACCTCCTCCAGCTCCATAGCATCCAAGATATGTGCTCATCTAATTCTGGCCTCCTTGAGCACCCATGATTTTAATCACTTCACTGTTTGGGTGTGTCTTCAACTGCCTCGGCCCTAAGCTCTGGAATTCCCTTCCTACGTCACTCTGCCTCTGCCTCACTTTCTTCCTTTAAGACACTCCTTAAAACCTACCTCTTTGACCAAGCCTTTGGTCATCTGACCTATTATCTTGTTATGTGGCTCTTAGAAACTATTTTATATTGTTCCTTAAAGTATCTTGTAATGTTTTATAACATTAAAGATGCTATATATAAGCTGTTTTTGTTTTGTATGTGGACATCCAAATCTCCCTGAACATTAATTTTTTTAAAAATGTTTCTTGCTTTTTAAAAAAATCCGCTTTTCTCCTTTCTCTATCAAAGTGAATAGTCTCATATTTCCCCACATTATCCCCCATCTACTGCCTTATTTCCCACTCATTTAACTGTCTATATCCCTTTGTAGCCTCTGTGTTCTCAGAATATTGATCCATCTAGATTTATATTGTCAGAAAACTTAGATACATTACACTTGGAACCTTCATCTAAATCAGTTATTTAGATTGTAAATAGCTGAGGCTCCAGCACTAGTCCTTGCGGCCCGCTCTTAATTACAGCCTGTCATCTTCTAAATGCCCGTTTATTCTTACTCTCTGCTTTCACCAATCCACTATACATGTTAATATGTTACTCGCATCCCCATGAGCTCTTATCCTGCGTAAAAAGTAAACCGCTTGTTTTTTTCTTCAAATTTCATGTCAGAACCTGCTTGCAATATGCAGTAGCTGCAAAGGAGCTGCAAACTCACTGATGAAATGATGTTGAATCCAACTCGCCTCCTTGATGTTGAAGTCCTATTTAATATAGAAATGTTCCTCCTTTTAAATTGATCCCAATGCAAGGCATGAAGGAGTAGCATTCCTGCCTGCAGGAACACGAATTACACTGTTAACAAATGTCTTTCTATCAAGTGAAGAACCTAGTAGTTTCTCGCACCAAGTTTGAGGATTCTGTTAAATATCAATTAATTGGAATGCACATTGTGTTACTTGGTGCCATGAGGAATTGTACACAACATTTTTTGTTTGAATTTAAATATGCCCACTTTTTTTTGTAAAGTGTGTTCATTCAGAGATAATGCATCAAATACTTCTTTCCTCCTAAGTTATGTTATTGGTGAAGTTCTAACGTGGAGCAGCTATGGACATACGTATTGTTTGGGAGCACTAATATTCCTGGCCAACTGGTGTCTCCTGAGCTATGTGTGATTTTTCAGCAGCTAAAGTGTGTCTCTTAAACACCATTCTTAAAAATAGACTAGTGAGTGAATTCCTTTGCAGTTGATATTGCCTTGGAGGCATTAGTGCATTTGGCTTGTTTCTGGCGAAGACCAGTCTACTCTCTGGACGTACATTCCATTGCCAGAAAGCTGAGCACAATTTGGATGCATAGAAGCGCAGTGAACAAATTAGCTCTGATACTACACTGTTGCAGCCAGCAATACTCAACTAATTCCCTGGTAAATGAATGAACTTTCAAATACTGGCTTTGTTCTGTCTCCACTAGTTGCCAGGAGTTCAATCTTAGATAATTTCCAGGGTATTAACAGTATGTTGCCTCTTTCACCAGATTTATTTCATTACTTAAAATAAAGTTAATTTGTGTTTATTTCAAACTAAGGTTTAAGTTAATAACAGGGCTGTAAGTTGTACATTCAGATATTTGAATGTTTACGTGATTTGTATGGACTCTGAAGCTGTTGAGTATTGTTATGAGTTTTTAATGGTTTTAATTTGTGTTGTGGCTCATGGTTTTGTGACTTTTGTCCTGTATATTTTATTAAATAAATTTTTGATTTCTCTGAATTTGTATTTCATTCTCATTGCTCAGGATTCACACTACTCCAAGCTCTATATTGACGATAGAATCAGTATTCATTGAAAGTACTGAAAAATTGACAGCAATGAATGAAATGATACAATGTTGATCTTTTTTCAGTTGATTTTCTAAGCGAATGATAGTGAGATGAACTCTTCATTATGTTTGCCAATGACCTGCCAGATTTTATACAGAAATTTCTGCTCATTTCCTCAATAAAACAGGTCCTCAACAGCTATGTAAAATACTTAATCTTATGGATTAAAGAAAAGATTGGTACAAATTTCTATTGTAATTTGTACATTTTCATCTGGGTGATCTCTATTCAGTCAAAATTTATCATTTTTAATTCCTTGTATTAAGCATTTATAGAAGTTTTTGTGAAACTTGAACAAATTGTTTCAATTAAGTCTTCCTACTTTAATCTTGGAATATGTTAAATTGCAGAGTACTAATTTAAAGCTAAAATTAAGTTGCCTTGTTGTAATTGGACAGGTTTTCAATAGTGTTTCACTTTTTAGAGTTTAAGAAGTTGGTCCGTTTAACCACAAAGCTAGCAAAATGATAGCTAAAATTATATTTTAAACTTATAGCAGATCCTAAATTACCACATGAACTGCTATTTGTTGGTAAGGGGTGACTCAAAATCGCTTAATGCAGTTGCATGCTTCATATCATTTGTCCATGGTTAGCGCTGAACATAATCTATTAATTCTCTCAAATTTTGTTTTATTTAGCAGTTCCAACTTGTGTAGCAGGGTACAGTAAATTCTACTGTAAAGCTTCTAATCTGTCTGGAGCCTTATGAAGTTTAATGCAGGGTGAATGTCAAATGTGGATCACCAAAATAACTTCATCCTTGCACATCCATTCAGCAAGAACCTACAGACACCTATGGCAACATTGAAACATCCTCTTAATGATTTAGGTTTCTCATTATCGTGACCCAGCCATTTCATGTGTTGCTAATTCTACGTAAAATCAAATCATCTAAACATTAGTTTTTTGTATTTGAATTTCGACTTCATTGTTCTGAGGTTTGGTGACTAGTTTGTAAGCGGTATTTCCTTTTATATGTTGTCCTATAACCACAAAGATTTCTTTGTTTTAAGGCTGAAATGCCCTGTTTTCTTCAGTCCTTACATTGATACTTGGAGGAATATTCAAGTTTGTATTGCTTGGCTGTCATGGTTTTGGATCAAGATGACCCTGGAAATAAATAGGTTTTCTCATCCTCCGCTAGACAAATCGAAGCCAGAGTAGCTGTAAACACATGGAGCTGTTCAAAGGACTATTCCAGTCGCACCCTTCCTGCGTTTACTGGCTAATGCAATGCACTGAATGTGAGGCCCCTTCTCTGTAACAATCATTTATAAAAATCAAGCCCATTAGCACAATAACCATGCTGTAATCAGCATATGGCCATGTGATATTTATAAGATTTTCTTATCAAATAACTTAAGCCCCTTCACTTCACTGGGTGCCTCTGATAGAACGCAAAATAAATCTAGAGCATGGGATCTATAATGAGTTCAGATTCACCCTGATATACAGGGGAAATAATGTAATTATAGCCTGCATTATGGGCAGCATAGAAATAGGCGATTGCAATCAGTTCAAACCTTCGGAGAATATTGAGACAGAAAGCTCAACTCTTCAGTATTTTAACTCAAAATACATTCAGGGATCCTTAGTATTGTAATTTTAATAAAAAATGTAGTTGCCATGCAGGGTTTTACACTCTAGAAAAAGACTCATTTATTTTTGCACAGTGGCTGTGTTGTGGATTAATTAAAATAATGTTTTCAAGCTAATAATTTGTTGGGAGTTGCCGAATGATTTTCTAGTCCTTATAAGGTCACAGTTTAGGGAGACCATAATGGAGTGCAATTATCCATGAAGTTAAATCATGTCCTTTCCTTGCTGTCATAATGAGCAATTGGCAAAGCTGCTGGAGTTTGGAGTTCAGAATTCCTGCAGCTTTTGTGTGGTTGGAAACATATATCGTGGCATTGCCACAGGCATAGACTTATTTTAATATTATCAAAATCTTTTCCTTAGTTACATGTAGGTAGTACGGTGTTCCTCTTTCCATTTTACCGCCTCTCCCATCTCTCTTTCTTTCTTTCTCTCTCTCTCTCATGCTCACTCACACTCACGTGTACACAGAATATTATGCTTTCTGTGCATTTTAAGCTGAAAAATGTATAGCTTTCTTAGGCTGTGCTTATGCTGCACTACTTGGCTGGATCTGGTAGCTACAGGATAGAAAGAGTAGCTAGGATTTCCTGTGAATCTGAGTGACATGAGAATTTTTTTGTGTGATTAAGTAGTTGTGTAGCATGCTCCTCCTTTGCAAGTATATTTTTGCATGTTTTAAGAGAGTGGGTAGAAGCGTCTGCTTTCTCAAAATATATTTTTTAAAACTACAGGTTATAAAGAACTCTTAAATACAGTAGCCCCCGGGTACTATTTAAGGCTGCCTTTGCAACATTAGAGATGTACTCTATAGCTACATACTAGGTTTTTGAAGTGGAATTTGCTTTATTACACTTCCTGGTCTAATCAGAAAAGTGACTCATGTTATGCTGTGGTTTTGAACTTATGCACAACCAAAACCACTATTTAAATGTAAAAATGGCAACATAATTTCAACCACAGAAACTACGTGCAAGTTCAATTTCTTACTGCAAAACATAAAACAATGTTTGCACAATTTACTTGAAAAAATTTCAACTGCAGAATTACGGTGATTGAAATCCTCTTGAAGATTTCAATCAGAGAATTAAATTCAGTAATTCAATGCATTTTTGACTGAATATAATGTTAACTATAGAATGTATAAATTTGTGATTGGTGAAGTGTCATTTAAGTAAGATCACATTGCTGTGTATTCTAATTGGTGCCTAAATGTGCCCTAATGGATTCTTACATATATTCTACAAATGGCAAGTCCTTAAAATTGTTGTGTTCCTGAAAAGTGCAACTTACTTTAAGCGAATCACATTTTCTCATTAAAACCAATGTAAAAACTGTAGTTAGGTTCTGTAAGACCTCCTTCAATAGAGAAAAAAATTAAAATTTATACCCTATAAGTTGAAATACTTTACATTGCTAAATTAGTAAATGAAATAACTTTCAAAATAAAACAAATTTAAAAAATGTAAACGAAATATAGTAAGGTGACTTTCTACTTGCCTCCCACTTGCTGCTGGTCCTGCTTCCTGAATCTCCTGGTCACCACGGAACCTCCCTCTCACCGACCCACTGGTTCATGGCCTTTCTGCTCCCTAACGCACCGTCTACTGCCACCCCCCAACTTGTGACCTTTCTCACTCCCTAACCCACCCTCTTGCCAATCCTTGTTCTCGTTAACCACCCCCCTCCCCGCCCCCCCAACACTCCAACTAATTGCTTCCTCCTTCTGAACTCCTGCTATGGCTTGCAAGTTGAAGCTGCTGCTCCTGTCTTTCACCACTCCTCTTCAGTGCCCTCACTCACAGTGAAGGTTCAGGGGAGGGAAACGGTGAGCGGGAGAGTCGAGGAGTAGGAATTTTAGCGATAGCAAGATGGTGAATCAGAAAGTGGCAAAGGCCTCCAGTTGGTGGATTGGTAGAGGCTGAATTAGGGTGTGGCAGAGGCTGCATTTTGGAGGGTCAGCAGAGCGAGAAAAGATCAGGAAGCAGGAGAGGTCAATTGGGTCACGCAATTCTATGTCAGACTGCCGTGGAATGACTTTGAAAAGAAATATGCAACACTAAATGAAAACGCAGGCCCCGTTAACTGATCGTTAAAACGAAACAATGTAAAACGGGACAATGTTAAACGGGGACTGTGCTGTATGTAAAACTTGGTTGTCTATTGACAGACTTTTGTCACAAGGGCTATTTTTAAATGTTAAGTCTATATAGATATGAATTTGTAATTAGTCGTAGTCTAAGCTCTTTTAAATAAAACAAAACACACAACCTTTTCTCTTCAAAGTGCTGAAACTGATTGTATAGTTCTAACAGCCTTCTGAAATATGACCAAAGTAACATTCTTCCTGTAGAAACCTAGACAGTGATTCAACTATGAATGGTATCTTAACTGAGTTCCATCAATTATATAGTACATTTAATGAAGGGAAATATTCAGGGCCACCTGTCTGAAGTGTAATCATACAAATTGACAACAATCTGTTGCGTTGCAGGGGACCATAGTTGAGTCTGCTCCTTTGCTGAGCTAACATACATACGTATTTATTTCCAGAAACTTGCTTCAATTGCTATCAGGAATGGCAAATTGACATTTTTATTTGCTTTCTCTCATTAATCCTCTAAGTTGTAATATCTCTATTGGAATCTGGCATGGACAGTTAACTCAGCACAAGCTGGTGATCAAACCTGAATCTTCTAATCTTTGTGGCTCACTACCTGGTGAATAAATGTGCAGAGCTATTACATTAGCATATGATTTACTTACAGTTGTTAAAAAATACCTTGATTCAGTCAGCATGCTACAGTTTTCCTGGCAATGGTATGGTAAACAAATTTTTAGTTGATGTATCAAAATATGACAACAGCCTTCCTTTAAAATTCTTTTTCATTTAGTTAAATTCTACTTTATAAATGCTCGTATGCTGGAATTGTTCATTAAAATGTTATTTTGCAGCATAATTGCTGCAGTTATGCTGCTTTCCAAGTGTTGTAACTTGGTTTTTTTAATGTTCTTTTTAAGCTGTTCTGTTGATGATATAGTCACCCAAATTAGAATGTCAGGGCTTCAGGCCAGTGTTTAGATGTGATTAAAAATAAAAATACCTGGAAAAACTCAGCAGGTCTGGCAGCATTTGCAGAGGGGAACACATCTTCCCTTCACTCCCCTTGGTGGCATTCCAGAGGGATTGTTCCCTCCGTGACACCCTGGTCCACCCCTCCATCACCCCCTACACCTCAACCCCCTCCCACGACACCTTCCCATGCAACTGCAGAAGGTGCAACACCTGCCCCTTTACTTCCCCTCTCCTCACCATCCAAGGGCCCAAACACTCCTTTCAAGTGAAGCAGCATTTCAGTTGCACTTCCCTCAATTTGGTCCACTGCATTCGTCGCTCCCAGTGCGGTTTCCTCTACATTGGAGAGACCAACCGCAGACTGGGTGACCGCTTTGCAGAACACCTTAGGTCTGTCCGCAAGCATGACCCAGACCTCCTTGTCCCTTGCCATTTCAACACTCCACCCTGCTCTCATGCCCACATGTCTGTCCTTGGCCTGCTGCACTGTTCCAGTGAAGCTCAACGCTAACTGGAGGAACAGTACCTCATCTTCCGATTAGACACTTTACAGCCTTCTGGACTGAGTTCAACAATTTTAGATCATGAACTCTCTCCTCCATCCCCACCCTCTTTCCGATCCCCCCCCCCCCTTTTTCCAATAATTTATATAGACTTTTCTTTTCCCACCTATTTCCATTATTTTTAAATGTATTTCCATCCATTGTTTTATCTCTACCTTTTAGCCTATTTCGATCCCTTCCCTTCACTCCACCCCACCCCCACTAGGGCTATCTGTACCTTGCTTGTCCTGCTTTCTACCCTTAATTAGCACATTCCTTAGATAATATCACCACCTTCAACACCTCTTTGTCCTTTTGTCTATGGCATCTTTTAGCTATCTCCACCTATCACTGGCCCTCTATCCAGCTCTACCTGTCCCAAGCACCCCCCCCCACCCCCCACCAGCTTATATTTCACCACTTTTCTATTTTTACTTAGTTCTGTCATATGGACTTGAAACATTAACTGTGTTCCTCTCCGCAGATGCTGCCAGACCTGCTGAGTTTTACCAGGTATTTTAATTTTTTTTTTGATTTTCAGCATCCACAGTTTTTTGCTTTTATTTTAGGTGTGATAAGTTGAAACCCTGTTGAGTTAATGTAAAATCTACCAGACTGTTATTTGAAGAAGAGCAGGGGAGTTCTTCCAAAGTCATGGCCAGCATTCCTCCCTCAACCAACACCGCTGAAACAGATTAACTAACCACTCTTGTTTTTGTGATTTTGTGTGCATTTTGGCTGCTAAATTTACCTACAGAACACCATTGTCTCCATTTTTCAAGTAATGTTTTGACTTGGGAGTGCTGTGGATGCCTTGAGATTGTAAAAGATGCCATATAAATGCCAGTTCTCTGTTTTAGATTGAATGTGATTTATCTAAAGGAAAACATTGATGTTTGAGTATTGTACTGGAGAAAGGATATGCCTTTGAGGGACCCAAGTGCAATTGTGACCAAAGCTTTTAGTTCAGCACAGCTTGAATGTTACTACTTTATATTTTAAAAACTCCCTTTAACAGAGTGTATATATTTATGGCATTGAGTGTGCTAACGTTCTCAGAACTGCAGAATTGCAATTGGAGCTCCAGGTAGCCAGATTTTAAATTTTTGTTTTTTAAATAAAATTCTTTGGAACAAAACTTGTTACGTGAAAACATTGAAACAAGTATTTCAATAAAATCACTTTAGATAGAGATTTGCATAATATTTCTGATGTGATTCTAAATCTTTGGGAACTCTTTTGTGTGCCACTAATCAGAATAGGATTTCAAAGTAAGTTTTGAGGTTTGTTGAAAAAAGTTAATACTAAAGCATGAGAACAAGAGGCTAGGAGAATCTTTCAGAAGTTGAGTCTAGAAGTGCCAAAGACAGTATTTTGACAGCATATAAACTGAAGTAACAGTAAAGGCATGTGATGTTATGGTGGTGAAAGTAAGCAGTCTTTGTGACGGAGGATATGGGAGATTAAGGTTAGACCATTTTGAGTTGCTGCAGAGGGTGTGAACAATATGCCCCCGGCTGAACCCAATGTTTAAGGAGAGGGAGGAGAAATAGCAGTTGTTGTGGCGAGGGCTGAAAATTATGACTTCCTGGAGGTGGTGTAAGGTTGGGAAAGGTGAAGCTGAATATTATTGGTGTTCATGTGGAAGCTGCATTCTCTATCATTGGGATATTAAAATATCAGTCTGCAGCAGGTTTGTACTGGCTTTGGTGTTTGGTTTAGCAAACAAGATGAAACCACAATAACTGCAATATTACAAAGCAACCTTCATTTAAAAAAAAACTTCTGTATTAGTAAAGAGATGTTATTTAAGTACAGGGCTTTACTTAATCAGCTTGGGCAGTATAATTTTACCATATTTCATTCCTACCTAGTATTTTTGTTTCGATCTGTTTCACACGTGCAATAGATCTGACTGAAAATTTCATATTATCATCTTGTTTAGTAACTCTTTGTTCATTTCTTTTTCTATTATTCTAACATTCCATTTACCACCCTGATTCAAAATCAGTTGGTTTATCTTGTGTACCCTTTCTATCACTTTTTAAAAAGGAACGTGGAATTCTGCATAAGCTGATCTGCCAGTGACTTTTATAACTTATAGATAATTTTTTTCTGTGGGGAGAGAAAAAGAAATCCTGAAACATGACAATAGGCTTCTATTAACAATGGATGAAGCATTTGAAATTGATGAATTTCTAGCAGACAATTTTGTTGTACATTCTGAAGCACATTGAATCTTAGAAATGCAAGGCCTGTATTTAGTGGAAACTTTTGAAACAATGCACTAGAATATTGTTAAATGAAATTATTATATGTTATGTTTAAGAGTTTTATTATTTGTTCATGGGGTTGTGTTGTCGTTGGCAAGGTCAGCATTTATTGTCCATCCCTAATTGCCCTTGGGAAGGTGATCATGTGCTACCTTGAACTGCTGCAGTCAATGTGGTGTAGGTACATGTAATGCTGCTAGCGAGGGAGTTCCAGGATTTTGATCCAGTGACAATGAAGGACAAGGGTAGCAATATTTCCAAGCCAGGGGAACTTGGTGGTGGTGTTCCCATGTGTTTGCTACCCTTGTCCTTCTGGCAGAGGTCATGGGTTTGGGAGGTTCTGTTGAAGGAGGCTTGGTGAGTTTCTGCAGTACATCTTGCAGATGGTGTACACTGCTGCCATTATGCATCGGTAATGGAGGGAGTTGAAATTTAAAGCGGTGGATGAGGTGCCCAATCAAGTGGGTTTCTTTGTCCTGAATATTGTCTAGCTTCTTAATTGTTGTTGAAGCAACACTCATCCAGACAAGTGTTGTGTATTCTATCACACTATTAACTTGTGGAATTGCTTAGTTCAAGTGTGCATTGTGTAGGCAAAGATATTTTGTGGTTGATTACTGACTGCTTGTTACTAATAGTAATGACATTTAAGCTAGTGGTTAAACATAGCTGAGGTGTTGAGTTTCACATTTCTACTCTTGAACCACCTTGTTATCCTGACTTTTTGGCAAACTACTTTGAAGCTTTGTCTCCTTCTACTGAGGGTTACTTTTGGTATATTTGCTAATGCAAATAGGGAGGTTTACTCAACATTTTTTTGAACTGGTCATGATTTCATCATTTTTCAAGGAAGCATTTTGCATGTCAGTATCTATTTGCATAAATGTTTCTTTTAATGTTTGCATTGAAGAAGGAACAAATCCATTGAGAAAAGCTGAGGCATTTAAAAAAAAAGGGCATTTGAGTTCTAGACAGGAAAACTGATGCTCCACCCAGGTGTGTTGAATGATACAACTGAGATTTATTAACTCATTTACCCCTGTCAAGTAGATAACCATGTTGTTTGATTAGAATTCTTGTTGTAATACAATTTCTATTGCCCAGTATTCTTCCTCTATCATTCCAATTATGCAAAGTTTGTTTCATTCCTGTATTTGTGCAAGTGTGGCTTATAGAAATTCTAGTTCAGTGAGACTTTGAATCTGAAGCTTTTGCCTCAATCTAGTTTTGCTGAAAGAGACATGTTTAAGCTTTTTGTCTTGCACTGATCAAGACACATGCAAGAATACCAATCTAAGGGGAAAACAATTTATACTGTATGTGAAGAGAGTGCTGATTGGTTGGCAAGTGGATTGCCATGGAGGATGCACCAGTGATGGTGACTGGCAGTCAACTGTCAAGCATTGTTTGAAATTTAAACCAGGCAGCTTGACCCTGATTGGTCAAGGCATTACCATGAGGAATGAGTTCGCGAATGCCTGTCACTTATTTTGTTTAACTGGAACAGGCGCAGTGTATGTACATGTTCTTTCTGCGTGCGAAGAACACGGCCCTGTGCATTAATATATGTAGCTTCCAGTACACGCAGCCTGACTGACTATTTTAAATTGGTTGTCAGTGTAATTCTTAGCATACTGAGGATTATTTAGCAAATGTCTGATCGCGGAATGGGCTGGTTGGGTACGTTCTGTACCCTGCCTATTGTGAACAGCGGAAGGGACGTATTGTTTGATACGATCCGCCAGCCTTTAGGACGTACAGCCCACATACTTAGCATCACAATGGCACTGAACTTCATATACCACATGGCTCATTTGTGTGATAGGCAGAATGTCTTTTTGGCTTTACTGCAGCGTCCTGTTGGTGATGAATACCACTGATACTGCTCCTGTATTGTAGCAGCATGAAACAGCTAGCTTCAGCTGTTGCTCAAATTTTTGAGATACCTTGCCCTTCCAGGGTAATCTAAGGTAGATTGGGCACTTTTCAGGGCTGAAAGTAATGGCCTTGGGCCCATTCATGAGTCTGCATGATATACAGCACGAAATGATCTGATCAGGGTAGCCATTAACCCACAAGATGCCTTTAGTGTGCCCTATTTCAGCATCAAGCTTGCATGGTGACCAAATGGCTCGGGCCCTTTTTACAAGGTTGTTGGTAAGACCAACTTTATAGTGTGTGGAACTGTAAGAATCCCAACGCGTATGTTGACCAGTGAAGGTAGGCTTGCGGTAGACCATGATAGAGAGCCCCCTGGCAGATTTCTCAACTAGTCCATCAAGGAAAGGGAGTTCATCTGACTGCTCCATTTCATAGGCTGGCAACTTGTTTAAGATGAAATGTGAGCATTTTTATTCTCATTTCTATTTTCACCCTTGCAAGATGTACAAAATATAGGTAAATAAAGGCTGCTATGCAACATCAACTTATTAACACTTATAATGGAGCATCCCAAGATGCTTCATGGGAGCATTGTAAAACAAAGTATGACACCGAGCCACATAAGAAGAAGTAGGTCAGGTGACCTAAAGCTTGGTGAAGAGGTAGGTTTTAAAGAGTGTCCTGAGAAGAAAGTGAGGTAGAGAGGTGTAGGGAGGGTATTCCAGAGGTTGGGTCTGCGCAACTGAAGGCATGCCACCAATGGTGTAATTAAAATCAGGGATGCACAGGAGGCTGGAATTAGAGGAGCACAGAGGGTTTTGGGGCTGGATGTGTTACGACTTTCTAGTCATGGTTCATGTTAATATTTTGAGGTAATGTTTAATTTTGGGAAGATTATTGTTAAAGTAAGGCAATTAAAGTTCTAGGCTTTAGAGATTGCCAGAATACCTCAAGAAATAGTAGCTCAAAAGGTGACCCATGTTTGTTTAGTACATTTAGAATAGAAGAGAGATAGGGCTATAAAACAGCAGGTAGGCTTACTTCGCTAAAGAGCTGGAGACATGATGTCAGCAATACTTGCAACAAGAACAATGCATCACAGATGTTTTTGTTTTACGAAATAGAGCTAAATTGGTTTAAAAGCATTTAGTTTACCCTGGAAGGCTATAAAACCCATTTACTTCAGATCAAAGAAATAATTGTGAATGAGGGATAATTAACCTAAAGGTAGGTTTGAGGACATCCAAGTGCATGGTATGGTGTTATAGAGATGGGTGGAGCTTAGGAAAGTTTTCTGGTTTCAAATTATTTGGGTGTTTTGTTGAAAGAGCCGCCGTTTAGGCCTTCGTGTAGTTTGCAGTTCACTGAGAGAAGAAAAACAAATTAAATCACAGTCAAACCTTTACTGTAACCAGAGTGTAAAAAAAAATTATTTCATTAGCTGTGTGGAATGTGGATAAGGCTTAATCTCTATTTGAATTTTGTGAAGCAACAGAAACTGGAAAGTTGTCTAGTTTGAAACCAGTGGGAGAATCTACATTAGGTCCTACAGAGCCTTGTGGTAAAGAAAGCAACAGGCAGGTTAGCTTGGAAGCATTGAAAAGTAACCAGAATAAGGGACTGAGGCATCCACAGTTAATAGATGGTAAATAAAAGTTTTACCTCTGAGACTAGCAAGAGTTGAGGAGAATTCTCCGGAGGACTGTGGCATACCTATGGGGATAGTCCCTGCAAAAGGAAATAACTTTAAGATTAGTATGCCTTATATGGGAATCCTTGGGGGAAGCAGGAAGTAAATTTGAGTGTGTAACATACATAGTTATAAACCATGTTGTTAAACAAAATAAGCACTATTAACTTAAGTCTTTTTACATGCAATAAGGATTGTTTTGTTTAAAAAATGGTGAAATCTTGTGTGTAGTTCTGTTGATTAAAATGAGGTGTTTGGATTTCTACATAGATGTTAACTGTCTCTAACTGGATCATAACAATGAGGTTACAGATATTGGGAGGGTGAGGCCAAGCCATGGAGGGATTTGAAAATAAGGATAAGAAGTTTAAAATCAAGATGTTGCTTAACCAGGAGCCACGAGTTAAAACGTGGTTAGTTGAGTTTTGGATAACATCAAGTTTGCAGAGGGTAGAATATGGAAGACCAACCAGAAGTGAATTGGAATATTTGAGTCAAGAGGTAACAAAGACATGAATGAGATCAGAAGATCACCTCGGGATTAAAATTGATACCAAGATTGCGAAAAATCTGATTCTTTGACTGTTGACAGGGATGGAGGCAGTAGCTAGGGTACAGAGTTTGGAGCAGGGACTGAAAGCAATGTTTAATTGGAGGAAATTTCTGCTCACCCAGTACTGGATGTCGGGTAAGCAGTCTGATAACTTAGCAACAGTGGAGGAGTCTACAGAGGTGGTGATGAGGTAGAGCTGGGTGTCCTCAGCATAGATGTGAAAACTAACAACACCCCACAGGCCTTGATTTGTGTTGTCTCTTGCTTTACAGAAATTAGTTTTATGCAATCTGTGATGTTGTCCTAAGTAGCTGCAATTAAGTGGGTTTGATGGTACATTAAATCCTGAACAATCATCGTGGTGCTTTGATATGCTATCCATATTTGGACTGTGAAAAAGGGCATTGCAGTTTAGCTTTTCTAATGTGTAGTTGTATCTGGTGAACAGCTGCTGTGAAATAGTATCTTCAACAAAGATTTTGTTACCAGCTGAGCAGGTTGAGGGATTATGAAGCAAATGTTGGGAGGTCTAGGTTTGCTTGGAATTTCTTGGAACATGCAGTGGATTAAGAATTGTACTGAGGTTGTAATTCAGAACTGTCATCCTGAATTGATGAAAATAATGTTTGTACCTTTTAAATGTTCTGAGTCACATTATCCTTGATTTAGGTTGGATGATGGTGATCAATCATACATTTTATTGTTCATTTATAAAAAGGCTTGCAATGTTTTAAAGATTGTATTTTTGTTCACCAGATCTGCTCCCAAATTTTCTATCAACCTAATCAAGAATCTGAAATCTAGTCATGAAGTCAAGAGCTTAATATTTTATCAAAGTTTCACCAACATGTAAAATAGCTTATCATTTTTAAACTGTGCTAATGAGAAATGTCATCAAAAATAATTAGTTTTGAATATTTTATTTAGGATCTCGACAATAGTTAGCTGAATGCACTTGTGTAATAATGTATAAATATAGGATCATTAATCTATACAAGATTATGTAATACTTGTCTTGGTTTAGCCAGTGACTACAGTTTACACAATTCTCAGTTTTAATCTAGCCAGAGTGCTTGGTAAAATCAGTAAATATTAGAACATACAAGTTGGATCTATAGTTTTTAGATAAAGATGCTAATTAATGTTGTATTTTATTTTTGGCCTAAATTGTTTTTACTTGTGCCATTATTTGTCATTTTTGCCTCTTCTGATTTGATTTGAACACATGCTTTGTGAGGTGAAAGGCTTGCCACCTATACTGACTATTTGTTTGAACGTTCCTACTTGACCCCAGAAATAACTCAGATTATATTCCGTAAACCCCTGTGCAATAGGTTAATGATGAAGCTAAATTTATTATTTTTGTTTTACAGGCTTGCATTGATGAGAACCTTGAAATGGTGAAGTTTCTGGTGGAGCACTATGCAGACACTAATCAGCCAGATAATGAGGGCTGGACCCCGCTGCATGCTGTAGCATCCTGTGGATATATAAATATAGCTGAGTAAGTGGAAGTTTGTATAGAATAGTTTTGAAGTCATGTCTATGTGCTATGGTGAGAAAAGCTACAGGTGTGTTTCTATTAGGATGTGAAATACCTTTTTTTTCAGAAGTTCAGCTGATGAAATGCCATATAGAATGTTTTACCATGCATGCACAAGTATAGCTTTCTAATTTTGTACATTCCAACCACAATAGCCATGCAATTATTGGTTTCTATGAAATGTTTCCTGGATAGAAAAAACACAAAATATACTGTTAGTTTAAAGATCATTTCTAATCCATCTTTCTCCAGCTTGGAAAGCCTATGTGGCTGGTACTAGTGACTTGAATAGTTGCTTCATGCAGAGGCTACGTTTGTAGCTGGCATTGAGATGTTCCCCAGTGAGAAGCCGTTGGGACATGCCTGATTACCCTCACTATCTTTGTCTTGAGTGTTAATGTGGTTTAGGAACTAGAAAAACTCCTGGATATTTTGGTTTTCCCACTATTATTTGCTTCTGGCACACTATAACTTGGGAACAGGAGCAGTCTATTCAGCCCTTGATGTGCTATTCAATTAGATCATGCTCATCTCTATTTTAACTCCTACCCTTTTTTGTTTCACAAACCTTAATGTCCTTACCTAGTGACAAAATCTGTCTCGGTTTTGAAACTTTCAATTGATCTTGCCTCAGCAGATTTTTAGAAAAGAGAAATTCTATCAAGATTCATCAGCTGCTAGTGTGCACAGTGCATACATACATGATGCATTAAAAATCATGTGCCTGCATGAAGTTTTTGTCAGCTTTTTCAATTATAAAATGTCTTTGTCAACATTTATGATCACAACTGCTTATGTGAACTCACCCTGCTATAATTACACCTCCTATCAGTGGTAGCGCAGTAGCACCTTAATTTTCTATCTCTAAACTCAGCCTGTACTGTATAGAAATTCCTGTGCTTCAACTAGCTCTACTTTTATACTTCCTAATTGTTACATGCTTTCCAATTTATCATATATTAAAATATGATCAAGAAATAAGTATTGATTTTGAAGTTGTGCCTGAATGACATCAGTGCAGCCTGGCTCAATTATCCCTTGCCATCCAATGCCACATATTTGAATACTACACTTGATTTAATCTTTATGTGCAATGCTTTGAAAAATTGACTAGTATGCATAAGTGTATTTTTCTCATTGTTAGTGCTACTAAATAACAGGAATTTGTGTCTGCTGCCCTAGTCCTTCTCGATGGTAGTGGGTTTGGAAGGTGCTGTCCAAGAAGCCTTGGTGAGTACCTGCAGCACATCTTGTAGATGGTACACACTGCTGCTGCTGTGCGTCGATGGTGGAGGGAGTGGTGGGGTGCCAATCAAGCAGGCTGCTTTCTCTTGGATGGTGTCGAACTTAGAGTGTAGTTGGAGCTGCAATCATCCAGGCAAGTGGAGAGTATTCCATCACACTCCTGGTTTATGCCTTGTTGATGGTAAACAGGCTTTGGGGAGTCAGGAAGTGAGTTACTTGGCACAGCATTCCTAGCATCTGACCTACTCTTGTAACCACAGTATTTATATGGCTAGTCCAGTTCAGTTTCTGGTTAGTGATAACCTCCAGGATGTCGATTGTGGAGGATTCAGCAATGGTAATGCCACTGAATGTCAAGGGGCAATGGTTAGATTCTCCCTGGTTGGAGATGGTCATTGCCTGGCACTTGAGTGGCGTGAATGTTACTTGTTACTTGCTACTTGCCAGCCCAAGCCTGTATATTGTCGAGGTCTTGCTGCATTTGAATGTGGACTGCTTCACTATGTGAGGAGGCGTGAATGCTTCAGTATGTGAGGTGCTGAACATTGTGCAATCATCCGTGAACATTCCCACTTCTGACCTTATGGATCGAAGGAAGGTCATTGAGGAAGTAGCTGAAGCTGGTTGGGTCTAGGGCACTAGATGGAGGAACTCCTGGAGTGATGTCCTGGAACTGAGATGATTGACATCGAACAATCACAACAATCTTCCTATTTGCTAGGTATAATTCCAACAATGGAGAGTTTTTGCCTCTGATTTCCATTGACTTCAGTTTTGCTAGGGCTCCTTGATGCCACATTTGGTCACATGCTGCCTTGATATCAATGGCAGTCACCCTCACCTCACCTTGGGAGTTCAGTTCTTTTGTCCAATGTTTGAACCAAGGCTGTAATGAGGTCAGGAGCTGAGTGGCCCTGGCGAAATCCAAGCTGAGCATCCGTGAGCAGGTTATTGCTAAGCAAGAGCTGCTTTGATAGCACTGTTGATGATCCCTTCCATCACTTTACTGATGATCGAGAGTAGACTGATGGGGGTGGTAATTGACTGGGTTAGATTTGCCCTGTTTTTTGTGTATAGGACATACCTGGGCAACTTTTCGTATTGCTGGATAGATGTCAGTGTTGTAGCTGTACTAGAACAGTTTGGTTAGGTGTGCAGCAAGTTCTGGAGCACAAGTCTTCGGTACTTTTGGTGGAATGTTGTCAGGGCCCATAGCCTTTACAATGTGCAGTGCCTTCAGCCGTTTCTTGATGTCACATGGAGTGGATTGAGTTGGCTGAGGACTGGCATCTGTGATGGGGGGGATCTCAGAGGAGGCCGGGATGGATCATCCACTCAGCACCTCTGGCTGAAGATTGTGGCAAATGCTTCGGCCTTATCTTTTGCACTGCTGTTCTGGGCTCCCCTATCATTGAGCATGAGGATATTTGTGGAGCCGCAACCTCCAGTTAGTTGTTTAATTGCTCCACCATTCATGGCTGGATGTGGCAGGACTGCAGAGCTTAGCTCTGATCCATTGGTTGTGGGATCGCTTAGCTCTGTCTATCATGTTGTTTGCCCTTCAAGTAGCCCTGTGTTGTAGCTTCACCAGATTGACACCTCATTTTTAAGTGTGCCTGATGCATTTCCTGGCATGCCCTCCTGCACTCTTCATTGAACCAGGGTTGACCCCCTGGCTTGGTGGTAATGGTGGTTTGGGGCTATGCTGGGCCATGAGGTTATAGATTGTGGTTGAGTACAATCCTGCTGATGGCCCACAGTGCCTCATGGATGACCAGTTTTGAGTTGCTAAATCTGTTCGAAATCTGTCCCAATTAGCACAGTGGTAGTGGCACACAACACGATGGAGGGTATCTCAATATGAAGACTAGACTTCATCTCCACAAGGCCTGTGTGGTGGTCAGTCCTACCAATACCATTCAACAGATCCATCTGCAGCAGGCATGTTGGTGAGGATGAGGTCAAGCATTTTTTTCCCACTTGTTGGTTCCCCACCACTGCCGCAGACCCAGTCTAGCAGCAATGTTCTTTAGGGCTCGGTCAGTAGTGGTGCCACCGAGCCACTCTTGGTGATGGATATTGAAGTTCCCCACCCAGCGTACATTCTGCGCTGTTGCCACCCTCAGTGCTTGCTTGAAGTGGTGTTCAGCATGGAGGAGTACTGATTGATCAGCTGAGGGGATGGTGGTACATGATAATCAGCAGGAGGTCCCCTGCTGATTTGACCTGATGTCATGAGACTTCATGGCATCCATAGTTGATGTTGAGGGCTCCCAGGCCAATTCCTTCCCAACTGTATACCACTGTGCCGCCATCTCTTTTGGGTCTGTCCTACTAGTGAGATGGGATATACCGAAGGATGGTGATGGTGGTGCCTGGGAAATTATCTGTAAGGTATGATTCCATGAGCATGTTGTTTGACTGTTCTTGTGAGACAGCTCTCCAAATTTTTGCACTAGCCCTCCTGATGTTAGTAAGAAGGTCTTTGCAAGATCGACAAGGCTGAGTTTGCCGTTGTAGTTTCTGGTGCCTAGTTCAATGCTGGGTGGTCCATCCAGTTTCATTTCTTCTAGACTTTGTGGTTTGATACAACTGAGTGGCTTGCTAGGCCTTTTCAGAGGGCAGTTTAGAGTCACCACATAGCTTTGGACAGTTCTGACTTAACTGTAGTTACCCAGTAATTGTTAGACAGGTTAAAACCTAGTTTAACGCCTGTGAAAGTACGAATTGAACCCCCCCCCCCCCCCCCCCCCCCCCCCCCCCCAGCCACACTCAGTAGCCCCCTGCTCCCGACTCCCCCCTCAGCCCCTCCTGACCCTTCTTTCCTCCACCCACCCACCCACCCCCCAACCAAACCCCCATCCATCACACTCTATTCTCCAAGAGATGAAGGTATTCCTCTGCTGTTTAAATATGCCATGGGATCTTTTACATCCACCTGAGAGGTCAGGCAGGGCCTTATTTTAATGTCTCCCCTGAAAGATGCCTCTAATAGTACAGCGCTCCCTCAGTACCGCATGGGAGTGTCAACTTTGAATTTTGCATTCAAATTTTAGAATGGGTTTTGAGCCCATAACTTGTGACTTGGAGATGACAAGGCTACCAACTGAGCCATGGCTGACTTTAGATAATTGGCGAAAGAATTAGAATGGTTTTTTTTTTACACAGTAAGTTGCTATGATATTGAGTGCACTGTCTGAAAAGGTGTTGGAAGCAGATTCAGTTGTAACTGGAGGTTCAGTTGTAAAAGGAGGTTGAATATAAGGTTGAAAGGGAAGGATTTGAGAATGTATGTGGAATGACCAGGGGAGCTGCACTAATTGGTCAGCTGATGGGTTGAATGGCTTCCTTCCATGCTGTAATATTCTGAACGCAGAATCAATTTATTTAAAAATGTTAGTAATTTCTAATGGCTCCACTGATTTAGCCCAAAAGCAGTTGTGCCACACGGACTCAGCATTTCTCAAATTCAGTCACTTGTGCTGTTAGCAGATCTCAGCTGGGTCAGCAGGAGGAGTTCTGTAATTGGTCTTGAGGCCCTTGGTTCAGAAGGATTGCTACTAATGACTATCAAGCAAGTATTATTGGAAGAATGCATATATGACTGCCAAGTGAGAAAAGAAGTCAGCTCAGTAGTGAGGCTTCTGCAGCAAATTACTTGGTGATATTCACTGTTTAACCTCAGTAATAGGAGGGAGTATTTGGCACATTTGGAACTGTAGCCCAAGAAAAAATTAATGCCACCATGAGGAGAAAAAAGGCATAGAATAATGACAAAAATTAATAATTGAATTTCAACAATGCTGCTGGTAATTTCCACTCCCCCAAACTAAAAATATAAGTGCGAGGGAAAGCATTGATGCAATGAATGCAATTAAATGAATGCATGTACTTAGTAGAGCTGAATTTCTGATTTTGGGGTTGGGTAATACTTGTTCCCCTTTGTAGGGATTCTCCATGGAGCTCTTGTCTATTTTCAGTTCCCTATCATTGCCTTCCTCCACCCCTGCCTCAGCTTTTCTGCTGCTGAAACCCTCATCTGTGCCTTTGTTACTGCCAGACTTGACTCTTCCAATGTGCTCCTAGCTTCCCACATTCTGCCCTCCCTAAACTTGACATCATCCAGCATTCTACTTCCTTGTCCTAATTGGCAGCACAGCTGTGCTCGTTGACATATAGCCAAGTGGTTATGGTTTGTAACCCCAAGCTCAGGAGTTCAAATCTCACAATGGCAAACTATGAAACAATGTAATTTCATCTGAAACAGATGGAAATGGGTTTGTACTCGAAAGAGTTACTTAGCCAGTCTTTGACATCAGTTGTGCTCAAAAACAATCATTAAGAGTTCAAATCTCACAATGGCAAACTATGAAACAATGTAACTTCATCTGAAACAGATGGAAACATGTTTGTACTCAAAAGAGTTACACTGGCTCCTGGTTAAACAACACCCAAATTTTAAAACCCTCACCCTTGTTTCCAAATCTTTCCATGGCATGACCCTCCCTATTGCTAATCTCTTCCAGCCCTACAACCCTTCAAGATATCTGCACTTCTCTAATTCTAGCCTCTTTAGCAACCTGATTTTTAATTGCTTTGCCACTGATGGCTGAGCTTTCAGCTGCCTAGGCCTTAAGCTCTGGAGTGCCCTCCCTAAACTTCTCTATCTCTCTACCTCGCTCTCCTTTAAGACACCTTTCAAAACCTACCTCCTTGAACAAACTTCTGGTTAACAGTCCTATATCTACTTTTGTGACTTGGTATCATGTTTTGTTTTATAATGTCTCTGTGAAGTGCCTTGGAACACTTTATTATGTCAGAGGTACAATGTAAATACAAATTGTTGTTGCATTTTCCCTTGTAGTGACAAAATAATATGACAAAATAAAATGTGAAATGTCAAGAAGCTAATAGTCCATCAAGCCTAATCCTTTACAAATCACTTGCTTGCCAGTTATCCCCATTAATTAAAATTTCCTGGATAAATTGGCAAAACTTCTCCCTGACTCCCAAAGCACATAAAGCAAAATTCCAAAAAAACTGCATTATCCCACAACTTAAGCTCTGGCTATCTGTGTCCCGTAGATGACATTTCTTTGGTTAGTTATCTTGAAACTCCAGGGAACAACCTGACTATAACTTTGACGAGATCCCATTCCTGAAACTTGGATAGATCCTGCTGCTGATTAGATTTTTATCCCTTTATTTATAGTTAGCTATTAGATTTTGTTGTTAGAAGTCTGTCCTGATCAATTTGTGGAGTTGCGATGGGAGGAAAAGTTTGCTTCAGGCAAAATATTCTGTTTGTTTCAGTTTTTCACTCATGCTAGAAGTTTAAAAGGAGTGATTATATCTACCAGTCAGAATTTAGAGCCTTTTATTTTCTTGAATTTCCTAATGAAAACCAACTGACTCGGCTTTGCAAGTTTCTTCTTCAGTTAGTGGCCCAGGTCTCTGAATTGTCCTCGTTGCTCTTTCAGCCTTTTCTGACACCAAACATCAATGATCAAGAGAAATTGCAGTGGTTTCTGCTATTATAACTCTGTGTGGAAGGTTTTTAATCTGAAAATATTAGTTTGCAGCAGACTGGGTACAGGAATATGCAGCACTGTCTGTGGGATGCCAATGAGTCATATGGCATTTGTAATAAACAAATTAGTCACATGGCCTTCCAAACAAATAGTTTGATTATCCAGCTTCTCCTGCAACTAACAAAAAGGAAAACCCAATGGTTTAGTATAGTCAGATTAACAGTAAAAGGGCTGACAGAGGAATTGTTGGACCAAGTAGGGACCAAAATGGTGCTATATTGGTGGAGGCAGAAGGCATGATAGTGCTTCATTGTATTTATTAAGAAGAAAACTGTGCCAAAGCTCTGATAAACAGGGAGGTTGCCAGGAAATTGGGTGAAATAAAAAAAAAATAGAGGAGGTATTGGAAAAGCTGGCAGTACTTAAAGCGAATAAGTTAACTGGTCTGAATGGAATGCATCCTAGGTTGCTGAGGGAAATAAGGATAGAAATTGTAGAGGTGCTGGCCAATTTTTCAGTCATCTTTAGATACAGGGAGGATGTCAAAGGCTGGAGGGCTGTAGATGTTACATCTTTATTGTAAAAACGGTGAACGATAAACCTGGCAGTTACAGGCCAGTTTAACAATAGTAGTGGGGAAGCTTTTAGAAACAATAGTACAGGAGAAAATTAACAGCCACTTAGGCATTAACTAATATCGGAGAACTCGCATAGATTTGTTAAGAGAAAATTGTTTGAATAAAACAAGAGAAACAAGATGCTGGAAATACTCAGTACACCTGCCAGCATCTGTGTATTCTAACATTTTCTGTTTTTATTTTGGATTTCCAATATCTGCTGAATTTTGCTTTTGGAGTTGTTTGATTAACTTGATCAATTTTTCTGCTGAGGTAAAAGATTTAGGAGGGTATTGCAGTTGATTTTGACTTTGAAAAGGTCTTTGATAAAGTACCAGATTTTAGCCTTGTTTGCAAAATTGTAATCCATAGGATAATTTGGCTAAGGGATAAAAATGAGTTGTGGTGAATGGGTTTTTTTCTGGAGGCTGATATACATTAATAACTTGGACTTGGGTACAGGCACAGTTTCAAAATTTTGCAGATTACACATAACTTGGAAGTGTGATTAACATTGGGGAAGATAGTAATTGATTTCAAGTGGTCGTAGACATGCTGATGGAATGGGTGATATACAAAAGTGAGTTGAAGCAGTTTGGTAATAAGAATGAGAGAATTCAAACTAAATGCTACTGTTAAAGTGAGTGCAAGAAGAGAGACCTTGGAGTCTTTGTGCACAAATCTTTAAAGGTGACAGGACAGGTTAATAAAACAAAAAGCAAAATACTGCAGATGCTGGAAATCTGAAATAAAAACAGAAAATACTAGAAAAACTCAGGCCTGACAGCATCTGTGGAGAGAAAAACGGAGTTAACATTTTGAGTCTTCAGAGCTTCAGCATGGCTCTGAAGAAGAGTCATACGGACTCAAAACATTAACTCTGTTTCTCTCTGCACAGATGCTGTCAGACCTGCTGAGTTTTTCCAGCATTTTCTGTTTTTATTTTAGCTCAATAGAGCGTATGGGATCCTGAGTTTTATGAATAGAGGAATAGAGTAAAAAGCCAGGGTTGTTAAACCTATGTAAAACACTCGTTCAGCAATAGCTGGAGTATTGTCCAATTCTCAACACCAAACTTTAGGAAAGATGTAAACACTTGGAGAAGCTATAGAAGATATTTACGAGAATGGATTCAGGAATAAGGGATTATAAGGGGAGACTGGTGAAGTTGGGTTATTCGCTTTAGGGAAGAGAGGTGCTTAAAACCGTGAGGGGTTTCAATATAGTAAAATAGGAGAAACTGTTTCCAAAGGGCCAATAATGAGAAAAGAAAGATTTAAGTGATTGGAAAAAGAATCAATGCAATCTGAGGAAAACCTTTTAATTGCTATGAGTCATTAGGATTTGTAATGCTCTACTTGTTATGCTGGTGGATACCGATTTAATTGCAGCTTTCAAGAGAGAATTGGATAAATACTTGAAGAAAAAATTTGTAGGGAGGTGGGGAAAGAGCAGGGGAGTGGGACAATAGGTGCTCTTGGAAAGAGGGAGCACAGACTTCATGCATCAAATGGCTCTGCTGTGCAGTTCTATTATGATTTCTCATCCCTTCAACTGTGTTGTAGTTAATGGCTTGTCCGTTAATTGTTTTCATTAACTTGGTGTTTTTTGAGGAAACCCTCCTCTCCCAACCTTTCTGCTATCCCCTCCCTCTTGAGCCTTCCTTTCCCCCTCTCTTTTTGCCTCCTTTGTTAATCGTGAAACCCCCCTCCCCCCAAACCGCCATTGTCCAGCCCTATCTGCTCCTTTGAGAAATTCCATTCTACTAAGTTGTAACAGCTTCCCTCCATCTTTTTTTAAAAAGCAAAATACTGTGGATGCTGGAAATCTGAAATAAAAACAGAAAATGCTGGAAAAAGTCAGCAGGTCTGACAGCATCTGTGGAGGGAGGAACAGAGATAACGTTTTGAGTCCGTATGACTCTTCAGAATATTTTAAATCTTGATGCTTAGTCTCCTGATCTTGCCCAGTGTATTGGCTGAATCACATCCTGAGCATCATCTCTACTTAATTTGAGCCCTTCAAAAGATAGTTTCTTTCAAAGATGGTTTCTTGCTGCTAATGAGACAAAACAGCAGTTTTTACTGTCTTTCTAGCTACCTCCTCGATCCTCTTTTGCCTGTGGATAGTCTTGGCTTTACTCTTTCCTGTCACCTTAATTGAAATTTTCACATCTCTTCATTGTTGAAACTATTTTGAAGGAGCTCCATTTGCTGTTTAATCCTTGATATTTCCTCTCAGCTGCTGAATGAAGCCCAAGTCCATCTAAAACTAATCTGCACTCTTCCAACCCCCTCCCCCCCACAACTTTGTACTATTAAGTGAAATACAAAAAAAAGCTTAGTTTGATGGGAAATCTGTTATTTCTATCCCTTCCTTATTTTAGTGCTCATCCACACTTCTCACTTTGTCCTGTTTCATTTCTTTTAGTCCTTTTTAAGCTGAACATCTACTCCATGTTTGTTAATTTCAGAATTTGTGAACTTTGTAAAAGCATTTGCAAGCAGCTCATCTATTTGGCACAAGAAGCCCTTTGAAACAGGAATTTTATTTAGCTCAGAAACATCATAGTGACTATGCAAGGCCAAAATAAGTGTAAATGGCTTCATGGTACTGAACCTGCCTTCTCTTTACAACATACACAGCTGTCCACAACAAAACAATGATTTTTTTATTGTCAACTGTTCTGATAGGGGAAAACAAGTTACACAGCACAATTAATTTATTTACGTAATTCAGTTTGTTGCTTACTGCTTGGCTGAGTGTTAGAAAGTAGAGAGTAGTGGTGAATGATTGCACACCTTTCATTAGTTCCCTGGGGGTCAGAATTAAATTCACTGCTTTTTTTTTTATATATATATTAATGACACAGGGTGTACAGGGCACTATTTCAAAACTTGCGGCTGACGCAGAAGTTGGGAGATTTGTGAGTAAGATGCTGATGGACCTCCAGGAATATGGACAGGCTAGTGGAATGAGTGGACATGTCCCAGATTTCATTTACAAGTGTGAAGTGATACATTTTGATATGAAGATGAGGCGCGGCAATATAAATTAGAGTACAATTCTAAAGTGTGTGGACTGTTAACTCAAGTCAGATGGTGAAGTGGGAAGCCAGATAGAATCTTTTTACTCTAGATTTATTTACAAATGTGGCATTACATGTCTTCTGCTCCCTGACAAATACCCAGAGTCTCAGCAGTCTTTCTTTCCAACTCTTTGAAAACCAACAAACAAATGATCAGCCCCTTTGAAAGGAGTAAATCTCTATATGTGCTCAAGGTACTTAACCAATGTCATTCACCTGTGTATCCTTAACCTCGATAATACAATTAATATATGAATTAGGAGCAGGAGTAGGCCACTTGGCCCCTCAAGCCTGCTTCGCCATTCAATAAAATCATGGCTGATCTGAATGTAACCTCAACCACACATTTCTGTCTACCGCCCCCGATAACCTTTCACCCCCTTGTTAATCAATAATCTATTTAGCTCTGCCTTAAAAATATTCAAAGACTCTGCTTCCAGCTCCTTTTTTGAGGAAGAGAGTTCCAGAGACTCATGGCCCTCTGAGAGAAAATATTTCTCCTCATCTCTGTCTTAAATGAGCAACCCTTTATTTTTAAACAGTGACCCCTAGTTCTAGATACCCCCACAAGAGGAAACATCCTCTCCACATCCACCCTGTCACGACCCCTCAGGATCTTAAAGGTTTCAATTAAGTCAACTCTTACTGTTCTAAACTCCAGTGGATACAAGCCTAACTTGTTCAGCCTTTCCTCATAAGACAACTCGCCCATTCCTGGTATTAGTCTAGTAAACCTTCTCGGAATTGCTTCTAATGTATATAAATCTTTCTTTAAATAAGGAAACCAGTACTGTCTGCAATACTCCAGATACGGTCTCACCAATGCCCCATACAACTGAAACATAACCTCCCTACTTTTGTATTTAATTCCTATCACAATAAATGATAACATTCTATTAGCTTTTCTAGTTGCTTGCTGTACCTGCATACTAGCCTTTTGCGATTCATGCACAAAGACACCCAGATTCCACTGCATCTCAGAGCTCTGCAATCTCTCTCCATTTAGATAATCTCTTTTATTCTTCCTGCCAAAATGGGTGATTTCACATTTTCCCACATTATACTTCATTTGCCAGATTGTTGCCCACTAAATTAACCTATCTATCTCTTTTTGTGACCTCCTTATATCCTGTTCACAACTTACTTTTCTATCTTGTATCATCAGCAAATTTGGCAGCCATCCTTTCCATCCCTTCATCCAAGTCATTTATATAAATTGTAAACAGTTGCGGTCCCAGCACTAATCCCTATGGCATGCCACTTGTTACATATTGCCAACCTAGAAAATACCCATTTATGCCTACTCTCTGCTTCCTGTTAGCCAGCCAATCTCCTGTCTTTTCCAATGTTATCCCCTATGTCATGAGCTTTTATTTTCCACAATAACCTTTGGTGTGCTGCTTTATCAAATGCCTCCTAGAAGCCTAAGTACAATGCATCCCCTTTTATCCACAGCACATCACTTCCTCAAAGCCCTAATAAGTTGGTTAAACATGATTTCCCTTTCACAAAACCATGTTGACTTTGCCTGAAGACCTTGAGCGTATCCACACGTCCTGCTAAAGCTTCTTTAATAAAATTAATGCTAAAAGGTTAGTTAAGGAAAAAGTAAGACCTATCAGAGATAAAGATAGAAACTTGTGTGTAGATGCAGAGGCTGTGGGAAGGGTTTTGAATGAATATTTTGTCTCCGTGTTTACAGAGGAAAGGGAAGATGTAGATATAGTAGTTCAGGAGGAACACTGCGTGATATTGGACAGGATAGTCATAAAGAGAGAGGAAGTACTCGAAGAGTTGAAATCCATGAAAGTTGATAAGTCACCAGGGCCAGATGGATTGTTTTCGAGGCTGCTGAAGGAGGTCATGGAGGAGATAGCAGATGCTCTGAGGATGAGTTTCCAATCTTCACTAGATACAGGGGAGGTACCAGAGGACTTGGGAAATGCAAACGTAGTTCCATTGTTTAAAAAGGGATCAAAGGAAATGCCACACAATTATAGGCCAGTTAGTCTTACATCGGTGGTGAGCAAATTAGTAGAATCAATCCTGAGAGATAGGATTAACTGTCATGTGGAAAGGCATGGACTAATCAGGGATGGTCAGCATGGATTTGTTAAAGGGAAGTCTTGCCTCACAAATTTGATTGCATTCTTTGAGGAAGTGACAAGAAGGGTTGATGAAGGTAGTGCAGTGGATGTTGTGTACATGGATTTTAGCAAGGCATTTGACAAGGTCGCACATGGCAGATTGGTCAGGAAAGTAAAAGCCCATGGGATTCAGGGTAATGTGGCAAACTGGATAAAAGGTCAGCTTTGTAACAGGAAACAAAGAGTAATGGTCGATGGATGTCCTAGCAAATGGAAAGTTGTCTCAAGTGGTTTTCCACAGGTCTCAGTATTGGGACTCTTGTTTGTATTAACGATTTGGACGTGAACGTGGGGGGCCACGATTGGGAAGTTTGCAGATGACGCAAAGATTGGCGTGTAGAGGATAGCCATAATCTCCAAAACGATATAGATGGATTGGTAGAGTGGGCAGTAAAATGGCAGATGGATTTAAACATAGAGAAGTGTGTGGTCATACATTAAGGGAGGTCAAACAGTTACAGGGATTACATAATAAATGGGACTTACTAAGAGGGGTAGATGAAGTGAGAGATCTTGGCGTACAAGTACACAGGGGCCTGAAGGCAGCAGTTCAAGGAGACAAGGTTGTAAAGATGGCATTTGGAATGCTGTCCTTCATTGGCAGAGGTATAGAATATAAGAGTAACGATATAATGTTGGATTTGTATAAAACACTGGTGAGGCCACACCTGGAGTATTGTGTGCAGTTCTGGTCATTACAGGAAGGACGTAATAGCTCTGGAGAGAGTGCAGAGGAGGTTTACAAGAATGTTGCCAGGGTTAGAAAATTGTAGCTACGAGGAGAGATTGGATAAGTTGGGGTTGTTTTCCTTAGAACAAAGAAGGCTGAGTGGTGACTTGATTGAGGTGTACAAAATTATGAGGGGAATAGATAGAGTGGATAGGATAAAATTGTTTCTCTTGATGGAGAATTCTAGAACCAGGGGACATAGATTCAAGATAAGTGGCAGAAGGCGTAGGGGGGGACATGAGGAACAACTTTTTTACGCAGCGAATAGTGGGTGTCTGGAATTCGCTGCCCAAGTTGGTGGTAGAAGCAGAAACTCTGAACTCTTTTAAAAAGTACCTGTAAGTTGCAGGGCTATGGGCCGGGTGCAGGAAAGTGGGATTAGAAAGGGCACCTGAGTGTCCTCAGGCTGGCATGGACAAGATGGGCTGAAAGCCTCCTCCTTCTGTACCGTAACTTTTCTATGGTTCTAATAGTTTTTAACATTTTCCCTGTGACAGATGTTAAGCTAACTGGCCTGTAGTTTCCCGCTTTGTCTCCTCCCCCTTTTTTGAATAATGGAGCTAAATTTGCTATCTTCCAATCTAAATGGACCTTCCCCGAATCTAGGGAGTTTCAGGAAATGAAAACCAAAGCATCAACTATCTCACCAGCCACATCTTTTAAGGCCCTAGGATGAAGCCCATCAGGACCCAGACACTTGTCAGCTCGCAGCTCCAACAGTATACTCAGTACCACTTCTCTGGCGATTGTAATTTTCCTGAGTTCTTCCCTATCTTCCATTTCCTAATTTACATCTGCCTCTGGGATGTTACTTGTAACCCCTATAGTGAAGACTGATGCAAAATACCTGTTCAATTCATCTGCCATTTCCTTGTTTTCCATTATCAATTCTCCAGACTCATTTTCTGTAGGACCAACGCTCACTTTGTTAAATTGTTTGTCTTTAAATATTTATAGAAACTCTTACTGTTTTTATATTTCTGACTCGCATTCTCCCGAACTCGTAATTTTTCCTTCCTTATTAATCTTTTAGTCATCCTTTGCTGTTCCTTATATTCTGTTCAATCTTCTGGCCTTCCACCTATCTTTGCACAATTATATACTTTTTCTTTAACTTTGATACTGTCTTTAACCTTTCTTGTTAACCGTGGATGGTGTATCCACCCTTTCCAAGATTGTGGTTTGCATTGGCACCAAGGCTCAGGCAATTTCTGGCCCTGTCCTTGCCCTGCTTGTCTCTTGATTTCTTTCCAATCTGGGGCAGAGGGGAGCATTGGACCTGCGTGTTGTGTTGCTTCACAAACATAGGCTGCAAACCCTGAATGAGAAGCTGCCAGTCCCATGTTTGCACTGAGCAGGGCAGCAACTGCGAGATTCCTCCCAGCGACAGGCTCAGATTAACAGCTGCTGTCTCTATAGGGGGCATGTGTGGCTGCCATCTTTATAGGGGGCAGTGTGCAGCAGGGGCCACGTGTGACCATTCTTTGCCAGAAAGCAGGATGAGAGGGGCTTCACTGATCTTCTGTCACCAGGGAATATGGAGAGTTTGACTCAAACTTGCATAAATACATGAAATAACATTTTTAAAGAGCACTTTAGAGCACAGGTTTTCATATTTATATGATGTAATATGTGTTGATCTATAATACATGAAATTTATATTTATCCTGGGGTCATGTTAATTTTCAAGTGTTAAAATGAGGTCACATTAGAAAAATAATTTGGGAAGCACTGATGTGAAGGCTTTAGAGAGGGTGCAACAAAGGTTCATGAGAATGGCTCTAAGGATGAGGGAGTGCAGTTATGTGGGTGGATTTGAGAAGCTGTGCTTCTTCCCCTTGGAGAGGAGAAGGTTGGGAGGAGATTTGGTAGTGTTAAAAATTATGAAGGTTCTAGACAGTAGATTTAAACATTTCTTCCCATTGGTGGAAGAGTCGAGAACCAGAGGATACAGATTTCGGGTGATCGCCTCTGGTTATTTTGCCAGCGTGAAAAACTACTCTAAGTAGAGAGTGGTTAGGATCTGGGATGCATGCCTAAGGATGTGGTGGAGGCAGATTCACTTGTAGCTTTCAGAAGGATATTTGCCAAGCACCTGAAGGGAAAGTATTTGCAGGGCTACAGGGATACGCTGGGGAATAGGACCAATTGAATTACTTGCTTTTTAAAAAAATTCATTCATGGGATGTGGGCGTCACTGGCTAGGCCAGCATTTATTGGCTATCCCTAATTGCCCTTGAGAAGGCGTTGGTGAGCTATCACCTTGAACTGCTGCAATCAAAGTGGTGTTGGTGCAGCCATAGTGCTGTTAGGGAGGGAGTTCCAGGATTTTGACCCAGCGACAGTGAAGGAACAGCAATGTATTTCCAAGTCAGGATGGTGAGTGGCTTCCAGGTGGGGAACTTCCAGGTGGTACTGTTCCCATCTATCTGCTGCCCTTGTCCTTCTATTGTCAAGTGCTATCAGCCACATGACCAACCGAATGGCCTCCTATGCTCTAACCGTTCTAGATTCTGTTATATTCTCCTTCTTTGTGATTATATATTAAAGATTCTTGGGATTTTCCAAATAAGTATAGCAGCAATATAGTTTCCACTAGGAAAAATGACATTATGTACTCAATTTTATACTAATTCCTAACAATCTGTCGTCAGGAGACTCCATTCACTTTTGCACAATGATAAGCAGAAATTTTTGTATATCACAGGAAAATCTCCATCATTTGCAATAATGGTAGAAACTCTAGATAATCGAGGTCTCGGACATTTTGCCTGTGTACATAGAAGCATAGAATTTATGGCACAGATCCGTCAGAGGCCTTTGTTATTTCTTCCTATTTCCTGATCCTTTACCTGGGCCTTTGCATTTGGAAGTTTGAGTTGTGATCTATTCTTGGTATAAGTTTTCTTATATTTCTCTCTCCAGCTCAATTTGTAAGGTTTCTGGATTTGTAGCACTATTACTAATTCCATAACATGCTGCAGTATTGTGTTGATCTGTAGGAGCAAATAACTTTATTTAGGGGAAATTTTTCTCACGTTATTTGTGGAAATACCACCTTTGTAGTCATTTGTGTTCTCTGGGTGTTTGCGTTTGCAAGGTGATGGAATTTTTTTGGATGCAACATAGGCAATTTGTCGTCCATATTTTATGTTGCAATAGCCATAACATTCTTGGTTTTTTTCAAACACCAAGATAAATGTCTGTTGACATTAAGATACTACTTGGAAAAGCTGCTTTCACCCATGTAAGAGCTGAATTAAAAAGGGAATCATTGCCATTTTACAGATCCGACGAAAACAGCGTATAATTGATCTCTGCTATCGTTTGTGCTCAGGAACTCCTTCAAACAACTCTATCCCATGTTTTAAAAAAAAGTCTAAATTTGCTTACAATCTAAAATTGATTTTTAATTTTTCAATTTGATCAGTTAAGTGCTGATAGGAGATGCTGCATTTATTTTCATGTCATTAGTCAAAGTACATTGTTTCTACCTTGTTTGAATTTTGCTACACACTGCATTTATTGACAAATAGTTTACGTAATCCTTAGAGCCCCTCAGAAATCTCCATATCTCTTAGCTCCTGTTCCCCTCAAGCCCTCGAAAATGCTGCTCCCTTTGAAATCTATGCCTGTTTCCTGTAATTCCATTTTTGAATCTGTCTAATTGGGTGTCAGCTGAAATGGCTGTAACCAAAGGCATATATAACCTGCCCTGTGAGTGTGACCATAATGCAGTATTCCTCCTTGACCTCTTTGTAACCGTTGACACGGCCAATCATGATGCTTTTCTCCAACACCAGCTTGGTGTGATTGTCATCGTTTGGTTCTACTCTCCACTGTAGTCAAAGCATCTCCAGTTGTGGCTTCATTCCCCCCCCCACCCCCCCTCCCCCCCTCTCAAGGCATCCAGGGATTTATCTTTGGCTTGCACCTCTTATTGAATTCCATGCTGCAAAATAGTGACGACATCTGAAAATATGGAAAAAGCTTCTACACACACATGATGATGGTGCCCAGATCTAGCCTTCCACCAATTCTCTGGACTCCCCCACCACTGTCTACCTGAAAACAAGCCAGCCTTTGGATAAACATTGGAAAAAGCCTACCTGCACAGGTGGGATGTGTGGAATAGCCTCTTCCTGATATATCAAAGAATGGTTTCAGTTTTATCCGTGCCGGCTCTCTGCAAGCCCAATTTAGCTAGTCCACTCTCTGCATCTTTCCCCGTAGCCCTGCAATTTTATTTTCTTGTGCTTGTCCAAATTTCTTTTGAAGCCAGGATTGAATCTGCCTCCAGCACCATTTCAGTTGTAACCACTCATTGCATGAAGAAGTTCTTCCCTATGTTGCCTGTGATTCTTTTGCCAGTGACTTTAAATGAGTCCTCCAGTTCTCAATCCTACAGCCAATGGGAATTGTTTTCTTTATCTACTGTGGGAAGTCCTCATGATTTTGAACACCCCTCTCTGATCTCCCCTCAACCTTCTGTAAGGAGAATAAGCTTAGTTTCTCCAACTTATACCTGTAATTGACATCTCTTGCCCTTAGAACTTTCCCATAAATCTTTCTTCCACCCTCTCTAAAACTTTCAATATCCTAAAGTGTGATGCCTAAAATTGGTCACAATTGTTTTTGTATTCACTGCCTCTATTTATAAAGCTCAGGATCCCAAATGCTTTTTTAACCAATTTATTCCAACCTAATCTGCCACTCTCATACCTCCCATTTCTTGCACTCCCTTTAGAATTGTATCCTTTAGTTTATATTGTTTCTCCTCATTCTGCCAACCAAAAATGTTTTCACTTCACACTGTTAAATTTAATCTGCCTTGTATCCGCCCATTCCAACATCCTGTCCATCTCCTCATGAAGTCTATCATTAACCTCCTCATTGCTCACTTAAATTTTAAGTTTTCCTCAACTGCAGATTTTGAAATTGTGCCCTCTGTACTCAAGGCCTAAGACGTAAAAACAGGGGTCCTAGTTCTAAGCCCTGGGGAACACCACTGTATGCATTTCTCCAGTCCAAAAAAACAAATGTTCACCACTACTGTTCCCTGTCAGTCAACCAAGTTCATATCTTTTCTGCCACAATCCCTTTTATTCCATGGGCTTCAATTTGCTGACAAACCTATTATGTGACACTTATCAATCATCTTTTGTAAGTCTATAAACAGCACATCACTGCATTACCTTTTTCATGCTCTCTGCCTCTTGGAAAAAGTCCAGTCAGATTGGTTGAATACAATGTGCCTTGAACAAATCCATGCTGGCTCCCATAATTAATTCATGCTTATCTAAGTGACTGTTAATTTTGTCCAAGATTTTCATTTCTGAAGGTTTTCCCATCTGGCCTGCAGCTGCTGGGTTGATCCTTACACCTTTGTTCAAAAAAGCATGTAACATTTACAATTCTCCAGTCATCTGGAACCACCTTGCATATCCAAGGAAGAATGGAAGACTGTAACCAGTACTTGTCCAATTTTCACCTTTACTTTCTTCAGCATCCTTGGATGCATCCACCTGGTGATAAGTCCTGGTGACATATCAACCTTAAGTACAGCCAGACTTTCTTAGACCTTCACTGCCTCTTTCTTTATGGTTTTGCTGGCAATCTCTTTGGTAAGATAGATGCAAAGTGCTTATTTAGTACCTCCTCCATGTGCTTTTTTTTCTCATTGTGTAGACCTTTTTTTTTGTCCCTAACTATTCCCGCCCTTCCTCTTACTCACCTTTTATTATTTATATGACTGGAGAAGACTTTTGGGTTTCATTTTTATGTTAGCTGCAAAGAGCATTCCTAAAGCAGTTGAGTTTTATGGCCATCTAACACTTTTGATGGTATTTCAATTTTTTTTAAACTGAATTTAAATTATCAAGCTGCTATGGATTGTGATCTCTTTCTCTGGAATCCTCTGGATTATTGGAGGGGAGATGGTGTGTCATGGTAATGCCACTAGACTAGTAATCCAGAGGCCCAGACTAATGTTCTGGGGGATGTGGTTCAAATCTCACCGTGGTGGTGGAATTTAAATTAATTATTCAAATCTGGAATTGACAACTGGTCTCAGTAATGATGACCATGAAACTATCATTGCTGTTAAAATCCATATTATCACTAATGTCCTTTGGGGAGAGAAATCTGCTGTCCTTGCTTGGCCTGACCTGGCCTGCATGTGACTACCAACTCACAGCAATGTGGTTGACTCTTAACTACCCTCTGAAGTGGCTTGGTAAACCACTCAGTTCATGGGCAATTAGTGATGGGCAACAAATATTGGCCTTGCCTGTGACTCCCACATTCCATGAAAGAATAAAGGGGGGGGGGGGGAAAAGCCCAGTAACATAACCACTCTATTACTGAGTTGTTGTGTTATTCTTCTACACTGGCTCTAAATGAACACAAACTCAGCTCCTGCCAGAAATTCCATGTTCAACTTCCTCCTCAATTACCAAAAGTTGGCTGATTATTCACAACTTCAACATCCTATTCAACAGTGAGATGAAGTTCAGTTCCCATTTTCTCTGTCACGGTGACCACCTATTTCCATGTCTAAGATCGCTTCTTTCACCTTTCCTTCACCAATCTGTTAGTGAAGCCTTCATCCATGTCTGTCACCTCCAGATTTCATGATTCCAATGCTTGCCTGGCAGGCTTGCCATCCAAGTCTGTCCATAAACTTCAAGTACAAAACTCTATTGCACACATTTTAGTCTGTGCCATGTTCCACTTAGCCATTACTTCTGCCCTTGCTTATCTACATGAGCTCCCAGCCCCCTGATTTCTGCAATCTAAAATTCTCATCCTCCGTTTTAGATCACTTCATGGCCTTGCTGCTTCCTATCTATGATCTCTTGAACATTCTCCTCTCTCTACCCTCTACCAACGGCAGCTGTAACCTATGCTCTTAAATTTTCTACGTACACCTCTCCTCTTCTGCTTTTAAGATTCTCCTTAAACCTCATTTCTTTAACCAAGCTTTTAGCCGTGTTTCCTAATGGTATCTCCTGTAGCTGTCAATTTTGTTTGATAATGCTTTTTTTCCTACATTTAAACCCTACATGTAAATGCCAGTTGTTGTCTTCGTCTGTGACCTGATGAAAGTTAATGGATGTGGTATGGTTTCAGCTGATGGCTAAGCGAAATTTTCATGAATAGACGTAGAATCATAAGACCATAAGATGTAGGAGCAGAAGTAGGCCATTGAGCCCATTGAGCCTGCTCCATCATTCAATGAGATCATGGCTGATCTGATAATCCTCAACTCCACTTTCCTGCCTTTTCCCCTTTAAACCTTGATTCCCTTACTGATTAAAAATCTGTCTATCTCTGCCATGAATATACTTAACGACCCAGCTTCTACAGCCCTCAGCAGTAATGAATTCCACAGATTCACTACCCTCTGAGAGAAGAAATTTCTCTTCATCTCTGTCTTAAATGGATGACCCCTTACTGAGATTATGCCCTCTGACCCTGGACCCTCCCACAAGGGGAATCAACCTCTCAGCATCTACCCTGTCAAGCCCCCTAAGAATCTTGTTTCAATAAGGTCACCTCTCATTCTTCTAAACTCCAGTGAATAAAGGCCCAACCTACGCCATCTTTCCCATAAGAAAATCTCTTCATATCCGGGATCAACCTAGTGAACCTTCTTTGTACTGCCTCCAATGTCAATATATCTTTCCTTAGATAAGGGGACCAAAACTGTTTGAATTATTCTAGGTGTGGTCTAACTAGTGCTTTATGTAGTTTTAGCAAGACTTTCCTATTTTTATACTCCATCCCCTTTGAAATAAAGGTCAAAATTCCATTTGCCTTCCCTATATCCTGCTGAACTTGTGCATGAATCACAGAAAGCTAGTATACAAGGACCTCCAAATCCCTCTGTGCTGCAGCCTTCTGCAGTCTTCCTCCATTTAAATAATATTCAGCTCCTCTTCTTCCTGCCAAAGTGCATAACCTCACATTTTCTCACATTATATTTCATCTGCCAAGTTTTTGCCCACTCACTTAACCTGTCTATATCTCTCTGCAGGCTCTGTGTCATCCTCACCACTTGCTTTCCCACCTATTTTTGTCATCTGCAAACTTGGCGATAGGACATTCATTTCCCTCATCCAAGTCGTTACTATATATTGTAAATAATTGAGGCCCCAGCACTGATCCCTTTGGCACTCTGCTAGTTACAGGTTGCCATCCTGAAAATGCCCCCTTATCCCAACTCTGTCTTCTATTAATTAGCCAATTCTCTATCCATGCTAATATACTACCCCCAACACCATGGTCTTTTAACTTAAGTAGCCTTATGTGCAGTACTTTATCAAGTGCCTTTTGGAAATTCAAACATATTACATTTACTGGTTCCCCTTCTTCTTTCCTGGTTGTTACCTCCTCAAAGATTTCTAATAAATTTGTCAGGCATGATTTTCCCTTCATGAAGCCATGCTGACTCTGCTTGTTTATAGCATGTACTTCTAAATGCTCTGCTATTACATTCTTTATAACAGAATCTAATGTTTTCCCAATGATAGATGTTAAGCTAACTGGGCTATAGTTACCTGTTTTTTGTCTCCCTTTTTGATTACGGATGTTACATTGGCAGTTTTCCAATCCTGTAGGACTTTTCCAGAATCTAAGGATTCTTGGGAGATTACTGCCAGTGCATCCACTATCCCTGTAGCTACTTCCTTTAATACCCTAGGATGTAATCCATCAGGTCCAGGGGACTTAGTGGCCTTTAGCCCCATTAGTTTCCCTAGCACTTTTTCTCTAATGATACTTATTGTATTTATTTCCTCCCCCTATTTTGCCCCTTGATTATTTAGTATCTTTGGAATGCTGTTAGTGTCTTCTACCTTGAAGACTGATGCAAAGTATTTATTCAACTCCTCTGCCATTCCCTGGTTCCCCAGTCACTCCAGCCAAATCTCCCCCGATTCCTTTGCAATTACCCTTATTTAAATTTAGCACAGTTGTTTCTGACCCAAGTTTCTCTCACTTGAGCTGAATGCTAAATTCTACCATGTTATGGTCACTGTTTCCTAGCAGATCTTTTACTGAGATCATTTATTAAACCTGCCTCGTTACGCATTACCAGATCCAAAATGGCCTAATCTCTGGCTGGATCCACAACATATTGTTCTAGAAAACTGTCCCGACTACACTCTGAATTCTTGCTTCTCTCTACCTCTGCCAATTTGATTTTCCCAATTTACATGAAGATTAAAGTCACCTATGATTAATGTACTGCCTTTTTTACATGCCCTCATTATCTCCTGATTTATTCTCTGTCCCACGGTATTGCTATTGTTAGGGGGGGCCTGTAGACTACTCCCATCAGTGTCGTCTTCACCTGGTTATTTCTTACCTCCACCCATGTGTATTTTATATCTCTCGATCCAAGATCATTTCATGCTATTGTACCCATTCTGTCTCGTACTAACAAAGCTACCGCACCGTCTTTTCCCCCCTGCCTGTCTTTTTGAAAAGTCACATACCCTTGAATGTTTAGTTCTCAGCTTTGATCATCTTGTAACCATGTCTCCGTAATGACTATAAGATCATACCCATTAACCTCTATTTGTGCCGTTAATTGATTTATTTTGTCCCAAATACTATGTGCATTTAAGTCAAGAGCCATTAATTTAGTCTCTTTACCATTTTCCCCCCTTTGACCCTATTTGCTGTTTTTTTTAATGTTTGTACATTCTGTCCCTTCCTGTCATACTTCGGATATCATTACCTAAATAGCTCCCCTGCAATGCTGCCATATCATTTTGTTTTGTAAGCCTACGTAACCCTTTCCAGAACCCCCCCCCCCCATTTAATTTAAAGCCCTCTCCACAGCCCTAGTTATTCGATTCACCAGGACATTGGTCCCAGCATGGTTCAAGTGAAGCCTGTCCACTGGAACAGCTTCCTTCTATCCCAGTATCGGTGCCACTGCCCCATGAACTGAAACCCATTCCTCCCACACCAACCTTTGAACAATTGGATGTTGAGTATAGAGCTTGTATGTTTAATGCAGAGTAAATAGGAAAAAAAATTGGAAAGCAAATTGTCCATGTTCTATGGAGCTCTTTTGTTGCTGCAGTTGTATGGAATCCAGGCTGGGACACATATGTTGCAAAATTGGAAGGTGGAATCTTCCAGAAACTTCATTAAGAATCATAAAACCATGGAATGCTTACATTACAGAAGGAGACCATTCAGCTCTCATCAAACCTCTCTTTTCCTTTCCAAAGAACTCACTTGTGTTCATTGAACACAATTTACATTAAACAAATCTGTGCTGGTTTTCCTTCCTTAATGCACACTGGTCCAAGTGACAATTTTGCCTACCGATGAGTTTAAGGGAATTGAGTGGCCTGTAATAACTGGGTTTTTCCTTGCACCCTTTTGTGAACAAGGGTGTAACATTTGCAGTTCTTTAGATTCCTGGCACAGCCTGTCCTCTCTTCCACCACTGTCCCCCCCCCCACCCACCCCGCCTCCCGCCATATCTAAGGAAGATTTGAAGATTATGGCCAGTACCTCCTTCCTTACTGCCCTGAGCAACCTATGATGCGTCCTATCTGGAGCTAGTGACTTACAAATGGAATTGCTAAAGTTTGCAATATATGGTCTACAAAACTCAAACATGCTGTGATTGACTGACTGACTAGCTATTTTTTCATATTGTTCCTGATCTAAGTATAACCCAAGACAAGCAGAATTGAAATGGAGTGGTTTCTGCAAAAGTTTGCCCTACATATCACTAAAGTGCTTTAAGCAGACTATTACTCTTGTAAATGACTGACCAGAAAGCCAATGCAAGAGCTGCTAGCTTAAGTCATAAGGAAATAAGGTTGGATTATTGGTACTGCAGTGAAACATTTTTAAACAGTTGCCCTAATTATAAAATGGATAGAACTCCAGAACGTAGTCCTTTGTTGCAAGGTAATAAAAATAGGTACGGTAATCCAGTAGGACTCTTAGCAGTTTTAATGGATGTACTTTATTTTTTCTTTGCATGAGATTTAATTAAAGTTAGAAATTAAAAATTGTAGAGCTGGTAGTTCAGAAGAGCCTTAAACTTCTTCCAGGTAAACTTCAAAATGGTTATATATATTTAATTTAAAAGGATAATAATTATGCAAGCCATCAACTGCAATAGTTTCCCTTTCTCGCTAACCTCTTTTAGGTTTTAAATATAACAAACATCCGTTTACCAGGAATATGCAGGGTTCCACCTTTCTATGCTGCCCTAGTTCCTTGGATCATTACAGCTAAAGTCATACATCCTAACTGTGTTTGTAAATATGTTTAAGTTAATGAGGAATCTTCCTACCCTCCTCCCTCCTTTCCCCACCACCCCCCCCCCCCCTCCCCAAATTGGATGTAAAAAAAAGGTATACTGCATATCTGTTTTGAATGCGTACAGGTAAGAGGCAAGGTTTAATTATCATTGTGCTGCTAATTGAAATTTGAATGATAACTGATCTGTGTTTATGGAATCTGGCACTGGGCCTTTTATAATCTATTTTATTACTGAGCAGTCAGAGATGGCAGTAAGCCAGCAATTTTCATTTATTGTTAAAGTTACTATCATGTAAATATTACATCCTCCAGTTATTATCTATGGCCCAAGACTTTAGCTGGGAAAAAAAATCTTAATCAGAATTTTAGTTGAAAAACTAATTGCACTTCCAGGAAATGAAATGTAACGATTTGCCAAAGCAGGCTTGTATGTGCAGCAACCAGTCTTTTAAAATCTACTGTGAATATAACTCTTAAGCAATAATCAAAGTTGTTATTAATAAAAAACTGTTGATGTGAAATTAACAAGATGTAACTTTTATTTTATAAAATGAAGTTCCAGAGTAAGTCACAATTGGCAAGTCTTTTGTTATATTTGTATTTTGGTGAAGGAAATTGCTACTGGCCATAATGATAGGCCTTAGATTTTTCATTAACATTTCATGCTGATGAATATGCTTGTGGTTTAATTCAATTAAGATGTTAATTCTGGGAACACTTTCCGTGCATGCATTCATGAGGTATAGTGCAGCTATCCTTTTCCTTCAGGTACCTAAGAGGGCATTGGTGACCATGGACTTCCATTGGATTGGTCCGTGATTTTGCTTGGCAAATTTCTGCTATGGTTTGCCATTGCCTTCGGCAGTATGTCTGACCAGAAAACTCTTCTCTTTACTGCCTGCCATCTGGCATAATAGAAGGACTTACAGGCTGATAATCAACCTGTTTGGCCACATTATGTTTGGCCATCAAGCTCTGAGGTGGGTTCTGAGTTCTTGAACCTGAAGCTCCTGGCCCAGAGGTAGGGATGCTACTACTGGTCCACAAGACCTCTGGTATAGCTGTACGTAGAGTAAAGCTCTCTTTGCATTATGTCCTACCTCACCCTCAACCTTAGTAGGACCCTAATGCACTAGCATGCTACTTCAGACATCTCCCACATCACCTTGGAGCCAAATAGTCAGAGTGAGAGTTAATTAGTGCCAAAGTAGTGATTCTTTTGTGCTGTACCTCCATGGATTAAAACTGGTTTGAGCTCCTCTCACATCTTTCTCTCCTCCTTGGGTAGCCCCTCAGGATCAAGGATGACTTACTTCCACTCTGGTTTGATGGGTCCCTGGATGGCTAATCAATCCAGTGTGCTATCTATAGACTCTGCCACATAGGAGGCAGGTGGTGCTTGAAAAGTTGGGCATATGGGTTGTTGAGGTTTGTGTGCTCCCCCGACACCTTGACTTCACCTCTGCATGTTCCCGACCAAGTCTCGTGAAGTGCTCGGTGCCTTCCTGATTGAGCCTTCTCCATTTTGGTCGTTCACAAGTCAGGGTGAGTTGGTGGGTATGTTTGACCTCTTCACGATGCTTTCAGGACACCCCTAAAGCATTTCTGCTGTCTTCCAGGGAGCCTCCTGCTGTGACCGAGTTCTGAGTAGAGCAATGGTTTTGGTGGGGGGGTACCCACACACAGAATATCTATGACAAACAAAGACTTTGACCGGGTCACTCTGGGCTGGATTTCAATATGGGTCCCAGAGGTGAAAGGCTAGTGACTAGACCGCTGTACTGTAGTGTAAGGGGTTAATTCTAACTGATATGCTAATGAGACAGTATACAACCCAGCAAGTGATGCAGTGTCTCATGATCTTGCCCTCTCTTATGGACCTCATGGTGGTGAGATGTAGTTCACTTTAAGAGATGTTCCAATAAAGTTAATGTTTTCCTCACCTAAGAAGACTCTCCAAATATTTTGTGTTGACATAACTAGACCAAGAATATTATATGCACCATCAAGTACCTGACTGTTCTGTAGTACTTGAATGTTAGTCACCTCACAAATTTAGACCAAAATCCAAAACTGGAGTTCTACTTTTATTTAGTAATTGTTTTAGACTTTTAATCTTTAAATTCTCTCTAAATGCTAAGTTGTGGCAGTTCTATACACAACTCTTTGGCGTTAATGTGACTTTTGCCGTTGCTTGCACTACTTTATTTTACAAAGCTAGAAAATATTCTGAACTATCTGAAAATATATTTTCATTTGGGATTGAATATTAGTTTATGTGTAAGGAACTTGTCACAAGTGGTTGTATATTTGTTGTATTAAGCTAAGTGCACCACTAGAAATGTCTGCATTGTGGTGTTTTTTTTTTCATCGAATGTAGTGATGCTTTTTTAAAAACTTTGTGGTTTGAGGGCTAAAAAATGGTTTTATTCTAGATTTGCTGACCTATTAAGAGCTGTTATCAATGTTAGCTGGGACAGCTGAGCTGAAAATTAGTTGCAGATTAGTAATTAATTATTGGGAATGCCAATGTTGGCTTGCGCAAATTTTGAAAACGCCTGAATCCTCAAAAGAAAAAATTCTTGCTCATTTAGTTGGTGGTTTGGAGAGAACAATATCTTGACATGCTATGATTACTTGCATGGTAATTTTTTTTCATAAGGCCAGGTGCCATTATATTTACACAGAGGGTATTCTTCAGTGGCTCACAATATGAGATATCACTAAAGTTTCTGTATTGCATTGCTTTTTTGCATGTAACATTTTTGCAATTCAGTAGCTGTGATTTTTATTTTATACAGCATTATAGCATTAAGTATTTTCATGCTAATTTAAAGTGGATCTCTGAAAAGTAAAACAAATAGCAATCCTACTTCTATGGACAGCAAGTTTCAAGAATAATTTACATTGAAAAGCTAGATGAAATTAGACCTAATTGGACTCTGGTGACACTGTTCGCACTCGAACAAAATATTCAACATATATAGTGCTATATCTGTTTGGATAATCTGAAGTAAAAGTGCTGAATTAAAAAAAATGTTGACTCTGCAGTGCTGAGAAGCTGCATATTGAAGCCAAAAAAAAAGGCATTCCGTTTGAAAACAGCCAACTTTTAAAGTATTTGGTGTGGCCATTATCTGCCAGATACATGTTCTGTATCTTAGAGTTATAGAGGTCTACAGCACAGAAAAAGGCCTTTTGGCCCATCGGGTCGGTGCTGGTCAAACAAGTACCTAACTAATCCCATTTTCCAGCACTAAGCCCATAGCCCTGTATGCCATGGCATCGCAAGTGCACATCCAAATACTTCTTAAATGTTATGAGGGTTTCTGCCGCTACCACCCTTTTAGCCAGAGAGTTCCAGATTCCCACCACCCTCTGGGTGAAAATATTCTTCCTCACATCCCCTCTAAACCTCCTGCCCTTTACTTTAAATCTCTGCCCCCTGGTTATTGATCCCTCCACCAAGGGGAAAAGTTCCTTCCTGTCCACCCTATCTATGCCCCTCATAATTTTATACACCTCAATCATGTCCCCCCTCAATCTCCTCTGATCCAGGGAAAATAACCCCAGTCTATCCAATCTCTCCTCATAACTAAAACTCTCCAGCCCAGGCAACATCCTGGTAAATCTCCTCTGCACTCTCTCTAGTGCACTCACGTCCTTCCTATAATGCGGATTCCAGAACTGCACGCAATACTCCAGCTGTGGCCTAACCAGCGATTTTATACAGTTCCAGCATAACCTCCCTGCTCTTATATTCTATGCCTCGGCTAATAAAGGCAAGTATCCCATATGCCTTCTTAACCACCTTATCTACTTGTCCTGCTACCTTAAGGGATTGGTGGATATGCACACCAAGGTCCCTCTGAACCTCGGTACTTTCCAGGGTCTCACCATTCATATTGTATTCTCATGCCTTGTTTGTCCTGCCCAAGTGCAACACCTCACACTTATCTGGATTAAATTCCATTTGCCACTGATCAACCCATCTGACCAGCCTGTCTATACCCTCCTGTAATCTAAGGCGATCCTCCTCACTGTTTACCACCCTACCAATTTTAGTGTCATCCACGAACTTACTGATCAATCCTCCTACATTTAAGCCTAAATCATTTATATATACCACAAACAGCAAGGGACCCAACACCGATCCTTGTGGAACCCCACTGGACACAGGCATCCAGTCACAAAAACACTCCTCGACCATCACCCTCTGCTTCCTGCCACTCAGCCAATTCTGGATCCAGTTAGCCAAATTGCCTCGGATTTCATGGGCTCTTACCTTCTTTATCAGTCTTCCTTGCGGGACCTTATCAAAAGCCTTGCTGAAGCCCAAGTAGACTACGTCAAATGCATTGCCCTCATCTACACACCTGGCCACCTCTTTGAAAAATTCAATCAAATTGGTCAGACATGACCTTCCCTTAACAAAACCATGTCGACTGTCCTTGATTAATCCCTGCCGCTCCAAGTGTCGTTTAATTCTGTTTGTCAGAATTGCTTCCAATAGTTTCCCCACCACTAAGGTTAGACTGACTGGCCTGTAGTTCCCTGGTTTATCCCTTCCTCCCTTCTTGAATAATGGTATCACATTGGCTGTCCTCCAGTCCTCTGGCACCCCTCCTGTGGCCAGAGAAGTATTGAAAATTATTGCCCTTGTCTCCTATCTAAGGACACTTATTTACATTCTTAGCAATGTTTGAGGAACTTGAGAATGTGAAAACTAAGTGTTAAAGGATTATAAATTAGCAAAGCAGTATTAGCCAAGGAATAGGTTGCCTTAACAATAAATACTGAAGTATAGCTGAGCAATACATCTTGCTTATATTTAGAGACTGAACTTGGTTTGCTTCTAATTGTGAACAGAAAGATTTTTACCAAATGCTACTTCGCACAGTTGTTAAATTGAAATCAGCTTGGAAAGTCAATACTAGAATTTTCATGTTTTGCTTACGTAGTTGATTTTACGTTCAATTTATCTCTATGTAATAGGACTATTGTATATGTACATCACCATTGACGAAGAGACCCAACAGCAGATCAGCTGTGCCATATCAGCCTACTACAAACTATGGTGGCAAGTATTTGACAACAAAGACCTCTGCAAGCCATCAAAAGCCCTGGTGCTTAGAGCAGTTGTCATCACAACTCTCTCCCATACTGCGGTGAGACCTAGCCTGTGTACCAGCATAAGAGTGCCGGAGAAATTCCATCAGCAATACCTTTGCTGCATCCTCCGGATTCGTTGGGAGGATCATCGAACAAAAGCTATTATCCTCCTTAAAGTCAGCTCCACAAGCATTCATGCAAAATTCCTACAAAATCAACTCTGATGGACTGGACTTTATTGAAATGTACAAGAATCTAGGGGGAAATGATAGGATGGATACTGGGAGGATGATTTCTCTTGTGGGGAGACTAGAATTAGGGGTCACAGATTACGAATAAGTGGTCTCCCTTTCAAGATTGAGATGAGAATTTTTTTCTGAGATGCCATTAGTCTGTGGAATTCTCTTCTTCAGAAAGCAGCAGAGGCGAAGTCATTGAATTTATTCAAGGCTGTGTTAGATTTTTTTTTGATCGAGAAGGTAGTTGAGGGTTATGGGGACAGACTGGAGTTGAGAGCACAACCAGATTAGCTATGATTCTTTTTGAATGGCAGAGCAGGCTCGAAGGGCTGAATGGCCTACCCCTCCTTAGTACTATGTACCTATGCGTCCGAATGGCCACAAGTCGTCGTTCTCACCCACCAGGTCCTGTTCTCTTAACTCTCTTAAATGGTGAACGTTCTGGGGAGGGCAAAGAAAACACTTCAAAGACATTCTGAAGTTGTCACTCTGAAGTGGGGCAACATTGACCTTAATGACTGAGAGGAGCTTGCTATTGTTCAGAATGGCGGCAACATTTCCATTGCCCATTGGTGCACATGGTGGCAACTTGTCCACAGAAACTACAGTGGTTCAAGAAGGCAGCTCACCACCACCATTTTTTCAGGACAATTGGGGATGGGCAATAAGTGCTGGTCTGGCCAGCGATGCCCACATCTGATGTACAAATTTTAAAAAAGCAAATTGCATCACACTTCACGTCACAACATATCTTAATGATGAGGCAGGATGGTGGCAGAGAAGGAAAAAAAAGTAAGCAAATTGTACAATCTGGACCCCACTATCTTGTGGGATGTCCTGTCACATGTGCCCAAAGATAAGTGGGTTGAAAATCGGCCTGTTCAGTTACATGAAGACCCATGGCAGAAAACTTGAGACCTTAAGTACGTGTCACCCTCGAATTGAGGCTGCCAATGACAAGACATTTGGATTATCTTAATAGATAAGTATGTTCTTCTTGTAAATTTTCCCACTAGCCTGCTAATATTATGTTTGTAATAACCAAATGACTGATCAGGTGAATTAAAAGACACGTAATTGTATTTTGTATGTAAAATCTATTGTGATGGGTGAATTTAAATCTGCCAAGGCTTGGTTGGAGCAAACTTCTTGATTTTAAACCCTTTGGCCAAGACTAAGGAAAATGAATTTCAGATGGACCTTCATGGTGCAAATTGTAATGCTGTGGACTATCCAAAAATTCAATCAATGCTAAAAGGTAGAGATAAAACAATGGATGGAAATACATTTAAAAATAATGGAAATAGGTGTGAAAAGAAAAATGTATATAAATTAATTAGGAATAAAAAGGGGGGGATTGGAAAGGGGGTGGGGATGGAGGAGGGAGTTCATGATCTAAAATTGTTGAACTCAATATTCAGTCCGGAAGGCTGTAAAGTGCCTAGTCAGAAGATGAGGTGCTGTTCCTCCAGTTTGCGTTGAGCTTCACTGGAGCAATGCAGCAGGCCAAGGACAGACATGTGGGCATGAGAACAGGGTGGAGTGTTGAAATAGCAAACGACAGGGTGGTCTGGGTCATGCTTGCGGACAGACCGAAGGTGTTCTGCAAAGCGGTCACCCAGTCTGCGTTTGGTCTCTCCATTGTAGAGGAAACCGCATTGGGAGCAAAGAATGCAATAGACTAAATTGAGGGAAGTGTGAGTGAAGTGCTGCTTCACTTGAATGGAGTGTTTGGGCCCTTGGACGGTAAGGAGAGGGTAAGTAAAGGGGCAGGTGTGCACCTTCTGCGGTTGCATGGGAAGGTGCCGTTGGAGGGGGTTGAGGTGTAGGAGGTTTTGGAGGAGTGGACCAGGGTGTCCCGGAAGGAACAATCCCTGCGGAATGCCGCCCGGGGGGTGAAGAGAAGATATGTTTGGTGGTGGCATCGTGCTGGAGTTGGCGGAAATGGAGGAGGATGATCCTTTGAATGCGGAGGCTGGTGGGGTGATAAGTGAGGACAAGGGGGACCCTATCATGTTTCTGGGAGGCAGAGGAAGGTGTGAGGGCGGTTGTGCAGGAGATGGGCCGGACACAGTTGAGGGTCCTCTCAGCCACCGTGGGTGGAAAACCTCAGTTAAGGTAGAAAGGAAGACATGTCAGAGGAACTGTTTTTGAAAGTGGCATCATCAGAACAGATGTGACGGAGGCGAAGGAACTGAGAGAATGGGCTGGAGTCCTTACAGCAAGCGGGGCATGAGGAGCTGTAGTCGAGGTAGCTGTGGGAGTCGGTAGGCTTGTAATGAATATTGGTGGACAGTCTATCATCAGAAATTGAGACAGAGAGGTCAAGGAAGGGAAGGGAAGTGTCAGAGATAGACCATGTCAAAATGATAGGGGGGTGGAAATTGGAAGCAAAATTAATACATGTTTCCAGGTCCAGACGAGAGCATGAAACAGCACCGAAGTAATCATAGATGTACCGGAGAAAGAGTTGTGGGAGGGGGCCTGAGTAGGACTGGAACAAGGGATGTTCCACATACCCCATAAAGAGACAGGCATAGCTGGGGCCTATGCGGGTACCCATAGCCACACCTTTTATTTAGAGGAAGTGAGAGGAGTTTAAGGAGAAATTGTTCAGTTTGAGAACAAGTTCAGTCAGACGGAGGAGAGTAGTGGTACATCACATTCTTTGTTTTGGACCTTCTCCTTGCCTCCCCTCCCCGTGTCCTGCTCCTGGGACACGTCTCGAATGGTGTTACTCTTCAGGTCAGCTGACCTGCAGTTTTGCACTGTTTCACTTTTATTTTCTGCGCAGGCATTGCAGGGCCAATTCCTGGCCAGGAGGACGTAAAAAAGATTAACTGTGCATGTGCGGCTGTTTCCTGGTCAGCGTATGTGTGAATTCAACGAACTGCTCATGTGCGGCCGACTCCTGGCCGGCGCATGCGCAGGAGACACAAAAACTGAAAAAGACTCTAACTGCGCAGTAAGTATTTGAGTTTTACAACAAAACTCTTCATAATTTTGAATACCCCTCTCGAACTTCTAATTTTGAATGCCTTATCAAATCTTGTCCTAATCTTCTCTGCTCTAAGTAGAATCATCTCAGCTTCTTCACGTAACTAAATACCCTCATTCCCTGGTATCCTCCTGATAAACTGCATCTGACCCAAATATTCTTCCTAAAGTGTAATGACCAGATGTATGCGTAATGCTACAATGGAGGCCTAACCAGTGATTTGTAAAGATGTTGCATGGCTTCCTTGTTTTTGTTTTCATTGTCCTTATTTACAAAGCTGAAAGTCATATGCTTCCTTGTTTTGTCATCTTCAAGGATTTGTGAATACGTACGCCTTGCTGCCACTGTTCTTTTATCTCATTTTGGGAGGAGTATTTTCGATTTAACTTCATTACTTTACATTTACTTGCATGAAATTGCATTTGTCCCATGTATCCCCATTTCAGTAGTCTAGCCATGATGTCTGAACTACCCTGTTCAGTAATTTTTGTGCCGCCCACAAGCTTTGTAATTTATCCATAACAAGAAAAGCAGTGGTCCTAATACCAACCCTTAGGGGACCTCTGGATACTTTTCTTCAGCTAGAAAAGCATTTGTTCATCTCTTCTGTAACTCCTATCACTTGGCCAGTTAAGTATTCAAGTTACTATCATCTCTTTAATCCTATGTGCTTCTATTTTCCAAATCTGTTACTTTACTTTATCAGATGTTGTTTGATGGTCTAACTCGGTGCTTTTTTCCACACTGACTCTATTTGAGGCTTGAAAATTGGGGGATGAAAAGCTGACAGAGCCTGGTTGGGGGTGGGGGGTGCTTTTTACCCCTTTTAAAAAAAAATTCATCCATGGGATCTGGGCATTGCTGGCTAGGCCAGCATTTATTGCCCTTGAGAGAGTGATGGTGAGCTGCCTTCTTGAACTGCTGCCTATACCTACGTGGTGTAGGTGTACCCACAGAGCTGTTAGGGAGGGAGTTACAGGATTTTGACCCAGCACCAGTAAAACAGTGGCGGCAATATATTTCCAAGTCAGGATGATGAGTGGCTTGAAGGGGAACTTCCAGGTGGTGGTGTTCCCATGTGGCTGCCCTCGTCCTCCTAGATGATGGCAGCCGTGGGTTTGGAAGGTGCAGACTAAGGAGCCTTGGTGAGTTCCTGCAGTGCATCTTGTAGATGGTACACAATGCTGCTGCTGTTTACTGGTGGTGGAAGGAGTGAATGTTTGTGGAAGGGGTGCCAATCAAGTGGGCTGCTTTGTCCTGGAAGCTGTTGAGCTTCTTGAGTCTTGTTGGAGCTGCGCTCATCCAGGCAAGTGAAGAGTATTCCATCATACTCCTGACTTGTGTCTTGCAGATGCCGGACAGGCTTTGCAGAATCAGGCGGTGAGTTACTCGTCGCAGGATTCCTAACCCTTTTACCTACTCAGTATTAATATGATTAGTCCAGTTCAGTTTCTGGTCAGTGGTAACCCCCAGGATGTTGTTAATGGGGGATTTAGTGATGTGAATGTCATTGAATATCAAAGGGTGATGGTTAGATGGTTAGATTCTCTCTTGTTGGAGATGTCATTGCCTGACACTTGTGTGGCACAAATGTTACTTGCCACTTGTCAACCAAAGCCTGAATGTTGTCCAGGTCTTGCTTCATTTGGACATAGACTGCTTCAGTATTTGAGAAGTCACGAATGGTGCTGAACATTGTGCAATCATTGGCGAGCACCACTTCTGACCTTATGATGGAAGGAGGTCACTGAATGTCAGTGAACATGTTATTGCTAAGCAAATTCAGCTTGATAGCACTGTTGATGACCCCTTTCATCACTTTACTGATGATCAGAGTAGACTGATGGGGCTAAAAACAAAAAAACTGCAGATGCTGGAAATCCAAAACAAAAACAGAATTACCTGGAAAAACTCAGCAGGTGTGGCAGCATTGGCGGAGAAGAAAAGAGTTGACGTTTCGAGTCCTCATGACCCTTCAACAGAACTGATTTTTCTTTACAATGAGAGGGGTGAAATATAAGCTGGTTTAAGGTTGGGGAGGTGGGGGGAGAATTGGAGGGGGGTTGTTGTTGAAGGGACAAGCAAACAGTGATAGGAGCAGATCATCAAAAGATGTCACAGACAAAGGAACAAAAGAACACAGGTGTTGAAGTTGGTGATATTATCTAAACGAATGTACTAATTAAGAATGGTTGGTAGGGCACTCAAGGTATAGCTCTAGTTGGGGTGGGGGGGCATAAAAGATTTAAAAATAATGGAAATAGGTGGGAAAAGAAAAATCTATATAAATTATTGGAAAAAAAAACAAACCTTAACCAAGGTTTTTCACCCACGGTCGTTGACAGGGCCCTCAACCGTGTCCGGCCCATCTGCCCTGCATCCGCCCTTACGCCTTCTCCTCCCTCCCAGAAACATGATAGGGTCCCCCTTGTCCTCACTTATCACCCCACCAGCCTCCCCATTCAAAGGATCATCCTCCGCCATTTCCGCCAACTCCAGCATGATGCCACCACCAAACACATCTTCCCTTCACCCCCCCTGTTGGCATTCCGTAGGGATCGTTCCCTCCGGGACACCCTGGTCCACTCCTCCATCACCCCCTACTCCTCAACCCCTGTCTATGGCACCTCCCCATGCCCACCCAAAAAAAGATGTAACACCTGCCCCTTCACTTCCTCTCTCCTCACTGTCCAAGGGCCCAAACACTCCTTTCAAGTGAAACAGCATTTCACTTGCATTTCCCCCAACTTAGTCTACTGCATTCGTTGCTCCCAATGCAGTCTCCTCTGCGTTGGAGAGACCAAACGTAAACTGGGCGACCGCTTTGCAGAACACCTGCGGTCTGTCTGCAAGAATGACCCAAACCTCCCTGTTGCTTGCCATTTTAATACTCCACCCTGCTCTCTTGCCCACATTTCTGTCCTTGGTCTGCTGCATTGTTCCAGTGAAGCCCAACGCAAACTGGAGGAACAACACCTCATCTTCCGACTAGGGACTTTACAGCCTTCCGGACTGAATACTGAATTCAACAACTTTAGGTCTTGAACTCCCTCCTCCATCCCCACCCCCTTTCTATTTCCCCCTTCCTTTTCTCTTTTTTTTCCAATAAATTATAAAGATTTTCCTTTTCCCACCTATTTCCATTATAAAAAAAAATATTTATTTATTTAATTTTTTTTTTACATCTTTTAAGCTCTCCCCACCCCCACTAGAGCTATACCTTGCGTGCCCTACCATCCATTCTTAATTAGCACATTCGTTTAGATAATATCACCAACTTTAACTTTAACACCTATGTGTTCTTTTGCATTATTGTTGTTGACATCTTTTGATGATCTGCTTCTATCACTGCTTGTTTTTCCCTACAACCACACCCCCACTCAGCTCTCTCTCTCTCTCTCCGCCCCCCCCCACACACACACCTTAAACCAGCTTATATTTCAACTCTTTCTTGGACTCGAACTCAAGTTCTGTCGAAGGGTCATGAGGACTCGAAACGTCAACTCTTTTCTTCTCCGCCGATGCTGCCAGACCTGCTGAGTTTTTCCAGGTAATTCTGTTTTTGTTCTATTATTTTTAAATCTTTTATGCTCCCCCACCCCCACTAGAGCTATACCTTGAGTGCCCTACCATCCATTCTTAATTAGCACATTCGTTTAGATAATATCACCAACTTTAACACCTCTGTGTTCTTTTGTTCCTTTGTGACATCTTTTGATGATCTGCTCCTATCACTGCTTGCTTGTCCCTACAACAACACCCCCCATACACCACCACCACCCCACCCACCCACCCACTCACCCACCTAAACCAGCTTCTATTTCACCCCTCTCATTGTAAAGAAAAATCAGTTCTGTTGAAGGGTCATGAGGACTTGAAACGTCAACTCTTTTCTTCTCCTTCGATGCTGCCAGACCTGCTGAGTTTTTCCAGGTAATTCTGTTTTTGTTTTAGACTGATGGGGCGGTGATTGGCTGGATTGGATTTGCGCTGCTTTTTGTGTGCAAGACATATCTGGGCAATTTTCCACATTACTGGGCAGATGCCAGTGTTGTAACTGTACTGGAATAGCTTGGCTAGGGGCATAGCATGTTCTGGAGCACAAGCCTTCAGTACAATTGCCTGAATATCGTCAGGGCCCATTGCCTTTGCGCTATCCAGTATCATCAGCAGTTTCTTGATAGCATGTGGAGTGTATTGACTTGGCTGAAGCCTGGCATCTGTGATGCTGGGGATCTTTGGAGCAGGATGAGATGGATCATCCACTTGTAACAATCTTCAGCCAGAAGTGCCAAGTGTTCAGCATTATCTTTTTCACTGATGTGCTGGGCTCCTTGTATCATTTGTGGAAGGGGATATTTGTGGAGCTTTCTGCTCCAGTGAATTGTTTAATTGTCTATCACCATTCATGGCTGGATGTGACAGGACTGCAGATTCATTGGTTGTGGAATTGCTTAACTCTGTCTATCATTTGTTGATAAGCTGTTTGGCATGCATGTAGTCCTGTGGTGTAGCTTCACCAGGTTGATGTCTCAGTTTTAGGTATTCCTGGTGCTGTTCCTGGCATGCCCTCCTGCTCTCTTCAATGAACAAGAGTTGATCTCCTGGCTTGTTTGAGTACAGTTCTGCTGCTGATGGCCACAGAGTCTCCATGGTTGCCCAGTCTTGTGTTACCAGATCTGCTCGAAACCTATCCCATATAGCATGGCCGTTGTGCCACCCAGCACGACGGAGAGTATCTTCAATGTGAAGATGGGACTTCATCTCCACAAGGACTGTGCAGTGGTCACTCCTACCGGTATTGTCATGGACAGATGCACTTGCGGCAGACAGGTTGGTGAGGAGGACATCAAGTATGTTTTTTCCCTCTTGATTGGCTCCGTCACCACATACTGCAGACCCAGTCTAGCAGCTATGTCTTTTAGGACTCGGCCAGCTAAGTCAATAATGGTGCTACTGAGCCACTCTTGGTGGTGATGGATATTGAAGGCCCCCACCCAGAGAACATATTGCGCCCTTTCCACCCTCAGTGCCTTCTTGAAGTGATGCTCAACATGGAGGAGGTTTCCTTGCCCATGTTTGACCTGGTGCCCTGAGATTTCATGGGGTCTGGAGTCTGTGTTGAGGGTTTCCAAGGCAGCTCCCTCCCAACTGTAAACCACCATGCTGCCACCTCTGCTGTCCTGTCCCAATGGCAGGACGGACCCAGGGATGGCGATGGTGGTGTCTGGGACATTATCTGCAAGTTATGATTCCGTGAGTATGACTGTGTCAGACTGTCGCTTGACTAGTCTGAGACAGCTCTCCCAAATGTGGCAGAAACCCCTAGATGATAGTAAGGAAGACTTTGCAGCGTCGACAGGGCTGAGTTTGCCATTGTCGTTTCCGTTGCCTAGTTCAATGCTGGCTGGTCCATCCGGTTTCATTTCTTATTTTCTGTAACGGTTTGTTACAACCGAGTGGCTTGCTAGGCCATTTAAGAGTCAACCACATTACTCTGGGTTTGGAGTCACTTGTAGGCCAGACCAGATAAGGACTGCAGATTTCCTTTCCTATAGGACATTAGTAAGCCAGATTCATGGTCATCATTAGACTTTTAATTCCAGATTTTTTTAAATGTTGAATTCAAACTTCTCCCAGGTCCCCCGAGTATTAGCCTGGGTCTCTGGGTTACCAGTCTAGTGACAATACTACTACACCACCACCTCCCCCAATTTAAATTAAAAAAAAAGGCCTACCTTTTCACCAGCTGTTTGGAACAGGACTCAGGCCTCAAAGTTTGGTCAATTCATGAGCATCATTTAATGAAAGGGAGGATTTAAAGGGGCTTTGCAGTTGTTAACCCTGTCAGAGCTCCACAGCAACCATTACTGCTTTGGAGCTCGTGACCCCAAAATTTTGTCTCGTGACTTCACTCAGGGTTGTGACCCACTTTTGGGAAGCCCTGGTCTAAATGCACAATATCTGCATTGCCTTCATGAATGTTGTTACTTGTTCTAATAATTTAGTCAGGATCTTCAGATATGGTTTGATTTATAAATAAATGATTTGTAATAAATGTTGTTCCTTAATCCATGTTTCTTTAAGTGATCAGATTGTCAAGGACAAACTAATTATCACTTGTTTTCCCACCACTGACATTGCACCGTGGCCAGGTTTATCCCCCTTTTTGGATCAGGAATGTAACAGGTGGTAATTCTCCCTCCATTGCCCCCACCTTGTTAATTGAGAAACTTTTCTCTACTACTAGTGTGCATTATATAAGAAATTGTAGTTGAATACAGTAAGGCACTTGGATGATTGTAGAACTGCTCTAGTTTAGGTAGAAGTTGTTGGATGAGGTTAAAAATAAGTGCTGATCTAATAAAAAATATTTGTTCCTCTTTGCGTTACTTGCATGGTTCCAAGATTGTATAGAAATAGGGATCAAAAGAGGATGGTTAATGCTTATGAGTGGTTTTAAAAAAACTTAAACTGCCTTCTAATTCCATATCATGCCAATTCTGTCTCCTGTCTTTTGTGTGTGTTTAATTCTTTTGGTTTTCACAATTTCCAAATTCTGATGCAATTCAGTGCCCTTTTTAAAAATATTAAAAATAAACTTCTTAAAACCCCCTTCAAAAATAGCTTAAAGAAGCTTAGGTTGCCGGCCCTGACGTTGACCGAATCTGTAATAGTCCATTGGAAATTTTCATGGTCCAGGTGCATATACAGAGCACCTGCCAGTAAAATTTCCTTAATTTCTGGAGAGAGAACTGCAGGTATAGTGATACTTTCCATAGAATTTTAGGCATGTCGTAAAGTGCACATTAAAATAATCTTGAACATTCATGGGGCAGCAGTATGTATTGATGAGGATGATTTGGGCCTGTTTAAAATTTTTTATTCAATCTTGTTGGCACAACCATACAAATAAAGAAAAATCAAATATATGTAGCGCATTCATTGAGAGTTAATTATTTTAAACTACATTATATTGTACAGTTGTGAGGCTTTAATACAGAACTTGATTTTTTTCCAACAACTTAATGTCAATGTAGGGTTTCTAAGAGCGTTTGTCCTATAAAATGCAGTTTAAATATATCCAAGGTTCTTTTACATGCAAAATGGACTTTTGAGTCAGCTTAATGTGAGATGCATCTGTTGCCAAGTAGGTGGGACATGCTCAGATTTTCGCATGAATGCTAATATTTTAAATGTGATGACCTGATTTGATTTGAAGTGCTGTTCCATCATTTGTGCACTTCACATTGCAGGCAAAATATCTCTAAATGTTTCATACTTTGTGCTTTACCTAAATCATCTTATTTGCAGTATTTATATAGTTCAGGTTGATCAGAGCTGTGCTTCAGTTCTCTTATACAGCTGGATGACATTTTTGTCCTACATGAAGGAAATTGATAACTTGGTGTTTTCTTAACCTAAATTCTCTGTGTACGCTCCCATTAAAATGATATGGCCTGATATGTTGCAAATACACAGAACAGTCTTTATAAATGGGCACATTAGTTTTAGTACTAAGAGAAAATTTCAACACCAAAATAAAATGATGTGTATTTCTATTTGTTCAAAGGTGACTGAATTCAGAAAAGTTCCAGGTTTTAATTTGCCAGATTCAGTCTTTAAAAATTTTTTGTAGATAAGTTATATTTGGACTTCATAAGCAGAAATGTCTTGCTTTCAAAGGTGCAAAATGCATTCTCTGCTCTATTGTATAATGCCTACTTACATAGACTTTGTTTTGTATTCACAGCATGCCCCCCTTTTTAAAAGACTGTTTACTGAAATTGTACATTAAGTTACAATTATCCTTTGTCTTTGTACAGGTATTTAATAAATAATGGAGCCAGTGTCGCTGCTGTTAACAGTGAAGGAGAAATCCCATCAGATATTGCAGAGGAATCAGCAATGAAAGAGCTTTTACAAGATGAAATTAATAGGCAAGGTACAGCATGAGATTCCAGAATATTACATTTTTATGCTGGTGTTTGACTCATTTGTGAAAATGAGCGATTGCTCTTGAGTGAGTGACGAATGACTAAGGCGAAATGGTCTGGTTTACAAGTTAAAATCTCTCAAATGTGTAGTTGTTGCTGAGATATTTGGTGCATTTTACTTAACCGTGATACTGAGTCATAGCATGGTTATTCTATTTTAATTGTGAAATACTTTGTCTTGTTTGTTCCAGTTATGGGTTTCATTTTTTACCTAGATGGATTATTACTAAGTTTGAGATAATGGAATATGGTTTTGTCCTTAAATAAATTTGTTCATGGGCATGAATATCAAAGTTCATTCAGAAATGTTCCACCTGATTTATTGTTGAAATATCAATACAATATCCATTTCAATTTGCCAGATACCTTTCCACTGGATGAAACCTCCTCCAAAAATTATACTCATGAACCATAGATTTTTAAATTATTGTCTGTTGGAACAAGGGCATCCTAGGGGTCTATGAGGTCGTCATATGACTCGCCCACACCCTCCTCTCTTTTTTTCCCCCCGCCCCCCCAGCCTACACCATTCCATCATGGTTAGCATATAAAATCTATATTTGCTGATTTTCTAGTGTGTTATTTCTGTTATATACAAAAAAGTGTTCTGAAATAATAGGACTATTTTTCTTTGACCAGCTGATGCCTTTTGCAAGGTAGCATAGGGTAAATGGTGCAGTGAGGTGTGATCCATTAATGTAATAGACTAGTGTGAAAACTATCTAAGCAAACTGCTATGAGGTTATTTTTATTTTTCTGACTGTTTGTTTCATCATCGCCTTTTGCCTCCTGCCCCAGAAAGCCATGTGTCAAAACATGTCAAGAAATAATACATCCATTCTCTATTCCGATGTTCATATAAACTTGAGGTAATTTGGGGGGGTGGTAGGCAGTAATGTGGAGTTGAGGTCACTATCAGATCAGCCATGATGTCATTCAATTCATTAACGAGTAGGTTAGACAAAGGAGAGCCAATGGATGTTATCTACTTGGACTTCCAGAAGGCCTTTGACAAGGTGTCGCACAGTAGGCTGCTCAGTAAGATAAGAGCCCATGGTGTTAGAGGCAAGGTACTAGCATTGATAGAAGATTGGCTGTCTGTTAGGAGACAGAGAGTGAGGATAAGGGGGTCCTTCTCAGGATGGCGGCCAGTGACTAGTGGAGGTCCGCAGGGGTCAGTGTTGGGACCACAATTTTTCACTTTACACATTAATAATCTAGATGAAGGAACTGAGGGCATCTTGGCTAAGTTTGCAGATGATACAAAGATAGGTGGAGGGACAGGTAGTATTGAGGAGGCAGGGAGGCTGCAGGTTAGGAGAATGGGCAGAGAAGTGGCAGATGGAATACAACGTGGGGAAGTGTGGTAGGAAGAATAGAGGCATGGGCTATTTTCTAACTGGGGAGAGAATTCAGAAATCTGGAGTGCAAAGGGACTTGGGAGTCCTAGTCCAGGATTCTCTTAAGGTTAACTTGCAGGTTGAGTCGGTAGTTAGGAAGGCAAATGCAATGTTGGCATTTATTTCGAGAGGTCTAGAATATAAAAGCAGGGATGTGCTGCTGAGGCTTTATAAGACTCTGGTCGTTTACCAATTGCTAAAATTGTGTGACCACCATTTCAAAATCCCAATGCTGATGAACAATGCAATATTAATTATGCCTTTACAAATTATATTCAAAAAGCCAAAATAATAAGTTACTGATCAATTGGATTTTGCTATTGCAAAATGCTCAGATAAATATTCAAATAATTCTTAGGAAGAATGATTTAATTGAACCACAGTTCAAGCATACAGCACCATTAAGCATCCTGGGAACGTTTCAGTAGTTAAATCAAACCAAGATACTCATTTCCAATAAGAAACCCACTCCAAGGATGGAAACCCACTCAATAACTTTTGACTTTTCATAAAAAAAAATCAGGTTACTGAATGGTAGAACATTTGATGACAATTGTGCACATTCATGAAAAGAACTTGGTGTCTAAATTGGAATAGTTTAGCAATTGGTAAACTAATTAAATACAACAAATAAAAATTTACGACTGTTAAAGTTACCCAGGTAGTACAACATACAAACATATAAATTAGGAGCAGTAGGTGGCCACTCAGCTCTTTAAGCCTGCTCTACCATTAGACCATAAGACATAGGAGCAGAAATTAGGCCATTCGGCCCATTGAGTCTGCTCCGCCATTCAATCATGGCTGACAAGTTTAGAATATTGTGAGCAATTTTGGGCCCCGTATCTCAGGAAGGATGTTCTGGCCCTGGAGAGGGTCCAGAGGAGGTTCACGAGAATGATCCCAGGAATGAAAGGCTTAACGTATGAGGAACGTTTGAGGACTCTGGGTCTATACTCGATGGAGTTTAGAAGGATGAGGGGGGATCTGATTGAAACTTACAGAATACTGAAAGGCCTGGATAGAGTGGACGTGGGGAAGATGTTTCCATTAGTTGGAGAGATTAGGACCCGAGGGCACAGCCTCAGAGTAAAGGGAACACCCTTTAGAACAGAGATAAGGAGAAACTTCTTTAGCCAGAGAGTGGTGAATCTATGGAATTCATTGCCACAGAAGGCTGTGGAGGCCAGGTCATTGAGTGTATTTAAAACCGAGATAGGTTATTGACTGGTAAGGAGATCAAAGGTTATGGGGAGAAGGCGGGAGAATGGGGTTGAGAAACTTATCAGCCATGATTGAATGGCAGAGCAGACTCGATGGGCCAAATGGCCTAATTTCTGCTCCTATGTCTTATGGGTATCACTCATGCTACAGTCAACCAGTTTTCATTAGTAGCAACCTCACTTACCTGACTTATCCTCAAAGCATTCCTTCTCCAGATATTCAATTGTCTTTGCAACTTCCCTGATAATTGCTTTTTGTTCAAATTGACAAGAATGTTGTATCCAACCTTTTTCATATTCCTCACTTTTTCATTTTTAACATGCTTGCCCTGAGTTGAAATACTTCACAGAAATCATTCTGACAGTGTTAAGGATCATAAAATAATGCATTTAAGAATTGCTTTAATTGTAAAAAAAAAAATCAGTTTGTATATATGATTTTTGACGCAAGGGAATAGTACTAGGGAAATCAATTCTCAATTTTCTGTGCATTAATTTGAAAAGTTTTAAGAAAACATGTTCATAACCTAAGCTAAGAGTAAATCCCCTTTCAAAGTTGTTGACTTTTAGTTCTATGTGGAACCAGCTTTCAAGAACTTTTTTATTTACCATTGGGTTTCAAATGTTGATTTTGACCCTCCTTGCCTATCAGTATCCATCTGGAATCTCCAATCAGAGGTAGTTGAATACTAACATTATACCTGTGTTTCTGCACCTCACAGCCCCCCAACCCAACCACGTGTGCACACGCACACTTCTTTCTATGCTGCAGTTGCTTGTTTGCCTGTGCTTGTAACAGCCTTTTCAACATGGAGCTATACTGGTATTATGGGTATAAGTGACAATAATAGAATGACATAATTCTCCATACAGCTGCACAGAAAGATGGCCAGCAGCAGTAATAAGGAATTGAAGTGAGTTCACATCAAGTGGATGTAAGAAATGGAGTATGCATTTTGCATGGGAAACTTGGCAATGCAGAAAAGGGTTACCATGGTCTGGGCAACTTGGTATCAGATTTTTTTTAGCTTGAATATAATGTGCATTAAGAATGTAAATCCATTTAAAAATATAACTCAAAAGATTAAACATAAATTGCAAAACATGGCTGATGCATAGTATTCAGCACTTCTTTGTGTTGCCACTTGCTCATGACAAACAAAGCAGTAGTTTTATACTTCTTTCTAGTAGCTTACTATTTTCACTTCTATCACATCAAACATAAGTTTACAAATATTCAAAGCAAGATCTTTAAAAAAATTCTTGCGCTATTTGTTGTGAGATTCATTCTTTTCCCCGTGGAAGTCTGTTTCAGGTATGTATGCTTTTTGTGCTTGAATGACTGACCTTTCCTCTTGGCCTCAAGATCTGTTTCTTGGATTGGCAGATCCCTTGGGGTAAATAGCAGAAGACAATAGCATGACAGCACAATCATGGATTTTTGAAATTGGGCTGTAAGATTACTCATCTTTTCACAGTCATGAATGGTGCGAGGAATTTGCTCTAAATTGTTGGGGTTAATGTGGGCTTGCTTCAGCCTGAGTGCGAGAAGTCACACCATTAATGAAAAAAATATAGTGAGGAATTGCAACTTGAGCATTAAAATATTAATATTACAAACTACTGACACTTTTTATTTTTAAAAACTCTTGAATCTTTTTAGGCACTAGAATTGAGACCATCTGTTCAGCTGCCCCTGCAGTGTCTCTACCTAATCGCATATTTCCTGGTGCTAGCTCTGAATCTGCATTATTAGTTTTTCTCCTATCCCCTGCGTGCAGCCTCCAAGCTCATCTTGTCCATGAATCTCATCCACTGGTCGCTTGAATCCAATCCCACAAAATTGCTGACTATCAAGCTTCCTTTCCTGGGCTATGTGCTGATATTGTAAATGGTTCTGTCCCAGGCCCTGTATCCTTGTTTTCAAAACTAATGTTATCATCCCGCCTCAAAAAAAACATACTCGAGCCCTCGTTCAGCTTTTTCCTCCCCAATATCCTTGAATGTGCTGTTGCCTTTGAAATCCATGCCCATCTTTCAAACAACTTCATGTTCCTGTGCAAAAGTTAACTGATTGTAGTGACATAGTACTGTGTTTTAGAGCTTTAATGCTTTGTACTACGCAATGCTAGATTGCAGGTTCACAACTTGTTACTCAAGCAGTGTGCATTTTGGTCTCTAATCATTGAGGATGTGTTCAGGCAAGTACTTGGGTGCTTTTTCACAGGAAGACTGAATTGCAGGGCCTGTCACTATTAGCTTCAATTTTGTACTTTGAACTAATTGACTTAAACTTTCAAATTGAGTATCCACATCAGAGCTACAGTTATTCCAAATGTCAAAATGTCTTTTCAGTATAGATTACTATTTTCCATTTTCTTTTATTTGTTGTCAGAATATGGTTATTTGCAATTTTAAAGGATTGTGCTTTACAGTGAGGCAAGACTAAGGAGGCTTGCGATACTGACCCACCGGACTAATTTAAGGATACTTGGTGCTAAAAGGATCAAACTAGTGAATAGTTCACTATCTAGCTGTGTAAACTACTCTTTCAACCATCCCCAGACTTTTGATTACCCTGATGTCAAAGTAGTAGCTACTGACCATGTCAATTGTTCAGACTTCTTTGACTAATACCTTTTAACAAAGGCACTGTTTTGGAGCCACTTCACCTGTGCTAATGACTTGACGTACTTTCCACAACCTCCTTGTTGCATGTCAGTTTGAGGAAAGAGGCCTTGAGGAGCAGAAACTTGTCTTTCAGATAACGTAATTATATGGCACCCTGCAATAATAAGCATTCAATCATTTTATTGTGTTTATGTGATAACTGAGTTGTGCAGTTTTAGATGGGAATACATTATGATCTCACTTAATGTTGTAGTTGTGTTCCTGAAAAGTGCAGCTTTAATCAAAACAGCATGAAAAAAAAATCAGATTTTCCCATAAGAACTGCTGAATAAACTGGAGTTAGATTCGGGCATTTCTCGTCTGGGGAGAAAGAGTTGAAATATAGTACATCCCTCAATGAAATAACTTCAGTAAACTACATTTCAAATATAAAAGAAATATAAACTTAAACTATTCAAAGGCTTCACCATTGAGCAAACTGACTAATAATAGAATCACTAAACATTAGGGCTGATGAACAGAATACAGGTGCAGAATGTTAGCATAAAATTGGATGGGAAAGGGATAATTGAGAAAGAGATTGCAGAGAGTGAATATTCTAGACACACGCGGTGACTGAGAGTGACGGAAGGAGCAGGGAGAACGACAGAGAGAGAGAATTTAAAACAAAAACAGAATTACCTGGAAAAACTCAGCAGGTCTGGCAGCATCGGCGGAGAAGAAAAGAGTTGACGTTTCGAGTCCTCATGACTTTTGAGCAGAACTGAGTAATATGAGGAGAGGGGTGAAATATAAGCTGGTTTAAGGTGGGGGGGGTTGGGGGTGGTGGTGTTGTAGGGTCAAGCAAGCAGTGATAGGAGCAGATAATCAAAAGATGTCGCAGACAAAAGAATAAAGAGGTGTTGAAGGTGGTGATATCTAAACGAATGTGCTAATTAAGAATGGATGGCAGGACACCCAAGGTACAGCTCTAGTGGGGTGGGGTGGAAAGACTAGCGGGGCATAAAAGGTATAGATTTAAAAATAATGGAAATAGGTGGGAAAAGAGAAATCTATATAAATTATTGGAAAAAATCAAAAGGAAGGGGGAAGAAATGGAAAGGGGGTGGGGATGGAGGAGAGAGTCCAACATCTAAGGTTGTTGAATTCAATATTCAGTCCGGAAGGCTGTAAAGTGCCTAGTCGGAAGATGAGGTGCTGTTCCTCCAGTTTGCATTGGGCTTCACTGGATCAATGCAGCAAGCCAAGGACAGACATGTGGGCAAGAGAGCAGGGTGGAGTGTTAAAATGGCAAGCGACAGGGAGGTTTGGGTCTTTCTTGTGGACAGACCACAGGTGTTCTGCAAAGCGGTCACCCAGTTTACATTTGGTCTCTCCAATGTAGAGGAGACCGCATTGGGAGCAACGAATGCAGTAGACTAAGTTGTGGGAAATGCAAGTGAAATGCTGTTTCACTTGGAAGGAGTGTTTGGGCCCTTGGAAGGTGAGGAGAGAGGAAGTGAAGGGGCAGGTGTTGCATCTTTTGCGTGGGCATGGGGAGGTAACATTGGTGGGGGTTGAGGAGTAGGGGGTGATGGAGGAGTGGACCAGGGTGACCCGGAGGGAACGATCCCTATGGAATGCCGCCGGTGGGGGTGAAGGGAAGATGTGTTTGGTGGTGGCATCATGCTGGAGTTGGCGGAAATGGCGGAGGCTGATCCTTTGAATGGGGAGGCTGGTGGGGTGATAAGTGAGGACAAGGGGGACCCTATCATGTTTCTGGGAGGGAGGAGAAGGCGTGAGGGCGGATGCGAGAGAGAATTTAGCAGCAGCATGAATAATTCACAAGGATAAACTGCTGAAGCATCCAGAACAATTAGGGAGAAACTGAGTTGAAGTTGTTAGTAGGCTGTTGTCAGTTTGGGGGAGTTTTATTGTTGGACTGGTTGCCTTTGAAGTCCTCTGTCTCCTTCAGAGAATACAGACTGAATAATTAAACATAATAGAATCAGTTATTCACTGATGTAATTCATTATTTAAATACTGCACTTTGAATTCAGCAGTCACAGAGATTTTCGTGAAGTGAGGCTTATTTCATCTATTCATGTAAATTCTCCTCATTGTAGCCCCTTGGCAAATGACATTATAACATCGTGATGTCAAAAGAATGCATGCCCCCTATTGTATTAGGGCTGTTGTAACAAAACAATGTTGACATTGTGAAGGGTCCCTGGATGGTTATCTATCTATCAAGAGAGTAATAATGGTTAGCTGGATATGTAATAGATCAGTTCCTTTACTGTATTACCACTTAGAGCAAGGACTTTTATGTCATAATGTAGTGAGAAGTAATTGCATCATTTTAAAAGTTGCATTAACATTTTGTTTCAAGTTAAACATTCTACTGACAACACCAAGCTTTACCTTACCACCATCTCTCTCGATCATTGCACTACTCTTGATTTTTTTATGTTGCTTGTGCAGCACTGCTTGATGAGCAGAACCTTCTAATTAAATACTGGTAAGACCAAGGCCATGGTCATTGGTCCCCGCCACAAATCGTGTTTCTTATCCACCAGCTTGATTTCTTTCCACTCTGAGTTTGTACCTGAACGTTTATAACATTGTATCCTATTTGACCTCAGTTTCAGTCCCACAATGTTTCCAACACCAAGACCACATTCTTAGACATCCAAAACGTCACCATTCTTCCCCCTTGTTTGTTGCTGAAACCCTCATTGATACCTTTGTTACCTGTAGGCTTGACTATTCCAACACACTCCAGCCTCCCACTTTGTGGCCCTCCTTAAACTTTTTTGCCTATATCACACCTGTTCATCCATGACCCCCATGCTTGCTGACTTACATTGAGTCTCAGTGCAAACAAAAATTGAGACCAAACCATGTCAGGAACAGATGGCTAAAAGCTTGGTCAAAGAGGGAGTTTTAAGGAGTATTGCAGAAGGAGAAGGCAGAGTGGTTTAAAGAGAGAATTCCAGAGCTTAGAGGCTCAGCAACTGAAGCATTGGCCATCAGTGGTGAAGTGATTAAAATAGGGTATTTGCAAGAGGCCAGAATTAGGAGTGCTAATCTCTTGGGGTGGGGTGTGGTTTTTGGAGATTTCAGAGATAGTGAGGCCATAGAGGAAATGAGGGTGAGAATTTTAAAATGAAGCTATTGCTTAACCTGGATTCCATCCTAGCCAGCAAGCATTGGGATGTTTGGTGCATGGGACTTTGTACACATATGTTAAATGTCAGTGCACCAATGTAATTTTATTGCTTTAAAGGACATCACAGTTTAACTATAGGTCCTCACCTAGCACCTACTTGTACCATTTTAATAGGAATTCATTGGATTGTGATCTGCAACAGATGTCGTGGCAGGTTAATACAGCAGCGATAACAACCTGCAGTTATTTACAATCTTAAAATAGGCACATGTTCCACTAAAGTGAGATCTGACAAAAATGGATGCTGAGACAGAGGAAGAGATGATGGGAGATCTGGCAAATAGTCATTAGAGGTAGTTTTAAAGGAGGGCTTTTATGGATAAAAAAGGATGTGGAAAGGTGAGGGGGGTAGAGTAAACAGGAAATATCGAAAAGTTGGTGTCTTGGCAGCTGAAGCCGTAGTCACTAATGATGTGGCACAAGGAAGGCGAATGCTCAAAGCATCAGATTCATAGGAATAGATAATTACATATAGGCGATATAGGCTAGAGGAGATTAGAGATGGATAGGAACAAGACTCTGAAGGGATTTGAACACCAGAGTATTTTAAATTTGAACCTAGGCACATACAAAAAACATTTGATCAAAATTAATGAACATAGGAACATACAAAATAGGAGCAAAAGTAGGCCATTCAACCCCTCAAGCCTGCTCCACCATTCAACAAGATCATGGCTGATCTGTTTGCGTTTCAAGTCCTACATTCCCATCTACCCCTGATAGCCTTTGATTCCCTTGCCTAATAAGAATCTAAAATTCTCATTGTATCACCAGCCCCATTGAACTCCTCCTCCTCTAACAATAAAACCCCTTTCATAGTACCAATTTTATTAGTAATATAAGCATTGCTTGGTCTCTGCTAGCTAGGTGCCAGATTTCACTTCCCTTCTCGAATGCTCTATTCAACAAAATACAAATGCACTTTGCCTTACTGTTCACATCTCAAAACTACTATAAATCAAAGCACCCATACAAGCTGGCTGTAATCCAGTTAAGACACGCACACACGCATGCACACCCACACCCCTACAGACTAAACCCCTTTTTTAAAAAAATTGCAACATTATATACATTAGTAGCTTCATGACATCCCCCTCCCTATTGAAAAATGAACCATCACAATTCTAAATGACGGCTTCGTTTTTTTAATAGCCCATCTCTCACTATCTCCTCGACTTATTACACGATTACATTACCAAATGCATACATTAACATAATATATATATATATATATATATACACACAAGTTCTTAGTATCAATAGAAATCACTCCATTTCAGTGTCCAGGGTTTTAAAAATGTCCAATTTCCCTTTAAGTTTCAAACTCTTGATAAGGCATTTGTGAGCAGATTTTCTCTACCAGCAATATGTATAATCTGTGGATTAACTGGTTGTAATAATAGATTCCATCTGAAACGCCTTGCACTTTTCTCTCAATATGTCCAAAAACTTCGAAGGATTATGGTCTGTATAAACGATTGTTTCTGATGAATTGTTTGCAACATAAATTTCAAAATGCTGCAGTGCTAATACCAAACCCAAAGTCTCTTTTTTGATCGTTGAATATATTCTGTATCGCACATTCAGCTTCCGGTGAAAAATACCCTATTGGTTTTTCAATTCCAGTGTCATCTCCTTGTAACAGTACACCCCCAATGCCTATATTGCTTGCGTCAACGGCCAACTTGAATTGCTTGGCATAATTGGGTATTGCCAAAATTGGTGTAGTTAATACAGTTTTCAAACTATCAAATGACTTCGGACACTCCAGTGTCCAATGAAACTTATTGTTCTTTCTTAATAGTTCAGTGGAGCAACCACTCGGCTAAAATTTGATACAAATTTCCGGTAAAACCCACTCATGCCCAGAAATCTCAAAACTTCTCATTTTGTGGTAAGCACTGGGAAATCCATGATAGCCTTGACTTTTGCATCTCTTGGAGCCACCTTACCATGTCCAGAGTTATGGCCTAGATATGTAACTTACGCTTTTGCAAATTCACTTGTAGCCAAATTGAGCACCAAATTACCACCCTGTCGTTGAGTAAATAATTCTTCCAGATGCTGTAAACACTCCTCCCGTTGTGTCTGACTGAAAATAATTAGATCATCAATGAATATAGTGCAATTGCTTAGACCTGCAATTACTTTGTTTGTCAGTCTTTGAAATGTCACAGGTGCTTTCTTGATACCAAATGGCATGACTTTAAACTGATATAGTCCACTTGGCGTTACAAAAGCTGATATCTCCTTTGCTCTCTCCGAAAACAGTACCTGCAAGTCAATCTTTGTGATAAATTTTGATTGTCCCACTTTTTCAATGCAATCTTCTAACCATGATATGGGATATGAATCCATTTTTGTCACTGCATTCACCTTTGGATGGTCTACACACAGTCTTTGTGTTCCATCCGGTTTCAGTACCAGTACAATAGGTGAGCTTCAGTTACTGCAACTAAACTCTGATATCATTTTGAAGCATGAAAGCAATTTCTTTTTGTACTTGTGATAACTTTGCCAGATTTAACCTGTAAGGATGTTGCCTTATTGAAGATGAAATTTCTATACATACATCATGTATAGCTCAATGTGTCTTTCCCAGCTTATTTCCACAAATAGGTTTGTGTGACTGCAATAGCTTTTCCAAATCATTGACAATTACTTGGAAGGTAACCCAATATTTAATTTAACTTTTCAAGCACCCCTTCATTATTCAGTTTGATTAGAAGAAAATCAATTTGAGTCCTGCACCACTAACTCCTTCTCATCACCCACCATCACTAATACCTCTTTTTGTTCCTCTTCCCTGTCAAAGTACTTTTTAAGCATATTTACATGGCACAGCATCTGTTTTTTTCTTCAATCTAGAGTATTTATTAAATAATGTACTTCATTTAATTTCTTTTCAATCCTGTAAGGCCCACTAAATCTTTCATTTAATGAATCACCTAGCACTGGTAACAAAACTAATACTTTCTCTCCAGAAACAAAGCAGCGAGTTTTAGCTTTCTTATCTGCTTTCACTTTCATCACTTGCTGTGATGTCTTCATGCTCTGTTCAATCTTTTCCTGAAATTTGATATGTAATCCAGTGGAATAGTTTCTGCATTTTGACCCACTAATTTCTGATGAGTCAATTTCAGTGGTCCCCATACCTCATGACATAAACTAGTTCAAAAGGGCTAAAACCAGTTGATGCATTAGGAGCGTCTCTAATAGCAAATAGCAAAAATGGAATTCCTGTACCCCAATCCTTTGCACAATGCTGACGGTGTGTAGTCATATTTTTTATAGTTTGATGCCATCTTTCCAAAGCTCCTTGTGACTCCAGATGATAAGCACTTGGCTTAAACTGTTTTATCCCCAAACTTTTCATTACTTCCTTAAACAGTTGCGACATGAAATTTGACCCCTGATCTAAGTAATTTCCTTAAGTAAACCATATCTTGTAAAAAAAAAATTAACTCCAACACAATCAACTTAGTTGTAATATTCCTTAAAGGTATCGCTTCAGGAAACCTGGTAGACACATCCATTATTGTCACTAAGTACTGATTTCCACTTTTAGTCTTAGGAAGGGGTCCTACACAATCAATCATGATCCTGGTAAAAGGTTTTTCAAATGCTGGTATTGGAATTAAAAGTGCCGGCTTAATCACTGCTTGTGATTTTCCTGTTTTTGACATATATAACTGATTTTACAGAATTTGACTATATCCCTAAGCAAAAAAACCTCTATCTTTTCCTGTGATTTCCCAATTCCTAAATGTCCCCCCCATTGGAATTTCATGAGCAGTCCTCAGGATCTCATTTCTATACCCTAATGGGATAACAATCTGATGCATCTCCCTCCAGCTTTCATTTGCTGAAACATGATCCGACCACCGCTTTCTCATTAAAATATTTCCTTGAAGATAACATATTGGAATACATTTTGCTTCTGTTTCTGAATAAACTTTCTGATATAACTGTTTTAATTGCAAACCATTTTTCTGTAACTCCACTAACCCCTGAGTTAAACATTTCAGCTGAATTTTCCTATATTCCTTCGCCCTGAACAATGTTATCACACACAGTGCCAGCTAATTGGATTTCAACACCACCTTCTTGCCTTTGAACTGCCTGCCCGTCTCGTTTTTCTTGTTCTTCCCAATGAACCTTTGAACTTGTGACAACACAATCAGGAAACATTCCCGGATGTCCTTTCTGTAACACATCTGTTGAAAACACTTCTACAGGCTGCTCAACCACCAAAGGCATCACCTACATTTGCGACCCAACTACATCATTACCCAGAATAAATTGAACCCCTGCAATGGGTAATTTTCCACCACTCCTACTATAACTTTACTTGTCTTCCATTTGCTCTTTAAATTTATCTTCCAAAACGAAATAGATTTAGCATCTCCATGAACCCCCCTTAATATTACCTGCTCTTGCAATACTCCCTTTGAACAACAAATATCACTATTCCACAACATTAAAGATTGACTAGCCCCTGTGTCTCTTAAAATTTTAACATCTTTACCTACTGCACCCTGCACACATGGAAAGATGTTTCCTTCACACACAAAATCTTTAAACGTTTCTGCAGCCTGCTCCTGAGAATTCTCTTGCGTAATCTGTGAACACATTCCCACTTCTAAACTTTTCATTGATTCTCCCTGTTTCAACTGTACACAAATCACTGGTTTCTCCTGTGCCTGAACCTCCGAACCCACAGAGTGCTTCTCTACCCCACCAATTCTAACAGATTTTTCCTGCAATCTCCAACACACTGACTTCGTGTGCCCCACTTTATTACAATGGAAACACCTCAATTTTCATGTCATTTCTACCTTCAGCTCCTTCCTTTTTATTCTGAGAATAAGTTTCCTGGGAACTTCCAGCTACTCCTCTTCCCTAACTACCTACCTTCCTTTCACCTTCCCACTCTATATTTTTCCAAGTTCTGTCACTGGGTGACAGAAAAAAGCTTTAGCTCTATGAACTAACTCATAATCAACAGCTACCTCTGCTGTCTTACCGAATCAACCCTCTGTTCCTCCACATGAGTTCTCACTACCGAAGGGATTGAATCTTTAAATTGTTCCAAAAGAATTACTTCCTTAAGAGCTGCATACGTTTCTATTTTTAACGCCCATATCTACTGGTCAAAATTACTTTGTTTTGCACTTTAAAACTCTGTTTGCCCAGGCTGTTTTCTCATATTCCTAAGTTTCTGCGTGTATGCTTCAGGAACCAGCTCATATGCACTCAAAATAGCCTTTTTCATCACATCATCATTCACTGACATTTCTGAGAACGAAGCTTATAGCTCATGTGCCCTACCTAACAACTTAGACACTAATAATAATGTACATTTTTCCTGTGGCCATTTCATCTGTTTAGCTAACTTCTCAAATTAAATAAAGGATGCTTTAATATCTTCTTCCTCAAACTTTGTAAGAGCTTGTACAAATGGAAACATCTCCCTACTGGGTTCCACTCTGGAAATGAGTCCTTCCTCATCTACTGGCATGTCTTTTCTAACTGCCAATGTTTTCAATTGGAATTCTCTCTCAATTTTTCTCTCTCCTCCTCCTCTATCTTCACCTTCTAATTCCCTTTAAAAAGCCACTTCTCTGTCCTTTGCTTCTAATTCAAGTTTTTTTCAGTTCCTTTGCTTGTTCAAATTCAAAAGTCTTCATTTGTAACTGAAGTCTCACTACCCCCAGCTGTGACTCACTAATGTCAGGTTTTACTTCCAATTGTAGATGCTGTGCTATACTTTAAATTAAACTGGATTTGCTAGCGCCCTCAGGTAACCCCAATTTTAACTTATCTGCCAGCCCTGTTAACTTTTGGTTATTTTCTCCAACCCAATCAGAGTTCTCTCTTCTCCCTAACAATTCTTAGCAATTGCCAAAGCCACCTTGCAGCCTCACCACTTCTAAAATACCTGACAAATTCCTGAATTTAAAGTGCTTCTTGTACTCATGACATTAAGATTCACCAATTCCAAACCAATCATGGATTTAGAAATATTTTTATCCCGCTAGAGCCCCCAATTGTCATGACACAGCAGTTGGTAAAGCTGACTTATTTAAAAATCCCAGAGGGAAACTTTAAATAACTGTCATAACCTATATTTTCAAGTAGTATGTTTGCGATGCAGCTCTAAATTCAGGATTCAGACCACCAGTTCTCAAGAGGTTTTTATATCAAACTACATGAGACATTTATTAATTTAAACAAGTTAAATATATACACATGGCTACAAATTACTACTATCATAACTTTTAACAAATTCCCAAACTAATTTCCGTTATGGCGACAACAACCTTTAGCTGTTCAGTAGACACCAGGCAAAGCATTTTTACTTTACAAATTCAAATTGAGGCTCCTTTCACTTTGGTTCCTTTGCAGACACAGTGGTAGGCTTACAGGCTTTGATGTTACATGCCTCTGCCCTGCACACATGAAACTGCTGTCTGTTATACCCAGCACGTCTCTTTGAATTTAAATTCTCATTGTATCACCAGCTCCTTTGAACTCCACCTCCTCTAACAATAAAACCCTTTTCATTGTACCAATTTTATTAGTAATATAAGCATTGCTTGGTCTCTGCTAGCTAGGTGCCAGATTTCACTCCCCTTCTTGAATGCTCTATTGAACAAAATGCAAATGCACTTTACTATTCACATCTCAAAACTACTATACATCAAAGCACCCATACTAGCTGGCTTTAATCCAATTAAGAAACTCCCACAGACTAAACCTATTTAAAAAAAATAATTTCCTACATTATATACATTAATAGCTTCATGACAGCCTCTTGTGACAGTATGGCCCCAATGCCTACGTCATGCACGTCAATGGCCAACTTAATTGGGTACTGCCAAAACTGGTGTCGTAGTTAGTTTTCAAATTGTCAAATGACTTCTGACATTTCAGTGTCCATTGAAACTTCTTGTTTTTTAATCGTTCAGTCAATGGAGCAGCCACACTGCTAAAATTTGCTTCATATTTCTGGTAAAATCCCACTCATGCCCAGAAATCTCAACTTCTTGTTTTGTTGTAGGTACTGAGAAATCGTCAGTAGCCTTGACTTTCGCATCTCTTGGAGCCACCTTACCATATCCAATGGTTTGGCCTAGATATGTAGCTTGCGCTTTTGTAAATTCACTTTTCGCCAAGTTCGTCACCAAATTATCTCCTTGTAATTGAGAAAATAATTCTTCCAGATGCTGTAAATGCTCCTCCCACATCTGACTGAAAACTTTCAGATCATCGATATAAACAGCACAGTTGCTTAGACCTGCAGTTAGTCTGTCAGCCTTTGAAATTTCGCTGGTGCATTCTTCGTACCAAATGGCATGACTTTAAATTGATATAGTCCATTTGACATCACAAAAACCGATATCTCGTTTGTTCTGTTAGATAACAGTACTTGCCAGTATCCTTTTAGCAAGTCAATCTTTCTGATAAATTTTGATTGTTCCACTTTTTCAATGCAATTTTCCAACTGTGCTATAGGATAGGAATCCATTTTTGTCACTGCATTCACCTTTCGATAGTCCACACATAGTCTTTGTGTTCCATCCGATTTCAAAACCAGTGCAATAAGTGAACTCCAATTACCGCAACTAGGCTCAATTATATCATTTTGAAGCATGTAGTCTATTTCTTTTTGTACTTATGATAACTTTCCCGGAATTATATATAAGGATGTTGTCTTATTGAAGATGAAACCTGTACATACACATCATGAATAGCTAAAGGTGTCTTTCCCTGCTTATTCCCACAAATAGGTTTTTGTGACTGCAACAGCTTTTCCAAATCCCTTTGACACTTATTTGGAAGGTACCTCAATATTTCATTTAAATTTTCAAGTACCCCCTCATTATCCAATTTAATTAGAGGATAATCAATTTCAGAGTTCAGCATTTCTGCCTCTTCCTCATCATCCACCATCACTAATACCTCATTTTGTTCCCCTTCCCTGTCAAAGTACTTTTTAAGCATATTTACAAGATACACTCCATGCTTTTTTCTTTTATCTGGAATATTCATTAAATAATTTACTTAATTCAATTTATTTTCAACCCTGAAAGGTCCACTAAACCATGCGTTTAATGAATCACCTAGTGCTGGTAACAGAACTAGCACTTTCTCTCCAGGAACAAAACTGAATTGTGGCTTTATTGCCTGCCTTAATTTTCATTACTTGATGTGACATCTTTAAATGTTCCCTAGCCAGCTCACGTGCTCTGTTCAATTTTTCCCTGGAATTTGATACGTAACCCAGGAGAATAGTGTCTGAACTTTTACCCACCAATTTCTCACGATTCAATTTCAGTGGTCCCCCTACCTCATGACCATAAAATAATTCAAAAAGGCTAAAACTAGTCAAAGCATTTGGAGCGTCTCTAATAGCAAATAACACAAATGGAATTCCTGCATCCCAATCCTGTGGCTAATCCTGACAGTACGCCCTTATCATATTTTTAAAAGTTTGATGCCATCTTTCCAAAGCCCCTTGTGACTCTGGATGATAAGCTGTTGACATAAGCTGTTTTATCCCCAAACTGTTCATTACTTGCATAAACAGTTGTGACATGAAACTTGACCCATGTTCTGATTGTATTTCCTTAGGTATACCATATCTGTTAAAAAAATTTAATTAACTCCTCCACGATCATCTTGGTTGTAATATTTCTTAAAGGTATCGCTTCAGGAAACCTGGTAGACTCATCCATTATTGTCATTAAGTACTTTGGGTAGTCAGGTGAGTTACTCGTCGCACAATTCCTAGCTTCTGACCTGCTCTTGTAACTCCTAGCCTCTGTTCATTGTCTTATGATTTGAACCCTCTGTTCCTCCACATGACTTCTCACTCCCGAAGGAATTAAATCTTTAAATTCTTCCAAAAGATTTACCTCTCTAAGTACTGTATATGTTGTCTCTATTTTTAACACCCAAACCCAATGGTCAAAATTACTTTGTTTTACTCTTTCAAACTCAATATAAATTCGCCAAGGCTGTTTTCTCATATTCCTAAATTTCTACCTGTATGCCTCAGGAACCAACTCATATGCACTCAAAATAACCTTTTTCACCACAGCATAATTCACCGATACCTCTTCAGATAGCAAAGCATATACCTCATGCACTCGTCCACCAACCTGGATTGCAACAACAATGTCCAATACTCCTGTGGCCATTTCATCTGTTTAGCTATCTTGAATGAAATAAAGAGCACTTCAACATCTTTTTCCTCAAACTTTGGAAGAACTTGTACAAATCTAAACATCTCCCCACTGGGTTTTAGGTTAAAAGTTTTTTCATCATCACAACTCTCCTCAGAATCTGAGATCTCTTTTTTAACTTCCAATCTTTTAAGCAGGTATTCTCTTTCTTTCTTTCTCTCTTTCTTTATACTTCCCTCGCCTGAAGTTCCAGCTCCAGCTTCTTTTCTTCTGCCTTTCTGCCTGCGCCCTTTGAAATGCCCTTTCTCTCTCCTTTGCTTCTAATTCAAGATTTTTCGGTCTTCATTTGCAATCGAATTCTCACTACCTCCAGCTGTGACTCACTAGTGTCATGTATCATTTCCAACTGTAGGTGCTGTGCTATATCTTTAATTATATCTGCTTTTCTCACCCCTACAGGTAACCCTAATTTTAACTTATCTGCCAACTCTGTTATCTTATTATCAGTTAATTTTTGTAACCCAATCAGAGTTCTACTCCCAGGCAAGTCTTAGCAATTGCCAAAGCCATCTTCTAGCCTCAGCGCTTCTTTAAAAAAAAACCTCACCAACTCCTGAATTCAAAGTGTTTCTCAAACTCATAACCTTAAGATTCATCAACTCCAAGCCGATCATGGAATTACAAATATTATCCTGCCAAGGGTCCCCAATAGTTATGACACAGTAATTAGTAAAGGTCGAGTGGTTTAAATCCCAGAGGGAGATTTGAACAACTGTCATAACCTATATTTTCAAGTGGTATGTTTGAGATGCAGCTCTGAATTCAGGAATAAGACCACTGAGCCTTGAGGTTTTTTTATATAAAACTAAATTAAACATTTATTAATTTAACAACCAGTTAAACACAAACACATGTCCACAAATTACTACCATAATAACTTTTAAACAAATCCCCAAATTAACTCCCAGGTAAATCTTCACTAAAGCAACAACAACCCATAGACTTCAAGCAGACACCAGGCAAAGCACATTTTGAGCTTATAAATTCAAAATGAGATTCCTTGCAGTTTGGTTCCGTTGCAGATACAGTTGTAGGCTTACAAGCTGGTTAGATCTTAAATACCTGTGCCTTACACACACAAACTCCTTTCTGTTTATATCTAGCTTTCCCTTATTTTCCATTGTATCCTAGACTTTTAACGTCACATCTTCTAACAATAACATTTTCATCCCACTAATTTTATTAGTAATATAAACACATTGCTTGGTGTCTCCCAGCGAGGTGCAAGATTTTACTCCCACTCTTGAATGAAGCACCCAGACTAGCTGACCTTAATCCAATTAAGCCACACAGACATACCCCACTACAATTCCACTTTAAAACTAATTTCCAATAACATTATAGACAATATCTCTTCATGACAGTACCTTTACGCTGAGTTCAATCCTGTCACATTACACAATACCAAGTCTAATATTACCTGCTCTCTGGTTGGTTCCAGAATGTGTTGTTCTAAGGAACTATCTCGAAAGCATTCTATGAACTCCTCGTGCAGGCTACTTACCGCCAATTTGATTTTTCCAGTTTATATGTAGATTAAAGTCACCCATAATTATTGCCGTCCCTTTATCACAAGGGTCCAATATTTCTTCTTGTATACTTTGTCCTATGTTGTGGTTACAGTTATGGGGTCTGTAGGCCACTCTCTCTTGAGTAACTTCCTTCCCCTACTATTCTTCATTTGTACCCAAACCAATTCTACGCCATGATCTCCTGAACCAAAGTCATCGCTAACTATCACACAAATGCCCTCCTTGATTAACAGAGCTACCCCTCCACCTTTACCTAGTTTCTTATTCTTATTGAAGTTCATATATCCCTCACTACCCCGTTGGGAAATTGTTGGGATCTATTATTAAGGAAGTAGTAATGGAAAGTCAAAATGCAATCCATCAAAGTCAGCATAGTTTTATGAAGAGTAAATCATGTTTGAATGATTTACTAGTGCTCTTTGAAGATGTGACAAGCAAAGTGGATAATGGGGATCCTGTAGATGTAGTATATCTGGACTTCCAGAAGGCCTTTGATAAGGTGCCACACAAGATCAGTACACAAGATAAGATCACACGGAGTTAGGGGTAATATATTAGCTTGAATAGAAGATTGGCTAACCAGCAGAGAGTCGGGATAAATGGGTCTTTTTCTGGATGGCACACTGTAACTAGTGGGGTGCCACAGGATTTGGCCCTTGGGCCCCAACTATTTACAATCTATATTAATGACTTGGATTCAGGGATAGAAGGCACTAGAGCTAATTTTGCAGATCGCACCAAAATAGAGGGGAAAATAAGTTGCAATGAAGAAATAAAAAATTTACAAATGGATATGGACAGGTTAGGTGAATGGGCCAAAATTTGGCAGATGGAGTTTAACGTGGATAAGTGTGAGGTTATCCATTTTGGTCAGAAGAATAAAAAGGGAATTACTATTTAAATGGAGTGAAACTTCAGAATGCTTCAGTGCAGAGGGATCTGGGTATCCTCGTGCATGAATCGCTGAAAGCTAGTATGCAGGTACAGGTAATAAGGAAGGCAAATGGAATTTTGGCATTTATTGCTAAAGGAATAGAGTATAAAAATAGGGAAGTGTTGTTGCAACTGTACAAGGCATTGCTGAGACCGCGCCTGGAGTATTGTGCACAATTTTGGTCCCCTTACTTGAAAGATGTAGTTGTACTGGAGGCGGTTCAGAGGAGGTTCACTAGATTGATTCCGGAGATGCGGGGCTTGTCTTATGAGGAGAGATTGAGCAGTTTAGGCCTATACTGGCTAGAGTTTAGAAGGATGAGAGGAGATCTAATTGAGGTATATAAGATGCTAAAGGGGATGGACAAAGTAGATGTGGAGCGGATGTTTCCGCTCACGGATTCCAGAGCGAGAAGCCATAGTTTTAGGCTAAGGGGTGGTAGATTTAAATCACAGATGAGGAGGAATTACTTTTCTCAAAGGGTGCTGAATTTAAATCACAGATGAGGAGGAATTACTTTTCTCAAAGTGTTGAGTCTGTGGAATTCACTACCTCAGAGTGCAGTGGATGCCGGGACGCTGAATAAATTTATGGAGGAGCTAGACAGATTTTTAATTAGCAATGGGTTGAAAGGTTATGGGGAGAAAGCGGGAAATTGGAGATGAGATGGAAATGAGATCAGCCATGATCGTAATGAATGGTGGGGCAGACTCGAGGGGCTGAATTGCCTACTCCTGCTCTTAGTTCTTATGTTCTTGTGTTCTAATATTCAGGACTCAATTCTTGTCATCCTTCAGCCATGTCTGTCATGGCTATCAGATCATATTTATTTACTTCAATGTGTGCCATCAGTTCATTTATTTTGTTTTGAATGCTCTGCACATTCAGGCACAGAGCCTTTGGTTTAGTCTTTTTGTTACCTTGGTGACATCTAGTCTTGATTCCTGGTGTTTTCTTAAGTTTTTTTTTCTCTGTCCCTTCCTGCTGTTCTCTGACCTACATTTCCCAAATCACTATTCTCCTCTCTTGTTTCTACTCTTTGATAGACCATATCTCTTCACATTTGATTTCTTGCCACCAATATTTAGTTTAAAGGCCTCTCTCTACTTCCCTAGTTACGTGGTTTGCAAGAACATTGGCCCCAACTTGGTTCAGGTGTAGACAGTCCCAACTGTACAACCCCCACCTTCCCCAGTAATGGTGCCAGTGCCCCACAATCCAGTACCCACTCCTCCCACACCAGTCTTTGAGCCACGTATTCATCTCTCTTTATTTATGTATCCTATACCAATTTGCACATGGCTCAGTTAATAATTCAGAGGTTATAACCCTTGAAGCTCTGCTTTTCAATTTAGTACCTACCTACCTCATACTGTCTATGCAGAACTTCTTTCCTAGTTCTACTTATGTCTTTCATACCTACATGGACCATGGCAACCGGGTCCTCCCCCTCCCACTACAATTTCCCTTCCAACCCTGGGCAAATGTCCTAAATCCTGGCACCAAAAAGGCAACACACCTGTCTGGACTCACTTTCCTGCAGATAACAGTGTCAATCCCTCTCACTATGCTGGCCCCTACTACCACTACATTCATTTTTGCTCCCCCCACTTGAATGGTTTCCTGTACCACAGTGCCATGGTCAGTTTGCTCATCCACCCTGCACCCCTGCCCTCATCCAGACAAGCTGAGAGAACCTCAGAACCTCAAAGAACCTATTAGATAATTGCAGAGGCTCACACTTCTCCACTCTGGGTCCCCTTACTTGCCTCACTCCTGTCTCTGATCACTGACCAAATCAGAAGACCCTAACCTAAGTGGCGTGACTGTCCCCCTGGTACAAAGTTTCCAGGTAACCTTCCCCCTCCCTGATGTGTTGCAGAGTCTGCAGGTCAGCCTCCAGCTCCATGACTCTGAGCCAAAGTTCCTTGAACTGCATACATTTACTGCAGCCATGCTTGCCCTGGATCACAATGTTATCCAGGAGCTCCCACATGCTGCAGCCTTGACATACCACCTGTCCTGCCATCCTTAATGTGTTTTAAATAATTGCTTAATTATATCATTCATTTGTTCATGTTGTTTCTTTGTACACTTAATTAACTTTACCACCGATTTGTATATTAAACCTTGGGAATAGAATAGACCTTAGCCATTCACCAGATACTCACCAAACAGCTAGACCCTTTCCCTGTAGAAGACCAAAAACCAATTCCTACAAGGTGAGAAAGATAGAAAAAAGGAAACGAGCATCTTCTTCTACCCTCCTTCACTGAACTCCCCATCTCACCAAACTCCAAGTCTGCACTCAGATACCTCAGCTGCACTCATTGCCACTGAACTGGGATTTAAGGTGAGCTTGCAGGGGTGCAAGGCTCACTCAATGCAAGAGCAAACATCAGTAAATGGTACATTTCACTGAATGTGATAAAAGAACATTATTGAGGCAGATTTCATTACTTAAACCACTGAAGGTAGGAAGTAATATTTTCGCCACTGTTAATCTGTTTACCTGTAAACAATATATCTCAAACTATTGGATGGATTTCAATGAAACATGGTACAGTCCATCATTTGGAGTATGGCTCAAAGAAGAACTGATTAGTCTTTGGCGAAGATTCAGATCTAAATCCTAGAATTTTTTTTGAAAGATTCGTTAACACTGAAGGGGCAATTTGACTTTTTAGAATGTTGTAAGTTGTTTTGTTTAGAATGTTGTTGATTATTTTAGAATGTTGTGGGTTGTATCATCTGCTGTGGTGCAATTTATCACAGCTGCCAGAATGTGAGCAGAGTTTTCAGAGCAGGTTGTTTGATATGGATTGGTTGAAGCCTCCTCAAAGAGCTGGAAGCTCTTGATCAAAATATTTATTTCAGCCTTGTAGTTAGAGTATAAACCAGGCAAGGAAAAGCCTTATAGAAGAGCTGCGTAATTGTAACAACATCGAGTTAACATAGTGTGGTCCAGATATGTGCTCTATTGAGTGCTCTCTTCACTTGTTTATATTATATTTCCAGATGAGAACCCTTCATCACAACCTGCATGGCTGTGCAGGAGATTTTCCCCACTAAGGACTGACCAAAGCAAAGAGGGGACTTTCTTGCCTTTCCACTGAATTTGTGCCTACAGTCCATCAGCTGTAATAAGTGACTCAGATTTGAAACCTATTTGGTAAATAAAGACCTCTGGTAACACAGCTATTTTTGTTAGATTTCTTTGTGTTTAATTGATGTTTCAGCCATTTTTAGCGCATGCTACAGCATGAATCTTAACTGACCTCTGAGTCTTTTAAATTGTAAAATACAAATTCAGCATTACGCAAGGTCAACTGACTGGAACAGAAATTAGCGTACAGACTGTGTCCACATGGAAGCACCTACGCTAAGCGATGTTTTCTGTATTTCCATATTTTTGGTCTTGTGCCTGTAATGAAAACAAGATGGTGATGCCGAATTCTTCCTGAAATTTTAGACAAGTGGGGAGGAGGGGGCAATGGTAATGAGGAGAGAGAGCACTCAATACTGAAAATTCTCTGCACAGCACTCTAATGCAGAATCAGTTCTGTGGGAGTATAAGTCGCATACTATTTGAATTGAAAGGGAGCACCTGTTTATCTCATTTAATTTCCCATCTGAACTTATCTATCCTTTTCTCCCTCTTGCAATTATTTAGCTTTCCCTTAAAGGCATCTATGCTGTTTGCCTTAACTACTCCATTTGGCAGTAAGCCCACATTCTAGCTACTCTCTGGGTAACAAAGTTTCTCCTGAATTCTTTATTGGATTTATTAATAACTTATATTAATGGTCCCTGGCTTTGGATTCCCCCACAAGTGGAAATGTCTTTGCTATGTCTACTTTATCAAGGCCCTTCATAATTTTAAAGATCCCTATTGAGTTAATCCTCAACCTTTTTTTTTCCACATGCAGTCATAATGGCACAGGAGGAAACCATTTGTCCATCAAGTCCATGCCAACTTTAAGTACAACATCCAATCAGTCCTGTTCCCTTGCAGTATTCCTGCAGACCTGTAAGTTTATTTCCCTCAAATGCCTATCCAGTTTCCTTTTGAAATCACTGATCTTCTCCCCTTCCAATACCCGGGTAAGCAGCAAATTTCAAGTCATTACCACTTAATGTTTAAAAAAAAGTTCTTCCACACATTTTCCCTTTCTTGTAAATAAAAGGATACAGTTTGTTTAAATAGTTTAACTCTCAGTTCTGATATCACCATTGTACTGTTTTTGCACCTCCTTCAGTGCCTCCATATCTTTTTTGCAAAATGAGATCAGAACTATGCATAATACTCAGGTGTGATCTGGACAAGGTTCTATGTAATTTTAACGTAACTTATGCTTTTCAATTCTTTTTCTCTGGGTTTCTGCTTCAGTTCACATTTTACCATCAATAATGTTGATACTAGTGTTAAATGCATGCTGGGCTTGCAAAAATGTAAATCAACTTGGAGCAGACAAATCAACATAAGGAATGTATCTCTGCTCGGCTAACCTCAGCATCCAACTGCCATCTTCAAAAATTGTATAACATAAATGCTATCATCTTATATACCAGACCTATGTTATCTGTCTGTGAACATAATAGCAAACTCAAGTATGGTGGTAGGATACTGTGTGCAGCAAAAATACCGACAAGATCATTTGGGCCAAAAGGCTTGTTTTATGCAGTGTAACTGCTATCTAATTACAACCATCATGACAACTTTGAATGCAATATTAATTTTCCTTTTGTGTTTTCTCATAACTGATTTTTGGGAAAGAAAATAATGAAGAGAAATATATTTTGCCTAATATCAACATCTCACACTCTTGGATCAAGTAAAATTCTGCAGCAATGCATCTCAACCATACTTTATAAGTGTTGAATGATGTCCAGTTGTTACCAACTAATGACCACTGAGCTATATTGAAAATAAACATAAACTTGCTTAGGATTCTTGGAGCTGACTAAGACAGACTAAATTCTGAAACGGATTCAGAAGTGAAATTTCTTTTCGATTCTATCTTTCCATATCTAAGCATTAACTAGCAGTTTAAAATTATGGCAGATTTGCTGTTAAATGTGGAGAAGAAAAGAGTTGACGTTTCGAGTCCTCATGACCCTTCGACAGAACTTGAGTTCGAGTCCAAGAAAGAGTTGAAATATAAGCTGGTTTAAGGTGTGTGTGTGGGGGGCGGAGAGATAGAGAGAGGTGGGGGGGGTGGTGTGGTTGTAGGGACAAACAAGCAGTGATAGAAGCAGATCATCAAAAGATGTCAACGACAATAGTACAATAGAACACATAGGTGTTAAAGTTAAAGTTGGTGATATTATCTAAACGAATGTGCTAATTAAGAATGGATGGTAGGGCACTCAAGGTATAGCTCTGGTGGGGTTTTTTTTATATAATGGAAATAGGTGGGAAAAGGAAAATCTTTATAATTTATTGGAAAAAAAAGGAAGGGGGAAACAGAAAGGGGGTGGGGATGGAGGAGGGAGCTCAAGATCTAAAGTTGTTGAATTCAATATTCAGTCCGGAAGGCTGTAAGGTGCCTAGTCGGAAGATGAGGTGTTGTTCCTCCAGTTTGCGTTGGGCGTCACTGGAACAATGCAGCAAGCCAAGGACAGACATGTGGGCAAGAGAGCAGGGTGGAGTGTTAAAATGGCAAGCGACAGGGAGGTTTGGGTCATTCTTGCGGACAGACCGCAGGTGTTCTGCAAAGCGGTTGCCCAGTTTACGTTTGGTCTCTCCAATGTAGAGATCACCATATTGGGAGCAATGAATGCAGTAGACTAAGTTGGGGGAAATGCAAGTGAAATGCTGCTTCACTTGAAAGGAGTGTTTGGGCCCTTGGACGGTGAGGAGAGAGGAAGTGAAGGGGCAGGTGTTACATCTTTTGCGTGGGCATGGGGTGGTGCCATAGGAGGAGGTTGAGGAGTAGGGGGTGATGGAGGAGTGGACCAGGGTGTCCCGGAGGGAATGATCCCTACGGAATGCCAATAGGGTGGGTGAAGGGAAGATGTGTTTGGTGGTGGCATCATGCTGGAGTTGGCAGAAATGGCGGAGGATGATCCTTTGAATGCGGAGGCTGGTGGGGTGATAAGTGAGGACAAAGGGGTCCCTATCATGTTTCTGGGAGGGAGGAGAAGGCGTGAGGGCGGATGCGTGGGAGATGGGCCGGACACGGTTGAGGGCCCTGTCAACGACTGTGGGTGGAAAACCTCGGTTAAGGAAGAAGGAGGACATGTCAGAGGAACTGTTTTTGAAGTTAGCATCATCGGAACAGATGTGACGGAGGCGAAGGAACACTTGCATTTCCCCCAACTTAATCTACTGCATTCGTTGCTCCCAATGTGGTGGTCTCTACATTGGAGAGATCAAACGTAAACTGGGCGACCGCTTTGCAGAACACCTGTGGTCTGTCCGCAAGAATGACCCAAACCTCCCTGTCGCTTGCCATTTTAACACTCCACCCAGCTCTCTTGCCCACATGTCTGTCCTTGGCTTGCTGCATTGTTCCAGTGACGCCCAACGCAGACTGGAGGAACAACACCTCATCTTCCGACTAGGCACCTTACAGCCTTCCGGACTGAATATTGAATTCAACAACTTTAGATCTTGAGTTCCCTCCTCCATCCCCACCCCCTTTCTGTTTCTTCCCCCTTCCTTTTGTTTTTTCCAATAAATTATATAGATTTTTCTTTTCCCACCTATTTCCATTATTTTTAAATATTTTTAAATCTTTTATGCTCCCCCCACCCCCACTAGAGCTATACCTTGAGTGCCCTACCATCCATTCTTAATTAGTACATTCGTTTAGATAATATCACCAACTTTAACACCTATGTGTTCTTTTGTTCTGTTGTCTGTGACATCTTTTGATGATCTGCTTCTATCACTGCTTGTTTGTCCCTACAACCACACCAACCCCCTCCACTTCTCTCCCCCTACCCAAACCACCCCCCACCCCCCACGCACACCTTAAACCAGCTTATATTTCACCCCTTTCTTGGATTCACTCAAGTTCTCTCGAAGCGTCATGAGGACTCGAAACGTCAACTCTTTTCTTCTCCGCCGATGCTGCCAGACCTGCTGAGTTTTTCCAGGTAATTCTGTTTTTGTTTTGGATTTCCAGCATCCGCAGTTTTTTTGTTTTTATCTCCTCTGTGTTTAATTGACTGCCACTGCTCTTCAAGAAATGCCTGCCTCCTTAAAGTTCTGTTCGTCTCTGTGACAAGATTTCCGTATCTCTCTTTTGCCTTGCTCACCTTCATTGCTTTCCATTTCTCTCTTGGTGTTTGACAAGGTGTTTACTAAAACCCGCTTTCACAGCCATATCTCCTTTCTCAGTGACTGTCTCCATCTCCGACTTACCCCACGTGGATTTCAACTGAAATTCCACCCCTCATGTTTCGAACCCACCCAGGATTACCGGTATCTCGGGACATAAAACGTTTCTCGGACTGCTGTTCCCGTCACATTCTGAGATCCACACTCAGTGCCATGCGCCGCAATATGAACACACTCGACCTCTCCCTCCAGCAGCACCACCGTACCCTTTTTCAAAGCTGTGCGTGCCCCCAGTTTCGTTTTATTCTTCGTCTCATCCGACGCCTCAACAAGAAACTTTTTCTCTTTCTCTCAAGTGCTAAGGAACGCAATCCCTAACAACTCATCGACACCAACACCCATCTAGGACCCTCCACGCCTGCCTGTCCCTCCGTCCCCACCCCATCTTCCAATCCCAGCCCCAGCCGTGTATTCACTATACCCCCTGACCTTCCCCTCTCCGATGCTGAACGTTCAGTGCTCAGCAAAGGGCTTAGTTTCATACCCTTACGCCCTCACCTCAATGAATTTTGGGCTCGGCATGATGCTGAACTCTTCTTCCGCCGTCTTCGTCTCCGGGCTCACTTCTTTGGGCAGGAGTCCTCTCCACGTTCAACGGATCCTTTCACCCACCTCCAAATATTCTCCCTCCACCTGGACTCCTCCCTCTGGATTCTTACCTTGTCTTGATCTTTTCATTGAGAACTGTCAGCGTGACATTAGTCGTCTCAATTTCTCTGCTCCTCTCACCCATTCTAATCTCTCTCTCTCTGAACTTACTGCACTCCATTCTCTCAGGTCCAACCCTGACATTGTCATCAAACCCGCTGACAAGGGTGGTGTTGTTGTCTGGCGCACTGACCTCTACCTCGCGGAGGCTGAGCGTCAACTCGCAGACACTTTCTCCTACCTCTCCCTGGACCATGACCACACCACTGAACATCAAGCCATTGTTTCCAGGACTGTCACTGACCTCATCTCCTCTGGGGATCTCCCTCCCACAGCTTCCAACCTGATAGTCACCCAACCTCGGACGGCCCGCTTCTACCTCCTACCCAAAATCCACAAACAGAACTGTCCCTGTAGACCGATCGTCTCAGCTTGCTCCTGCCCCACAGAACTCATTTCTCGTTATCTTGACTCCCTTCTCTCTCCCCTTGTCCAGTCCCTTCCCACCTACATCTGTGATTCCTCTGACACCTTACGTCGCATCAACAATTTCCACTTCCCTGGCCCCAACTGCTTCCTCTTCACCATGGACGTCCAATCCCTCTACACTTCCAACCCCCACCAGGATGGTCTGAGGGCCCTTAGCTTCTTCCTCGAACAGAGGCCCGAACAATCCCCATTCACCACTACTCTCCTCCGTCTTGCTGAACTTGTTCTCACACTGAACAATTTCTCCTTCAACTCCTCTCACTTCCTCCAAATAAAAAATGTGGCTATGTTTACCTGCATGGGCCCCAGCTATGCCTGTCTCTTTATGGGGTATGTGGAACATTCCTTGTTCCAGTCCTACTCCGGCCCCCTTCGACAACTCTTTCTCTGGTACATCGATGATTACTTCGGTGCTGTTTCATGCTCTCGTTGGGACTTGGAAAAGCTTATTAATTTTGCTTCCAATCTCCACCCCTCCATCATTTTCACGTGGTCCATCTCTGACACTTCCCTTCCCTTCCTTGACCTCTCTGTCTCAATCTCTGGTGATAGACTGTCCACCAATATCCATTACAAACCTACCGACTCCCACAGCTACCTCGACTACAGCTCCTCACACCCGGCTTCCTGTGAGGACCCCATCCCATTCTCTCAGTTCCTTCGCCTCCGTCGCATCTGTTCCAATGATGCTAACTTCAAAAACAGTTCCTCTGACATGTCCTCCTTTTTCCTTAACCGAGGTTTTCCACCCACAGTCATTGACAGGGCCCTCAACCGTGTCCGGGCCATCTCCCGTGCATCCGCCCTCATACCTTCTCCTCTCTCCCAGAAACATGATAGGGTCCCCCTTGTCCTCACTTATCACCCCACCAGCCTCCGCATTCAAAGGGTCATCCTCCGCCATTTCTGCCAACTCCAGCATGATGCCACCACCAAACACATCTTCCCTTCACCCCCTGGGCGGCATTCCGTAGGGATTATTCCCTCCGGGACACCCTGGTCCACTCCTCCATCACCCCTTACTCTTCAACCTCCTCCTATGGCACCTCCCCATGCCCATGCAAAAGATGTAACACCTGCCCCTTCACTTCCTCTCTCTTCACCGTCCAATGGCCCAAACACTCCTTTCAAGTGAAGCAGCATTTCACTTGCATTTCCCACAACTTAGTCTACTGCATTCGTTGCTCCCAATGTGGTGGTCTCTACATTGGAGAGACCAAACGTAAACTGGGCGACCGCTTTGCAGAACACCTGCGGTCTGTCCGCAAGAATGACCCAAACCTCCCTGTCGCTTGCCATTTTAACACTCCACCCAGCTCTCTTGCCCACATGTCTGTCCTTGGCTTGATGCATTGTTCCAGTGACGCCCAACGCAAACTGGAGGAACAACACCTCATCTTCCGACTAGGCACTTTACAGCCTTCCGGACTGAATATTGAAATCAACAACTTTAGGTCTTGAGCTTCCTCCTCCATCCCCACCCCCTTTCTGTTTCTTCCCCCTTCCTTTTGTTTTTTCCAATAAATTATATAGATTTTTCTTTTCCCACCTATTTCCATTATTTTTAAATATTTTTAAATCTTTTATGCTCCCCCCACCCCCACTAGAGCTGTACCTTGAGTGCCCTACCATCCATTCTTAATTAGCACATTTGTTTAGATAATATCACCAACTTTAACACCTATGTGTTCTTTTGTTCTGTTGTCTGTGACATCTTTTGATGATCTGCTTCTATCACTGCTTGTTTGTCCCTACAACCACACCAACCCCCTCCACTTCTCTCCACCCACCCAACACCACCCCCCCCACCCTTAATTCAGCTTATATTTCACCCCTTTCTTGGATTCACTCAAGTTCTGTTGAAGGGTCATGAGGACTCGAAACGTCAACTCTTTTCTTCTCCGCCGATGCTGCCAGACCTGAGTTTTTCCAGGTAATTCTGTTTTTTTGTTACAAATAATACAACTTGGTTCCCAGCCCTGGAGTGATTGCTTTTGGTTCTAGGTTGCTTACGATCAGTAGGCTTCTGACTGATGTTGAGAGCTCTCCAAACCCCAGTGGAACCATCATGCCATGTTTCCATGATGTGGAACAACCAGTTGCAGCCCCTTCAGGCCATCCATATGGCTGCGTGGCTTCTGGCTATCCCACGAACGCTGCCAATTGGTAATGAGAAAGGAAAAATGTTTTGATTCGTGTGCTATAATATCCTGGCCTGTGTTTATATAATACTAATAATTGCACATTTAAATGGAGCCACATTTTCAGGTGTTTACCTAGCTTCCCTTCTCTTCCATTGCATTGAACTGTATTTCTGTTCACACCTAATTGATTTTTGTCAGAGAGGATAACAGTGGTGAAAATATTTAGAATTCATTTCTAGAAGTGAAAGATGTATGCTAAAATTGCCACAATACATCTGTTATCAAATTACTGCGTTTAGAAAAATCCTTTCACCATCTCAGGATTTCCCAAAGCACTTTCCAGATAGTGATTAATTTTGGTAGAAACAACATGGAGAGACAATATTAAATAAGGGGTACAACTGTAAAGGGTGTACAGGATCAGAGGGACATGAGCACATATGTGCATGAGTCATTAAAGTTGACAGGACAGGTGGAGAGAGCAGTTAATAAAACATAAAGTATCCTTGGCTTTATTAATAGGGCATAGAGTACAAGAGCCAGGAGGTTATGCTGAACTTGTATAGGACATCATTAGACCTCATCTGGAGTATTGTGTACAGTTCTGGGCATCATACTTTAGGATGTGAACATTGGAGAGAGTGCAGAAGAGGTTTACAAAAATAGTACTGGGGTGAGAAACTTCAGTTATGAAGATGGATTGGAGAAGTTGTGACTGCTCTCCTTGGAGAGCAGAAGGCTAACTGGAGATTTGATAGAAGTGTTCAAAGGGCTACACAGAGTAGATAGGAAGAAACTGTTCCGGCTCATAAAAGGATTGAGAATGAGAGGGCATAGATTTAATATAATATGCAATATAGGCAAATGTGATGTGAGAAAAAACTTCTTCACACAGCATGTGGTTCGGGCCTGGAATACACTGCCTGAAAATGTGGTAGAGGCAGGTTCAACCGAGGTATTCAAGAGGACATTGTTTCTATTTAAATAATCATCTAATGTGCAAGGTTACGGGAAACAGGCAGGAGAATGGCACTGAGTCATAATGCTCATTTGGAGAGCTAGGATGGGCTGAATGGCAGCCTCCTGCACCATAACAATTCTGTGAAATACTTTTGAAATCTAGTCGCTGTTGAAATATCAGAAGTGCAGCAGCCAGTTTGTGCTCAGCAACACCCACAAATAACAGTGAAATAAATGACCAGATCATCTTCTTTTCTGTTGAAGAGTCATATGGACTCGAAACGTTAACTGTATTCCTCTCCGCAGATGCTGTCAGACCTGCTGAGTTTTTCCAGGTGTTTTTATTTTTGTTTTTGTTATGGATTTCCAGCATCCGCTGTTTTTTGGTTTCATCTACTTTTAGGTATTGGGTGAGAGATGACTGCTAGCCAAGGCACAGAGGGAATATCCTTGTTCCTCTTTGAATAGTGTCATGGGGTAACTCATATCTACCCGAGACTGTTGCCAAGCCTTGGCTTAATGTCATCTGCATCTCCTGCAGTGCAGGTGTCTCAAGTGGGGATTGCACCCATGATTATCTGAGCGAGTGTTACCACTGAGCTGTGGATGACACTGTTAAACATTAACTGTTAAGGTGATGGCATATAATCTGTCTATTGTAGGTCTGTATAAAATTGAATTTTGTGTAATTCAATCAATATGTAATTCAGTCTCCTCAGATCAGGTTAAAAATGCAGTGCAAATTAATGGTGTAAATCCTATATCATTGTAAGTATGTTTAGTGATAGTTAAATTGACATTTAGGGTGGGGCTAAATAAAGTATTCTTAGCTGCATGGAATTATGGGGTAACTTCAGTCAGAATTATCTAACTATTATATGTAGCTGGCACATGTATTAGTTTGCAGCACAAGTTTTTTGTGTTGAACAAAATGCTATAGTCTCCCAATATGGTTCCCAACATTGATATTAATCAATGCTCTCAGATATTGGCAAAACTTGCATTTAAAGAGCTTTCAAATATAGCTGCCCAACAATCAGAGCCAGGTTCCTTTCTATAAGCATTTGCATTTTTTGATTAATGGAGATTTAACAATTCTGTCGTAATATATACTGTTGTCCAGTTAATTGCCTTCCCTTTCTCACCCTGCTGCCTTAGATTAAAAAAAAATGGTTTGGAAGCCATAATAATGTAATGAAAGCTCTACTATTGGCAACTTCCTCCTCTATTAAAAAGTATTGTGTTAGTGAAAATTAAACAATTCAAATGTATTCAGCCAGCAGTTATGCCACATGTAATATAAAGATGGATTTAAAAATGGATCGTAGCCAATACTTAATTTTCCTGGTCTTTTGATGCCAAAAGAAAAATTGGATGTTGGATCATGCATCAAGGAACTAACAAGTAAATTGTCTATGTTTTTGTAGAAGTCTCAGTCCCTAAGAGGCAGAAATCCCTAAGAAAATTATAATCCCAGGTGTCAGGTAATCTTTTAAAAAAAACTGGACAAAGGCTTTAAAATTACTGAAGCCATGGCTGGCTATGACTCAAACTAAAGGAATGTTCTAGCATTCAGAGAAACTGATACTTCATTATCTCTAAAGAAATGCTAATGACTCCTGTGACTGCTGAGATCAAATCTAAGGTAATTGCACAAGGGCCATTTTCATTTCTTATGCCAGGCCTGGTCAATGGAGACTACTAGTCTGATAGAACAAAGGACCCTGAAACCTCTCTTGAAATTATTAATGGTTGAACCATTAACCATCTCAAGAATCCAGACAAAGCAATATACATCCTTTGTCCAAACCAAAGCAAAGAATTGGGGTTCACATCTCATGAGGCCTCCTCACCCCCCCCCCCCCCCCCACCCCCCCAATGCCTGGGAGAACCATTTACCCTGTCTTCCTGGACTGCCAATTAGTCTGCTCTCTTCCATCTAGCAAGCAGCAGCTCAGAACTAGAGCTCTGTACAGGTTGAACTGCCTGGCCCATCTACAATGTTTCTACTGGAACTTCTGAACTTCTGTACCAGTGCCTACAAGACTAATTTATCTCTATGTGCCTATCCCATCATGGAAATCAACCCTACTGAAAAAGTGAATTATCCAGCATCAGTCTTCAACCTGCCAACTCTGAAAGAATACACCATTGGACTTTGATTCTGGACTCGGGTGAAACAATAATTGCTTAACCTGTGGATTTTTTGCCCTGTAAACCCTTTCCTTCTCTATTTCCCCCTTTTTATTGTATGAGTGAAAAAAGAGGCTATGTTGCACTCCCTCCTCTTATGTTTGTGTGTGAATAAACTGTTGTTCATAAACTGAGTTTACCCTACCTCGAGTTTGTTCGGAGCGGTTAATAGAAATTGGAGCACACCAAAATTGAGGGGTTGGGAAAATATGCCACCACTTATAAAGAGGGAAATCAAAAATCAAAACACCTTTCTGTTTACGGGTAGGTGGTGAGAGGAGCAATCAGGACTGTTTAAATTAATCCCCTTCCTGTCTGTAACATCATCTTTTAAAAGAAGTTCCCTAAGAAGCCAACCAGCTCTAGGCCTAAATTTCTTTTAGCAAAACTGAAGTTGAACTGTAGAATTCAGCGCACAACTTTTGTTTTTATATAAATAAGACAACAAAAAAAGTAGAATTTGATAAACATTTAAGCAGATTAATTGTTTGATAGGAATGTAGTTACATTTATTTCCAACTGTAATTGAAGGAAAATGTGCAAAATGTCAATCCACATGTTCAAATAAACTAGTGTCAAATCCAAATTAGTAAGATTAATCTAGATTCTAGAGCTTTTCCCTTCCAGCTAGAAGATGGAAATTCCATCTTTCAATTAAAATTCCTAGTTTTTAAACTGAAGTACTTTATTTGTAAAGCATGGCAATTTGCACTGAAATTTGCGTCTTTTGTAACACAAACCTTATGGTCAGTTTGTATTTCACAGCTATGTTATAAACATTTAATCTTACAACTGTTAGTCATGACCCAAATAAAATGCTGAATCTGAAAGTCTTTGACTTTGTACATTCCAAATTGTTTCATCAAGCCTTTTGAGGATAATTAGAGAATAAATTACTTGAAACACAAAATTAACCTTTTTTATAATTCAATTTTTTTACAAGATTAATTCTAACAGTAGTCAGCTAATTTCAATTCACAGTTTAAACAGTGCAAGTCTGCCCTCTTGAGGTACTTGAATGGAGTCAAGGCTTTGGATTTGTTATAAACTAATGCAACTCGATGAATATCAATGAAAATTGGCATGGAAACAGTTACGTTGGATATGCTTTTCATTTAATTTACGATATTGACGAGAAACTTAATCTTTAATTGTTAACAGAGAACAAAGAAAAGTACAGCACAGGAACAGGCCCTTCGGCTCTCCAAGCCTGCGCCAATCGTATTGCCCGTCAACTAAAGCATTTTGCACTTCCGGGGTCCTTATCCCTCTATTCCTATCCTATTCATGTATTTGTCACGCTGCCTCTTAAACACCACTATCGTACCTGCTTCCACCACCACCTCTGGCAGCGAATTCCAGACGCTCACTACCCTTTGTGTAAAAAAACTTGCCCCACATATCTCCTCTATAGTTTTCTCCTCTCACCTTAAATGTGTCCCCTAGTAATTGACTCTTCCACCCTGGGAAAAAGCTTCTGACTTATCTACTCTGTCCATGCCACTCATAATTTTGTAAGCTTCTATCAAGTCGCCCCTCAACCTCTGTCGCTCTAGTGAGAACAATCAGAGTTTCTCCAACCTCTCCTCATAGCTAATAACCTCCAGACCAGGCAGCATGCTGGTAAACCTCCTCTGCACCCTCTCCAGCGCCTCCATATCTTTCTGGTAATGTGGCAACCAGAATTGCACGCAATATTCCAAGTGTGGCCTAACCTATTTCCCCTCTTAGAGAAAGCTACAGCAATAATTTGAGAAGAGGGTACAGATGAAGATCTAGAAATATAAATGTGCAAGATGCTCAGATTTCCAGACTTCCTGGTTTAGCTATTTTTAAAAAGTTTTCATGGAAACACACATTTGATTTGCAATAGCTTTATTATTTGAAATTTAACATCCAAATCAAGTACACTGCGGAAGTATTTAGCAAGTAACGCCACATTGCATACCCATTTTACTCCATTCTCATTCTCCATTCTATTTTAGCCTCGTAAATATCTTTCATTTATCCCCAACAACATCTTGTATTTATATAATGTCTTTAAACGAATGAAATGCCCCAAGGTGCTTCACAGAAGCATTATAAAACAAAATATGATACCAAGCCACACAAGGAGCTACTGGGGAAGATGATCAAAAGTTTAGTCCCAGATAACTTAAAGGAGGAAAGCAAGGTAAAGAGAGATTTAGGGAGGGAATTCCAGAGCCAGGAGGAGCGGAGATATCTTGGAGGCTTTTCAGAGGTAGGGCAGGGCCAGGCCTTGGAGGGATTTGAAAACTCAGATGAGAATTTTAAAATTGAAGCGTTGGATAGGTCAGTGAGCTTGGGTGATGTTTGGTGCAAGTTAGGATGCAGACAGCACTGTTTTGGATAACCAAGTTTACAAAGGGTAGAATATGGGAGGCTGACCAGGTGTGCGTTAGAATCGTCTCATTTAGCCTTGGACAGTTGTCAGGGAAAGGGAAGGAATTCGTGACAAGGGAATGGAACTTGTGGTAGGGACTGGAGGCAATGACTTCAGTCTCCTCTATATTTAATTGGGAGGAATTTCTCACCCAGTTCTGGATGCTGGGTAAGCAGTCTGACAATTTACAAATAGTGGTGAGTTTGAGAGAGGTGGTGCTGAAATAAAGCTGGGTATCCTAAGTGTAATTGTGGAAATGATGTATTCATGCTTGGGGTTATCGATAAACACAAGTTTTCCTCACCAGCAATGGTGTAAAAGTGGTTGACCATCTAAACTGCCATTCAGAACATAGGAATACAGGAACAAGAATATACGATTTAGTTCCTTGATCCTGTTCTGCCCTTCAATGAGATCACAGCTGACCTGTGACCTAACTTCATATACACGCCTTTGTCTCATATCCTTTAATACCTTTTGGTGAACAAAACCTATCTCTCATAGATCTAGTATTGCTTTGATGTTTGCAGACGAGTATTCCAAACTTCTACCATAGTTGGCCTCTGACTTGCCTTGAAGACTTATGCACTTGTACCTTGGTTTGTTTTCTCTTCATTTTTGACTATCAGACATTAATTCATTACTCTCTAATTTTGGCAAAAGTTGCCAATTAGTTGAAATGTCTTCTGAGCCTTTCCAAAGACTAAGGAGTTTGAACAACAGTTGTCCACAATTCTTTAAATTTCCCTCGTGGCTCCGTGCATATGTATAGACTTGCACATAAAGTTTGCATTATAGTTTAGCTAATCACTGAAGCGTGGATGCAAGTTGTGCTTTGTACAAAATAAAATTAATTATTCTCAGCTATATGGACGAGGCTGACATGTCGTATCTCCCGTTGCTCTGAGGTGATGGCGTAAAGCAAGTTCAATGGGCAGCAAGTCAACTATCTAGTGTGGATGAGAATCGTTTGCATGGCAGGTTGGGTAGGGGTGGTAGGGCCTGTTTCCTGAAGGTTGAGTAAACCAGTTGGGTTTTATGACAGTGACACTGGATTTAAATTCAGAACTCAGTTGTCAGCCCAGTTCTGTGGCCACTGTACCAACGTTCCCATTTAACTTTAACTTGCTCCCACATAGAACAATCTAGGTTAGGTTATTTATTTTCTGCTAGTTTCTTTTTGTGAACTCTGTACTAAGGGAAACTAAAGTTATTTTGAAGTTATTTGTAACTATATTTTTGTTTTGTACTTATTCCTGTGGTTTTCAGTTATTGTAGATTTATCTTCTACTTATGTGAAATAAATGGAATAAATTCAACTCCTGAAATATGAATGTTTAAAACTATCTGAAGCATCAATATTTATTGAAATGAATAGAAAATAGACTGAAAAGTTGAATCTGCAGAAATGGGAATAAAAAGAAAAACAGGGTTATATCATACAATAAATGGCAAAAGAACTGAGCACAGAAAAAAAAATGACAATGAGAACAAAACTAGAATAGAACAAAGCTCTCAATCCCAAATAGAAATTTGGTCTTGGACTTTATTAAAAAAAAGTCAGAATAAAATGTAAGATTTGAGGAAAAATCTAAATTTATGATAGAGATTAGTAATAGCATTGTTGTATATACAATAGTAAGTTTCATAACATGGTTACAGTCAATCTTTCACATGGTGTAAAATACTATTCATAACTGCTAAATATTGGATTAGATGTCATTACAGTATCAGAATGTTATGCCCTGTATTTGCCTTCCTGGCTTATGTAAGAACTGATTATGGTGCTCAGTCTATAACACAGTATCGGAATATTTGGCATTTTCGGGTGCTACTCTCATGTGTGCACATTAAGCACCCATTTCCAATCCACTGGGTTAGCTACTATATACTAAATCAGTCCTGACGTGAACCTGGAAGCCAAGTACAGGTCGAAATTATATACCGCGATTTTTAGTTAGTAGATTAGGCCACACGCTGGTATTGTAATTTCTTAAGTCAACTCTGTTGGGATGAATATTCCATGCCAAGTATTTTAATAACATTAATTAAAAATGTGATTTGTGCATGTCCCAATCTTTATTTTACTCTCTCCATTAGAGAAGTAAATGATCATTGCTTTTTACTTTGATTTGCTGTTCGAGAATTTTTTAGTCTGATTGGCTGCTCAGTTTGCTTGATGACTACACTGTTCATGGTTGCGAGAGATCCTCTATAGATGGCGCAAGAATAAAACTGATGTAAAGGGGCAGTTGATGCCACAGAGCCAGTTAAATCTTTGTGGGCAGCTTTCTGGCATAGTCCCTTTACCGCTGATTGCCAAATCTGGAATGATCTTAAGCATACCAAGCTGCCACAGTGCAGTGATGTTTTCCTTCAGATGTCACCAGTTTTGTTTTCAGCATAATTGGGAACAACCCATGACCTGGAGTTATAATTGACATTGGTTTTATAGAAGAAAATCTAATTTTAATTATTGAAAAACATCAATGTTACATATTGAAGAATAGCATTCATATATGACTGTAATTTTCTTAAAATGCAATGAAGTCAACATATGTCCATGTCCAATTGCAGCAAGACCTGGACAGTATCCAGGCTTGGGCTGACTAGTGGCAAGTAACGTTTTTTGCCACACAAGTGCCAGGCAGTGGCCATCTCCAACAAGAGAGAATCTAACCATTGCCCCATGACATTTAATGGCATTACCATCGCTGAATTCCCCCATTATCAACATCCTGAGGGGGTTACCATTGACCAGAAACTGAACTGGACTAGCCATATAAACAGTGTGGCTACAAGAACAGGTCAGAGGCTAGGAATCCTGTGGTGAGCAACTCACCTAACCCCCCAAAGCTTGTCCACCATCTATAAGGCACAAGTCAGGAGTTCCACATGCCTGAATGAGTGCAGCTCCAGCAACACTCAAAGCTTGACACTATCCAGGACAAAGTGGCCCACTTCATTAGTACCCTTTCCACAAACATTCACTCCCTCCACCACTGACGAACAGAGGCAGCAGTGTACACCACCTACAAGATGCACAGCCGAAACTCACCAAGGCTCCTTTGGGAGCACCTTCCAAACCCATGGCCACTACCATCTCGAAGGACAAGGGCAGCAGCTACATGGGAATTGCACAACCTGGAAATTCCCCTCCAAACCACTCACCATCATGATTTGGAAATATATTACCACTCCTTCACTGTAGCTGGGCCAAAATCCTGGAATCCCACCCTAACAGCACTGTGGATATACCTACACCACAGGGACTGCTGCGGCTCAAGAAGGCAGCTCACTACCACCTTCTCAAGGGCAATTAGGGATGGGCAATAAATGCTTGCCTAGCCACCGGCACCCATATCCCGTAAGTGAAGAAAAGAATATGGATACATATTGCTTGTGGCCTCCCCACTCGATCTGTAATTGCAACCATTTAGTTTTTTGTGTGGTTCTCAAAGGCGATGTTATGAACAAATCTGTTTTAGTAGAAGCCTCTTTGTGATGTTGCCCTCCCATAGCATGTGAATCCCTGCATACCAAATTGGGTGAGGTAACAGTTCAAATGCAGCTGCTGTAATTCTGGTCAGTTCTAACATTTGAAAATTAAGTCTACAGTTGTAGTTTATAAATTGTATTTGTTCATTTGTGTGATTAACATAAAGAAGCTTGCAGTGAATTAAATTAATAAACATAAGATGTGTAGAAAGGATGCCACAAGATCTATTGAGCCTGCGAGTTATTTCTCCACACACCCTCTGCCAGTCTGACCAGCTATCACACAATACACTTACATAACTATGAACTTGAAGAGACAGGATCCTTGAGATATGAACTGGTAACGAATATGATGCGAGTATGTATAAATCAACCAGCGTTCTAAAATAAAAACTAAAAATGGTGGCAGTGTCATTTGCCGAGAGGACAAAAAAACAGGTTAATGTTGATGTATTTTATTTTTTAGAAACTATTAAGATACTGGATTATTTACTATTATGTAAACTCACTGTAGAATCGTGGATGTCAAGCTGATGCATCATCTGAAAATAAAGACTAAAATTGATTTTGGTCCAGTTATTTACCGGTGTTTGTAATGGTCATATATTTAAAAAAAAACAAGAAGCAGTTTGTTATTTGGTACGTGTACAACATATTGTGAGAAATAGATAATTTTGATGCATTAAACTGTTGACAAGGAATAAGGCATGCAACTAAATGATTCAACTGGACTATGGATATTGCATCAAAGGTTCAAAATTATAACGCAGTTTTGCATGTCCAGATTAGTTTATATTTGAGAAAATATAGGGAGCTAATATATTTTAAGTTCATCTTGTGCTTTTATTCTTGCACAGGAATTGATGTTGAGGCTGCAAGGAGGGAGGAAGAACACAGAATGCTCCAGGATGCCAGGCAGTGGTTGAACAGTGGCAAAATAGAAGATGTAAGGAACACTAAATCAGGTGGCACAGCTCTGCATGTGGCTGCTGCAAAAGGCTATTTGGAGGTCTTAAAGTAAGTACGTAGGAGTTAAAACATCATGAAATCTGCTAGTTGTAGCATCAGTGAAAATATATTTTGTGGTCACTTTGAATTTATTAAAATAGTGTAGGTACCTTTGGCTGCCTTTGCTTCCTGACCAAGGCTGCATGCTTATTTTATACTGAGATGATAAAATGGACTAACATATCTTTTGGGTTGCTCTGTTTCTACCCTGACATTTTTTTTCTATCCTGAAGACATCATCCTTTTTATTCGGTGTGGATGTACAGCACTAGCCACTCTCTGGCGTCTCACTTGAAGAGGCCATCATTCACCTATGAGCCTTGACTTGAGTTTTGGCAGACCATTCAGCTATAGATTACAGCTGAGTTCATTCCTCTCCTTGTCGAAAACCAAATATTCATGTTTCCATCAAGGGTCAGTGATTAGCGATCTGGCTGTTTTTCTTTTCATTTTCCTTTCTCTGGTTCAGGTACTGATGCCAGTTTCAGTTTTCCTGCCATTAACCCCCTTACCTTTCACCACACACCTGCTTCAGAGCAGCTCTCAACACAAAGACACGGATTGACTGTGTAACTTTCCTGATTTACGTAAGTGAGATACTTGCTGAGTTTGGTGTACCTTGTTTATTATTTGTGTAGAACTAAATGCTAAATGAGTTCTCTGCTTTCTCTAAATAGAGTATTTTCTTCCAAAATGCCATTTTCCTTATTTAAACATTTCCAGTAAAATCCATTGTTTTCTCAGTGCATGACTTATTTTGTAGTGTAGCTCATGCTAAACTATATATAGGTGAGTCCACGGGGCACTGTTTTAAAATTAGGGGTCACCCTTTTCGGCCAGAGATGAGGGTTTTTTTCTGAGAGTCTTGTAACTTTGAACTCTCTGCCTTAAGGTGCTGGAAGCAGAGTCATTGAATATTTTTTAAGGTGGAGGTGGATAGATTCTTGTTAGGCAAGGGAATCAAATGTTATTGGGGCTAGATGGGAATGTGGAATTCGAAGCACAAACAGATCTGCTGTGATCTTACTGAATGGCAGAACAAGCTTGAGGGTCCGAATGGCCTACTTTTTTATATGATTGTATGTTCGTATGTACTCAAATCCAGAAAGACTTGGATTTCTCCTTAGTATTTGCTATGCAAGACATTTCCCACTCAGGTGGTAGGCCTGGTGCTGCAAGTTACTTCCGCATCACTGGGCTGGGGAGGGGGAAATCCCTGCTTTAACTGAGTAGGGGTATGACAGGGCTCAACTGAAAGTGCCCCATGTGACTTGTGATCATTGGTGTGCTCCATACACACAGAATGCCATCTTGCACCAGTTACAAAAGGCATATCAAAAACAACAGTGTGGGGTGTTGGAAATCTGAAAAAACAGAAAATGCTGGAAATACTCAGCAGGTCAGGCAGCACGCGTGGAGAGAGAAAGAGTTAACATTTCAGACTTGAAAGATCTAAGGAAAAGTGATCAATCTGAAATGCTAACTCTGCTTCCGCAGATGCTGCCTTACCAGCTGGGTGTTTCCAGCAATTTCGCCTTGAGGAGAAGGCCAAAGGCATAAAACAGGGTCAATTGGCAAAGTGGGGAGAATGGCAAGAAATTGCATCCCATTTTTAAAATAGTTTTGATGAAGGATTTTATCCATAAAGAAGGTGAGAGAAGCTGGAATTGTTCTCTTTTGAGCAAACCAGATTGAGGGGACATTTGATAGAGGTGCACAAGATTGACAGGTTTAGATAAGGTAGACAAAAAAAAAGCGGTTGATGGTACAACAACTAGGGGCCCCAGATTTAGAGTTTTGGACATGAGTGCAGAGGGATGTGAGGATGATCTTTTTTAACACAGCGAGTGGGGCTCATTGCCTACGAGGGTGGTGGGTGCAGAGATGGTGAATGGTTTTAAAAGTAAATAGGATGTACACCTGGAAATAAACCTGAAGGGCTCTTGAGATAGATGAGTGGGGGGGGATAGGAATAATTTGATTGCTCTACAGAGAGCTGGCATGGACTCAATGGATTGAATGATCACCTTCTGTGCCTTAATGACTCTATGGTGCTTATTTTCTAGGCTACTGATACAGGCTGGATATGATGTAAATGTCAAGGATAATGATGGGTGGACTCCACTGCATGCTGCTGCTCACTGGTGCAAAGATGAAGCCTGTAGAATCCTTGTGGAGAATTTTTCTGACATGGAGGCTGTTAACAAAGTGGTCAGTTGCTTTTAATAAACTGATTTTCATTGCTTAATTTTTTTTAAATCCTAATTTTGCAGTTGAGTCTTGCTGGGAAATAATGTTCACTGGAAATTATTATGATCCCAGCTGATAATACTGGACAAGTCAGGTCTCAGTGAAATTTAGCTTGATAGATCCTAACTTTGTTTTTTGAAACCATGGAGGAACATTACTGAACAAATTCACAGGAGCCTGCTGATCAGCTTTTAACACAATGAATAAAATAATTATTAAGCAAGAAAAATTGACTATATTACATCAGACATAAAGGTTGGAAATATTTCAATATGAACACGAGAATATGATTCAAATATTCACTATTTCTTCACCCCAGCCACATATTCAGAAAGATAAAACAATTTAGCATATCTATCTATCTTCTCTAACATTCAGGGTAAGTATGCAGTACATATGAAACAACTAGCGAACAATGGTCAGCCACACAACACTCCAATGTAAATGACAGATTTAACCAAAGCAGATTCGATGGATTTCTCAACAACCCACCCAGACGTTTGTCACATTGTGAGCCAACCAGTCTGATGGAAACTTGTCTTTCTTACGAGGATTTCCAAACTTCACCTTTGAAGAACTCACCTTGGAATTCTTTCCAAATGCTGCTTCCATTCTGACGGTTTCAACAAGGATCTCCCTCAAGGATTTAACTCTTGCCTTACAAGATTTCATTCCACTGGATCTCCGAGTGCACTTGAGCTTCGTCTTCCAAGCACGTTTTCAGATCTTTGGCCATGTCAGGCAGAACACCTCTATTCCATAAGGGCACCTTTGCCTTTATGGCCCACAGCACAGAGTTACCAACCTTCGGATCTTGTGGGCTTCTCTCGAGCCTGTTTTACTTCAGGTCTAATTCTCGCAGCTCTCTCTTTAATATGGGACTGATTTCTCTGCTCCTTCCTCTCAGCCTTTCTTAACAGGATCTATTTCTAATCTGTTTTTGGCCTGCCTAGGACCTTCTAGGTCCACTCCCTGTCCCCTTCCCTATGTCTTACACCTTGGGCCACCTTCCTTCTAATGGCACTCCGGTTCAGCTCACCTGACCTGCAGTTTTGTGTTGTTTCACTTTGCTTCCTTTTCTGCATGCATGTGCGCAAGGCTGGTTCCTGGCCTAAAGAATGTGAAAAAGACTAACTGTGCATGTGCAGTCCTTTCCTGGCTGGCATGTGCGTGAAAGGCTTGAACTACAATTTAAAAAAAAGAATTGCGCATGAGTGGCCATTTCCTAGCCGGCGCACGTGCAGGAGGCCGGAGGCCTGCTGGGAACTGAAGTTCCCAGCCTCTGACTACGGAACAAGGTAAGTATTTGTGTTTATTAACTAAATGGATTGTTCTGTTCATGAATCACAATTATTACAGCACAGGAGGAGGCCTTTCACCTTGTCATGCCTGTGACAGCTCTCCAAATGAGCAATTCACCTAGTGCCATTTCCCTGTAACCCTGTACATTCTTTCTTTTCAGAAAATAATCCCAATTCCTTTTTGGATGCCTTGATTGATCCTGCCTCCACCACAATCTCAGGCAAAACATTCCAAATCTTAACCACTTGCTTCATGAAAAAGTTTCTCCTCATGTCACCACTGCTTTTGCCATCTACCTTAAATCTGTGTCCCCCTCATTCTCGATCCCTCCACCAGTAGGAACAATTTTTCCCTATCTGCTCTGTCTAGACACCTCATGATATAGAATGCCTCTATCAAATCTTCTCTCAACCACCTTTTTTCCAAGGAAAACAGCCCTAACTTCTCCAGGCTGTTGCTGTACATCCCTGGAACCACTCTTGTGAATCTTTTCTGCACCCTTCATATCTTTCCTAAACTCTGGTGCCCAGAACTGAATGCAACACACCTCTTGAGGATGAACTAGTGTTCCATACGAGTTTAACATAACCTTGCTATTGTACTGTACATCCCTATAAATAAAACCTAAGATACTGTATATTTTGTTAACCACACACTCAACCTGTCTTGCTGCCTTCAGTGACTTAGGCACGTGTACACCCCGGTCCCTCTGCTCCTGCACACCCTTTTATATTTGTACACTTTTTTACATTGTCTCTCCTTGTTCTTCATACCAAAATGAATCACTTCACACTTTGCGGCATTTAATTTCATCTGCCACTCGGCCACCCATTCCACCAACTTGTCTGTTTTCTTTTATTTCTACACTATCCTCCTTTTAGTTCAAAATGCTTCCAAGTTTCGTATCATCCACTTTTAAAATTGTGCCCTGTACACCAACATCTAGATCATTAATATATCAGGAAAAGCAAGGGTCCCAGCACTGACCCTTGGGGAACTCCACTACAGATCTTCCTCCATCCAGTTAACCACCATGCTTCCTGGAACTCAGCCAATTTCCTATCCATGTTGCATCCATCCCATTCCTCAGAACCTTCTATAGTCAACCTTGTTGTAGGTTATATTATCTATCTGTCATAAGCACACTTTGTAAATTTGTTTTTCTACATCTTGGTGGCTTATAGACTACACTAAGCAATGTAATTGCACCTTTTCTGTTTCTTAGTTCCAGGCAAATAGATTCTGAGATATCTTCTTTCTCCAGCACTGCAATGTCCTTCTTAATACTGTCACCCCCTCATCCTTTTCTTCCTTTCCTCTTTCCTGAACACCTTGTATCCAAGAATATTTAATTCCCAGTCTGGTCCCTTTTTGAGTCAGGTCTCTGTTACAGCCTCTAGATTGTATTTTCATGTGGCAGTCTGCACCTGTATATTACCAATCTTACTTACCCCATTCCGTGTATTCACATTCATGCACAGTAACCCTGATTTAGATTTTATCACTTTCTCCCTTACTCTGACCCCAGCCAATAACTTACTATTTCTCACTCTAGTGCTATGTATCTCTCCCAGTATTCAGCGCACCTTGGTATTCCTCTCTGATATTAAGTCCTGGTTCACGCACCTCTGCCAAGTTGATTTTAACCCTCCCTAATAGCATTAGCGAATTAGTACACAAGGAACTCCATCCCGATTCTATATAGGTGCAACCTGTCCAACCTGCCAAGGTCCCAGCTCCTCTGAGTTGATCCCAATGTCCCAGAAATCTAAAGGCCTCCCTCCTACACCATCTTTCCAGGGACACTATCTGCTTTCTCCTCCTGTATCTACACTCCCACGTTGTATTGAGAGTAATCTGGAGAATCTACTTTTGAGGCCCCACTTGCTAATTTTCTATCCAGCTCCTTAGACTTTGCCAGCAGGACCACATCCCTGCTGCCTATGTCATTGGTACCATTGTGAACCATGACTGCTGGCTGTTCACTACTCCCTTGCCCCCAAGGGTGCTCTGCAGCCGTTGAGTTCCATCCATCGCCCTGGCACCAGCAAGGTAACAGACCATCCTGGATTCACTTCTGTGGCTGCAGAAACGTCTGTCTATTCCCCTAACTATCGAATGGCCTATCACTATTGGTCTTCCAATCTTATTCATGCCCCCTTGTACAGCTGAGCCACCTGTGGTGCCATGGACTTGGCTCTGGCTGCATTCCCCAAAGAACCATGACTTTCATCAGTATTCATAACTGATTGGAGAGTGGGATGCACTCGGGGGACTTGTGCCTGTTTATTCGTGACTGATGGTCACCCGTTCCCCCTCTCCCCTTGTACTCTTAATCTACAGGGTCAGGGTGACCACATCTATAAACGTGCTATCTGCAAAGCTCTCAACTTCCTGGTGAAATGTATTTCACACAGGATACTGAACCCTAGCTCCCAAAATTTTAAGAAAACTTTTAAAGATTGAATCCAAATAGATTGTTTGGAGAGATGTTCCTCAGTTATTTTAAGCTGGTACAAATTGAATCTGGCTAGTCTACTGTTTGAACTTTTTTCCTCTGCTTTTAAGGCATTTTATCGGAACTTTTATGGAAAGGAGGTCACAGTTCAGGAAGAAAAATATTTTCAAGGAATAGGCCCTATTCAAATTTTGGCACAATGCCTTAACAATGAAATGAGCAACATACCTTTATCCAACTGACACTAAACCTGTAGCTGATTGGTATAATACTCCAGGAGAGTGAAAGGGTGGGGTATGTCTTGACATTCTATCTATGTAAAGAAGAAAACAAAAGCAGCATGGGGGTATCACAAATGTTCAGTTGGGGAGAGTATTCCTGGAGTCAAACATCTCTTGTTAGTCCCAAACTATTCCAATGCTTAGTTTCTAAAAGAAAACCTGGAGATCGAAACATCCTTTTGTTCTGACATCTCTGTCCCCTGTTCTTTTCGCCTTTTTTAAGGCTGTATGAGTAACTGATAGCCAATAGTTAATTTGATTGAGGGCCTCTTGTATTTCAGTGGGAGGCACAGAGCTTTGCTTTTTCTTAACATGAAGTTATCCTTGTATCATGTGCCTTTGTAGCCAACAAGTAATGATGAGAAAAATGCTACGAGACCAGTGGCACTTTTGCTTACTGATGGAAGACATCTGATATTGACTTTGGGTTGTTGCTTTTAATTTTCTCCTGTCACTGGTCTGACATATATTTGTAGTCTGTCCATTTACTTATGAAAGGATGTTGGCATCAGTGCCCCATGAACTCTTCTATGTGGTGAAATACTTGTAAACTAGAGACCATTGGAATTTGCAACAATTCAGAACATGTTCACTTTAAAAATTGCCGTGGAGTTTACTATATTTTTAGCTTGGTTTGAGATGTAATTTTTGAGAAAAAATTCTTAATAGCTTTTCAATCAGTTATTTATATATGGTCTCTGCTCTTACTGTTCTTTAGCTGGGTACAAGGGGTGTGGTCTTGAGCATCCGGGCTTGGTTTGCCCACCAGTTAAACATCATTTCCCACTGGGAAGTGTTTAGTCTTTTCAGCACTGCTCCCTTCTCTTAACTGCACCCCTACCCCAATAATATAGCTGGGAACTGCCAAAGTAAATCGAAACCACTCTGTTTCTTTAAATCGCAAGCATTTACACTGGGTTAAGTTATGTATATTGTGTTTGCAGGGTCAGACTCCTTTTGATTTAGCAGATGAAAGCATTGTTGAGCTTTTAGAGGAACTCCAGAAGAAACAGAATATTGTAAGTTTTTTTTAAATTTCTTCCACCTAATTTGACAGCATTTATCTTAAAAAGTGCATTCGATGAATCACTAATATAGCCAAATATTGTTTAAAACAACCATGAAATATTCAAGCTATACAATATGAACCTTGTCATTTTGAAAGTAGATGTGAGCAGCTTTTCAGAGCCGTGTACAAAACTGCAGCAATTGTCTGGCTTTGGATTACAGACCTAATCTCTGCTTTTATAAGCATGCAGAAAAGGATCCAAATTAAACATTACTAGCGGTTAGAATGTTAATTTTTTTAATTTTAAATTTTAAAACCCAAGAATTTCACCTAGAATGATTATTTTAAATGTCTGTTCAGCATTTTGCATTGTGTCAGTCACATCTTCCATTGAAAACCCCTGTGTAAACACCTCCAGGCTTTACCCATTTAGATGTATTCATGGCTGCCTGTTAAATGTGTATGTAATCATTTTCCTGTGCCCCTTGCCACATGGTAGGATTTTGCAATTAATGTGAGCATCTCTGACACTGGATGACTTTAAAAGAGCTACTTTGATTTTGGGTGCTGTTGTAGGTTCTCTTAACTTTAATTAACTTCTGTTAAATTTAATGATCTCAGAGTAAAGGATCCCCTAGGAAACAGTGACCATAATATAGTAGAATTTAGCATTCATTTTGAGAGTGAGAAACTTGGGTCAGAAGCAACTGTGCTAAACTTAAATAAGGATAATTACAATGGAATGAGGGCAGAGTTGGCTGGAGTGGACTGGGAAAGGAGTTTAGCAGAAAAGGCGGTTGATGAACAATGGCAGATGTTTAAGAAAATAGTTCATGACTCTCAACAAAGATATAACACAGTGAGGAAGAAGGATTCACGGAACGGGGTAAACCAACCATGGTTAACCAAGGAAGTTAAGGACAATATCAAATTGAAAGAAAAAACATACAATGTGGCAAAGGTTAGTGGTAAACCAGAGGATTGGGAAAGTTTTTTTTAAAAAATTACCAAAAAATTCAGCTGCATTGGAAAATGCAGCTGAATGCCTGATACCTAAGAGATACAAAAAAAATAAAATTTATGGATAAAAGGATATTTATAAAATAAAGGCAATTCACCTGCTGTTCTCCTTGAGTAATGCACTGAGTTGTGAATTTCAATAGTCAAAGCAATAGAAAAAAAATCTTAACATCATTTATTGAAATTGGAATTTTTTACTTAGTCACTGCAAATCAATGGTTCTAATGTTAACTGGTATGACAGAAACACTTGTTATAGAGCAGTGAATCTTCTAACCCATCTGTAAATAGGGCTGTAGGAGATCTACAAGTAGTGTTTGTAAATTGCGACAGCTCAGTCTGCCTTTTCTGTCACCTTGAAGTCTGTCTAATAAGGTAATCTTAGCCCATGCTAATTTTTACCATTCATACAAATGTTTGCTTGGTAGAAAATCTATTCAATTGATATTTCAAATGTTATAACTGAGATGTGGGAAATAAGTTAGGCCCCCAAGCTAAGTATATAGGATGCTGTAAATTGAAATTGTTCCAGTCAAAGGAGATATTTTTAATTAGACAGTAAACATCTGAAAATAATTTTACAGTAACTTGGAATTGAAAATGTATATTTTAAGAGCTTACAACTGAAATATTGAAACCTAAACAATTGATGAAACTATGCAGGGAAAGATGAAGTTTGAGATAATACAAGTATAGTGACCGACACTTCAAAAGTAGTTTTTAGCTATAAAGTATTTTGCAATACCTCAAGATTGTTATACACTGCAGGTTGATCTTAAATGCTAGAAAACTGAAGCAAAAACAACATAGTGAAAACTCTCAGCAGACCAATCAGCATCTATATGGAGAACATGTGCTTTGCCTGAAATGGTAAAACTTATTTTTATTGGGATGTATACTTGAACCGTTAACTCTTGTGTTCTGTCTATTGATGCTGACGGACCTGCAGTATTTCAAGCAGCTTCTGTTTTCTGGGCAAAAAATACTCTGGTGTTACAATTAGTAAGATATTACTACCTAAACGAGGTTTTCGAAATTCACAACCTGGCTTTGGAAGTACCTCAGATGTGTTGGTAAATGTTATTTTGATCAAAGTGATAGGATTCCTTCGCTGAATCTGAAGGCGCTCATTCCCTAATACAGACTTGAGCACACAATCTAGGCTGGCAATTCAGTGGAATGCTAAAGGAGTTCTTTGCTATTTCAGTTGATATCTTTGGTCTGCATGCTCAGATGGATGTAAAAAAAAAATCCCATAGGACTATTTGAAGAGCAGTGAGTTCTGATGTCCTCATCAGAACCTTGAGCAATACCTCCAAAAACTGACCATTTTTAAAATTCATTCATGGTGGGATGTGGGCATTGCTGACTAGGCTGCCATTTATTACCCAGCCCTAATTGCTCTGAAGGTGGTGGCGAGCTACCTCCTTGAACCGCTGCAGTCCATGTGATATAGGTATACCCACAGTGCTGTTAGGGAGGGAGTTCCAGGATTTTGACCCAGTGACAATGAAGGAACTGCAATACATTTCCAAGTCTGGATGGTGAGTGGCTTGGATGAGAACTTGTAGGTGGTGGTGTTCCCATGTATCTGCTGCCTTTGTCCTTCTAAATAGTAGTGGTCGTGGGTTTGGGAGGTGCTGTCTGAGGAGCCATGGCGAGTTCCTGCAGTGCATCTCCATTGGTGGTGGAAGGAGTAAATGTTTGTTGATGGGGTGCCAATCAAGGGGGCTGCTCTGTCCTAGGTGGTGTCAAGCTTCTTGAGTGTTGGAGCTGCACTCATCCAAGCAAGTGGAGTGTATTCCATTTCACTCCTGACCTGTGTCTTGTAGATGGTGGACAGGCTTTGGGGAGTCAGGGGGTGAGTTATTCGCCACAGGATTTCTAGCTTCTGACTGCTCTTATAGCCACAATATTTGTATGATGAATCTGTTCAGTTTCTGGTCAATGGTCACCCCCAGGATGTCGATGGTGTGGGATTCAGCGATGGCAATGCCATTGAACGTCATGGGGCAATGGTTAGATATTCTCTTGTTGGAGATGGTCATTATCTGGCATTTGTAGGCGTGAATGTTACTTATCTGGCTAAGCCTGGAAATTGCCCAGGCCTTGTTTCATTTGTACATGAACTGCTTCAGTATGTGAGGAGTCAAGAATGGTGCTGAACATTGGGTAATCATCAGCGAACACCCCCATTTCTGTCCTTTATGATGGAAGGAAGGTCATTGAAGCCGATGGTTGGCCATAGGACACTACTCTGCATTCATTTGTTTGCTGTTTGGAGGACTTAGTTTGTGTGAAAATTGGCTGTCTCTAACAATGAATGCAATAATAAGAAATAGTTACACTTCAGAAATTATTCATTGGTTATATAGAATGTTCTGAGGATATGATGCCAGTGATTAACTGAGTTTGCATTCATTTACACAGTTTGAATTGGTTTGCAGTTGTGACCCATTAAAAATAAATTTGACATTGTAGTTTGTTTACTTTTTTAATAGCTTCGCACTGAGAAACGAGCTGAGAGATCAACGCTCATTGAATCAACTGTAAATTGCAAACTACAGACCAAGCACTTGAGGTATTTTGAACCATGACAAATGCTCTATTTTTTGTGAACTACTATTAACTTAATTAGCTATTTTTGGCTTTGAGAATCACCCATTGGATTTTAATCAATTAACCTTAGCTTGTGGGCAACATTTCAGTGAGTTTCTCTTACTCCCCCCCAGTTAGTCAGCTCACACCAACTTCTCAAGGGCAATAAGGGATAGGAAGTAAATACTGGCCTAGGTAGTGACACCCATATCCCATGAAAGAAGGTATGAAAAAAGTAGAAATAATAAATTCAGGATGGTCAAGAGCACAAGGCCCAACTGGTCAGAAAGGAAACCCCTTTGGTAGATTTTTGGGGCTAGGGCTGACTGCATCTATTAACACAGCCCCCTCCTTGGTACCTGTAGCCTCTGTCTCCAATGGCTGCCTGGGCTACTGCAGAGGAGGCCGCCTCTGCAAAGCAGTAGGATGGCTCGCGTCTGGCAAAATGCTGCCCACTCGACTTAATGGCCCCCAATAGGGTCCTTAATTATAAAAATTGGGCTGCCTGCCTTAGTGTAGTGGTCAGTCGGCCCAAAACCCAGTCTGCCTCCTGCCCGCTAGGAAGTAACATTCTCAGAAGCAGGACTGAATCAGGGAAGCAACCTGACACTTGGCACTGCGACATTATCATTTCCCACGCCTCTGCTCCTGCCATGGGGAGACTGGGTAAAACTCAGGCCAATTGCTTTTTTGGCCTCAAAGAAAAACAAAACGTCTTAAAAACATCTACGTGGGGAAACTTTTAGTCGGTTATGACTGGTTAGCATTTGTGCCAACCATAACTTTATACTGAGGTTATTTCAACTTGTATTACATCGGCAGAATCCATTCCCATAGGGGACAGATTTGGAGGACACCTATGTAAAATTGCCAATTTGGTCCTGCAGGCAAGTGTGGCCTTGGGATCTTGGGGTAAAATTTAGCCCATTGTGTTGTGGTCGCTTTGTTGGACTGCTGCCGATGCCTGTGGTCATTAAAGTCAGTTTTTCCTGATTTTCTTTTCATTCTAAATTCATGTATTTGGATGGGGTGGCTGTGCATGGGGATGGTTGGTGAGGATTTTGTTGGATTGGTCATCCAGTTAATTTAAGCAAGGCTTAGAATCTTGTCCAGAAAGAATGCATTTACAATCAAAATTCAAGCTGCTGTGTGAGGCACTAAAACTACTTGAATCCCTTCTTTCCTTTGCAGGCACAAAATTTATGATTTGGTATTTCTGATCATTTTTCTCTGCCAAGTTTGGAAGTTTACTTTTTGAGGACTCCTTTTTAAACATTGACTTTGCATATGTTTAAAAAGAGTGTCTTCATTCTACAAGCATTGATTGGTGGCCGCGCATGGGGATGGTTGGGTGAGGATTTTGTTGGATTGGTCACCCAGTTAATTTAAACAAGGCTTAGAATCTGCTCCAGAAAGAATGCATTTACAATCATTCTTGATTGACAGGCTGGTTTACAAATGCAAAAATGTGAAAAGCAAGATTCAGATCGGTATCTGGCAAAAAAAATCAAAATGGGGGACAGAGTTCATGGTCTGAAATTGTTGAAGTCATTATTAAGTCTAGAAGGCCGTAAGGTGCATTCACCAATACTGAATTTGTGTTGAGCTTCACTGGAACACTGGCCAAGGACAGAAACGTGAGTGTGAGAGCAAGGTGGTGAATTAAAATGACAAACAACCAGAAGCTTGGGGTCATGCTTGCAGACAGGCTGTTCATTATCTTGACATTTACACTTACTCTGGACAAATGCTTTGTCCCTTTACAACAGCCATGACCACTCCCTTTGCCCTTTGTTCCATGACATCTTTGTCATTTAATCTCTCCTGCCCTCTACCCTATCCTAGACCTTCCCTTCTGTTCTTCCTCCCCCCACCCCTGTCCCCCAAAAATAACAGGCCACATTTCTATGCTCCTTCAGTCCCGAAGAAGTCATATTCGACAAGAAACACTAACCCTATTTCTCTCCACAAATGCTGCCAGAACTGATGAGTATTTCCAAAATTTTCTGTTTATTTTGTAATATGGATATTTGCCAAAGTCAAATGAGCCACCTGACAGGGTGCTCTTTCTGTTAAATCCCCGAGTTATGCTCTTGTACAATTAGGTATTGGGCAGTATGGCCACATTCCTGAATGCAAGAAGTAGGACCACTTGGGGGAATTACTACAAAAAGAATACCTTGGGCAGAGCTGAAACTTATAGCTGATATTGATTTATTCCACTGATCAAAATCTCTGTGGAATTTGGTCTGCAGAGCAGATCTCTGCAAATTCTAAAAGGAACTATACTTTTTATCTGTATAGGTGAGAATGAAGAGAAAGCTGTCGGAGTAATGGAATACCATTGTGGCTTGTATATCACTTGGTTCATTCAACAATACTGATTACCATTGGAAAGGTTTTGCCTGCTTTGCTAAATTCACTGAAAAATTTCCTGGTTGTAGAGCAGACAAAGCAAGTTCAGAAAGTGAATTTTTAACCTACCTGGTTGTGACAATCAGCAGCACCTAGAGGATCTAAGCTTTCTAGAGGATCTAGTCTATATTCCAGTAGGAGTAAGGGTAAAATAAAAACAAGAGCCCACATTCTATTTAGTTAAGATGCAAAATAAAGCTAAGATGACTAACAAGGTTAAAAAGACAAGCCTAAAGGCATTGTATCTTAATGCGCAGAGCATTTGCAATAAGGTTGATGAATTAACAGCACAAATAGATATAAATGGTTATGATATAGCTGTAATTGCGGAGACATGGCTGCAGAGTGACCGAGGATGGGAACTGAACATCCAGGGGTATTCAGTATTTAGGAAGGGCAGACAAATAGGGAAAGGAGGTGGGATAGCAATGTTAATAAAGAACGAAATCATGCAATAGTGAGGAAGGATATTGGCTCAGAAAATCATGATGTGGAATCTGTTTGGGTGGAAATAACCCCCACCAACCTTTTCTGCCTCTTGGTATTTATCTATAGGCACCCAGACAGTAAGGGAGATGTAAAGGAAGGCATTAAACAGGAAATTAGAAACACATGCAATAAGGGTACAATTGTAATCATGGGTGAATTTAATCTACATATAGATTGGACAAACCAAATTAGCAATAATACTGTGGAGGAGGATTTCCTGGAGTGTGTAGCTGATGGTTTTTTGGACCAATACATTGAGGAACCAACTAGATAGCAGGCTGTTCTAGACTGGGTATTGTGCAATGAGAAAGGGTTAATTAACAATCTTATTGTGTGGGGCCTATTGGAGAAGAGCGACCATAAAATGATATAATTGTTCCTTAAGGTGGAGAGCGAAGAGTTGAATCCGAAACTAGGGTCCTGAATCTAAAAGGAACTATGAGGTTATGAGGCACAAATTAGCAATGGTGGATGGGGGAAACCTTACTGAAAGGGTTGACAGTGGATAGGCAATGGCTAATATTTAAGGAATGAATTGCAACAATTATTCATTCCTGTCTGCGCAAAAATAAAACAGGAAAGATGGCTCAACCATGGCTTACAAAAGAAATTAGAGATAATATTAGATCCAAAGAAGAGACATATAACATTGCCACACAGCCTGAGGATTGGGAGCAGTTTATAATTCAGCAAAAGTGGAGAAAAAGATTGATCAAGAAGGGGAAAATGGAGTATGAGAGTAAACTTGTAGGGAACATAAAAACTGACTGTAAAAGAAGAGAAAAAGATTAGCAAAGGCAAATATAGGTCCTTTACAGTCAGAAACGAGGGAAATTATAATGGGGAATAAAGAAATGGCAGAAGAATTGAACATATATATTTTGGTCCTGTCTTCACAGAAGAGGACACAAATAATTTCCCAGAAATATTAAGGAACCAAGGGTCTAGTGAGAGGGAGGAATTGTAGAAAATCAGTATTAATAAAAAAAATGGTGGTAGAAAAATTAATGGGGTTAAAGGCTGAAAGATCCCCAGAGCCTGATAATCTACATCCCAGAATACTAAAGGAAGTGGCCCTGGAAATATTGGATGCATTCCAAAATTCTATAGACTCTGGAGCAGTTCCTACAGATTAGAGGGTGGCAAATATAACCCCACTATTTAAAAAAGGGAGGAGAGAAAAAACAGAGAATCACAGACTAGTTAGCCTAACATCAGTAGTGGGGAAAATACTAGAGTCTATTATAAAAGACCTGGTAACAGAACACTTGGAAAGCATTAACGGGATTAGACAAAGTCAGCATGGGTTTATGAAAGGGAAATCATGCTTAACTAATCTACTGGAGTTTTTTGAGGATGTAACGAGTAGAATAGATAAGGGAGAACCAGTGGATGTGGTGTTTTTTGATTTCAAGAAGGCTTTTGATAAGGTCCCACATAAGATGCTAGTGGGCAAAATTAAAGCACATGGGATCAGGGGTAATATATTGGCATGGATTGAGAATCAGTTGACAGACCGGAAACGGAGTGGGAATAAATGGGTCTTTTTCCAGATTGCAGGCGATAACTAGTGGTGTACCGCAGGGATCAGTGCTTGGGCCCCAGCTATTCACAATATATATAAATGATTTGGATGAGGGAACCAAATGCAGTATTCCCAAGTTTGCTAATGACACAAAACTGGGCGGGGTTGTGAGGAGGATACAAGGAGGCTTCAGGGCGATTTGGACAAATGTGGGTGGGCAAACATGGCAGATGCAGTATAACATGGGATAAATGTGAAGTTATATGCTTCAGTGTGAAAAACAAAAAGGCAGAGTATTATTTAAATGGTGATATATTGGGAAATGTGGATGTGGGTGTCCTTGTACGCCACTCAATGAAAGTAAATAGGCAGGTGCAGCAAGCAATTAGGAAGGCCTTCATTGCAAGAGGATTTGGGTTCAGAAGTAGGGATGTCTTACTGCAACTATACAAGGCCTTGATGAGACCACACCTGGAGTATTGCATGCAGTTTTGGTCTCCTTACCTAAGATAGGATATACTTGCAGTAGAGGGAGTGCAGCTAAGGTTCACTAGGCTGATACTGGGGATGGCAGGACTGTCTTGTCATATGAGGAGGGATTGGTTTGACTGGGCCTGAATTCATTAGAGTTTAGAAGAATGGGGGTGGAGGGGGGGATCTGATTGAAACGTATAAAATTCTAACAGGGCTAGACAGACTAGATGCAGGGAGGATGGTTCCCCTGATTGGGGAGTCCAGAACCAAGGGCCACAGTCTCAGGATATGGGGCAGACCATTTAGGACTGAGAGGAGGAAAAATTTATTCACTCAGAGGGTGGTAAACCTGTGGAATTCTGTACCACAGAAGGACGTGGAGGTTGGGTCACTGAGTATATTCAAGAAAGAAATTGATAAATTTTTGGAAATTAGGGGCTTCAGGTGGTATGGAGAGAAAGCGGCGATATGGCGTTGAGATAGAGGACCAGCCATGATCATATTGAAAGGCGGAGCAGGCCCAAAGGGCTGAATGGTCTACTCCTGCTCCTAGTTTCTATGTTTCTAAGATATGTCCGGGGAGCTCAGTCCTGTGATTTGCATATCCTGTGCTATGTGGGAAATCCTAAATGTTCCTGACGGTCTGCAATGACTAGTGTGCAGGAGGTGCCTCCGACTGGAGCAACTTGAGCTCCGGGTTTTGGATGTTGAGCGGCAGTTGGGGGCACTATGGTGCATTGATGAAGCTGAGAGGTTCGTGGGTAGCGCGTTTCAGGATGTGGTTACCCCGCAGCTTAAGGAAGTGCAAGCAGAGAGGGAACGGGTGATCGCTGGACAGGAGAAGGAGCAGACCAGGCAGGTAGTGAAGGAATCCCCCGAGTGCATCTCACTCTCAAATCATTTTTCAGCCTTGGCAAAGGGTGAGAGTGACGGTTCCTCTGTGGAGGCCAACCAGAGCCAAGGCCATGGCAATCTGGGTGGTCCAACTGCTTGGGTGGGTGAATGGGTGGGTGTGTGTGTGTGTAGGGGTGTGTGTAGGGGTGTGTGTAGGGGTGTGTGGGTGGTTGGGTGTGGGTGTGGGTGTGGGTGTGGGTGTGGGTGTGTGTGTGTGTGTGGGTGTGTGTGGGGGGGGCGGAGGAAGTAGCGTGGAAGGGCAATAGTGGTAGGGCATTCATTAATGAGAGGAGTAGGCAGGCACTTCTGCGGCTGTAGAGGTGACTCCAAGATGGTATGTTGCCTCCCTGGTGCCAGGGTCAAATATGTCATGGAACGGCTGCAGGGCATTCTGAAGGGGGAGGGTGAACAGCCAGAGGTCATGGTCCATGTTGGGACCAATGATATAGGAAGAAAGAGAAATGAGGCCCTGCAAGCAGACTTTAGGGCGTTAGATAGGAAATTGAAAAGCAGGACTTCAAAGGTACTAACTTCTGGATTAGCCCCGGTGCCACTTAGTAGTGAGTATAGAAACAGAAAAATAGAGCAGATGAATGTGTGACTGGAGAGATGGTGCAGGAGGGAGGGCTTTTGATTCCTGGGACCATTTTGGGGGAAGGTGGGACTTGTACAAGTTGGACAGGGAATGGGACCAACATCCTCGCGGGTGGTTTGCTGAAGCTGTTGGGGTGGATTTAAAATAAATTGATGGGGGAAGGGATCCTGAAACGTAGTTCAGAGGGGCGAGAAGCTGAGATGAAATTAGGAGTTAAAATGCTAGTAAGTGATTCTGGAAGGCAGAGGATACATAGGCTAGATAAGAAAGAAGTGAGTTTAGCAAGGTTAAGTGGAATATATTTTTAATGCAAGGAGCCTGAGGAATAAGACAGACGAGCTGAGGGCACAGATAAGCACGTGGGAGTATGATGATATCGTTATGACCGAGACTTGGCTAAAAGAACGGCAGATTTGGCAGCACAACATTCCTGGTTATGGGGTATTTAGACGATATATAGAGGGGAATAGAAGGGGGGGGGGTCACAAAATTGATCAAGGATTCAATTATAGTAGTGAGGAGGGATGATATCTTGGAAGGATCATCAAAGGAGGCCATATGGGTAGAAGTTAAAAAAAAAATACATAAGGGGCAAACATGCTGTTGGGTGTGTACTATACGCCTCCAAACAGTCAGGGATAGATGGACAATCAAATATGTAATCAGATTTCAGAGAAGCATAAGAATTATAAGGCAACAATAGTAGGGAATTTTAACTACCCGAACGTTAACTGGGATAGTTTTAGTGTGCAAAGTAGGGAGGGAGCATAATTTTTAAGTTGCATCCAGGGAGCTTTTTTGGCCAGTACGTAGAAAGCCCAAAAAGCAAGGAGGCAGTTCTGGACCTAATATTCAGAATTGCGCCCGGGCAGGTGGAAGGCATATTAGTAGGGGAGCATTTTGGAGATAGTGACCATAACTCAGTTAGATTTAGGATAGTTATGGAAAAGGATAAGGTTGGGCCAGGAATAAAAGTTCTAAACTGGGGAAAGGCTAATTTTACTAAGATGAGGTATGATTTGGCCCAAGTGGATTGGGAGCAGCTACTTGCAGATAAAATCATCAGAGCAGTTGGAGGCATTCAAGGAGGAAATAGCGAGAGTACAGGGCTGATATGTTCCCATAAAGACAAAGTGAGTGAGGGGGAGACCAAGTCCAGAGAACCCTGGATGTCAAGGTTAGGATTAGGAAAAAAAAGAGAAGCTTATGGAAGATACCGAGGACCCAATACAGCAGAGTCCCTAGAGGAGTGTAAAAAATGAAGGGGAGAACTTAAAAAGGAAATTAGGAAAGCTAAGAGAGTGCATGAGAAAGCATTGGTGAGTAGAATAAAGGAAAAACCAAAGAAGGTTTTTAAACATGTAAAGCTCAAGAGAATAACTAGGGAAAGAGTAGGGCCAATTAGGGACCGTAGAGGTAACGTGTGTGTGGACCGGAAGACGTGAGTACAATCCTCAGTGAATACTTTGCATCGGTCTTCATAATGGATAAGGACAATGCAGTATAGACATCAGAGTGGAGGACTGTGAAATGTTAGAGGACATTAACATAGAGAGGGGAGGTACTAGTTGGTTCAGTGGCCTTAAAAGTGAATAACCCACAGGCCCAGATGAGATGTATCCCAGGCTGTTTTGGGAGGCAAGGGAAGACATGTCAGGGGGCCCTGGCAATATTTTTCAAATCCTTTCTGGTCACAGGTGAGGTGTGAGAGGACTGGAGGACTACTAACGTTGTCCTATTATTAAAAAAGGGAGGAAGGGATAGATCAGGAAATTACAGGCCAGTCAGTGTAACCTTGGTGGTGGGCAAGTTACTAGAAAGAATTCTGAGGGACGGAATATATCTGCACTTGGAGATAAACAGATTAATCAGGGATATGCAGCATGGATTTGTTAAGAGAAGGTCGTGTTTGACAAATTGATTGAATTTTTTGAGGAGGTAAGCAGGAGTGTTGATGAGGGTAATGTATTTGATGTGGTCTATATGGACTTTAGCAAGGCTTTGGATAAGGTCCCTCATGGCAGTGGCCAAGAAAGTAAGAGCCCATGGGATCCAAAGCAAAGTGACACGTTGGATCCAAAATTGGCTGAGAGGCAGGAAGCAGAGGGTGATGATAGAGGGATTTTTCTATGACTGGAAGACTGTTTCCAGTGGGGTCCCTCAGGGTTCGGTGCTGGGGCCCTTGCTGTTTGTGATGTGCATAAACTGATTTGGACTTAAATGTAGGGGATATGATCAAGAAGTTTGCGGATGACACAAAAATTGCTAGGATGGTAAATAGTGAGGAGGATAGCCATAAACTGCAGGAGGATATCAGTGGACTAGTCAGGTGGCAGAGCAGTGACAAATTGAATTCAACCCGGAAAAGTGTGAGGTAATGCATTTGTGGAGGGCTAACAAGGAAAGGGAACACTTTGAATGGTAGGACTCTGGAAAGTACTGAAGATCAAAGGGACCTTGATGTGCATATCAGCAGACCCTTGAAGGTAGCCGGGCAGGTAGATAAGGTGGCTAAGAAGGCATATGGGATTCTTGCCTTTACTAGCCGAGGCATAGAATACAAGAGCAGGGAGGTTATGCTGGAACTGTATAAAACTCTGGTTAGGCCAGAACTGGAGTATTGTGTGCAGTTCTGATCACATTATAGGAAGGATGTGATTGCACTAGAGAGGGTGCAGAGGAGATTTACCAGGATGCTGCCTGGGCTGGAGGGGCTGAGCTAAGAGGGAAGATTTGGATAAGCTGGGCTTGTTTTCCTTAGAGCAGTGAAGGTTGAGACGGACCCGATAGAGGTGTATAAGATAGTGAGGGGCATAGATGGGGTGGATAGGAAGGCACTTTTTTAACAACCAGGGGAAATAGGTTAAAGGTAAGAGGTAGAAGGCTAAGAGGGGAGTTGAGAATTTTTTGCACCCAGAGGGTGGTGGGAATCTGGAACTCATTGCTTGAAAGCGTGGTTGAGTCAGATACTCTTGTAAGATTTAAGAAGTATTTAGATATTCACTTGCATTGCCATAGCCCCCAGGGCTATGGACCATGTGCTGGAGAATGGGATTAGTGTAGTCAGATCTTTGACTGGCATGGACACAATGGGCCGAATGGCCTCCTTCTGTGCTGTAAACATATAAGTCGATGAGCCACCTCCAAACTATAAGACACCTACTGACTCTTAAATCCACGACTTCCACTCTTAAGTGCCCCATCTGGCTCAGCAAATGCTAAGGGTATGTTTTCCAATATGACTACCTCTAGGCCAGCATGCTTTGCAAATTTCATTCAATGTAACTGCTTCAAGCAGGTGCCACATTTTTTGGGATTGCTTTTTTGCTCTACTAAATTAGTGTTAGAATGGCATAGATATTGTGGGTTATCATTTAGCTTTATTGTGCCTCTTACAATTGGTTCAAAGTATCTGATTGTGTTCTAAATTATTTTATTCTCTGGTTTTCACTTCTAACCAAATTCACTAAGATTATTTTGTCATCTTTTCCTCCATTGATTTTATCCCATTTTGTGACACAAAATGAAGCCCGATAAAAGATTCGAGCTTTTAAACCCACAATAAAAAAGGACAGTAATGATCCTTGCTGATACTCATTAATAAGCAGTTCATAAAAGGTACAGAAGGCAAGGTAATGGCTGGAAACATCTTTTTTTGCTCTGTCATCAAATTTGAACTTGGGAACTATTGTGAGAACTGTTGGCTGCCCATTCTTGAACTCAGTGTTTGCAAAACAGTGAAGCTCCACATTGCCAAAACGTTTTTAAAAAAAGTTATCCTCTGTAATTGCAGTGGTTACAAAATTAAATGCAAAGTTTTCTCCATCTCATTGTAATGTATTGTAGTAATTAATAAAATCAGTCATTTGAAGTAATTTGTACAGTTAAATGATATTGACCTGTTTCATCATTGTTACAGTAAAGACACTCTATTTTCTGAAGAAAAAGAAACAAAGTGCAAATCACCTGAGCAAGAAAAGGTTGATGAAGAGCGTAAAAAAGATGAATCCAGCAGCTCCAGTTCTGAGGAGGAGGATGATGCCACCGATTCTGAGTCAGACATAGATGCAGGTAAACTGAACACAGATGAAATTAGTGTAAAGCACTTTATAAAAATACAGGAAATTTGGAATGAACATTAATGTTTTATCTTTCAAATGCTCTTTTTTTTCCTTTCGGTAGTCCCCATTTGTCCCCCAGTTTTGAATAATTTCAGTTAAAAGACCATATGGTACAACTTTTGTATTGTGTGCATTTAATTATAGTACCCTTTTAAAGCAAATTATTCATTATAATTGGAAACAATAAAACATAAACTCCAATTTATGCTCAATGTGAAAAGCCAGTTTCTAAAATATTAGAGTTTATAGTCAATGAATCTTAGAGGGTAGAAGAACGTTCTGATACAGACAGGAGGGGGGTTAATTTAAATAGCACTAGTTTCTCCTCTTTATTTCCCCAATACCTCAGTTTTGGGTGATCCACTTTTCTCATAACCCCACTGCAAACAAGATAAGATGAATTCAAAGGGTTAGTTTATTTGCACGCACACAAAACGTGGGAGGAGGGTCGCAATGTCGCCTCCACGATGTGACAGTAAAGAGAGGGATAGAGAAAAAGATTTACAGTGCAGAAACCACAGAGAAAATAAATATTGGTTCACATGGGTTATAGAGTCCAGAGCCAAAGTACAATGAGTTGTTCCTTCATGGAGATCAGCGGGCTGAAAAGTGATGTTGACAATTCCCTTTTCTGGTGGTGTTGACTTCACAAGATGAGAGGCATGCAGAGGTGAATCAGTTTTGTAGATGATGGCGTAGAACTTCCAACAGGAGCAAGGTAGATGGTGACAGGAGTTCAACCTAGTCCAGAACTCCTTTGTTGTGATAATCAGATGTTAAACAGCAGACTGACCTTTTCAGTTCTGCAAGGCAATGTTAGTTGTTCTGCAAGCCAGAGGCCCATGTCACATAACTCCCACTTCTCCACCGTCTTTGACAAAGGATGTGTATCGTCATCTGAATTCCAACCACTTAAATGTCTCAGCCATTAGAAATTGAAAGGAAGGTTGTGGGGCCTTTGTCTTAGCCGAATATCCATCTCCTTCTGGCCAGCCTAGGTTATTAAATGCAGATGGCCTTTGCATAGCTCTCTTTGAAGTTAGGTTGTACAGTCTATAGGGGGTTGTTAGTAACTCCTCAGAGATAACGAGGTGTAGGTTTTCCTAAAACTGCCAAGTGGCTTCTTTTGTTTTGAGGTCACAGACAGATACAGTTTCAGCCATTTTGAAGGCCTTTGTTCAGTATTAAAAGTTTTAGAAATAGCAATGAGCATATATATATATATATTATATTTTATAAAAATATACAGTGAGATCTTAGACCCTCAACTCATTGTGCCTTTGCCTGCTCTTTGTTCGTGCTTTCTATGTCGTCCCACTCCTTGCTGTTTCCCCCACACCCTACAAATCTTTTTGAAGTATACATCTGATTCCCTTTCAAATTTACTGGTGAATCTGCTTCCACCACCTTTTCAGGCAGCTCATTGCATATCATAACTTGCTATGTTGAGAAAAAAAAGCCCCTCTCTTCCATCTCTAGTATTATTCTGATAAATATTCCCTGAGCCTTCTCCGATGCCTTGACATTATTCTTAATTTCTTCCTAGAATTGGACAGTATCTAACTGAGGTCCACCCAGTGATTTATAGAGGTTATCAGAGCTTTCTTGCTTTTTCTATCTCTCTAAAACCAAGGATCTCATATTCTTTTAGAATGTTTTAGTTTTAGGAAAGAGCTTGACTGTCTTTCTCAGTTGGAAGAAGTTCAGAGTTGGAGCATGGTAAGAAGCAGGACGCTTGTAATAATGTGTCACATAACTGACTTCCTGCTTGCCTCAGAATACTCAGGATCAAGACAAGATTTATTTCTGCACCATTCATGCAACTGACTTTTAAACTGTGCAGATTGTTTATATAGTTTTATATTCACATTTTAAATTCATTATTGCAGATTTAAAACTGCTCTTTGTGTTGCATAACATAGAAATTATCTGCAGATAAAATTCTTTACTACAATCTTCATTGTATTTAGAATTATGAGCTGAAATATAAAACAGGATAGTTTTTGTGTAGCACAATCCTGTGAATTTTATAGGAGTTTGTAAAGTGTTGAACTGTGTCAAACATCAATTTAGTCCATAAATTGTGTTCCTATATACAGTACGAAGACGCTGATTCTTTACTTTCTAGATAGAATGGAGATGGGAGCACAATGTTTAATTTCTTAAAATTCGCAGAAGAGTTGTATCTGTTTGAAACAGGCTGAACAGGATGAATGAAAATCTAGAATTAATAAAACAGCTTCATTTGACAGTAATCAGGACTCTTTTTGCATTTGAGGATTTCTTTTAATTGAAAGTGGCTGAACTCAGCAGTTAAAGTAGTGTTTTTTGGACAAAAACTTTTGGGAACTGAGGTTAAGAGTTTAGATTATTTATAACTGTATTTAGGGTTTTTGACATCCTAGTTTTTGTTTCTTCATATTTCCCGTACAAGCTGACTAATGTAACTAACAAGTGTGTTGATTAGTCATGCATCCAGCTATCTAGTAGATGTCTCGTGTCTCTGCTGTTTGAAAAAAAATGTTGATGCAGTACTGATTCAACACTAGCTGTCATTGGCAAATTCACAAAATTCTTTGATATTTACACATTATATTGTCATCTGCTGACCTTTCCTCCATTTTTCTTCAATCTGGTATGGAAAATTTGAAAATACAGCTTTGAACCCTGAATGGGCAGCTGGCTTCAAAACCCTAGTTTCAGATAACTGACTTAATGTTCTGATCATGTATCAATGCCATGCATTGCTGTTGTCAAACCTCAGCTGTGCACTTCTGATCCATAATTCTGGGCAGAAAAATGTCTGGGACAGTTGGATGGAGGAAGTGATAGGTCTTGGTGCTGTGAAATGCTGTCATTTTCTCAACTTGTTACAGTTCAGTCATCTGCATAACCATGCTTTATCAAAACCTTATGTACTTCATTATGGTGGGTCTTGTATGGCTTGGGAAGTTGGTTGTCAGGTGTTAGCAATTATATGACTCACTGAGCAGATTGTCCTAGATCCCTTATCAGTCCACTTCTTGCACAGGTAGTTACTTCAGCTGCTTCAGCACTGTTGGATTAACCTGTGGTCTGTGGGTGGAAGGCTGACTTTTCATTACAGATTGTCTTGATACTTTTTTTTTAAATCACATCCTTGTTTTCTAACTACCCTTCAGTTGTCATGTAAGTACTAACTTCAGTAAGCCTTGAATTGTTCATAATTTCTTGATGGGCCTGCAGTTACAATGTTTGAAATTGTAAGAGCATTCATCTCTTGGAGCTCCGATTGTGGGCTCTCTATTTTTAAATATACCTGTTCAAAATAAATCTTCAAAATTTGATTTCCTTTTATCCCACAGAAAAATCAAAACCATCTGTCAAAAATAACATAAATAGCAAATTGAACAGTAGAGGCTTGCAGCTTGCTCCAAATGCAGTACAGTCCATGCGATACACAACTACCACTGCAACAAGAAAGGTGAAGTTCAACTCTGGTATTTTATTCTGTTTTGTGTATTAAGGGGCCCAGGGCAGGTGAGCATTGGATTTCTTTCTGCAGATAACTGCCATGGATATTGGCACAGATTCATTTATAGACTGGATCTTTTTTTCTTTTACATTTCTTTCTGTAAGCAATGCCATTGGAGATTCACTAATGGAATTACAGTATTACTTTTAGATTGCTTGACCTAATTTTAAACATTATGATTGTCCTCTACATAAAAACAAAAAAAACTTCAATAACAACTTGCATTTGTATAGAATCTTTAAATAGGAAAATGTCCCAAAACATTTCCAAGATAGAAGAAAATAAATTAATGCTGAGACAAAAAGAAAATATTTGGAGGTAACCGAAAACTGAGTTGAAGAGATAGGTTTTAAAGAGGCTGCTAAAGTGTGAGTGGAAGGTTTAGAGGATTTACAAAAGGAATTCCAGAGCATTGTAAACATGGATGTCAGTGCTGGGATGAAGGGAAGGGAAATACACAAGAGACCAGAGTTGGAAGGACAGAGTTTGGAAATGGCTGTAGGGCTGGAAGAGATTAGGTAAAGAGGGTGAGGCTGTGAAGGAATTTTAAACATGAGAATTTGAATTTTGAGACTTTGCAGGACTGGAAGCTAATGTCAGGATGATGCATGAGTGAAACCTGGAGTGGGTTAGGATATGGGTGGTAAACTTTTAGATGAGCTGAAGTTGCTGGAGGATGAGAGATCATTGGAAAAAGTCCAGGCTTGAAGTGACAAATGCATGGATATTCATTTGAGTAGCACATGAGCTGAGGAAGAAGTGAAGGTGGGCAGTATATGGAGGTGTCTTTGTGAAGGAGAGGAAATTCGGTTGGAAACACAGCTCCGTGCCTGTGAACAATATTGTTTTTCCTAATGGGGGACCTTTTTCTCATTGCTTTTAGCTGTTCTCTATATTTTTGTTTGAAAAGGTATTAGTGAGAGCAGATGGGAAAGAAGTCTAGATGGCTTAGAAGCATGATTGTGCCTAGTATTGAGGGAAATTAATTATCATTTAATATCACTAAACAATGGTATACGTTAATGCAGTTTTCATATGCTGTCAGCCTCAGTTATTCATTCCAATTACCACATCACATGATGAGTCAACGCAGTTTGGGGCAGTCGCTGGATCCTGTCAACAAATATGCTGACACTAAATATTTTTGCATAATGTCTTTACCTTTGATATTTAAAGGTCAAATGCAGCCCTGTGGCAACTTTTTTTTTAACTTTGTGAAATGATCGTCTTCTCATTTATAGCTGCATTCCTTGCATTTTCCCTCCGGCTTTGAGTGCAGAATCTTTATTTTGTTCTCAACTCATTCCAGTCTTAAGGTACTTACTGGGAGCTGAGTCTAAACAGCAGTGTGCCATGTTTTTGTGCCAAATTCTTAGAAATATCTAACTGCAAGGTCAGCCAGCTAATAAAAGTCACTATAGGACATGTTCTGTCTAGCAAGACCAGCATCGGAAGACTGCGAAAATAGTCCCAGTTCTTTGATTTTTGGAATTGCTGCAGGTTGACTTGGAACAGAAGAACATTTAATCTCTGCTTGGTTTTCAAAGAAGAGTCTTGATTGTTGTGTAAACCTGAGAAGCACTGCAATAGTCATATTAATTGCTATTAGACCAGAATTTACACTTGTCATTGGCCATTTCCAGTGCTATATCATCAAATCTGTCTTCCAGTGATAACTGGAGCATCTATTATTACCCATTTCTAAATTGCTTATTACTGGTGAACAGCTAAACCTTAAAATATATTATAGCATCAACTGTAGTATCTTGCGTCTGTATGATAAGAAATCCTGTTACCGTGACTGTCATTCAAATGTTTTTACAATTTGCCCCTTTTCTATCCAATTTATTTCTGAAAATTTAATTCAGCAAGTTCACATTAGTGAGAACAAAAACAAAAATACCTGGAAAAACTCAGCAGGTCTGAGTTTCCAAGTATTTTTGTTTTTGTTCTAGATTTCCAGCATCCACAGTATTTTGCTTTCACATTAGTGAGACTTTGTTTGCAGTATTTGATTTTAGTCCTTTCCGATGGGGTACTTGTTGGAAGAGTGAGGTATCTCGATGTATTTACTCAGTGGTTAATTTGGAGTTGTGTTTCTGTTATCTTTACTTGTGGGACCTTGTGTGTAAATTGGCTTTGGTATTTGCCTACAATGATACAATTTTTTAAAAAGTAATCAATTTGTTGTGAAGAGCTATAAGGCATTCTGAGGATTAGATAAGGCACTGTTAACACAAGTTCACTTCAAGCTTCATTTCAGTAGTTTCGTTTGTGAAACCTGAAAGCTGGCTGCTTGTGACATTTTCTTTTTTTCATTTTAAATACTTTATATTAGATTTTTAAATCTTGCATGTTGTGGTAGAATTTAAAAAATAATAAAAATGTGATTCATCAAAATTAACCATGAATTGAAACTGCTTGCAGGTTTTGTGAAACAGAAAATTTGTAGAAATTGTACAGTTAACTTTTCAATCTTGTTACAGATTATTAGCCCTTTTATTAAATCTACTGCCAAAGATGAAGAAGGAAAAGATGAATCCCCAGCATCTTGGAGACTGGGGTTGAGGAAAACTGGAAGCCATGATGCACTGAGTGAAATCAGTAGTTCCCAAGCACTGAAAGAGAAGGACACATTTGGGATTATCCGGTCTGCTTCAAGTCCTCGTCTTTCAACCATAATTGATAACCGGGAAAAGGTACATTTTTTTATCACTTATTCTAATTCTGTGCAGAATAGTTAATAAATCTTTTACAGTGGCAGAAGTTGCAATAGAATATGATATCTGCCTGGTACTGTTGATTGCATTTTCAGGTGGATCTTATTTCCAACAACTCTGCAGTATAAGATCTTGTTCAGAAAACAGATCCTGGTCTTAGTAGATGGGCATGTTATTTGTTGAGGATTTAGAAATAACCCTGACTACAGATAATTCCATGAATTATTTTGATTGGATGCCTTGCAACATTTGTTAGAAAACTTGATAGGTCAATTACTTTGAGTTTTATTGGGATGTGACATTGGAGGAGCATTGTTACATGAGCTTTGAAATTGCTTTTGTGTTTTGCCTTTTGAAGAGAAAAAGTTCGAAAGATCGCAGGAAAGTTAATTGACTTTTGAGTCCCAGAAGGTCCTGGGGCCGAGTTTTCCTGTACCTCTGTGGTGTCAGGCAGACGTTGTGTACTGCATAAACAGTGACTTAAATCCAATTGTACTTCCAGTGGTTTTGAGCATGTCTCTTTGTCATAGGCCTGCCCAGGCAAGGTTAAAGATGGAAGTGCAACCATGGCCACCATGTGTGACCTACAACTGCAGGGATGGCTGCAGATATCAGGATCTTTTGTTTGCAGTCTTAAATTACCTGAACACCAGTGCCAAACCCTTTGCCCGATGGAAAAGAGATTTGTGTTGGGCACTATGATCTTTCTGTCTACCCTCTCCCTGGTACTCTGTTTAGGTACAGACTTTCCTCAAAATGAGTGCCCCTCTGGCATGGGCTTGAGGAAAGTGGCTTGGGAGTACTAGGGTGGTTGCTCTTCGCTTATGCCTGTTGTAAATGTAGGCATTCCACCCACATCATGAAGCCTTGAAAAATCCAAAGACACTTTAAAAGATACAAAGAGCTGGCAGAAATAAAAACAGAAAATGCTGGAAAAACTCAGGTCTGGCAGCATCTGTGGAGAGATTAATAGAGTTAATATTTAGAGTCCGTATGATGACTCTTCAAAGAGCTGGCAGTTTGAATCTTCGCCCTTTTCTGCTCTAATTTGCAAATGGAAACTGAGGCTTCCTCCAGGTCTGTTGGGAGTGAAAAGTGGTTTTTCACCCACAGGAGGCCAATGTGCCATTCATGGAATAATAATTGAATGCAAATGTTTTTGTTTTTGTCATGCAGGATAAAGATAATAAAACTAGGCTTGTGTATGTTGCACCAACAATCCCTAACAGAAGACTGCACAGCACATCTGATATTGAAGAAAAGGAAAATAGGTTAGTTCTATTTCAACTAATTTACCTGGCATTTCAGATCTGCTCTGCCCTTTTTAGCAACTGAAGAACTGTATACTGTTAATAAAGTAGGGAAGACCCTTGGCTTTTTTCTCCATGTGTGCATGTATGTGTATATTTAGCTAATCTTTCAAGTTGAACATGCTTATTTTAAGCGATGGTGTCGCTTTTCCAAGATAACTCACTTTGTATATAGCCTCGGTAACGGTAATTAGCCAAAGTCCACGAAGGATCATAGGCATCTCCATTAGAGAGAGACAAGTGGCTAGATAACTTGGGGGACACCACACTTCTTCAAATGTGAAGCAAGGCAAAGAGGCAAGTCTCCATGAACTACCAGAGCAGGTATTGGGATTGAACATGTGCCGTTGGGGTCACTCTGCACCACACTCTAGCCTTCTAGCCAACTGAGAAGTCAAGAGTATAGTTTTAAACTATTTGCAACTTTTGGTGATAATTGGTAATGGACTGTATTGTCTGAACCTTATAATCACATTACGTGTCATGATAACTAAATACGTACAACTTTGGTAGTACAGAACTTGAGTATCGCTGAAAAGAGACATGTTGAAGCTTTTCGTCTTGCACCCATCAGGACATTTGTAAGAACATCAGATGTAAAGGGAACAACAGCTTATACTTCATGAGAAGAGAGTGCTGATTGGTTGGGAAGTGGACTCTGCTAGTGGCATTGCCATGGAGAATGCACCACTTAATTGATGGCTGACAGTTAACTGCAAAGCTTTGTTTAAATTCAAACCAGGCAGGTTGACTCCGATTACCCTTCCAGGGTAACGTATCTCAAAAATTTGAACAACAGGTGAAGCTAGCTCTGCAATTGCAACACGAGTAGTTTTTGCCACTAAAGGCTGCCATCAAGCCAAAAAGAGATTCTGCCTATGAGACATACCTTTACATTTGGTATCCTTATGAATGCAAGAGGAAAAGCTTCGACGTATCTCTTTTTTCAGTGATATACAAGTTGGTCAGAACTTCAGTTAAATGAAATTCAGACTTATTGACAAATATTGGGGCAATTCAGCTTGGGGCTAGTTCTCGGTGATGCGTCGGCCTAGTCCCCACACTGAGTCAACTGAAAGACCCACAGCCCCACCTGAACTGGCCCAGCCCAAAGTGCCCAACCCCTGCTCGTGCACTTAGCACTGTTATTGCAGTATCCATTTTTATGCATCATTCTTTGGAAACAGATAACAGAAATTTTTTTTTTTCAAACTTTATTTTGTGTATTTCTTATTCATTGAATTTGGTCTAGGGTAGGCTACCTGATTTTATTCAGGAAAATCTGAAATCCAGCATTGTCTTTCTTTGTGCTGGGTTTAGCTCCAACTAGCGGAGAGTTTTCTCCTCGATTCCCATTGACTTCAGTTCTGTTAGGGCTCCTTGATGCCACACTCAGTCGAATGCTGTCCGGATGTCAAGGGCAGCCATCGTCACCTCTTGAGCTCAGTTTTTTTGGCCACGTTTGGACCAAGGCTGTAATGAGGCCAGGAACCGTGTGGCCTTGGTGGAACCTAAACTGAGCATCAGTGAGCAGGTTATTGCTGTGCAAGTGCTGTTTGATAGCACTGTTGATGACATCTTTCATCACTTGGATTGAAAGGAAACTGGTGGGCAGTGATTGACTGGATTAGTTTTGTCTTTTTGTGGACAGAAGCTACCTGGGCAGTTTCCACTTTGTCGGTAAATGCCAGTGTTGTAACTGTACTTGGAATTGCTTGACTATGGACACGGCTTGTTCAGGAGCACAAGTCTTCAGTACTATTGCTGGAATGTTGTCAGGGCCCATAGCCATTGCAGTATCCAGTGCCGTCAACCGTTTCTTGATATCACGGGGAATGAATTGAATTTGGCTGAAGACTGGCATCTGTGACACTGGGGACCTCACTTCTGGCTGAAGATGGTTGCAAATGCTTTGGCCTTGTCTTTTGCTCTTGTATGCTGTACTCCCCCATCACTGAGGTTGGGTATATTTGTGGAGTCGCCTCCTCCTGTTTGTTTCATTGCCAACCACCATTCACAGCTGAATGTGGTAGGATTGCAGAGCTTTGATCTGATCTGTTGGTTGTGGAATTGCTCAGATCTGCCTAACGCATTCTGATTCTGCTGTTTGGCATGCATGTAATCCTGTGTTGTAGCTTCACCAAGCTAACAACTGTTTTTGCAATATGCCGGGTGCTGCCCCGGCATGTCCATCTGGAGCCTTCATTGAACCAGGGTTTATCTTAATGCTTGATGGTAATGGTAGAGTGAGCGATGTGGCAGGCCATGAGGTTACAGATTAAATACAATTCTGATGGCTCACAGCGGATGCCCAGTTTTGAACTGCTGGATATGTTCTGAATCGATCCCATTTAGCATCATACTATGTGACTTAAGGCAAATCTTTTTTTTTGTGTTTAAAGGGAATCAGCAGCTAGCCTGGTACGAAGTGGTTCTTATACAAGACGACAGTGGAAGGATGACCTCAAGGATATAAATCATGTGGGAAGTGAAGGCAGCATGTCTGTAAATGCATCAACCACAAATGCAATGCCTTTGTATCAGCGAAGGTGAGCAAGAATAGGATTCTTGCAGATTACATAAATCATAATTTCAATATGCCACTTTTATCCAGCTTATTTTGTCAAAATTATAGCTAAAAGATGCACGGTTGAACAATTTTGTATCAATATTTTTAGATATTTTTGATTTGTTAATTTTTTGCATTTTACCTGGTTAAGAATTATTTTCAAAATGTATAGAAGTGCCAGAAATTCATTGAACCACCACCTGCTGTTTTTTTTTCTGGGCTGCACTGCAAATTGATGCATTTCATAATCTAGTAATCAAAAAAGATTTATTTTAACTGGGATTTTGTTTCAAGTTATATGTTGGGCAATATCAATTTCTTAGAGAAAACATAAAAGTTTCTCTAGCGGTGCAGTTACCTCATGCATATTTTTCAAGCATACTGTGACAGACTGCAGAATTTGGCTTCAAGCAATGGCATTGCTTTGTTATTACGCTCCTTGACATTCCTGAAGAGCCGATGAGTTGTCGTGGTGACTTTGCATCATTTGTCCTTTCAATGAGCGATGGTGCCAGTACAGAGATCTAAAATTGCAAAAGCAGGACACAAGAACTGAATTCAAAATTAACTAGTTGAACTGTGTAAGATGTTGCTGCTATCTTTACACAAACCAATTTAAAACAATCCGGATATAAAGATGGATAGAGAATATATTTGTTCTAAATTTGTGGTTACCAAATGTAGTTTTCATGACTTCACACAGTCAGCCACTATTTTCTTGTAATTATGTTTGCAAATCTGTTATTTCAACCAAGATTAGTGTAGCTTTCAGAGAAACTAAAAATAAGTTGCAGGTGATTCCATGATGGCATGGATCTGTGAAAGAAACTTGTGTGCAGGGGGATGTGGGGAAAAAAGAGATACTCATGTCAGGAATAGCTGATTTTTAACCATATGAATGATTAGGGAGGCTCAGCCTTATTCAATTGCTGATTTATTTTTATTCTTCTTTCTCAGCAATTTTATCTCATAAGCTCCTGACGATATTGACTACTTGTTGTAAAATGCAGCATATCCATTACCATGCCCATGTCTGAAATTTAATAGCGAATGTTGATGTGCTGTTTCATAGTGTATTCACATTACTGCTATCCCAACCAACCTAACATAGCTTTGGGATTGAACCTGGCATCTTATGGTCTGAACGAATTAAGTATTCATGAAATAAAATTGCTGAGTAGTTGGAAAGCTTTATGTATATAAACAGAATTGTTACAGTGTAGAAGAAGGCCATTCAACCCATTGTGTCTACAGTGGCTCTCAGCATTTTAACTTAGTGCCAATCTCCTGCCTTTTCCCTGTACCCCTGCACATTGGATGATTATTTAAATAGAAACAATACCCTCTTGAATGCCTCAATTGAACCTACCCTCATCAAACTTCCAGGCAGTGCATTCCAAACCCTAACTACTTGCTATTTGAAAAAAATTTTCTCACCTTGCATTTGCTTCTTTTGCAAAACACTTTAAAACTGTGCCCTCTGGTTCTTGATCTGTTTGCAAGTGGGAACAGTTTCTCCCTATCTGCTCTGTCCAGACCCCTCATGATTTTGAAAACTTCTTCTGAGTCCCCTCTTAGCTTTCTCCTCTCCAGGGAAAACAACCCCAACTTCCCCAATCTTTCCTCATAACTGAAGTTTCTCATCCCTGGAACCATTCTCGTAAACGTCTTTTGCACTCTTTCCAATGTGTTCACATTCTTCCTATAGTGTTGCGCCCAGAACTGTACACAGTACTCCAGCTGAAGTCTAACCAATGTCTTATATAATCTCATCATAACTTCCCTGCTTTTGTACTCTATGGCCCTATTAATGAAGTCTAGAGGACAGTATGCTTTAGAAACAGCTCTCTCTACCTGCTCTGTCATCTTTAATGACTTATGCACATATACACCCAGGTCTCTCTGCTCCTGCACACCCCTTAGAATAGTGTCCTTTATTTTATATTGTGTCTCCGTGTTCTTCATACCAAAGTGTATCACCCCACACTTCTGAATGAGGTGATACACTTACCCTCTTGAGTTATTGATTTTGTTATTGAGTGAAGTCTTTGCTATAAACCCAGAAATAATGCAGCCTAGTGTGAAATCAGTCTGAAGTTTGACTTTTGTAGTCCATGTCACTTCGGAAGCATTATTTTGCAATCTTTCCTGGTAGTATTCCAGATTCTCTCATCCTATTTATGACTTATTTCAAATTTTGAGGTAAAGAAATCCCCTGATTGGTAACTTTTATCTCTGACCAGAAGTTCATCTGTGCAGCATTTTTGCTTCTGTGTAAAACAGTAATATATTGAAAAGCTAATTATATGCAAACAAAGCAAAGTGCTTTGTAGCCTTTTAGTTGCAACAGAAGAGTGTTTGACTCATGATAACAGAAATCCAAGCTCTTGACTGATTACCTCAACTTTGACTTTCTCCAGAGGACAAGTTTCACTAGTGTCAACTTTGTCAACAATTTAGGAATGGGAAAAAGTTAGCAAGCTTACTCTTTAGCTTTCCTGATTATTTTGTATGCATGACCCAAATGTCTCCTGGCTTGTCAGCCAGTGTGAGGGTGGCTCCTTTGGAGATGCTGTGAACTGGACTGTCTTGTCCAGAAAATATAGCTGTAGTGCAAAAGCTTTGTGGAGAGAGAAGTCACATTGCAAGCCTATAATTAATTGAATTTTGTAGTTTAGTTGTCTACTGTTACCCGTTCTTATATAAGTGTCAATTGTTACCAGTGCCTCATTTACTAGAAGAAAAGATGACTTGAACAGTTCCTCCATTTCAGTCATTCCCATCACCACCTCAGTTACCTCAGCTGCTACTATAGCAACAGTTATTTCAGCTACTGGTCAGCAACCCAGCCGAAATACCATCATCTCTCCCTTCTTCTCTTCCTCTTCCATCTTAAATAGTGTTGTTTCCACAGCAGCGAGCCAGCAGGGCAGGTAAGACTAATGTGGAAGGTATGCTTTCTCATGTTTTCTGGTGGTATCATACCCTGATTTTAATATTTAAAGACACCTAAAGATATAGAAGAAAATCCCCAGTATCTTAATTTTTGCTGTATAGCATCTTAAATCCTGTTAGCATACTATTCCTGTTTAAAATGTTATCTTGGTATTTCCATGCTATACATTTATTTTATTAGATCTGCATGCTTTGTGTTATTGCTAGTATTTTATACTTAATAAAAGAGCTTGAAAGGATCTTTAAGTTGAATCAAGCCTAGGTTATCTGAGATTTGTAAAATTAATTTTAACTTGCCCTTAACCTTGACCTTGTGGGTACAAGAAGGCTTCCTGTGCCAGTTTTGAAAATTGCGCTCATATTTGAATATTTCCCCTTTGATAGCAGTTCCCAGTTTATACTGCTGTCAGTGATTCCCATTACAATTAGGAGTATAGTTTTTTTATAATGTGCACAATTTTTGCATTTATTCAGCTCATGATGATTTGAGTCACAAAAATATTCTTTATGCATTTGATTCAAATACTAATCTCTGCTTCACAGTTTAGTGACTGTTGAAAAAATTGTCTTTGAGTTCCAGTATCAGAACTTTGCAAATAGATAGGTGAATGGTAGAAATTGCTCGTTTGGAAGATGCTGTTGAAGGAGCCTTGGTGAGTTCCTGCAGTGCATCTTGTAGATGGTACACACTGCTGCCAATGTGCATTGGTGATAGAGGGAATGAATGTTTAAGGTGACGGATGGGGTGCCAATCAAGCAGGCTGCTTTGTCCTGGATAGTGTCAAGCATCTTGAGTGTTGTTGGAGCTGCATTCATCCAGGTATGTGGAGAGTGTTCCTTCACACTCCTGACTTGTGACTTGTAGATGGTGGACAGACTCAGAGAAGTCTGGACGAGTTAATCTCTGTCGAATTCCCAGCCTCTGACCTACTCTTGTAGCCACTGTATTTATATGCCTGGTGCAGTCAGTTTCTGCTCAATGGCAATCTCCAGGATTTTGGCTTTGGTGGATTCAGCGATGATGATGCCATTGAATGTCAAGGGGAGATGGTTGGATTCTCTCCTGTTGACAGTGGTTGTGGTTCGGCATTTGTGTGATGTAAATGTTACTTGCCACTTATGAGCCCAAGCCCGAATGCTGTCCAGGCCTTGCTGCATATCGTCATAACATTTTATCTGCAGTACTCCTACCTGATACAGTCCACCTCAGTTAGCTCAGGGTCTGGTTAACCATGTAATATTCCATCATGATATGTGTAAGTAGCTTCAGTCTTGATGCTTTATGAAATTGTGAATGTTCCACATTACTATTCTGGTTAGCAGTTTGGTCACAGGAAAGGACATATCTGAATTACACTTTCCACAAATGTGCTATTATTGCTGAAAAAAGACGCACTCATCAGGACAAATACAAGAAAGCCAAATTTCAAAGGGAGCAACAATTTATGTTGCATGAGAAAAGGGCGCTGATTGGTTGGTAAGTCGACTCTGGTTGAGGCATTGTCATGAAGAATGCACCAGGGGCCTATTGACCCCAAAATTTTGTATAATTCAGAAAAGATGCAATGCCTGGACATGGACTTTTTGCATGTAGACAACAAGCCCCTGTATATGAATGTATGTATCTTCTAGCAAGTGTAAGTGAACTACGTTGTGAGCCTGACTGATAATCTTAAATTGGTTGTTAATGTAATTCTTGGCACACGCGGGGTTGTTCAGCAAGTGCTGTCCAATCGCAGAATAACGCAATGTTAAACATAATGTTTGAGTTTTGCTAATACGGGCTGGTTGAGTACAGTCAGTACTTTGCCTGTTGCAACATCCGAAGGGATGTACTGTTTGATATGATCTGCCAGTCATTGGGATGTGCAGCCTACTTACCTGGCATTGCAGCGGCACTGAAATTCATGTACCACGTTACTTGTTTGCATGGTAAACAGAATGCCTTTTTGGCTGGACGGCAGCATCCTGTTAGTGGAAAATGCCACATGTTTTGCTACTGCATAGTAGCAATGTGAAGCAGCTAGCTTCAACTATTGCTCAAATTTTGAGATACCTTAACTTTCCAGGGTAATTTCAGGTAGACTGGACATTTTTGAGGTCCAAAAGTGGCGGTCTTAGGCCAGTTTTTCAGCTGACATGAGACACAATGAGCCATGATCTGTTGGGGTAGCAATTGTCCTGCAGGATAGCTTTGATGTCCTGGCGTCAGGCTTAAACAGTGAGCAAATGGCTCAGGCTCTGTTAAGAAATTGCCAATCTTATGGTGCGTGTATCTGTAAGAATCCCAATGTGTATATTGACCAGTGAAGCTAGGCTTGCTCTAGACACTAGTAGGGAACTTATTAGTGGATTTTGAAACTAGAACATTGAGGAAATCTTGGCCTATTTCAAAAGTGGGATGGGCACACTAAGATATGTAAGGAAATTCTTACATACAGCTTCAGATTCAAATATAGCAAACACATCACCTATGTATCGGAAATATGCAAGGAGTAGAGGTTAGGGGTCATTCCATCAAATGGTGGAAACTGATGAAAATGTCAGTGAGAGCCAGTCAGCACCCTTTTCTCATGCAGTATAAATTGTTGATCCCTTTAGAAATTTGGCATTCTTCCTTTTGTTGAGTGCAAAACGAAAAGTTTCACCGGCATGTCTCTTTTTCAACAATACTTAATCTCCGTGCTACCAAGCAACTAACTGGGCTATTAGTTCACTTCATAAAACACCAGGATAAGTTTCTTAGCCTTCCAGAAAGTAAAAGTCTTCAGCCCATTGAAAGAAATAAAGTTTCATTTTTCGGAAGCAAGCATGTAACTACAAATGTGGAAGTCCTCAAGTGTTTGCAAGCATCATCAAGGGCAGCGATGCTTTTTGATTTCAGCCTGATCTGGAACCTATAAAAGTTGAAAATAACACTTAAGTTCAAGGTTGATGTTTTTAGTATTATCTGCCTCTCTGCATAGCAAAGGGATCTTCCAGCTCAAGAAGCAAGCTGAAAAGGATTTATATAGTTTTTACTCATTGCTTAGAAACAAAAATGATGAGCTATCAGGGAAGCAACATCACTCTACTGCACCAGATGAAAAGGGAGTTGGTCAGTGACATCAGTGAAAGAGACTGGGATACGTTTTGCAGAAGTTACTTACAAGTGTCCCACAGCAGGCACTGTATTGGACACTGAACGGGGAACAGAAGAAGGGAAGCAGAATACTTTTCATGGAGATGGAAGCTTGAGAAAGATGCAGAATTAGTGGATACCACCAAGAATGTGTTTAGTGGGTATTACACATGTCTACTAATTAGCTTGTCTTGTAATGTATATTAGGTGGGTGTAAAATATCCCATTCCTCTATTTGAAAAGCGGTGTTCTGGGCAACATTTATCCCTTGACCAACACTTACTTAAAAACACATGGGACAGAATTTTACGAGTTGGCGAGCGGGGGGCGAGGCCTGCCCGCCTTCGCGTAAAATGACTCATGGTGACCTCGGGAGGAACTCCCGGCGTCACCGCGCCCAATTTAAATTTTCAGAAAGGCGGGAGCACAGCGCAATTGTAATTAAAGGACCTGTCCGTCCAACCTTAAGGTTGGCGGGCAGGCCAGGGGCCCTGGCGGGTACTAGAAAAAACATGAAACCTCATCCACAGGCGGGAAGAGGTTTCATGTAGGCTTTAAAAATTTTTAATAAAGGTTTTGTAAAAATTAATGGACATGTCCCAACTCATGTGACATTGTCACATGAGGGGACATGTAAGGGAAATTTTATTTTTCTATTTTTATTTTTTTTTTATATTTACAGCCGATCTCCCTGAGACTGGGAGATGAGTGCGCTCTTTTGTGTGCATGCGTGAAAGAGAGCACTCTCAATTTTGGGATTCTCCCCGCCCACACAGATGTCACGCTGGGCGGGCCTTAATTGGCCCGCCCACATAAAATGGTGCCATGCCTCCGATCAGGAGCACCGATCGGAAGCGTTCACATATGCACCTGCCCATCATCTTCCCCCCAAAGGGGGGAAAATTCAGCCCATGATCTGGCTGGTAGCACATTGTTGTCTGTGGGACTTCTCTGTGCAAATTAGCTGCTCTGTTTACTATGTTACAGCAGTGATTATATTTAAAAATACTTAATTGGCTGCAAAGAGCTTTGAAACATGTTGACATTGTGAAAGGTCCTATATAAATGTATTCTTTTAAAGACCATGTGGGCATCTGAGCCCAAATAAGTAAGTCATGGGAACTTGATTTTCTTTAGTTTTTATAATGTTAGTTAAAGGTTTTCAGTTTTATTTTTTAACTGGTGCACAAAAATTGAGGTCTATAATAGATATTATACTAAGGAGAGAAAAAGTTGAGCCCATGCTGTATATTATTCTATTAATCTGTTAAAAATGCCCAGCTTTATGCTGATACTTGTTAATTCGAAGTTGTTCAGTCAAGTTAACTTGAAATACCTACTTAAATCATTAAAACTCTTGCATGTATTGCATTGTACATGAAATCTTTTAAAGTAATATATTGGATCTGTGGAAGGAGTAACAAGTGTCACACTTCTCTCATTGGCTCAAAAAGCAGCTTAACCATACTTTTGTGGAATTAAAGATTAGCTGGTATCCCACATCAAAGTAACCACTTTAAAGACAGCAATTTCAACCAATTATGTGGCAATGTGTGCTTTTTCTAAAGTTGTTCCAGTTTCTGACTTTATTTTAGACCGGCTGAATATATAACTGGATAAATAAATTTTAAAACTAATGCACAAAATGTAATTTAAAAAAAAAAATCTCCACATGATATTGCCCATTTTTAAAGTCTGATTTGTTTTCAAAGGCCTGATGGTGTCTCAGGACCTTTTCTCCTTCTGTGCATCTTCATTGCTTTACCTGGGCATTTCAACCATTTATTTGCCTTACAACTGGTCCACTTGCCAATTCTTCAAAAATATATGGTATTTCAGTGACTTTTTGTACCTTTTGAGCAATCATTTTTCCCAATTAATGTTTTTGTGCTTTTTGTTAACAGCAATATTTTGTATTTCTCTCCTTTCACTTTTCAAATTGAATATAGTACCAGTGTCTTTTTTGAAAATGTATATGTTTGTAAAGAGATGGCCATATAAATAAGAGAAGGATTGAAGAATTTGAGTTAGCAGAAGAACCAAAAGAATTTGGGTGCAGAAAGTAGAATCCAGTGATGTTGTGCAAAGGACACAATGCAGTAGAGACCTCCTGTGAGTAATGCCAGGGAGATCATCTTATATATACTAACATTTTAGTTGCACCTAACTAGATTAAACTTTTTTTAAAAGATCCTTTTAACCATAGTTAAATCTGTCAATTGTTTCAGTCCTGAGTTGACTGTAGTTCTCATGAGCAGTCTGTTTGACACAATCGAAAAGCATTGCTCTTCCTTTTGCTATCTGTGCTTGCCAAGTCAAAAGAAGCCTTGCATATAGAGTAATAGAGTCACTTACAATGCAGAAGGAGCCAATTCAGCCATCAAGTTGTGCTGGCTCTCTGTAGAGCAATCCAGTTAGTGTAATATTTTAGTATTGTTCACAAACTAATGGATCATTCCCCAATACTTGCATCTAAATCTTCAATGAAAATAGTACATAAAAGGTCCCCACACCAATTCCTTCAGGATGCCACTGGTAACTGGTTTCCAAGTAGACCCAAATTCACTAACAACTGTTTCTGCCTTCAGGCATTAGCTCACCATGGTTGCTTACTTCCAATTCCATATGATTCTAACTTTGAGAGAAGTATTTTACATGGTATCTCATCAATAGCTTTGAGAGTCCAGGTAGAAAATGTCTACCAGATTACCCATGTCCACTAACCTAGCAAATTATTTCCAAAGTTTGAATTGGCCAGATATTATTCTTCCCCCCACAGAGGCTGTGGTGGGCGTTCTTATTATGATCTAAGTGGGCATAGATTGCATCCCTAGTGATTTCCTTGAGCACCTTCCCTATTACTGATGTTGAACTAATGGGCCTGCAGTTACTTAATTCTGCATTATCCCAATTTCTTTTTAAATTGAAACAATGTTAACTCCTTCCAACTTAATGAAACAGCCCCTAACTACAACAAACTATTAAAAGTGTTTGCACCAGTACCTGTCCTATCGCTTTAAAGAGTCTCGGTGGTCCAGTACTCACACCAATAAGCTCTCCTGAAATGTCCACTGTCAGATTTTGTGGATAATAGCCAATTTAGAAAAATGCAAGAAAAGGATTTGAATAGATTCTTGTAAATTTTAAACAAAATCACATAATGTAATCTTTGTAATGCGACTGTGGAGGGTCATATGTAACTGTTGTTCAACTTTTTGAATGTACTCTAATGATGAGTGACAGAATACTGTTTTACATTTCATAAGAGCCTTAAATACATTGGGATGTTCCCCTTCATTCACCCTCATTGATGCAGGATGGTAATTTGTACCAATTGTAAACAGTAGGTTTGTTAAGAAACTTAGCTACAGGCATTTTTAAAGAGAGAGAATAACAAACCTGTGTTCGTAAAGCAACTTATCACTCTGTCTCTAACCATATAACAGGCAATAGATTGCTTCTGAAGTATAGTCAATATTGCTGCATAGGGAGCTATGGTAGCCAATTTCTGCACAAGATCCAAAAAGCGACAAATGAATGAATTGTCAGCCTGTGATTGGTGCTGTTGGTTGAGGAATAAATGTTGCCGGTTACTGGAAGTAGCCCTTGGGATTTTGGTGTTGATATTTACAGCTTTAGATCAGCAAGCAGACATTCATAAATAATTTTTCCTTTAATATGTTTTCAATAGTTCTCAAATCCCTTGCAGATTCTTTCTTCACTAAGCTTATTCAATAATTCAAATTGCAGTAATGCAATACCTTCAATTAAGTATTGCATTATGGTGAGTACACCTGAAATAATGCTTTTTGGAGTTAATCAAACAGAGCAGCTGCAAAGCTTGTTTCTTACAAGCCAAGTGAAACTAGTTTATTGTATAAATTTGTCTCAGATACAGATGAAAATCCAATCATCCACTTGTGCCTCTAAACACAAATAATTAGTTATGTCAGAGATTTAAAAGGGACTAAATTCTCAATAACTGTGCACAGAGAATATAATCTGTTAAGTATGGTTATTTACTACGATTGGGAGAAAAGTAATGTATCGCTGTATATCTTGTTTTAAATGCATTTTTTTCTTGAAATGATTTGCTTGAGATGAGCATTTGGGATCTTGGGTATATGATGAACTTCTTGTGTTAACTTGACTGGACATAGTTGTTAACTGTTTGTTATTAATTAACTGTTAAGTGTTTCGCAATTTTTTATAACAAACTTACACCACAGTGGCATGAAATAATTACCCCTGTCTGTAGATGCTACATAATTGTGAAAAATATTGGTAATATGGCCTCATAACCTAAGTGATTAAAGAGCAAAGCATTTCTAGAAAGTGAAAGATTTTCAGTGTTAAATAAGTGAGCAAGCTGAGTTGTTTTGTATATTAGGAAGTTGCTTTACGCTAGGGTGCTGTCAGGGCTCCTTAATGTTAAAATTTTTAGGTGAACAGTAGTGACTTCAGTGAAACTGCATTAAGGAAAGCATATCCCCAGGATTTTTTTCTTTGCTTTCAAAATGGATTATCTTTAGCTACAGTTGTTTGTTTTACATCCAGCAGAGAGATTTGTCTGGACATTTTCTGTTGATGAGATGCCATACCTGGTTTTGAAGTTGTTACTGGAATCATCAATGGCAGACTACACTGATAAAAGCTTGATGTAAATTGCCACTTGTGAATTCATTCTTCTGTTGGATACTAACCTTTCCTCATATGGACGTGCAGATGAAAGCTGGATACTCGCAAGACTGGAATGTCATTCAGTTCTGTTACTGACAAGTGTGCAGTTTGGTGTCACCTCACTATAAAAGCCTTTAGCAGTCCTAAACTAATCTTATTCAGATAAGACTAGTGCTAATTTGATCAACCGTGAAAGCTTTCTGCAGCATCAGCCAGTAACTCTGTGTTGTAGGAATGTGCACTTGATATAATTATCTGATGTAGTGAGCACTTGAATGCCAAAATATTGTCAGAAATCAGAGTCTATTAAAGTTTTGGCTTGTAGATAACAAGGATTTCAGAGTTCATAAACGTGCACTTGTTTGACTTTTGTAAGTACAAGTGGATTCAAGTTTTTTTTCCATTGAAACTATATTGGATTATTGAAGTTAGTTATCTGCATTTGCTTTTTGGTATTTTAAGCTATGTGCCCACAGTCTCTCAGATTCCTTCGTGTCTGGTTTCAGAAGGCAAGCCCTGTTTGATCAAATTATTATTTCATTTGAAAAAAATGGAGAACTCTTTAAAAGGAATACAAAGGAAAATGTTATGTTTCAGTTAAGTTTTTCACCATGTTTGTGTTTGGCTTCTGAACTGTGAATATTGTTCATTCTATCTATATGAAAAGTCTCTAAATTAGAAAAGTATCTACGCTAAATACCACTGCAGCAATGTGTAAGTCTGCTTGAATCAATTGATGGAAAATGCAAAGATAGTTGCTTTTACAGTGAAGGTACTTCAGGCTAAATAATCATGACACAGGCGGCCAGTGATATCACTTCCTGCAGAGCTGCAGTGTTCAAAGTTATTTCTCACTCACAAGCGCCAAGACATCTAGCATAATGCAAGGGTTTGTCTTTCTTTTGTTGAAACTATGCTTAGTTACTGTAGTCTGCTGTAACGCAGCATCTTTCTTTAATTCTACTTTTTGTCCTGACCTTGAAAGTAAGATGCAGGTCTATATGAAAAGAATCATCTTTACTTTACTTTTTGAACTATAATTGCTACTTGTTTTATAGCTGAAAGGGAACAAGTAGGCAATGAGAAAGTCTGTTTCAATTCATAATTGTTATTCTTAAACTTCAAACTCCATAAAGTTGTAAAATTATCCTTAAAGCATGTACTTTGTAGATTTATGAATGGGTTGCATGAAGTGAAACTGGTTTTTGATAATGCTAGTAATTTTCTTTGGAGAGAAAATTGAGTGACTTTCTACAGTGGTAGATGTGATGTATTCTGTAGTAACTTTATATACTTTGTTTTCGCAACCCATTAAGTAATTAGTTTATGTTTCATTTGTATCAGAGTAAAAATAAGCTGTTGTGAAGAGATATGCATTCTACTATGCAAGTACATGGCTTCTGAATCTGATCACCTACTAAATTCTTTGTCAGAAGTTACTGCAGTGTGAATACTAGTGGTGATTTCAGAGCTGCACTGGAAAAGTAGATGATGTCATTAATGCTAACCTCATAGAATCACCTGCCTGTTGTAGTCTGTTTCCAGAAAAAAACCTTCACTGTGCTGACGTATTTCAGGTCGTACCTCACTCCTGTCCGAGATGAGGAAGCAGAATCGCAGAGAAAAGCTCGATCCAGGCAGGCCAGGCAGACAAGGAGATCAACACAGGTCAGTGGCATTACAGAATTTTAGCATTTAATCATTAAAAGTTAGAAATTGATTCTGCTCAAGTGTTCGATATCCTAAAGTTAGAATTATTTGGATTCTTACTCCTGATCCATTACCAATTGGAAAAAAATACACAAACACAATCGCTTGTATCATGCGATACAGATGTGGCTATTTTACAACTTTAATTGGATTGTTGATGATTTTGTATTTTGTTACGAAAGGAAGAATTGAACTTAATTTTGATCTTGGTGAAAATAATAATTCAATTTTTTTCCCCAACTATTGTACTATTCTTATGACTTGAATCCAAATCTGTCGGTCTGAATACTGATTAAGAAAAAAGTAACACAAATTGTTTATTTGAAACTTTTTATGGTATATCAACAAATGCAAAAGTAGAAATTTCCATATAACGAGAACTTAAAAATGTAAGGAATAACTAATTATCCTTCCTCCCAAGATTATTTAAAAACATTTTTTTAACAAATGAATTCAGGCTCTTCTGCATAACTATTCAGATTTATTTGAGGTTCATTTTCATCCCTGCTACTCCTTGCTCTTAACTCTGACGACTCCCGAATGAATAAGCATTTAATTTGCTTTATAAATGCTAAAACTGACTTTGAAAACCTGTGGCGTATTTGACCTCTGGGCATTTGTCTGCGTGCCTAAAGTGTGGCTACTGACAATCACGCTGATCTTTATGGTCAAGAACTCTAAATTGAGTTGCAGATTTCAACCTCATCAACGTTTAGATCATCATGGCTTGTCTGTTGACTGAGTCAAGCAGTTAAGTTTACAATGTACTAAATTTTCAAGTTAAGCTTTTAAACACAAAAAATGAACATACATAGAAGTATTATTCTTATGCAGTTGAGACTTGGAGCTGCAAAAATGTAAACTTACTTTATATCAAGAGATTAAAGTAAAATCTTTCGCAAGTACTTAACATTGGCAACAAGAACTGTTCGACCGATTTTAAAACATAAACACACAATTGTGTTTGCACTGTAATTAAAAGTATAGATTTGTCAGTTGTCACAAGCTAATTACCATTATTGCCACTTGAAAGGATAACTTATTCCTGCATAAAGCTTTCTAAATTGGCGAAATATGAATTAATTCATTACCAAAAAGATACATGTAAGTAAATTCTGAACTATTTTCACAGTTTTTACAAGGATCGTGTCATTTTATGCCTTTTTTAATTGTCCTGTGAAATTACTACCTCCAAATTACGATTAGTTTTGTACCAAAAATGCCCTTCAGTGGTGAGATGGTATTAACTGAGAACTATCCTTTTGTAAAGTTTAACGTGGAATAGCTGCTTTTCCGAACATCAACCAGTCTTTCCTGCTGGCTATGCCCTAATTGAATTCACAGAGATAAATAGAGCATCGCACCAGCTCTATCCATCTCCTTGGCAATGTGACACAGATGGTCTGTTCCCAGATAAAAATATAAACTGAATTCCAAAGCTTTCTTTAATTCTGGGAAATCATAAGAATAACTTATCCTTCACTGGAATAAATGCAAATGTCTCCAGTTCTTAGCTCAGTAAGCCCACCTGCTGCTTTATGATTTTTGCCTTTCTAATTGTTAATCTCTCAAGTCAACGTGGCCCCAATCTTTGAGGTGTAATAAACTCCAAGCTTCTTTAGATTACATTTATTTCAGGGCTGCTTATCGGTTTCTTCACCATGATTTTCCATTTAACTTACATTTACCACTTTAACCTCCAAACTAAAAATTATATTCTAAAGCATATGAATTGCAAACTAGGTATTTGCAACAACAGAAATGGTGTGTGATTGGCATGATGGAACAAGTGAGGCCATGTGAGAAAGTCAAAGGGGTGGCTGCAAATATAGGCTGGAGAGTTTATATAGGGGGCAAAATTAAGGGAAGGAAAGAGGGCAGTGAACTGGAGAGAGAGCATGATGAATTCAGATGGAGATTGAAATCACTGAGGATGTAAACTTTTCCAGTGCAGAGACTGAGGGAGGAAAGCAGTGAAGATATTAGTCAGAACACTTTTTATCACATTTGGGTACAGCAGAGAATGGGAATTTTAACTGAGAGGGGTGGAGTAAGGTGAGATGCTCAAAGGAGGGAAAAATGCCTAAGGAGTAAAGGAACAGGCCAAGGTGTGATTTGATGAGGGCCATACCTTCACTGTGATGGTCTTGGGGCAAGTGATGGAATGTATAACCAGGTTGGGAGGCTTCACTTAATGGAAGTTATCATCACCATCAGCTAGGTTTCCGTCAAGCCTATGATGTTGATGCAGTCATCCACAGTAAACTCCTGAATGGCAAGAACCTTGTTCAAATGAGTGGACATACTGGAGGAAGATGTAGTGATGTGGCAGAATCTACAGGGGCAGCACCAGAGGGGTAGAGTTGGACAGAGAAGAGATCGGCAAGATGAACCCCCAGCAGGCACGCTGGGCAGAACAGTCGACGAGTGAGGAGGATGTGGCATTTGGGGGTTGATGTGTGTAAGGAGGCAGTTAAGAATTCTTCATGGACCCTATGGAGGATGACAAGGGAGGCATAGAAGGAAACCGTTGGCTTATTTAAGAGGGTGGCAATAGACCAGGGAGGATGAGGAGTTCCATAGGATTGGGTTGTAGGAATTTGGGTGGTATGAGTATCGAGAGGGGTGGGGGGGGAAGTGAAAGGAAGCATGACCACAGGAGAGAGGGCTCCAGAGGGGTAAAGAGAAAACAAGTTTTTTTAAAAAGTAGAAAAATTAAGTGGAAATAAAATTGAATGCCTTGGATCTGGAGTGGAAGCCAAACAGCGTGTGCAAATGGACAAGGAGGAAAAACTCAAGTGACTTGTGCAGTAATTATCAGGATACATATACCCTGGCAGTAAATGAGAAATCGATAATAAGAGGGAGTCCAGAGTTAAAATCAGAGGTCTTGTGGTGGAATAAAGTTGACTGAAAAAGTTGAGTCTTTATGAAGCACTAATGAACTGTTCTCCAAGTTTGGAGATGATGTGGCAGACGGGTGAAGTCTAGAAGCTATTTGAAGAGCAGGGTACACTGATAGAATTTCATTCTTATGGAAATATCTCTGGGAGGTGTGCAGAATTGGTTACAGGGAAGGGAAAAAAAGTGAAGCTGGAGACCACCATATGATCCAGAATCGGCAGAGAACAGAGAAATGTATTGTGGCCCAGGAGAGTGAATCTGCCACGAACACGCAGCTGAAGCTATAAAATCAGTATGCCAATCACATGATCAGTAGGTAACAGCAGCAGTGGAGAATGGGGCTATCGGCTAGACCAGGTGGTCTCAACCTTTTATTGCTGAGGTACACACCACATCTTAAATGTTTCATGAACCTCCTGTAACACAAGATTTTTTTGTGTAAAACTGATTATGCAATTCAACATACATTTATTGTTTTTGTTTCAACGTGCTGTATAACTTTTGTTGATGCTGAAAACAATTCTGTCAAGTTGTGGAGATCTAAATTCGTAAACCTGCAGTAGAAGGATTCCCTCTGCTCCATTTACTAGACCCACATTTGAGCTATGAGGTAGATTTCATGAAAAGAGGAAGCTTTTTCAGAGGGTAAAAGCAAACTGTAATTGAGTAACAGAGATGGAGAATCAATCTCTAGATGAAGGAACTTGTGCTAAGTGCTTTGATACAGGGCTCTGCATTTCCCTTGTCATAGTTGGTGGTGAGTTAGCCTGGTAAATGACACTAGATTTAAACATCAAAAACATCAAGATGTCTGATAACCTGCCCGTCAGCCCTGAGTTAACCCCATCCACCAAGTTAAATTAAGGTAGTTGCTTCATCTTGAGGATAACCTTCATTGTGTTACAAACATACGAGCAAGGAGCAAGATTAGGCCGTTTGACCTCTTGAGTCTGCTCCACCATTTAATAAGTTAATGGTGGACCTGATACTAACCTGAAACCTGCATCCCACGTACCACTGATAACCTATCACCCCTTGCTTGCCAAGAATCTGTCCACCTCCATCTGAAAAATATTCAAAGACTCTGCTTCCACTACCACCTTGGGAAGAAGGTTCCAAAGACTCATGACCCTCTGAGTGAAAAATTTTTGCCTCTTCTCTATTTTAAATGGACGACCCCTAGTTCTAGATTCTCCCACAAAAGGAAGCATCCTTTCCACATCCACCCTGTCAAGTCCCCTCAGGATCTTATATGTTTCGATCAGTTTGCTTCTTACTCTTCTAAACGCCAGCGGATATAAGCCTACTCTGTCCAATCATTCCTTAAGACAACCCATTCCAGATGTTAGTCTGATAAACCTTATCTGAACTGCATCCAATACATTTACTTCCTCCTTTAAATAAGGTGATCAGTACTGTACACAGTACTCCAAATATGGTCTAACTAGTGTCCTGTACAACTAAAGCATAACTTCCTTACTTCTGTGTTCAATTCCCCTCGCAATGAATGATAACATTCTATTAACTTCCCTAATTACTTGCTGTACTTGCATACAAGCCTATTGTGATTCATGCACTAGGACACCCAGATCCCTCTGCACCTCAGAGCTCTGCAATCTCTCTCCATTTAGATAATGTGCTTTTCTTTTATTCTTACTGCCAAAATGGACAATTTCATATTTTCCCACATTATACTCCATCTGCCAGATCTTTGCCCATGTACTTAACCCATCTATATTTGTTTGTAGCCTCCTTATGTCCTCTTCCAACTTACTTTCCTGCCTATCTTTGTGTCATTAGCCAATATGGCAACCATCCCATCAATCCCTTCATCCAAGTCATTTATATAAATTGTAAACAGTTAAGGCCCCAGCACTGATCCCTGTGTCATGCCACTCGTTACATCTTGTCAACGTGAAAAAGACTCATTTATGCTTACTCTCTGCTTCCTGTTAGCCAGCTAATCTTCCATCTGTGGCATTATGAGCTTTTATTTTCTGCAATAACCTTTGATGTAGCACTTAATTAAGTATCTTCTGGAAATCTAAGCATAGTACATCCACTTTATCCCTTTTATCAGCAGCACATGTTACTTCCTCAAAGAACTCCAGTAAGTTGGTTAAACACAGTTTCCCTTTCACAAAACCATGTTGACTCTGACTGATGGCCTTGAGCTTATCCGAGTGCCCTGCGGTAACAACTTTACTAATAGCTACTAACATTTCCCCTGCAACAGATGTTAAGCTAATAGTTTCTAGTTTTCTGTCCCCCTCCCTTTTTGAATAATGGAGTTACATTTTCTATCTTCCAACCTAATGAGACCTTCCCTGAGTCTAGAGAGTTTTGTAAAATTGAAAGCAATGCATCAACTATCTCACTAGACACTTTTAGGATCCTACGATGAAGTCCATCAGGACTCAGGCTCTTGTCAGCTTGCAGCTCCAACAGTTTACTCAGTACCACTTCTCTGTTGACTGTAATTTTCCTGACTTCCTTTCCCCACTTCCATTTCCTGGTTTATAGCTGCTTCTGGGATGATACTAGTATCCTCTACAGTGAAAACTGATGCAAAATATCTGTTCAACTCATCTGCTATCTCCTTGTTTTCCATTATCAATTCTCCAGACTCATTTTCTATAGGACCAACATTCACTTTGTTAACTCTTATCTTTTTAAAATATTTATAAAAACTCTTACTATCTGTTCTTATGTTTCTGGCTGGCTTTCTCTCATTCTCTGTTTTTACCCTCATTAGTCTCTTAGTCATTCGTTGGGCTGTTTCTTATATTCTGTCCAATCACCTGGCCTTCCACCTATCTTTGCACAATTATATGCTTTTTCTTCAAATTGTATGCTATCTTTAACATTTCTAGTAAACCACGGATGGTGTGACCATCCCTTGGAGTTTTCCTTACTCGTTGGACTGTGCATTCTGAAATATCCCCTTAAAGTATTAGCCACTGCATCTATATTGACCTATTTCTTAACCTAACTTGTCAATTCACGTTAGCCAGTTCAGCTTTCATACTCTCATAATTGCCCTTTTTTAAATTTAAAAACTTAGTTTCAGACCCACTCCTCTCTTCCTCAAACTGAATGCAAAATTCAATCATCATACAATTGCTGCTACCTAGGGGTACCATCACTATGAAATCATTACTTACTCCAATCTCATTGCACAATACGAGGCCTAATACAGCCTGTTCTCTGGTTGGCTCCAGAACATGCTGTTTTAAGAAACTATCCCAAAAACGTTGTGTACTCCTCATCTTGGCTATCTTTGCCCATCTGACTTTTCCAGCCTATATGTATTTTCTGGTCTATATGTAAATTAAAATCTCCCATGATTATTACTGTGCCTTTCTGACAAGCTCAAATTATTTCTTCCTTTATGCTCAACCCTACTATGTGGTTACTGTTAGGAGGCCTGTACACAACTCCCACAAGTGACTGCTTGCCTTTACCATTTTTCATACCCGAACCGTTTCCACATACTGGTTTCCTGCACTTGGGTCATCTCTATGTATTGTGCTAATACCATCATTAATAGAGCCACCCCTCCACCTTTTCCTTCCTAAATATCTTGTACCCTTCAATTTTCAGGTCCCAATCCATGCCCTCCTGCAGCCATGTCTCCGTAATGGCTAGCAAATCATAATTATTTATTTCTATGTGCACTCTCAGTTCATCAAATGCTACATGCATTCAGATACAGAGCTTTTAGTTTTATCCTTTTTTTCTTTTTATAGCCTCTAGTTTCATCTGTGGATTTAATGTTAGATTTGTGCACTCTATCCCTTCCTGTCATGGTTTGTTTTTCGTTTCCTGTAATAAAACCTTTTTCTTTTGTCTCGTTTCTGCTCTTTGATTTACCACACCTTCCCTCATTTGATCCCTTGCCCCTACTATTTAGTTTAAAATCCTCACTGCATCTGTAGTTGTGCAGCTCGCAAAAACACCAGTCCCAGCATGGTTCAGGTGTAGAGAGTCCCAATGATACAGATCCCACTTTCCCCAGTACTAGTGCTAGTGCTTCACAAAGTGCTTCACTTCTCCCATACCAGTCATTGAGCCACACACTGATCTCCTTAATTTGATTTTTTCTATGCCAATTTGCACATGGCTCAGGTAATAATCCAGAGATTATGACCTTTGAGGTTCTGCTTAATTTGGTGCCTAAATCCTCATATTGACTATGCAGAACCTCCTCCTTTCCCCTGCCTATGTCATTGGTACCTACATGGGCCATGATGACTGGGTCCTTTCCTGCCACTGCAAGTTCCTCTCCAGCCCCGAGCATATGCCAAACACCCTGGCACTGGGCATGCAACTCAGCCGCCTAGCCTCAAGCTTTTTGCTGCAGAGAATGGTGTCAATCCCTCTGACTATACTATCCCTTACTGCCATTACTGAATTATTTGCTTCTCCCAGTTGAATGATTTCCTGTGCCACAGTGCCATGGCCAGTTAGCTCATCCACCCTGGAGCCCTACTTGCCTCACTCATTGTCTCACTCTCCTGTCCCTGACCAAATCAGAATACCCTGTCCTAAGAGGTTTAACTGCCTCCTGATACAAAGAATCCAGGTAACTTTCCCCCGCCCTGATGCGTCGCAGTGTTTGTAGTTCAGCCTCCAGCTCATAAACTCTGAGCTGAAGCTGCTCAAACTTAAAGCACTTACTGCAGATGTGCTTGCACTGGATCACACTGGCATCCAGGAGCTCCCACATGCTGCAGCTGTGACACATCACCTGCCCTGACATCCTTAATGTGTTATATTTTACAATATATATGTGTGTGTGTGTGTTTATATATCTTACAACCAATGGATCAGATCTAAGTTATGCAGCCCTGCCACATCCAGTTGCGAGTGCAGGAATTCACCAAGTCTCCTTAGACAACACCTTCTAAACCCATGACCACTACCATCTAGAAGGACAAGGGCAGCAGATAGATGGGAACAACACCACCTCCTGGAAGTTTCCCTCAATGCCACTCACCATCCTGCCTTGGAAGTATATTGCTGTTCCTTCATTGTCGCTGGGTCAAAATCCTGGAACTCCCTAACAGCACTGTGTGTGTACCTACACCATATGCAGTAGTTCAATAAGGCAGCTCACCACCAGTTTCTCAAGGGCAACTATATTGGGCAATAAATGCTGGTCCAGCCAGCGAAGTCCACATCCCATGAATGAACACAAAAAAATGGTGGTGGACAATAGGATCCACAACTATCCCCATCCTCAAAATGGGGAAGTCCAGCACATTAATGCAAAAGGCAAGGTTGATGCATTTGCAATGATCTTCAGCCTGAAGGGCCAAGTCTTTGATCCATCTCGACCTCATCTTGAAGTCCCCAGCATCAGATGCCAGTCATCAGCTGATTCGATCCACTCCACATAATATCAAGAAATAGCCGAAGGCACTGGATATTGCAAAGGCTAATGGGCCTTGACAACATTCTGGTAATAGTACTGAAGACTTGTGCTCCAGACTTAGCTGCGCCCTTTAGCCAAGCTGTTCCAGTACAGCTACACACTGGCATCTACCTGACAATGTAGAATACTGCCCAGGTATGCTCTGTCCACAAAAAGCAGGACAGATCCAACCCAGCCATTTAACACCCTATCAGCCCACTCTCAATCATCAGCAAAGTGATGGAAGAAGTTGCCGACAGTGCTATCAAGCAGCACTTACTCAGCAATAACCTGCTCATTGATGCTCGGTTTGGGTTCTGCCAGTGCCACTCCTGACTTCATTACAGCCCTAGTTTAAACAAGGCTAGAAGAGCTGAACTCAAGAGGTGAGCTGAGAGTGACTGCGCTTAACATCAGGGCAGCATTGGACCCAAGTGTGGCATCAAGGAGCCCAAGCTAACTGAAGCCAATGGGAATCAGAGTGTGGGGGGAGGTCTCCACTGGTTGGAGTCATACTAGCACAAAGGAAGTTGGTTGTGGTTGTTGGAGGTCAATCATCTCAGTCCCAGTCCAGGAGTTCCTCAGGATAGTGTCCTAGGTCCAACCATCTATAGTTGTTTCTTCAGTGAATTTAGTCAATCACCTTCCCTCCATGATAAGGTCAGAAGTGGGGATGTTTGCTGATGATTGCGCAATGTTCACTATTCGTGACTCTTCAGGTACAGAAGCAGTCCTTGTCCATTCATATGCAGCAAGACCTGGGCAACATTCAGGCTTGGGCTGGCAAGTAACATTCACATCACACAAATGCCAGGCAATGAACAAGAAAGAATCTAACCACCTTACTTTGACATTCAATGGCATTACCATTGCTGAATCCTCCACTATCAACATCCTGGGTGTTAGCGTTAAACTGGACTAGCCATATAAATGTTGTGGCAACAAAAACAGGTCAGAGGCTGGGAATTCTGCAGCGAGTGACTCACCACTTGACTCCCCAACTTTGATCCACCATTCACAAAGTGCAAATCGGAAGTGTGATGGGATACATTCTGCTTTCCTGAATGAGCGCAGCTCCAACAATATTCAAGAAGCTCGACACCACCCCGGACAAAGCTGCCCACTTGATTGGCAACCCATCCACCACCTTCAACATTCACTCCCTCCACCACCAATGCACAGTGGCATCAGTGTGTACCATCTGCAAAATTCAGTGCAGCAACTCAACATGGCTCCTTTGGCAGTACCTTCAAAACCCGCATCCCCTCCGACTGAAAAGGACAGGGGCCACAGATGCATGGTAACACCGCCACCTGCAATTTCCCTCTAAGTTACATACCAACATGACTTGGAACTATATCGCTGTTCCCCACTGTCGCTTGGTAAAATCCTGGAACTCCCTCCCTAATGGCACTGTGGGTGTTCCTGCAACACAGACTGTAGCGGTTTAAGAAGGCAGCACACCACCAGCTTCTCAAGGGCATTTAGGGCCGGGCAATATGAATGAATAATTTTTTAAAAATTCCTCTGGGCCACTAGGACATATTTGATCCTTAACTGCTGGTTTTTGTCAACACCCATCTAAACTCGCGGTAGTCAGGTCAATAGAGTCTATCATGGATAAAGCTCGGAATGCATGCTTGGACCATATATTTATTTATTGACCCTGATTAAAGGTACCATTGATTTCTCTGTTGCCCCTCCATTCTGCTCTGACACCGCATTGTCTGACTTGAATCTGGTGCCTTTAAATTATCACATCCCTAGAAGGCCTGAGGCATTCAAATTTGTGCTTTATTCTCCCTCAACACATCTCCTGTCCTTGTATAGAGCTTTCCTGAATAACTTCTTATTCTTAATATTGATTTTAATGACTATGTGGGATTGGAGGTTCTTGTCCTACATTGTTTAAATGCGGAAATTGGTTGTATGAAAGAGGTTTTCATCACCCTTTAAATTCCAATGTTCAGAAGTTTTGCAGCAGAGGCAGAATGTATCATTGAAAAACACAATAAAAATCTGAACTACAGTTCAACAGACTCAGCCAGATAGGCCGTGCGCAGAAGGAGAATTCTTTTGTGGATTGGTTCTCAACTCTTCTATAGTTAGGGTAACAAATACTCGGCAACTCTGCTAAAGTGAATAGAGACTGAAACTATGCTCTGAGAAATCTCTATAGCTACTGTACCCAGGGGAGCCACTGGATGGCAGCATATTCTGGGTCTGTTCACTAATTTTAAGCATCAGGTTTAGTTTGTCTTAAGTCTTTTTTTGTTATCGCAACAGGTCAATGTTATGCATATAGTATGTGACTAAAGAGAGTTAGCATACTTTTTGCTTTTGTATGCTAATTTGCTTCTCTCTTTCAGCCTACAGCACTGGCTAGCAGCAATGTGAAATAGAGAGCCAAATGTATAAGTCTCTCCCTGTTAGTACACAGCTTCACCATTGGCAAGTCTTCAGCTGTGCCTCCTTGTGGTAACATACAAAACCTGGGTCCCTCGCGGCATCAGACTAAAGCTTCAGTGGAACTTGGAAGTTTGGCCGCCAGACAATACAGTGTGCATGCCCACCAGCATGTGAGCATGACCTGGTACTCAAGAACCAAACTCCCAGCCATGAGCAAACAGCTCCACTGCCTTGTGGATACCTCAATAGAGGTGAAGGCTAAGGGAGTAAACCCTGACAAAAAATCTGGACTGGGGCCTAAAGGTGAATTGATGTCTAAATATGTCATCTTTCTGGCAGTTCCTGCAACCAAGCCAGTTTCAGTCATAATGCTTTCAATTCGTTTGAATTTAATCAGGGAGGACCTGTTTCTGGGCAGTCCAATATCTCCATAAATTTTACCCAAGTTTGCGCCCTGGAGAGGATCCTCCAGTTTTGCTGCAGTGTTTTTTGATGGGCCTCTTGAAACTTTCTTGCAGACTGATTCCCAGGTGAGAACCCCTGGGTTAAACCAGATTTGCAGAGTTGTTACAGCACAGAAGAAGGTCATTCAGCCCATCGTGTCTACACCGGCCCTCCAAATAAGCCATCCATTTAGTGCCATTCTTCTGCCTTTTCCCAGTAACCCTGCACATTGTTTAGAAAACTAATTCTTTTTTGAATGCTTCAATTGAGCCTGCCTCCACCACACACTCAGGCAGTCCGTTCCAAACCTTAACCACTGGCTGTGTGAAAAAGTTTTTCCTCATGTCGCTTTTGCTTCTTTTGCCAATTACTTTAAATCTGTACCCTGTCATTCTCAATCCATTCACAAGTGGGATCAGTTTCTCCCTATCAACTCTGTCCAGACCACTCATGATTTTGAATACCTCAATCAAATCTCCTCCACCTTCTTTTCTCCAAGGAAAACCATCTCAATTTCTCCAATCATTCTTAACTGAAGTTCTTTATCCCTGGAACCATTCTTGTGAATCCCTTCTGCACTTTTCAATGTCTTTGTGTCCTTCCTAAGTTGCGGCATGCAGACCTGGATGCAGTACTCCAGCTGAAGCTGAACTAGTGTCTTACGCAAGTTCAAAATAACCTTCTTGCTCTTGAACTCAATTCCCCTCTTCATAAAGCCTTGGATGCTTTATGAGCCGCGCTATCAGCCTGTCATGCCAAATTTAATGACTTATGCGTATATACACCTAGGTTCCCCTGCTCTTGCACCTCCTTTAGCATTGTGCCCTCTCATTCTAAATTGTTTCCCCATGTTCTTCCTACCAAAATGAAGTTACTTTGAAATGTAAGTAACAGCAGCAGATCAGTGACACAGCAGCTGAGCCTTGTGTTGAAATCCAGAGCAGTGCCTTGATATTCAGAAGTCCAGGAGTTTGAAACTATATTTGAGGTAAGATCTATTTCTCACTCTGAATCCCTTCCTTGGTTCGAAAATAAAATGCAACCTTTTAATAAGGCCCTTATTTTACTGAAGTTGCTCGCAGGAAGTACTGTGGCAGTTACTGACCAACCCCCAATCAGGATCCCTGTCCAGGCTTAACAGGTGCACCTCAATGCTTGGCTCCATTGCCAATTCTGAACAGAACGATGGAAGCATTCCAGTTATGCTCAATTCTATTAGCAGTATAGTCTGTAAAATCTTGGGCAGCGAGGCAAAATGGAACTAGAATATTTCATAGTGTCATTTTAAGAACTATGGAATGAAAGCACATTTTCATGAGAAAAGCCAAGGCCACAGTAGTCAAATGTGAAGATTAAAACAGCCCAGAGGTCATGTAGGAATAATAGCTACATAGATAACCCAGAAGGCTAGTGAATGCTGATAAACAGCATCAAAAAAACATACAAGCGTAGACCCAAATGATGTAATATTGCAGCATAACAAATTCTGTTATGGAATGTCATGATTCTTACCTTTATTTCGAGGATTGCAATCTGCAATTTTTTTTTCTCCTGTCAAAATTGAATCCCAGCCTCCATGCCATTAATATGCTGAGCAAGAAGCTATTTTAGGAGTGTAGTGGGAGGTGGTTTGACCTTAATTAAGACCTAATTCTGTCAGTTGAGTTGCGTACAAAATCTGAAGATCAGAAATGTTAATTTCAAAATGCACCACTGCAAATATTCTCTAGGGTTTGCACACCCCTGGAAGTGTAACAATACAGTGTGTGATTCCCATAATATCAACTTTTATACCAGAATGTACCCTTTTGTTTATCCACTTGCACCTTCAGTTCAATTTAAAAACCTAATAATTTTCCTGTGACCTTAATCATTTTAATAAGGATGTTGCATGGCGTCATACATAATGATCCTGTCAGTTGTTTATCCCAGGGCCACTCAGCTCCAGACCTCATTATGGCCTTGATGCAACATGAACAAAAGAGCTTAATTCGAGAGGTGTGGTGAGAGTGATTTGCCTTGACAACAAGGCAGCCGTTGACCAAGAATGGCATCAAGGAATCTTAACAAAATTGGGGTCAGTGAGAATGCACTGCCTGGAGTTGCACTGAGCACAGAGGAAGATGGCTGTGGCAGTTTGAGGTTAATTATCTCAGTCCCACAATATTGCTGCTGGAGTCACTCAGGGCAGTGGCCAGGGACCTAGGTCACTTCAGCTGCTTCACCAATGACCACCATAAGGTCAGAAGTGGGGATGGTAGCTATGTTCGTGCAATGTTCAGTTCCATTTACAACTCCATTCTGAGGCAGCCCGTGACTGTATGCAGCAAAACCTGGCCAACATTGAGGCTTAGGCTGGTAAGTAACATTCATGCCATACAAGTGCCAGGCAATGGCCACCTTCAGCAAGTGAGAATCTAACCATCACTGAATTTCCCCCACCTTCAACATCCTGGGGCCACCATTAACGGCAAACTTGGGACCAGGCATACAAGTATTGTGGCTACAAGATTAGGGCAAAGGCTTGGAATTCTTCAGCAAATACCTCTTCTCCTGACTCCCCAAAAGCCTGTCCAGCATCTACAAGGCACAAGGAGTGTGATGGAGTACTCTGCACTTACCTGGATGAATAAAACTCCCAACAACATTTCAAGAAGCCGAACACCATCCAGGACAAAGAAGCCATCAACTCCCCCATCACCCACACTAAACATCACCACCATCAGAGCACAGTGGCAGCAGTGTGTATGAACTACAAGATGCGTTGCAACAATTTGCCAAGGCTGCTTTAACAGCACCTTCCAAACCTAGCAGAGCAGCTGATGCATGGGAATACTGCCATCTGCTAGTTCCCCTCTAAGTCAAACACCACCCTGACTTGGAACAAATAACAGAAAATGTTGAAAAAAACTCTGCTGAACAGGCAGCATCTGTGGATAGAGAAACAGAGTTAACATTTCGAGTCCACATGACTCTTCAGAGCTCTGAAGAGGAGTCATACATACTTGAAAAGTTAAGTTTGTTTCTCGCTCCAGAGATGCTGCCCAACCTGCTGAGTTTTTTCAGCATTTTCTGCTTTCATTTCAGATTTTCAGCATCCACAGTTTTTTGCTTTTATTTTACTGACTCGGAATTAGATTGCTTTTCTGTTACGGTTGCTGGGTCAATAATCTTGAACTCCCTTTCTAACAACACTGGCTGTGTCTCTGTCTCTATCTCTCAACCTCTTCTCAACTTGCTGTCTCACACTCCCCCATCCTGGTGCTCATCCTTCCCTTCCCTGGCTCACTTGACTCCTTTCTCTCTCACTCAGAAACCCTTCTCTCTTGACATGCTCCTTCTCTCTCTCTTTGTCAACGCTCCCTCTCTCCCCTCTCTCTTGGATTCCTCGCTTGTTCGTTCTTTTGTTTTCTTGTCCTCTCTCTCTCTTCTTGACCACCACTAGCCCCCCCCCCCCCCCAACCCCCTTGCCAATCTCCTTTCCCTTCCACTCTCCCCTATTGATTTGAATCTGAATTCAGGACCCCTTATCTAATGCATTATCTGGTCCCGTTACCAACTTTTTAAACCAAATTTGTAATTTTGTGTGTACAGTGCTCATATTGTGATATGCTTTGTTAAACTAGGGTGTAACACTAACGGACCTGCAGGAAGCTGAGAAGACATTCAGTCGATCTCGTGCTGAGAGACGAGCTCGGGAACAGCAGGAGAAAGACGAAAAGGAAAAGCAAGATGTAGAAAAGCAGAATGAGAAAGAAAAGACATTAATTACACAGGATACAGAAGATTACAGGCAAAGATTGAGTAGAAGCCAAGAGGAAGAGGTATGTTTGAATTGATTGTGATATTTCCAACACTATAGAGTATTTGAAGAATTTAGAGCAGTCAAAAAGCGATGTAACCGAAAAGTGCTTGAAGCTGCTGCTGAAGCATAATTAATCTCTCGCCCCTGATGAAGGGCATTGAGACCAAAAACAGCACCTTGACTGATACACTGACTGCAAACAGCTTAATCTTAACAGACTGAAGATTAAACCTGGGACCTTCCTGATCTTGAAGCTTCAGCTTGCTAAAACATCGACAAAACAACTGTCAAAATGTTCAGCATCGTTTGGTTACTGCAGATTGTTGTAAAGTTTGAAATGTATATGAGAGAGAGAAAGAAAGCACTGGCCCAAAAGATTCTACTTTGCTTTATAGAATTCTTTGTTTATTCAGTTTTAATGTCAAAGCAACAAGGTTACTATATAATTGAACAAACTTATGAGAGTGGATTCAATTGGTCAGCATGGCAATGGCCTGTGTGCATCTCTTGTGAAGATTCCTTATGTAAGCACAATTTTATGATGTGGAACTGCAGTGATGTCATCCAATTGTCCAAGTAGCCAGCCATGTTAAACAACCAGCCAATCAGGAAATGAAAACACTAAAATTTTTGATGGAGCAATGTAAAGATTGGGTCGTAGACAAGGGGTGAAGTATCATGGTGTTATAATCCTAGACCAGACACCCGGGTTTCTGGTAAGAACCAGTTAGGGACCAATAATGTTTTGTTTCCTTGCCACCTCCTCAGTCCTCCAAGACTTCTCCTGAGCCCTAACTGCGCAGAGCTATCAAATGGCTCCTGGAACTAATAGTTAACAGCAACACTTTTGCTGCCTGGAGCCTGCTAACAGCAACACCTTTTCGATATGGCCTTTTCCTCTGCTGCAGAATGCTCACTCCCCCACCAATCACAACATGAGCTAAAACTTTGGAATTTTCTTAAGTTCCACCCATCTCCATGTAGATTTCCAGGGCTCACTGAGTGCTTTTAAATTAATTGTAGCTCTAACCCCCAAAACAAAACAAATCTTTGCTAGCAGTGTGGGCACATTGTCCCCAATTGTCCAGCCACTTAAGCCCACCTGCTATTTTATGATCTCCCCTTAAGACAACAGGGCCCCAGCCTTTTAAGTGTAATAGCCTTCGAGCTGCTTTAGTTGCATTTATCCCATTTTCTCCAGTTAAACTTTCCAGATTATTAAATATTACTCCTGAAATATTGCTATGAACAATGAACTGGATGGGGGAAAAAAATTAGTTTTCAGAAAATAGTAATTACTGATAATGGAGATGTTTAACAACACTGCACAATATAAAATTATTTTTTTCAGAACCAAATCTGTTCAATAGTTATTGCTCAAATTGCTGTTGTAAATCCAGTTACACCTGATTCAACAAGGTGTAACTTTTTTAAGGGGTTTCTAACAGCAATTATGAAGGCAGAAACGGGAAAGTTTTCACCATATCAACTGATTTCACAGGCACTGATTAAGTTGGTGGGGGGTTGGGGGGAGGGGGGTGGGGGGGGGGGGGGGGGGGGGGGGCGTTGCTGCGGAGTGACAGACCACAACTTTGGCATTAATCTGCTCTCAGTTAATTCTGAAGTCATGGTGAATTTCAGAAGGGTGAATGCTGAGAGCCTGCCATTGAAACCTGTGCAAAATCTCAGCCCATATATAATTCCTGGAAGTATTTGACTGGCCTCTTACTTTCCAAATATTCCTTTCAGTTGTTTCACAGGTGATCTAGACAGGAATCTTGTGCCTTCAAATAAATTGGAATCCTAAAAATTAGGCCATTCGTTAAACGCATTAGTCGCTTGGTAGTACAGAATTTGAATATTGCTGAAAAAAGAGACGTGCTTTTCGTCTTACGTTCATCAGGACACTTTGCAAAAATACCAATATGAGGGGAAAGCAACAGGTTACACTGCATGCGAGGAGAGTGCTGATTCATTGGCAAATTGACTTTAGTAGAGGTGTTGCCATGGAGAATGCATCAGTGATGATGACTGACAGTTAACTGCCAAGCATTATTTGAAATTTAAATCAGGCAGCTTGTCCCTGATTTGTCAAGGCATTGCCCTGAGGAATGAGTCAGCAAATGGCTGTCAATTATTTTGTTTCGGTGTGATGTGTGTACATGTTCTTTCTGTCGGCAAATAACAGGACCCAGTGTATTAAAATGTGTAGTTGCATTAATAGCTATCTGTGGGTAATGTTTTAGAGACCATGTCAGAATTCTTGACTAGTTTTGCAAAAGGAAAATGGATATATACTTGGAGGGAAAAATTTACTGTACTGTAGGGAAAGATCAGGCGAGTGGGACTAATTGGATAGCCTTTTCAAAGTGAATGCACAATGAGCGAAAGGCCTCTTTGTGTGTTGTATGACTATCATTCATCACAATTTAACTATTTGGTGCATTTTTCACTGAATTCTCATTATTTCAGACAGTGACTTTGTTGTAATTACGTAGAATGATTTCACTGTGATGGTGTTCATTGAAGGAAACTGATATGCATGATTTGGTGTTTTTTTAATTGGGATCACCTTTCCTTATTGTATACTTTATTCCTTTATGTTCAAATTTTGTTTATTTGCTTCTGGTTCTGCAGATTGATACCACTTGCACACAAGCAGAAGTGTGACTTCAGTGTGTTCTGTTGATAGAGAATGGCTACTTGAACTTGGGCCTTAGATAATATTCTCTCCAACCTTTAATTTTTTTTTCTGTGCCTCAGTGAATCATAGCACGGCTACAGCACAAAAGGGGTACATTCAGCCCTTTGTGTCTGCACCGATCGTTGCAAGAGAAACTCAGCTAGACCCTGTCCTTTCCCTGTAACCCTGCAAATCTTTTCTCTTAGATAATTATTCAATTCCCTTTTGAAATCCATGATTAAATCTGACTGCCACACTCCCAGGCAGCACTTTCCAGATCCTAACCATTTGCTACTTAACATGGTTTTTCCTCATGTTGCCTTTGGTTCTTTCGCCTTTTGCCTTAAATCAGTGTTCTCTGGTCTTGACTGGTCTGCCAATGAGAACAGTTTCCCCCTATCTATTTAGCCGGACTCTCCATGATTCTGAACACCAATCAAATCTCCTCTCAACCTTCTTAAAGGAGAACAGCCCTAACTCCTCTAACCAATCCATGTAACTGAAGCCCCACACCCCTGGAACCATTCTTGAAAGTCTTTTCTTCAATCGCTTTGAACCCTACACATCCTTCCTAAAGTATGTTGCCCAAAATTTGACACAGCACTCCAGTTGAATCCACACCATGGTTTTTATAAAGGTTTGCCATAACTTCTGTGCTTTTTGACTCTACCACTATGCCACCATCTCTTCCCCCCTCCCCCCTCACACCCCCCCCCACACCACCACCACCACCCCCCACCCCCCCCCACCCCATAATGTCACTGGACTAGTAAACCAGAGGCCCATTCCTCTGGAACATTGGTTCAAATCCCACCATGACAGCTGTTGGAATTTTAATTCAATTAACAAATTCTCAAATTGAAAGCTAGTCTCAGTGAGAGTGACCATGAAACCATCATCGATTGTTGTATAAACCCATCTGGTTCACTGAAGGCCTCTAGGGAAGGAAATTTGTCATCCTTACCGGTTCTGGCGTACAGATGACGCCAGACCCACAGCAATGTGATTTACTCTTAAATGGCCTCTGAAATGGCTATAAAAACAAAAAAACTGCGGATGCTGGAAATCCAAAACAAAAACAGAATTACCTGGAAAAACTCAGCAGGTCTGGCAGCATCGGCGGCAGCTAGCCTGCCGTTTCAAGGGCAGTTAGCAAATGGGCAGCAAATGTGGCCTTGCCGGTAATACCTACATTCTGTGGAAAAATAAATAAATAAAATGCCTCTATTTAAATAATCCAAGATCCCATGTGCCGCATTAACCACCTGCTCAACTTATCCTGCCAGCTTTAACAATTTGTGCACATATATTTCCAGGCCCTTCTGCCCCTACTCTCCTTTATTTTTTATGGCCTCTCCTCATTCCTCCTACCAAAATGAATCACTTCACACTGCATTAAATTTCATCTGCATGTGTCCACCCATTCCACCAGCCTGCCTGTCCTCTTGAAATCTATCAATATTGCCCTCAAGTTCACAATCCTGCCAAGTTTTTTAATCACCTGTAAATTTTGAAATGTTGCCCTGCACACTTAAGTCATCCAATGGCCCTAGTGCTAAACTCTGGGGAACCCCACTGTATACTTTCCTCTAGTTCAAAAAACAATCATTTATCACTATTCTTATCTGGCACTCAGAGAACTTTGCCCATGCTGCCTCCATCCTGTTTGTTCCATAGGCTTTAATTTTACTGGTGAGTAGTGTTTGGCACTTTTTATCAAAGTCCTTAGAATGCACATGCAACGAATAAGGAGGGTATTTAGAAGTGCACATACCTCTGCCATGCAATATTAACCCAACATTATTACAATTATGCAACTCTTCCCTGAGACATTTCCCTGCCTGATTGATACTCTGCATCTGCAAAGCTGAAAAAAATCTTTTTATCAAGACCTTCCATCTCACTAAGGAGGCTTTAGACCAATCCACATCCAACAACTTGCTCTGAAAACTGTGCTCACATTTTGACAGCAGTGACAAATTCCACCACAGCAGCTAAGACAATCCACAACGTTCTAAAACAACAACGTTCTAAATCAAACAACCCACAACACTGTTTAAAAAAAAACAATTTCCCCAATGTTAATGGATGGATTCTTTTAAAAATTCCAGGATCTGGATCCACCTCTTCGCCAAAAACTTTTTCCATGGACCATATCTTACCAGGCATATTTTCCAACACTGATTATTGAAATATGTTTGAGCATGCTTTAAAAAAAACACTTTGCAAAATGAGCAATTTTGTGTGAAATTAGCACCCAGATCACTGATTACACCCAGATCACTGATTACACCCAAAGTGGAAGCTCTATCCCAATCTATGACTCGAAATAAACATATAAATATATCATAGAAATGTTTGTAATTTTTTCCTAACAAGTATTCAGATGTTTAAGCATTTTGTTTTCCTTGTAATCAGTCTGGGTTTCGCCAATCACGATATACATCGCAACCAGATAGTCCAGTCGCACCTCTCACGTCGCCTTCTACATCAGGCAGCTTCCTGTATTCAGGCACCGAACAAAATCGCCTGAATGGAGTTATAGATCAAGCACCTTACATCTCGCACTCAAGGACTTTATCCAAGGAAATGGAGAGCAATGGTAATCTTTAAAACTGCTCAATAATCAGTTATGTTTGTTGACCTCATAACAACAACTTGCATTTATGTAATGTATTTAATGTGGTAAAATGTCCCATGCGCTTAACAGGAATGTCATGGGAGTGCTCATAAGGAGGCATTAGCCAAAATGACCAAAAGCTTGGTCAGAAATGTTTTAAGGAGCATCTTAAAGGAGGAAAGAGAGGCAGAGGGAGAGAATTCCAGTGCTTAGGGCCTCAACAACTGAAGGCACAGCTGCCATTGGTGAATAATTAAAATTAGGAATGTACACAATGAATCATGAAACCGTAGCAAATGTTTTATGGTTTCCATATTAAACTGGCAAAAGAATGCTCAATGACTTTGTAGCACAGTATGCACTAAAAATATTCTAGCAAAAGTCTGCTGTATTTTGAGATTGGAATCTTTAGAACCCATCCTGTGACGAAACAGACAGAAAAGGATTTGTACTGAGCTCAGCTATTTTAGAGCATTTGCCATTTAGAAAGTTCAATGTTTTCTCTTGATTTTATCGAAGTTTTATAAGTTGGTTGAATCTTTAAACAGTGTTCCTTTACAATGTAAACACACTGAGAACACTTAGGTATTAAAAATAGCAGAGTGGTCTCAGCCATCCAAAGAAAGTATTGCTGTAGGTGGCAGCTGTGACAATAACGTTATATGACAGGATCAGGTAAAGGAAGATTCGTAACACACCTTTAGAACCATACAATTTTTTTTAAAAATTACATCATTAAAAGGTGTTGTGAAGCATAAATAAGCAAAATGCATAATGTCAAAAAGTAATTGGAAAAATCAAAAAGGACTATATATAAGATACTGACCAGTGGGTGACTTCAGCAATATGCAGCCTGCTTAAAGACAGTCCTATAAACTCCATAATTCAAACCAGAATATTCAAGGAAAATGATAAGAAATATGTGAAGCCTCAATAAAACCCTACAAAAGAACATAGTACAGCAATTAAAGGGTAAGCCAAAAGCTCCTCAAAGAAGAAATAAAAGGCAAAAAGGTAACTTTTTCAGCCTTTCAAAATGTCAGTTGAAGACGTAAGATTAGAGGTTGGAAGCTGAAACCAAAATTTTGGAGATAAACCAAAATTCCAGTGAAAACTGCAAAGTCTTTTTTGTCCAGCCAACCCCCTACTAAGATAACTTCTCTTGCACCATCTGCTGCCCCCCACCCGACCACTTTCTTGCCCTCAGCCCCCATTTCTCACTTTCTCCCTTGTCCTTCTTTGCATCCTTCCTCCGCCTCTTACTCCCATTTCCTTTTGCTCCACTTTTCCAATTGCACCACTCCCATTCTCCCCCCTTCTCTCCCTCATGCATCTTGCTTCCCTTCTTTCCACAAATCCTCCCCCTCGCTCATGACAAGTAAAATGTTCCTATATGAAAGATTGTTTGAGTTTATATAGTTTTCATAAGCATAGCAATGACTATTATTAGTAGTGTTTGATAACAAAAGGAGGTAGCTTTTTGAATAGCTCTGTTTTGTAATTATTTGTTTTTAAAAGATGACTCTGAGAAAACAAATGAAGATGACAAAGATGTCAATGACAGACAACTGTCAATAAGAGAAAGACGACGACCAAGGGAGAAGAGACGATCTACTGGTGTGTCATACTGGACTCAAGACGTTAGTATTTCTCTTTGATATCCTGCTATAAAAAATGAATGCTTGGCTTTGAAGAAACAGCATCTTTATTTGAAGATACAATTGGAATGTGATGTTTCAAACTGACACCCCGATAATTAGCGTTAACATTTTTCTTCAGACGTTTCTATTCAAAATTGATTAAGCAGTAATGTTGAAATTGCATCGAGACTTCTTACTGAAACATCAAAAAAATTTACAAAAAAGTTAATGACATTTTTGAAAGCTACTCATTTTTTGATGGATGCTGTTTCTAGCATGTCTTTTTAAAATTAATTAGCGGGATGTGGGCTTCGCTGGCTGGGACAGCATTTAATGCTCCTCCCTGTGGTGAAATTAAACGGTCAGATTAGAATGTGTGGTCAAGCAGACATCATTCTGACTGGGATTTTTTTTATTCATTCACGGGATGTGGGCATCGCTGGCTGGGCCAGCATTTATTACCCATCCCTAACTGCCCTTGAGAAGGTGGCGGTGAGCTGCCTTCTTGAACCGCTGCGGCCCATGTGGTGTAGGTACACCCACAGTGCTGTTAGGGAGGGAGTTCCAGGATTTTGACCCAGTTACTGAAGGAACAGCGATATATTTCCAGGTCAGGATAGTGAGTGACTTTGAGGGGAACTTCCAGGTGGTGGTGTTCCCATCTATCTGCTGCCCTTGTCCTTCAAGATGGTAGTGGTTGTGGGTTTGGAAGGTGCTGTCAAAGGAGCCTAGGTGAATTCTTGCAGTGCATCTTGTAAATGGTACACACTGCTGCTACTGTATCGGTGGTGGAGGGAGTGAATGTTTGTGGATATGGTGCCAATCAAGCAGGCTGCTTTCTCCTGGACGGTGTCAGACCCCTTGCGTGTTGTTGGAGCTGCAGGTTAATTAAGTTTTGGGACATTCAGAAGAGATGCTAATTTTACTGATCGTATAACATTTTCTTTAAAAGAAAAGGAATGCAAGAATTGAATGAATTGCTTCACCCCTTCTTGATTTGTCAGATTGAAGTATAAGCTGGTGAACTCCGGTGCATGAAATGCAAAGATGAAGGAGGGCAAAGTGGAAATAGCTTTATTATGTAAAACAGTCCATATAGAAGGGGTGGTGGAAAGGAAAGAGAATTGATATGTTTTTGGGTGCTATATTTCTCCCCTGGGCTCATATCTACTTGTGATTGATGTGATGAGCGATATCTGTTGTTTGTAATAGCCCTAACTGAAATAGGATTTGGAAATCTAAATCCAATTCCTAGTGATGTACTGCAGTACAGGGTTAGTTGCTCTGTATCAAATTGTGTATTTGGTTCAAGTAACTCAAATAGATGGAAAATGGTAAAAAAAAAATACTATTGCATTAAAGAATGAATTTTCTCACCCCGAGCTCAACTGCCCAAAATAACCCTCAAGAAAATATACATGAATGCTTTGAATAATTGCTGGACAATCATTTTTTGAACATCTTGAAATTAACAACTGCAGATGAAATTTGAGTAGATGCGAAAACTGCTTTGGACCTTGAGCTGAACTCGATACCTTCCAAATTGTTCCTAATACATTTTAAAATGGCAACAAGCAATTAGCTCTACTAGCCTGTGCCAGTCTTGGCCCTCCGCTCACGAAAATAATCCTGCTCACATAACCCACCATGCTTCCCACCTCCTCTTTGAACTCTCTTCCTTTATCTGCCTATCCAATCTGATCTTCTTCACGCAACTTTTTTCCAACCACTAATGCTGGAAGTGAATTCTTTTGCGTCACAACGCTGTATGAAACAGTTTCCCCTGCTCTCAGTCTGAATCTCTTGCATTTAATCTTGTGTCTATGGCTCCTTATTCTTGACCTTTTAAACTATAGGAAACTATCTGCTTCTATCTACTGTGTCCCATCCTTCCATAATTTTAAACACCTCTAATATGCAGCCCTTCTGAAAATGTACTGTTGAATTTGGACAGTTATTTGCTTACTGGTAACCAGACTTTGGACCTGTTATGTAGTTAGTGAGCGATGACAGCTACCCTAAGAACCAGTGATTGTGGTGTATCTGCCAGCTCACCAGGGGATCTTCAGTAGACTATTGCAGTAAATAGGTTGAAAATGTTATTTAAACATGGAGTGAGAAAAACATTTTTTTTTTGAAAATCATATGTCCGGATATAACTTCAGCCATTACAACCATATTGGAGTTTTGAGCCTCAAGTCTTGCTTATACTACGAATTAGTAATTTATTTGAATATATTGTGCAGATGTGAACATATTTATAAGATTGTTCAAGAAACCATCCAGGCCGTCATTTATCTGGAAAATTCAAACCTGGCTGTAACGTTTTTTTATGCATAACAAAATAGTCATTTCCAAGAGTATTCTTTTGGATTCATGTTGAGATATAAATTGTTATTCGGTTTCTGAGTATAATTTTGCTTTTCTTTAGGGTGATGAAAATGATGGAAAAGGGGAAGAGAAAGACATCCGGGTAAGCTTGAGTTTAGAGATAATCCTCTAAACAAGCGTGAAAGAAAAATATATTTTGCATTTTTTGGTGTATTGTTTTATCTTTTTGTTTACCCTCAAGGTTTGCACTGGAAATAGTGCTGTGGAAGCATTATAGCCACCCTATACACTGTAGCCAATTTAAGACAAAACTGAATTTGTGTAATATTGTTGCAATGGGCAAATATAATGGCAGTTAGTGCTGAAAAATTTAACTGGGCAATATTACAAGCCTATTTCCTGCAAAAATGCTTACTCTTCAATTATTTCTTTGATGATTACTACAGTAGAACATTGTGATACTGTGAAAAGCGACACAACACGAAGACAGTTAAAGGTCCAACAAGACAAAGACTTTATTCTACCAGTATGCATACAGGGACATAGCTCAGACGAGACTGTTCAACAAACGAAGTTTGCTTTGCATATTTATACACTTTATAACTGTGCTTGTTACTCAGGTATCCAGTCTATCACATGACCACAGACAGTACTAGACAATTACAGTATCGATGCCTTATTAGAAGACTAGACTAGTCTCCAGTTTGAAATAAACACTTCTTTTGTGAAGCTAATCAAGCTCCTGCTGCACCCATGTTACAGTGACCCTTTCCCTTGTGAATACAAACAGGTTCCCATTCACAGCAATTATCTCTCTCTAATGTTAAACAAGTCTCTACATATGTTATCATGATTATGACTCTTTGTGGAACTAAACTGCTCAAGCCTCCTAAGATAAAAGTAAAATACTGTGGATGCTGGAAATCTGAAACAAAAACACAAAATGCTGGAAAAACTCAGCAGGTCTAACAGCACATGTGGAGAGAAAAAGAGAATTAACATTTCCACTCCATATGACTCTTCTTCAGATCTGTTTTTGCTCAAGTCTCCTGTCTGGGTTCTGAATTAGAGTTGAATTAAATGTGCTTTTAACCCTTTGCCTCAGCCTTGTGTCACCCTTGCACTAAGCTCCCAGCTTGCCGAGTACCTATATACTCTTCCACATATCTGTCTAGTTTCCTAATTACTTTCTGTACTTATGTACCCTTACAACATGGTTATACCCAGGTAGTATCTATAAATGGAACATATTGACTGAGCTGAGATATCCCAGCATCAGTTTTGTTCATCCAGATAAATGTATTTCTGGGTAATCAGCCATTGGCCTGTGTTCATTATTGTGTTGCTGAAAAGTAAGTTAAAACATTGTACATCTAAGAAGCTTTCTTCAGTTTAAAAAGTAGCATTCTGCTCTGTATATTTTCTCTTTGGTACTATCTAACAAGTAGAAACATATCAAATAGGAACAGGAGTAGGTCATATGGCCTTCAAGCCAGCTCCTCCATTCTGTATGATCGTAGCTGATCCAGTATCTCAATGCTATACTGCCACACTTTCCCATACCCCATGACACCTTTAGAGCCCAGAAATCAATCTCTTTCCTCCTTAACTATATTCAGTAACCTGGCCTCCACAGCTTTCTGTGGTAGAGAATTCCACACATTCACCATCCTCTGAAGAAATTTCTCCTCATCTCAGTCCTAAGTGGCATACCCCATATCCTGAAACTGTGATCCCTTTTTCTAGACCCCCAGCCAGAGGAAACATTATCCCTACATCCAGTTTGTCCCACCATGTCAGAATTTTATACGTTTCAATGAGATTCCCCCCTTGTTCTTCAAACTCCAGTGAACATAGGCCTAGTCAACCCAGTCTCTTCTCATGTGACAATCCTGCCATCCCAGGAATCAGTCTGGTGAACCTTCACTACAATCCTTGGCAAGTATATCCTTTCTTAGGTAAAGAGGCCAAAACTGCGCACACTACTGCAGGTGTGGTCTCACCAAGGTCCTGTGCAGCTGTAATAAGACGATCCATGCTCCACACTCAAGCCCTCTCGAAATGAAGGCCAACATAACATTTGCCTTCCTAACTGCTTGCTGTATTTGCCTTTTTGGCTTCAGTGACTGGTTTACAAAGTACAATGGGACCTGGGTGACATCAACATTTATCAATCTATCACCATTTAAATAATGCTCTGCTATCCTGTTTTTAGAACCATAGAAAAGTTACAGCACAGAAGGAGGCCATTCGGCCTATCTTGTCCATGCCAGCCTGAGGACACCCAGGTGCCCTTTCTAATCCCACCTTCCTGCACTCCATAGCCCTGCAGTTTACAGCACTTTAGGTGCAAATCCAGGTACTTTTTAAAAGAGTTCAGAGTTTCTGCCTCTACCACCAACTTGGGCAGCGAATTCCAGACACCCACTACCCTCTGCATAAAAAAGTTCTTCCTCATGTCCACCCTTACACCTTCTGCCACTTATCTTGAATCTATGACCCCTGGTTCTAGAATTCTCCACGAAGGGAAACAATTTTATCCTGTCCACTCTATCTATTCCCCTCATAATTTTGTACACCTCAATCAAGTCACCTCTCAGCCTTCTTTGTTCTAAGGAAAATAACCCCAACCTATCCAATCTCTCCTCATAGCTACACTTTTCTAACCCTGGCAACATTCTTGTAAACCTCCTCTGCACTCTCTCCAGAGCTATTACGTCCTTTCTGTAATGTGGTGACCAGAACTGCACACACTACTCCATCTACACACAAGTTTCCATCTTCATCTCTGATAGGTCCCACTTTTTCCTTAACTAACCTTTTAGCATTAATGTATTGGTAAAACATCTTTGGGTTATCTTTAACTTTACTTGCTAATCTTTTTTCATGCCCTCTCATTGATTTCCTTATTTCTTTTTTTTACTTCGTCCCTGCGCTTCCTATATTCGTCTAGGCTATCTGCAGTGCTTAGTTCTTTGTGCCTATCGTACGCTTTCTTTTTCTGTTTGATCTTCCCCTGTATTCCTCTAGACAACCAGGGGGGGTCTAGATTTGGCTGTACCACTCTTATTTTTGTAGGGGACATGTCTACTTTGTACAATTAGGATCTTGTTTTTTAGTGCTTCCCACTGGTTTTCCACTGTTTTATCCTCCAACAGTGCTGTCCAGTCCACCTCCGCCAAGTCCCTTCTCATTTCTATAAAATTTGTCTTCCCCCAGTTCAAGGCTTTTACTCCTGCCTTATCTCTGTCATTTTCCATGAGTAATGCTATCTAACTGAATTGTGATCACTGTCCCCATTATGGTCGCCAACTGTCACTTCACCCACTTGCCCTTCTTCGTTCCCCAAGACTAGGTCTAGAATTGCATCTCCTCTTGTTGGGTTTGTCACTAATTGTTTGAAAAAATTTTTTCTGGACACGTTGCATGAATTTTTCTCCCTCAGTGCCCCTTATATTGTTTGAATCCCAGTTGATATTAGGATAGTTGAAGTCTCCAACTATTATTGCCCTCTTGTTCTTACAAGCAGAAATTTGCCTACATATTTGTTCTTCTATCTCCTTTTCACTATTTGGGGGTCTGTAGTGTGACTGCCCCTTTTTTATTTCAAAGGTCAATCCATAAAGCCTCGTTTGTTGACCCATTTAGCATATCATCCCTTCTCTCAACTGGAATTGATTCTTTAACCATTAGTGCTACCCCCCAACCGCCCCCCCCCACCCCCCAACTCATTTTTTATCTCCTCTTTCGTGTCTGAAGACTCTATAACCAGGGATATTAAGCTGCCAGTTTTGTCCCTCCTTTAGCCAGGTCTCCGTTATAGCAATAACATCCTGCTGCCATGTATCTACCTGTGCCCTTAACTCATCTACCTTGTTTGTAATACTCCTTGCATTGAAGCTTAACCCCGTCAATTTCCCTTGCTGGACACTTTGTAACCTTTGCTTTTCCTGTAACTCCACGTTGATCACAATGTCCCTAACTAATGTTCTACCTCCATTTTTCTGATCTATCTGATCCTGCTCCTGGGATCCCATCCCCTGCCACACTAGTTTAAATACTCCCCAAAGAACTAGCAAAAGGCCCCACAAGGACACTGGATCCAGCTCTGCCTGGGTGCAGCCTGTCCGGTTTGTACAGGTCCCACCTCCCCCAGAACCGGTCCCAGTGCCTCAAGAATCTAAATCCCTCCTGGCTACATCGTCTCTCCAGCCACGTGTTCACTTGGTCTATCTTCTTATTCCTGCTCTCGCTAGCACGTGGAACTGGGAGTAATCTTGAGATTACTACACTTGAGATCTTGCATTTTAATTTATCTCCTTCCTATCTAACTTCCTGTACTGAGCTTGCAGGTTCTCATCCCTTAGTTTACCTATGTCGTTGGTACCAATGTGTACCACGACCACTGGCTGTTTACCTTCCCTCCTCAGAATGTCCTGCAGCTGCTCTGTGACATCCTGGACCCTGGCACCAGGGAGGCAACATACCATCCTTGATTCACATTTGCGGCCACAGAAGGATCTGTCTATGCCCCTAACTATTGAATCCCCTATCACTATAGTCCTGCCACTTGTTTTCCTCCCGCCCTTCTGAGCAGCAGAGCCACCCACGGTGCCGTGAACTTGGCTGTTGCTACTTCCCCCTGAAAGGCCATCACCCCCAACCGTATCCAAAGTGGTATATCTGTTAGAGATACCAAAGTGGAGAACTTCACACTTATCAAGCTTATACTGCATCTGCCATGTATTTGCCCACTCATTCAACTTGTCTAAATCACCTTGAAGCCTCTTAACATCACCCTCACCACTCACATTCCCACCTAGTTTTGTGTTGTCAGCAAATTTGGGAATATTACTTTTTGTTCCCTCATCCAAATCAGTGATATATACAGTGAATAGCTGGGGCCCAAGCACTGGCCCCTGCCGTAACCCATTAACCAACACCAAGTTGTCTTACTATATCAGCGTTTCAGGTTAATGACAGCAAAAGCTAAATGAAACCACATTGATCAAAAATTTAATGTTGCTTATTCTATGGCTTCCTTGGGGGAAATTAGTGATGGAAGAAACAAACTTTCCAGTGTTGAATCACAAGCAAAAAAGAATAAGAAACGCATTTGATTAGCTGAGGAGTAACACGGTCATGAACCGCCTCAGAGTTTTAAGTTCATTCCGTTACTTTTTTTATTTATTCTTTCACAGGGTGTGACCGTCACTGGCTAGGCCAGCATTTATTGCCATCTCTAATTGCCCTTGAGAAGGTGGTGGTGAGGTGCTGCAGGCCATGTGGTGTAAATACATTCACCATGCTGTTAGGAAGGGCGTTCCAGGGTTTTGACCCAACAACAGTAAAAGATCGGTTCCAAGTCGGATGGTGTGTGGCTTGGAAGGGAACTTGCAGGTGGTGGCATTCCAATGCATCTGCTGTTATTATCCTTCTAGGTAGTGGTCACAGGTTTGGAAGGTGCTGTCGAAGGAATTTTAGTGAGTTGCTGCGGTGCATCTTGGGTTGGTGCACACAGCTGCCACTGTGGAGGGAGTGAATGTCAAAGGTGGTGGATGGGGCACCAGTCAATCAGGTTGCTTTGTCCTGAATGGTATCAAGCTTCTTGAGTAGTATTGGGGCTGCACTCATCTATGCAAGTGGAGGGTATTCCATCATGCTCCTGACTTGTGCCTTATAGAAAATGGACAACCAGGAGGTGAGTTACTCGCCACAGAATTCCCAGCCTCTGACCTGCTCTTGTAGTCACACCATTTATATGGCTGGTCCAGTTCAGTTTCTAGTCAATAGTAATCCATTGGATTTTAATAGAAGGGCAGTTTGGCGATGGTAATGCCATTGAATGCCTTGGGACAATGGTTAGATTCTCTCGTTGGAGATGGTCATTTTCTGGCACTTGTGCAGTGCAAATGTTACTTGCCACTTATCAGCCCAAGCTTGAATGTTGTCCAGGTCTGGCTGCATATACACACAGACAGCTTCAGTATCTGAGGAGCCACGAATGGTGCTGAATATTGTGTGATCTCCAGCGAACATCCCCACTTTTGAAGTTGTGAATTGAAGTCACTTTACTTGAATGTGCAGAGCATTCGCAATAAGATAGATGAACTAGTGGTACAAATAGAGATAAACGGTTTAAATCTAATTGCCATTACAGAGACATGGTTACAAGATTTCCAAGGTTGGGAAATGAGTATTCCAGGATACGCAACATTTCAATAAGGCAGACAGAATGAAAAAGGATGTGGGATAGCATTGATAATAAGGGATGATTTTGGTAGCATTAGTGAGAAAGGATCTTGGCTCAGAAAATCACGAAGTAGAATCAGTATGCGGTTAAGATTAGGAATGTCAAGGGTTATAAATGCTGGTGATTGTCATTTATAGGCTCCTTAACAGTAGTTATACTGTTGGACAGAGCATTAAACAATATATTATTGGACCTTGTAACAAAGGCGATGTAATAGTTGTGGGAGACTCCCACAACTCCACAGCACTCTAAAAGTTTGCCACTATCCAGGATAAAGCTTACTTGATTGGCACCTTTTAATGCCTCCACCACAGACGCCCTGTGATCGCATTGTGTACCATCTACAAGATGCACTGTAGCAACTTGCCAGGGCTTCTTCAACATCTCCCAAATCCACAACAACTTCTACCTAGAAGAGCAAGGACAACAGGAGCATGGGAACACCACCACCGCCTCCAACTCGCACTCAATCCTGACTTGAAAATAAATGACTTCCTTCTTTATTCCTGGGCCAAAATCCTGTAACTCCCTAACTTATAGCATTAAGGATGTATATACCTTTACAACAGAGTGTAGTGGTTCAAGAAGGATTCTCTCTATCAGCCTTTCACGGGCAGTCAAATGGACGATAAATAATTGCCTTGGCAGCGATGCTCGTGTTTACTGAATGAATTAAAAAGAAATTAAAACCTGTACGTGGAATAAATGATTTGGCAGCATTTTTTTTTCTGTTTTACCATGGTATTTAGCAGTACAACAAATCATTTAATGCACATCATGCATTCCTGACTCCTTATGAGTTGAAAGCCACCATACCCGTTTCATGTAATTCAGGCTAAATCTACACTTACATTTATTATTAGAATTATATTTGCAAAAGAGGCCAAATAAATGCAGCAGAGCAGTGATAGACTTGTTCACAACTTCTTGACTAAGAAATAGTGATCTCGTTTGTAAGTCAGTTTCAGAATCTTTTAACTGAGTCCTTTGATCTGTTACATAAATGTATCCCTTTGAGCTGACAAGTTGGTAGCTGGTCCACTGTTTCGTCACTGTCTTGAAAAAAAATAGCTAACCATCTAGATTCAGATCCTACTCATGTAATGGTCAACAAAGTACACTTACAATGAGAGTTTCAAAACAGCTTCTATTGCATAACCTCATAAACATCTGGGACCACAAATTGCACTGAAGGAGCACATAGGACAGATGCTGGAGTTGGGCCAGCAGGATGCTAAGTATTGGTGCATTAACCCATGGGAGAGAAACACAAACAAGGAAAAAGCCTGTGAAAATCAGGTTTTTAAGTGGTAAACCTCGCTTGAAATAGTAAAATACCTGTGTTTTCCTCTTTGGTGCTTGATTAAAAAAAAAGACAACACTTTGTCTCGGTAATGCCACAGAGTGGTCAAAGCTAGATGTGCAGCGAAAGTTACAATGAAAATTTACAGTCAGATATTTGTGACTGAAATACATGATCAAGCTAGGTGTAGTGAATGGGTAAACCTTATTACAGTGTTACCTGTTGGATTTAGAGGCAGTTAGCACCGTAAAAGGGAGGTAGGGTTAATTAACATAGTGCAATCTCAGGAATATTTACAGATGACAGGGCATACCATTTTTGGGGATATTAAAAATTATGAATGACTAATGTTCTGTGGCTGTTATGTACTGCGGATGACATTAATATGCCATTAAAGTTATGCTTGCCTGGTATTATATGACCATCCCTCTGATCTTGAACTCCTCCTAATCTAACTCAGTACAGTAAGGCCCAATTTTAAGTTGCCTTATTTAAAGTTCTGCTTTAACGTCACGTATACAATAGGGCCGGTATGTGCACTTAGCATCAAGATTTCCGTTTTAGCATTGTTTTGTCCTGTGTCGATGTAGTTCGTGTGACCCGTTTAGTGCCATTTTAGAACAGTCCCTGCTACTCGTCGCTTCTTGCCACTGCTCACCACTCTGCCTGCTCCCCTCATTTGCAGTTTCTCACTCTAAGTCCTTGTTCACAACAAGGCTTCAGGAGAGGGAAGCAGCCAGCTGGAGGTAGGTAGCAAGAGTTTGTATTTTTAAATTAGTTTTATTTTAGAGGTTTTTCAGGGAAAATTATTTTGTAAGTTTTTTTTTAAAAGCTACATTTTGAGTTTGTAAATATGCCAGAAATCTCCCTTATTAGACTTGCTGTTTCTTAAGAAGAAATGTAAATGCTACACTTGTACAGTAGATGGTGCTGTTTTATGGTTGAGAGTTAAAACACAGGCACCATTTTTAAAGTATCCTTTTTTACAGAATGGTTACCTTATGAATCTAGCATTAAAGGTTATTTTTATTTTAAAGACATGATTTAATGCACATTGGGAAATAAAACATTTGTTGCTAGTGCCAGTTATGAAGGAGTGGATCATAATTTAAAGTGCCTTTCCTGATAATGGTAACCCTATTTCTTATCTATGCTCTGTTATGTTTGAGCTGGGTATTAATTCTGATCCTGCTGGCAAGCTTTCATTCAATGCATCTTTTTGTAATCTGGAATAAATATTAGATAATTCTAAATGTTGAGTCAACATCACTGGATTGTGTGTTATAACACATTTTCTGTAACACTCTCAGTTGATGCCAAGGAAAAGTTTACATTTGCAAATTTTGGAACAGTAAAACTCCAGGAGTCTCTGAAGTGGAAATTGTTTTTTTTTTGTTTAATTTTCATGCTCATAAAAGAATATTTTTGTGGTAATGCTGCAGGATTGCAATGATTTTAATTTGAATTCATATTTGACATAAAGTCTGTTAGCAGCTGCAAATTACTAAAAGTGACCATAACATTGAGCTGTTTTGTTAACTCCTGAATTGTCAAGGTCAGGAAGGCTCAGCAGTGAACACCTTTTTTTAAAAAAAGCTTTCCCTTAAAGTTCTGCATTGTACAGAAGTTTGATCATTAGCAGGAAGGTGCAGCGAGGATTTTTGTTTCTGCATTGAAGTATTGAAATATTAAAGGTATGGCATGCTAATACTTTACAGTAAAGCATTTATTCAATTATTTTGAAGTGATCTTGTTTCACACTTGCTGAATATTAATTTTGTAAACTAGTTTATTTTGATGTTATAAGACTTTTCTTTCCAGGACCACAACAGAATAAATATTTTCATTGGATAGGTTAGCAGTCAGTCCCCCACGGTTGCACAATTAGTTTTGTGCTACATTCTTACCTTCCTAAGAGTGCAGTTTCCATGACAATTTGAAACATGTGACTACTCGCCACAGATGTTTCTTGCTAGTAATTACAAAAATTGGGTTGGATATTACTGAACTTTGCCTTCACAGAGAATTAGCAGTGGACCTCCTTAATTCTGACACAAAGGAGAGTCCCAAGCTGGAGTTCAGTTTTTCACAAGTGTTTGACACAAGTTCCTGTCTGCTTTCGCTGTTTCACTCCAAGTTTGGCATCAAGGAGCCGTAGTCAAATTGAAGTCCCTGGGAATGAGAAAACTCTCCACCTGGAGCCATACCTAGCAGAAAGGAAGATGGTTGTGGTTGTTGGAGGCTAATCATCTCAACCCCAGAACATCACTGCAGCAGTTCTTCATGGTAGTGTGCTAGGCTCAACCATCCTTAGCTGCTTTATTAATGACATCATGAGGTTAGAAATGGGGATAAAAGCAAAAAACTGCAGATGCTGGAAATCCAAAACAAAAACAGAATCAGAAAGACCTGGAAAAACTCAGCAGGTCTGGTAACATCGGCGGAGAAGAGCACAGTTTCGAGTCCTCATGACGCTTCAACAGAACTAAGTAAAAATAGGAAAGGGTTAGGGGTGGGGGTTGTTGGGACAAGCAGCCAGTAATGGGTGGAGATAACCAAAAGATGTCACAGTCAAAAGGACATAGAGGTGTTGAAGGTGGTGATATTATCTAAAGGAATGTGCTAATTAAGAGTAATTCAAAAACAGTTCCTCTGACATGTCCTCCTTATTCCTTAACCGAGGTTCTCCATCCACGGTGGTTGACAGGGCCCTCAACCATGTCCGGCCCATCTTCCACGCATCTGCTGTCATGCCTTCTCCCTCCCAGAAACATGATAGAGTCCCCCTCGTCCTCACTTATCACCCCACCAGCCTCCGCATTCAAAAGATCATCCTTTGCCATTTCCACCAACTCCAGCATGATGCCACCACCAAACACATCTTCCCTTCACCCCTACTAGTGGCATTCCGTAGGGATCATTCCCTCCGTGATATCCTGGTCCGCTCCTCCATCACCCCTACTCCTCAACCCCCTCCCACAGCACCTTCCCATGCAACCGCAGAAGATGCAATATCTGCCCCTTCACTTCCTCTCTCCTCACCGTCCAAGGGCCCAAACACTCCTTTCAAGTGAAGCAGTATTTCACTTGCACTTCCCTCAACTTAGTCTGCTGTATTCATTGCTCCCAGTGTGGTCTCCTCTACATTGGAGAGACCAAACGCAGACTGGGTGACCGCTTTGCAGAACACCTTCGGTCTGGCCGCAAGAATTACCCAGATCTCCCTGTTGCTTGCCATTTCAACACTCCACCCTGCTCTCATGCCCACATGTCTGTCCTTGGCCTGCTGCATTGTTCCAGTGAAGCCCAACGCAAACTGGAGGAACAGTACCTCATCTTCCGACTAGGCACTTTACAGCCTTCCGGACTGAATATTGAGTTCAACAATTTTAGATCTTGAACTCTCTCCTCCATCCCCACCCCCTTTCCGTTTCTTCCCCCTCCTTTTTGTTTTTTCCAATAATTTATATAGATTTTTCTTTTCCCACCTATTTCCATTATTTTTAAATGTATTTCCACCCATTGTTTATCTCCTACTTTTAGCCCTTTTAGTATTCCTTCACCCCACCCCCACTAGAGCAATCTGTACCTTGTCTGTCCTGCTTTCTACTCTTAATTAGCACATTCCTTTAGATAATATCACCACCTTCAACACCTCTTTGTCCTTTTGTCTGTGACACCTTTTGGTTATCTCCACCTATTACTGGCTGCTTGTCCCAACAACCCCCACCCCTTAAACCAGCTTATATTTCACCCCTTTCCTATTTTTACTTAGTTCTGTTGAAGGGTCATGAGGACTCGAAGCGTCAACTGTGCTCTTCTCTGCCGATGCTGCCAGATGTGCTGAGTTTTTCCAGGTATTTCTGTTTTAGAAATGGGGATGTTCATTGATGATTTTTGCACAGTGATCAGTAGCATTCTCAACTCTTCAGACACTGAGGCTCTCTGTACCTGCATGCAGCAGGTCCTGGGCAGCATTCAGTCTTGGACTGGTAAGTGGCAAATAACATTAGTACCATAAAAATGCCAGCCAGTGACTGTCTCCAACAAGGGAGAAATCTAACCATTCCTCCTTGACATTATCATTGCTGAATCACCCATCAACAGTATCCTGAGGGTCACCATTGACCAAGAACTGAACTGGACCAACCAATTAGATACTGTGGCTACAAAAGCAGATCAGAAGCTGGGAATTTTGCAGTGTGTAACTCTCCTGATTCCCAGAATCACAAGTTTGGACTGTGGTGAAATAGTCTTCAGTTGCCTGGATGAGTGCAGCTCCAACAACATTTGAGAAACTCGACACATATCAGCCTTGTGTTAGAATCATATCTCTCAACATTGAAGTTTTCTTTTACTAAATGGAAGGATTTGGCATGATCTGGACACATGGTTGCTAACCTGTGATTTTTTTTTTTTAAAGAAGGTCATAAGTTCACCATGGATCTGTAAACAAGCAGGCCTCTTCCAAGAAATCGCCTGACCTATATGGAACTTGAGAAAGAGTTGTTTGTTTAGGTTGAACTGCAAAGCATTTTAATTGATGAAAAGCTGGGAGACAAAAAGGCAATCACATGGGACAGAGGAAAAAAAGACTTGAATTGTGAACCTGCTGGTTTTGAAGGCTGTCTTGTTGGAGGGCAAGCTGAGGAAAGAAGGTTACCTTGACTGGCTCCCTCTCTCTCTACCTTGCCTAAAATTGTGAGGCTATCAACCTGTCACCAGAGAACCCTCATCTAAGTGTAACTAGTCTGCATTTGGACTGCAAAGCTGGGAGTAGGTGAGAACTTCCAGGCATCCACCGGGACCAGTGACCCATCTGCACACAAGGGAACTCCAGGTTGACAGCGTCGAGACCCTGCAGACTTTATCCTTTATTTTATAACGTCCATCCCCCAAAGCCCGTCTCTGCAAAGAGACTAAATCTATTTGTCCTTTGTTGTGCGCACACTGGGGAAGCTTTAGGAAGAGATAAATAGTTATACTTCCCGATTGCAACTGCATGTTAACCAGTAGGTGTCAGTTGTTAAAAGAAGTTTTGTCTTAAAATAGATTAATCATTGAGTTTTCAAAAGAAGCCTGGTCAGAGTCTCTGATTTGCCCTGAATTCTGCCCAGTCTTGAGCCTATGTATTTTGTTACTTAAAGGTTAAACGCCGGGGGGTGAGGGGGCTCTGGTTGCCTTATTGGAAAGGAAGTGCAAGATATTCTTACTTGTCGACAATGGCAAGAGCATCTGTGCTGACCCTGGGTAGACTGTTAGTCTGCAAATCTCACATGGCAGTGTTAGGAATGTCAGATTTTATAAATGGTTATACTTTAAACTGCATTTAATTTCAAGAGAGATTGAAGTTTGGTGTCTAAAGGATAGCTGGTTAGCATTTCTACCTGGACACCAGTTTCACATGATTCATATTACCACAAGGATGGGTTTTTGGAAGGAACAGTATATAGAAACCCGTTGTAGGATTAGGTTGCAGGTCTTCTAAGATATCCCTGACCCTCTCAGACATAGTGTGCAATAACCTGAGAGAGACCAGAGATAGAGACAGCCAGTCTCCATTCATCATGCAGAATGCAGGTGGGAGCTTGCGCTCGAGTTGAAGAGATCAAGTTTGTAAGGATCTAAATGAGGCAGGGAAATTCGCCTAGTTTTGGTTAGAGGGAGGAACCTTCAGGGTAACCCTACCAGGAAAATGCGTCCCAGGGTCAGGAGTTACCTGGCTGGTGGAGTATCTCAAACTCTGCTACTTGAAAACCACAGTGCCTGAAAACTGGATGTTTTGATAATGTTTCATGCACCAATTTTAATTGAGTAACATTTAAAAAAAAACTGAACTGGCAGTTTGTTTAAGTGCTGCATTGGCACAGTGTGGCTTTAGACTAGTTACTGGCTTTGTGTGCTGCTCTATCCTGTGCTTCAAGTGACCCTTGACCCCACCTGAACCAGTATGACCCGAATTGCCCACAGCCTAACCTGCCCAATCTGAAATCTGGCATGGCCTCAGCCCCAAGGGTGCCAGATTTGGGGTACTGTACTTGTTCTATGTATTAGTGAAGAATTTGTTTAGATTCGGTAATCCAGTGGCTTCTTTTCCATCTGATGGCCAGAATTAGAGTAAATGCACACAGATCAAACTTGATCAGTCGCATATAAGATGTTGCATCTGACCTACTGAGTTCAAACATCTGCACCAATCCCAGTAAAAGCCATGAATGGCTCAGGCACTTGGCTCCTGGCTAACTGTGATGAAAATCTGGTATTGTTCCATACTGTTGACTATAAAATGAAACACTAATTGTTTTTAATGGCTTTAATCAATTGTCAGACTTTATCTTAGAGGTACCTAGATGTTACTGCCAACGACTTATCAGCCTGGTGCTCTCATGAAGACATTCTCAGGGTCTAGAAAGAACATTGTGCTGATTTAGTATCTGACCTGACATGCACTAGTGCAGACTTGTTTGCTTGGGCATTGAAAAGCAAGTAGGACATGCTCACAGTTAGAAGCCCTTAGCGTGTAAGTTCAGTGGAAGAATGTGCACTCTGTACTACATTTGGCCATTGTCAACCTTACCCTCATTCTGACTTCTCTGGAAGGCTCCAAAGTGGACTTGTAGATTATTAAGATAATTAATAACCAGCACTGAGGCTTTTCATATCTTACAAACTTTATTGTCTTCAAGGAATGACCTTAACCCCAAAGCGACGCAATTTTGAATTTCTGCACCAGTTTCACCTTCCTAAAGTTAATGAAGCCCTGTTCTCCCATCATTGACCTAACCATCTATCAGATGCCATTTTGTTTCCCTGGCAAATTCTATATAGATCTGGACCATTCTCTTTCTCAAATTTTGAAATTTCTGCCTGTAGGCCTCTGGCACCAACTCATAAGCATCAAGCATAGCAGTTTTTATTTCCTTGCAATCACATAAGTGCTCTGCTGAAAGGGATGAGCAATTAAAGATTCCACAGACATTTTAAAGAAATTACAAATTTTCTTTACTGCTCTGCTTCTGGGTCAAAGGTTGTCACTATAGATTGGATGATGTGGGAAGCCTACAGAGTAATTAAAAAGGAAGAAGCAAGATTCTGCATCTGAAGTATGCGTAGAAGAAGTGTGATTTGAATAAAGTTGACTGAGGAGAAACCCAGTTATCTTGATTTCATGCGTTTTCATAAACTTTCAACTGAGCACCTCATGGAGTAATTTTTTAAGATGCTGGAAGCACATTGGCAAACCTTGGATTTTGCCCAGTTTCTTTTCTAGCTTCAAGGTCCACAAAATCAGGGCTTACTGAAGTTCCTCTACCTAAAGAAGAAGGTAGGTCCAACGTCGCCTATCCTTTTTGGTCCCTTTATCAGCATTGCATCGTTTATCATTGTGAGGGTTAGAATTTGAGTGTCTGCCCTGGATATTTCTGTTCTGGATATTTTTGAAATCATTACATGTTCCTTTAGTGTTTCTGGAAGATTAGTGCACTCTTTTTAAAATAAATAATTAAATAAATCTGAACCTTTGGCATTACTGTCAAGGTTGTAGTTATTGCTAATCTTTAGCAACCCAGTAGCAATTAGGATACTTCATGGGGTAATTAAGAATCAACCATATTGGTGTGGGACTGGAGTCACAAATAGGCCAGGACCGGATAAAAACAGCAGGTTTCCTTCCCTAAAAGACATTGGTGTAGCAGATGGATTTTTACTGATCTGACAGCTTCATAATCCATTTTACTTGAAAATCACCATCTTGATCAATGGACTATGCAGTAGGACCTGATTGTGAATCCTCTAATTGCAATGATATGGCTCTGCAAGTCCCAGGAGAGGATGTTAAAGTTATTCATTTGCAGGTGCAGGCAAATGTAACCATTGTTTATCTTGGTTGTTTCTTTTGTATTGGTATATGCGGTTTTGGTGAATCCAGTTTTCAGCCTGATCTTCAGTAATAGCAAAGTCCAAAACTGGGGGAGCTTCTGACATATAAGACATGCTCAAACAGTCCTCCAAAATTCTACCGAGCTTCTAGAGATGCAACAGTCAAAAACCTGTTCACTTTGACTTCTTACATAACATTTTTACTAATTTGTGAAGAGTAAAAGAAGCAAATGTAATTTTGTAAGTCATAAGTTGTTGTGAATGCAGTCCGGATTTTATTTGCAATTATTAATATCTACTTGAATATGTGTGTACAACTCTTCAATAAATGGATTCTGAAATGGTTAAATTCCTCCCTTATTCAATTGAAGTAGTGAGATGTATAGGAATGCTGCATAAGTTCTAGATTAATTTCAACAGAATATAAATAGAAGAAAGCAGCATTTATTACCTCATGCATAGTGTATTGCCAGACAACTCATATTGCTGAGGCCCTTTAGAGTTGTTCCTTAAGTGGCCTATTAGTTTAGCAGTGATATTTCTGCTCAGTTATCAGTTGTGCTGTTTCCTGTAAAGTTATCAGCAACTTGGATTTTCAGGTTTTATTTATCGATGTATCACATAAAACGTATCTGAAGTTAATAGCCTGGTCAGAGAAGGGTCATCACATTGTTTCTTAATCCTTTTCTAATATTTAGCTCTTATAAATTGAAATAGAGACTTTGATCACAGAAGATGTAATGCTCAAGTACTCCAAGTTCTTTATTGATTACAGATATGTCTCACAAAGTTAAAATTTAGTGTTTGAGAAATGTTCAGTGTGCAGTGTTGCGGACAGAATTCATGTTTTCTTATTGTCTGTGATGAATGTGATTTTGTATGTGAGGTGTGTGTATTCTTACCCTCAGAGTGGTTGTTCCAATTTAAATAATCCTAGATGCAAGCTGCTTTGTGAGTTTTAAAATAAAAGTTTTAATTCTTTCATGGGACGTGCGCATCACTGGCTAGGCCAGCATTTATTACCCAAGTCTTACGGTGGTGGTAAGCTGCCTTCTTGAACTGCTGCAGCCCATGTGATGTAGGTACACCTACAGTGCCGTTAGGGAGGAAGTTCAAGGATTTTGACCCAGTGACAATAAAGGAGTGGCAATTTAGTTCCAAGTCAGGATGGTGTATGGCTTGGAGGGGAACTTTCAGGTGGTGGCATTCCCATGCAACTGCTCTTGTCCTTCTAGGCAATGAAGGTCATGGGTTTGGAAGATGCTGCTGAAGAAGCCTTGTAAGTTGCTGCAGTGCATCTTGCAGTTGGTGGTGGAGGGAGTGAATGTTGAAGGTTGTGGATGGGTTGCCAGTCAAGTAGACAGCTTTGTTCTGGGTGGTGTTGAGCTTCTTGAATATTGTTGGAGCTGCACTCATCCAAGCAACTGGAAAGTATTCCATCACACTCTTGACTTGTGACCTGTAGATGGTGGACAGGCTTTGAGGAGTCAGGAGGTGAGTTACTCTTTGACCTGCTCTTGTAGTAGCCGGTTCAGTTCAGCTTCTGGTCAATGGTAACCCCCCCCCAGGATGTTGATAGTGGGGGATTCATTGATGGTAATGCCATTGAATGCCAAGGGGAGATGGTTGGATTCTCTCTTGTTGGAGATGGTCATTGACTGGCACTTAAGTGAGGTGAATCTTACTTGCCACTTATCAGCCCAAGCCTGAATGTTGTCCAGGTCTTGCTGCATTTGGGTATGGACTGCTTCATTATCTGAGGAGTCGTGAATGATGCTGAACATTGTACAACCATTTACGCACATCGCAACTTCTGACCATATTATGGGAGGAACATCATTGATGAGGCAGCTGAAGATGGTTGGCCCTAGGACACTACTCTGAGGAGCTCCTGCAGAGATGTCCTGGGTATGAGAGCATTGACCTCCAACTACCACAACCATCTTCCTTTGTGCTAGGTTTGACGCCAGTCAGCGAAGTAATCCCCCTGATTCCTATTGAATTCAGTTGTGCTAGGGTTCCTTGATGCCACACTTGATGTCAAATGCTGCCCTAACATCAAGGGCAGTCACTCTCACCTCACCTCTCACATTCACCTTTTACCACCTATCTCCGAGTTCTCTTAATGCCTCACCTACAATGAATTACTTTGAAGTATAATAACTGCTATTTTGTATACAAGATTGCACCAAATGAGCAGCAAGATGAATGATCAGTCAATTTGTTTCTGCTACTGTTGCTTGAGGAAGAAATTTTAGTTGGAACAGAGAGACCTCTATTCTCATTGTCCTATTGTGCCTGAGCCCCTCGAGAAAGCAAATGGGACCTCAGCTTAAAACCCATTAATAGTTCACTGTCACTTCTTGAGTTCAGCTCTTTTGTCCATGTTTGGACTGAGGCTGGAACGAACTCACTGGCAGAACCCAAACTGAGCAGGTTATTGCTGAGCATGTACAATTCGATAGGACTGTCAATGACCCCTTCATCACTTTACTGATGATCGAGAGTAGACTGATGGGACAGTAATTGGCAGGGTTGGTTTTGCCTTGCTTTTTGTGGACAGAACATACCTGGCAGTTTTCCACATTGCCGGGTAAATGCCAGTGTTGTAGCTGGACTGGAACAGCATTGCTAAGGGTGCAGCTAGTTCTGGAGTACAAGTCTTCAGTACTACTGATGTAATGTTGTCAGAGCCCATAGCCTTTGCAGTAGTCAGTGCCTTCAGCCATTTCTTGGTATCACGTGGAGTGAATCGAATTGGCTGTAGACTCCATCTATGATGCTGGGGGCCTCCAGAAGGAGGCTGAGATGGATTATCTGCTCAGCACTTCTGGCTGAAGATTATTCTAAATGCTTCAGCCTTGTCTTTTGCACCAATGTGCTGGGCTCCACCATTTGCGAGGATGGGGATATTTGTGGAACTGTGTACTGGGTTCCACCGTTAGTGAGGATGGGGATATATGTGGAGCTGCCTCCTACAATTAGTTGTTTGTTTGTCGTCCGCCATTTACAACTGGATGTGACAGGACTGCGGAACTTAGATGTGATCTGTTGTATGCGGGATTGCTTTGCTATGTCTATTGCATGCTGTTTTCGCTGTTTAGTATGCAAGTAGCCTTTTGTTGTAGCTTCACCAGGTTGAGAACTCATTTTTAGGTATGCCTGGTGCTGCTCCTGGCATGCCTTCCTGCACTTCTCTTTGAACCAGGATTGATCTCCCAACTGGTGGTGATCGTAGAGTGAGGATATGCTGGACCATGAGGTTACAGATGGTGGTTGTATACAATTCTGCTGCTGCTGATGGCCCACAGAGTATCACAGAGTTGCCTGGTTTCGAGTTGCTAGATGTGTTCGAAATTGAGTCCATTTAGCATGGTAGTAGTGCCACACAACATGATGGAGGGTATCCTCAATGTGAAGATGGGACTTCGTCTCCACAAGGACTGTGTGGTGGTCACTCCTACCTATAATTTCACACAGAGATGCATCTGTGACAGGTAGATTGGTGAGGCTGAGTCAAGTATGTTTTTCCCTCTTGTTTGTTCCCTCACCATCTGCTTGCTATGAGACGGTAGTTGGTAACTTCAAACAACTGTCATAACCTATATTTTCAATTGGTATGTTTGAGATGCAACCCTGAATTCAGAAATGAAACCACCAAGCCTCCAGAGGTTTTTTATATAAATTAAATAAAACATTTACTAATTTTACAAGGCATTAACCATGCACACATCTACAAATTACTACCATATTAGCTATTAAACAAATCCCCAAATTAATCACTCCTAAAATCTTCACCAAGACAACAATAACCCATAGACTTTAAACAGACACCAGGCAAAGCACATTTTGTCTTACAAATTCAAAATGAGGTTCCTTTCAATTTGTTTCCTTTGCAGATAGTTGTAGACTAACAGGTGCTTAGATATCACATGTCTCTAACTTCCACACACAAATATCTTCTGTATATACATAGCCTTCCCTTTGAATGCAAATTCTCTTTGTACCACTAGGCCCTTTGAATTCCACCTCTTCTAACAATAAAAACCTGTTTCATAGTACCATTTTTATTAGTAATATAAACACATTGCTTTGTGTCTCCTAGTTAGGTGCAAGATTTCACCCCCAGTCTTTGAATAGTTTATTCAACAAATGCAAATGTCCCCTTTACCTTTTTGTTTAACATCTCAAAGCTACTATACAACAAAGCACCCAGACTAGCTGGCTTTATTCCAATTAACACAAGCACACTCACACCTATGGACACAGACCCTATTACAAATCCAATTTAAAATCATTTCCAATAACATACACACATATATATTTATATATCTATCTATCTCTATATATCTATATCTATATATCTCTATATCTTTATCTCTTCATGACATCCCCCGCCCTATTGAAAAATGAATCATAATTCTAAAAGATAGCTTCTTTTTTTAATAACCTATCTCCACATCTCACACTATGTCCTATACTCATTACACTACCAGATGCATGCATTAACATAACATATATATACACAAGTATTTGGTATTAACATAAATCACTCCAGTTCAGTGTCCAGGTTTTTAAAAATGTCCAGTTTTCTTTTAAGCTTCAAACTCTTGATAATGCAATTGTAAGCAGTTCTCCCTACCAGTAATATGTATAATCCATATATTAAATGGTTGTAATAATGGACTCCATCTTGAAATTTGACCAAAAACTTCAACGGTTTGTGGTCTGTATAATCGGTTGCTTCTGATGAATTCTTTGCAACATAAATTTCAAAATGCTGCAATGCTAACACCAAACCCAAGGTCTCTTTCTCGTTGAATATCTTCTCTGTTGTACGTTCAGCTTCCGTGAAAAATACCCTATCGGTTTTTTCAGTTCCAGTGTCATTTACTTGTAACCGTACAGCCCCAGTGCCAATATCACTTGTGTCAACAGCCACTTTGAATTGCTGTCATAATTGGGTACTGTCAAAACTAGTGTCGTTGTTAATACAGTTTTCAAACTATCAAATGATTTCTGACACTCCAGTGTCCCTTGAAACTTCTTGTTCGTTTATAATAATTCAGTCGGTGGAGTAACCACACAGCTAAAATTTGGTACAAATTTCTGGTAAAACCCACTCATGCCCAGAAATCTCAAAACTTCTCGCTTTGTTGTGGGCACTGGGAAATCCACGATAGTCTTGACATTTGCATCTCTCTGAGCCACCTTACCATGTCCAATGGTATGGCCTAGATATGTAACTTGCGCTTTCGCAAATTCATGTTTAGCCAAGTTCATCACCAAAATAGCTGCTTGTAATCGAGAAAATAATTGTTCCAGATGCTGCAAATGCTCCTCCCATGTAGGGCTGAAAGCTATTAGATCATCAACATAAACAGCACAATTGTTTAGACCTGCAATTATTGTTTGTCAGTCTTTGAAAAGTCGCTGGTGAGTTCTTCATATCATCTGTCCATGACAGTATCAGTAGGAGTGAGCACAGTTATTGTGGAGATCTTCACATTGAGGATACCCTCCAATGTGTTATGTGGCACTACCACCATGTTAAATGGGATAGTTTTTGAACAGATCTAGCAATTCAAGACTGGCATCCATTAGGCACTGTGGGCTATCAGCAGTAGCAGAATTATACTCGAACACAATATGTAGCCACATGGCTCAGCATTTCCCCCGCTCTAATATTACCGTCAAGCCAGGGGATCAACCCTGGTTCAATGAAGATTGCAGGAGGGCATGCCAGGAGAAGCACCAGGCATACCTAAAAATGAGGTGTCAACCAGCTGAAGCTATAACACAGGACTACTTGCATGCCAAACAGCATAAGCAGTAAGTGATAGACAGGGCTAAGTGCTCCCACAACCTACAGATCAGATCTAAGCTCTGCAGCCCTGCCACATTCAGTCATGAATGGTGGTGGATAATTCAACAACTCACAGGAGGAGAAGGCTCCACAAATATCCCCATTCTCAATGATGGGGGAGTCCAGCACATCAGTGCAAAAGATAAGGCTGAAGCTTTTGCTACGATTTTCAGCCAGAAGCGCCGAGTGGATGATCTATCTCGGTCTCCTCCAGAGGTCCCCAGTATCACAGATGCCTGTCTTCAGCCAATTCGATTCACTCCATGTGATGTCAAAATACGACTGAAGGCACTGGATACTGCAAAGGCTATGGGCCTTGACAATATTCCAGCTACAACACTGGCATCTACCCAGCTATGTGGAAAATTGCCCAGGTATCTCTTGTCCACAAGAAACAAGACAACTCCTACCTGGCCAATTACCGCCCCATCAGTCTAGTCTCCATCATCAGTAAAGTAATGGAAGGGGTCATCAGCAGTGCTATGAAGCGACACTTGCTGAGCAATAACCTGCTCACTGACGCCCAGTTTGCATTCTACCAGGGCCAATCAGCTCCTGACCTCATTACAGCCTTGGTCCAACCATGGACAAAAGAGCTGAGCTCCCAAGGTGAGGTGAGAGTGACTCCCCTTGACATCAAGGCCACATTTGACTGAGTGTGGCATCAAGAAGCCCTAGCAAAACTGGAGTCATTGGGAATGAGGGAGAAAACTCTCTGCTGATTGGACTCATACCTAGCACAAAGAAAGATGGTTGTGGTTGTTGGAGGTCAGTCATCTCAGCCCCAGGACATCACTGCAGGAGTTCCTCAGGGTGGTGTCCCTCGGCCCAACCATCATCAGCTGCTTCATCAATGACCTTCCTTCCATCATAAGGTCAGAACTGGAGATGTTCGCTGATGATTGCACGATGAAGCAGACCATGTCCAAATGCAGCAAGATCTGGACAAAATCCAGGCTTGGGCTGACAAGTGGCAAGTAACATTCATGCCACATAAGTATCAGGCAATGACCATCTCCAACAAGAGAGAATCCAACCATTGCCCCTTGTTCAATAGCATTACCATCACTGAATCCCCCCCCTATCAACATTCTTTTGGTTACCAATGACCAGAAACTGATCTGGACTAGCCATATAAATACTGTGGCTACCAGAGCAGGTCAGAGGCTAGGAATCCTGCAGCGAGTAACCCACCTCCTGACTCCCCAAAGCCTGCCTACTTTCTACAAGGCACAAGTCAGGAATGTGATGGAATATTCGCCGCTTGCCTGGATGAGTGCAGCTCCCACAGCATTCAAGGAGCTTGACACCGTCTGGGACAAAGCAACTCACTTGATTGGTACCACATCCACAAACATTCACTCCCCCCACCACCGGTGCACAGGAGCAGCACTGTGTACCATCGGCAAGATGCACTGCAGGAATTCACCAAGGCTTCTTCTCTAAACCCACAACCAATACCATTGAGAGGGACAAAGACAGCAGTCAGGTGGGAACACCACCAACTGGAAGTTCCCCTCCAAGTCACTCACCATCCTGACTTGGAAATATATCGCTGCTCCTTCACTGTCGCTGGGTCAAAATCCTGGAATTCCTTTCCTAACGGCATTGTGGGTGTACCTACACCACATGGACTGCAGCGGTTCAAAAAGGCGGATCACCACCACCTCAAGGGCAATTAAGGATGGACAGTAAATGCTGGCCCAGCCAGTGAAGCCCACATGCCTTGAATGAATAAAAAAAAGTACCAAATGGCATGACTTTAAACTGATATAGTCCATTTCCCATTACAAAAGCCGATAGCTCCTTTGCTTTCTCCAACAATCATACCTGCTAATATCCTTTTAGCAAATCAAACTTTGATAAATTTTGATTGCCCGCTTTTGTCACCGCATTCACCCTTCGATGGCCCACATACAGTCTTTGTGTTCCATCCAGTTTTGGTACCAATCACAATAGGCAAACTCCAGTTGCTGAAACTAGACTCAATTATATAATTTTGAAGCCTGAAATCAATTTCTTTTTATACGTGATAACTTTGCTAGACTTAATCTATAAGGATGTTGCCTTATTGAAGATTAAACTTATACAGAGACATCACATTTGGCTAAATGTGTCTTTCCCAATTTATTCCCAAAATTGGTTTGTGTGACTGCAATAGCTTTTCCAAATCACTTTGCTGCTTGCCTGGAAGATAACTCAGTATTTCATTTAAATTTTCAAGCACCCGCTCATTATCCAATTTGATTAGAGGAAAATCAATTTCAGAGTCCTGCACTTCTACCTCTTTCTCATCATCCACCATTACTAATACCTCTTTTTGTTCCTCTTCCCTGTCAAAGTACTTTTTAAGCATATTTACACGACACAGCATCTGTTTTTTTCTTCTATCTGTCGTATTTATTAAATAATTTACTTCACTCAATTTCTTTTCAACTCTGTAGGGCCCACTAAATATTGCATTCAATGAATCATCTAGCACTGGTACCAAAACTAATACTTTCTCTCCAGAAACAAAACTGCGAGCTTTAGCTTTTTTATCTGCCTTCAGTTTCATCACTTGTGATATCTTTAAACATTTCCTAGCCAACTCATTTGCCCTGTTCAATCTTTCCCTGAAATCTGATACGCAATCCAAGAGAATAGGTTCTGAATTTTGACCCACCAATTTCTCATGAATCAATTTCAGTGGCCCCCTTACTTCATGACAATAAACTAGTTCAAAAGGGCTAAAAGCAGTCGATGCATTAGGGGCATTTCTAATAGCAAATAACAAAAATGAAATTCCTGTATCCCAATCCTGACGGTACACTCTCATTATGGTTTTTAAAGTTTGATGCCATCTTTCCAAAGCTCCTTGTGACTCCAGATGATAAGCTTTGACTTAAACTGTTTTATCCCCAAACTTCATTACTTCTTTAAACAGCTGTGACATGAAATTTGATCCCTGATCTGATTGTATTTCCTGAGGTAAACCATATCTTATAAAAAAATTAATTAACTCCTCCAAAATCTTGTTAGTTGTAATATTTCTTAAAGGTATTGCTTTAGAATACCTGGTAGACACACCCATTATTGTCAATAAATACTGATTTCCACTTTTAGTCTTAGGGAGGGGTCCTACACAATCAATCATCACCCAAGTAAAAGGTTCTTCAGATGCTGGCATTGGGATTAAAGGCGCTGGCTTAATCACTGCTTGTGATTTCCCTTTTACTTGACGTGTATGACAGGTTCTACAAAATTTGACTACATCCCTATGCAACCCTGGTGAGAAAAAAAACCTCTATCTTTTCCTGGGTTTTCCAAATTCCTAAATGCAACCCCCCACCCCCCATTGGAATTTCATAAGCAATTGTCAAAATCTGATTCCCATACCCTAATGGGATAACAATCTGATGTACTTCGCTTCAGCTTTCATTTGCTGAAACATGATCTGGCCTCCATTTTCTCATTAAAATATCTCCCTTAATGTAATAACATACTGGAATACATTTTGCTTCTGTTTCTGAATAAGCTTTCTGATACAACTGCTTTAATTGCAAATCATTTTTCTGTAATTCCACTAACCTCCTTCAGTTAATCACTTCAGCTGATTTGTCCTGTAGTCTTTCCTCCTGAACAATGTTATCAAACACAGTGCCAGCTAATTGGATTTCAATGCCCCCTTCTTACCTTTGAACTGCCTGCCCTTGTTTATCTTGTTCTTCCCGATGAGCTTTTGATCTCATTATCACACAATCAGGAAACAGTCCAAGATGTTCCTTCTTTAACACCTCTGTTGAAAACACTTCTACAGGCTGCTCAACTACCCTAGGCATCACCCACATTTGTGATGCTGCTATACCATTACCCAGAATAAATTGATCCCCTGCAATGGGCAATTTTTCCACTACTGCAACACTAATTTCACCTGTCCTCCGTTAGTTCTTTTAATTTACCTTCCACAACGGAATATATTTAGCATCTCCACGAAGCTCACTCACCGGCTCATGCAATACTCCTTCTGAACAACAAATATCACTATCCCACAAAATTAAAGATTGACTAGCCTCTGTGTCTCTTAAAATTTTAGCATCTTTACCTACTCCACCCTGTACACATGGAAAGACTTTCCCTTCACACACAAAATCTTTAAGCATTTATGCAACCTGCTCCTCAAAATTCTCTAGGGTAAATTGTGAACACATTCCTGCTTCTTTACCTATCACTGATTCTCCCTGTTTTACCTGTACACAAACCACTGGTTTATCCTGTGCCTCAACCTCAGAACCCAGTACTTCTACTTCCAGAACTTTTCTATACCCCAGTAATTCAACAGTTTTTTCCTGCAATTTCCAACACACTGACTTCGTGTGCCCCACTTTATTACAAGAAAACACCTCCATCTTTGAATGTCACTCCTACCCTTAGCACCTTCCTTATTCCGAGAAAAAACTTCTCCTCTTCCCTGACTACCTATCTTCCTTTCACCCTCCGACTTTCTACCCTTTTCCGATTTAAAAGGGTGCCGAAGAAAAGGTTTAGCTCCACGAACAAACTCATAATCATCAGCTATCTCTGCTGCTTGTCTGACAGTTTGAACCCTCTGCTCCTCCACATGCGCTCCCACTACTGAAGGAATTGAGTCTTTAAATTCTTCCAAAAGAATTACTTCCCCAAGAGTTGCATATGTTATTTCTATTTTTAACATCCATATTCACCAGTCAAAATTGCTTTGCTTTACTCTTTCAAACACAAAATGTTTGCCCAGGCTGTTTTCTCATGTTCCTATATTTCTGCCCGTATGCTTCAGGAACCAACTTATATGCACTCAAAATAGCCTTTTTCACCACATCATAATTCATCAGTGCCTCTTCAGACAGCGGAGCATATACCTCATGTGCTCTACCCAGCAACTTAGACTGTAATAATAACGTCCAGTACTCCTGTGGCCATTTAATCTGTTTAGCTATCTTAAATGAAATAAAGAGCACTTCAACATCTTTTTCCTCAAACTTTTGGAAGAACTTGTACAAATCTAAACATCTCCCCACTGGTTTTCGGTTAAAGGTTTTTCTCATCATCAGAACTCTCCTCAGAACCCGGGATTTCTTTTTTAACTTCCAGCCTTTTAAGCAGGGATTCTCTCTCTCTCTCTCTCTCTCTCTTACATGAAATTCCAGTTCCAGCTTCCTTTCTATCTCCTGCCTTTCTGCTTGCTCCCTTTTAAAAGCAATTTATCTTTTCTTGGCTTCTAATTCAAGTTTTTTTCAGTTCCTTTGCTTATTTAAATTCAAGCTTCTTCATTTTAAACTGAAGTCTCACTTTCTCCAACTGTTACTCACTAGTGTCAGGTATCCCTTCTGACTGTAGATGCTGTGCTATACTTCTAATTATACCTGATTTCCTAGCCCCCGCAGGTAACCCCAATTTTAACTTATCTGCCAATTCTGTTAACCTACTCCTGGTTTCTTTTTTGTAACCCAATATGAGATATATCTTCTACTCCAAGACAAGTCTTAGCAATTGCCAAAGCCATCTTGCAGTCTCACCATTTCTAAAAGGCCTCCCCATTTCTAAAAGGCCTCCCCAACTCCTGAATTGAAAGTGCATCTCGTACTTGTAACCTTAAGATTCACCAATTCCAAACCAATCAAGGAATTATAGATATTATCGAGCCAAGAGCCCACAATTATTATGACACAGCAGTTGGTAAAGGCTGTGTTATTTAAAATCCCAAAGGGAAACTTTAAACAACTGCCATAACCTATATTTTCAATTGGTATGTTTGAGATGCAACTCTGAATTCAGAAATGAAACCACCAAGCCTCCGGAGGTTTTTATATATAAATTCAATTAAACATTCATTAATTTTACAAGGTAATAAACACACACACATCTACAAATTACTACCATATTAACTATTACACATATCCCCAAATTAATCACTCCTAAAATCTTTACCAAGGCAACAATAACCCTTAGACTTTAAACAGACACCAGGCAAAGCACATTTTAACTTACAAATTCAAAATGAGGTTCCTTTCAATTTGTTTCCTTTGCAGACAGTTGTAAGCTTTCAAGCGCTTAGATATCACATGTCTCTAATTTCTCCACACACAAATCTTCTGTGTATACCTAGCCCTCCCTTTGAATGCAAATTCTCATTGTATCACCAGGCCCTTTGAACTCCACCTCTTCTAACAATAAAACCCCTTTCATTGTACCATTTTTATTAGTAATATAAACATATTGCTTTGTGCCTCCTAGCTAGGTACAAGATTTCACCCGCAGTCTTTGAATGGTTTGTTCAACAAAATGCACATGCCCCCTTTATCTTATTGTTTAACATCTCAAAACTATTATCCATCAATGCAACCAGACTAGCTGGCTTTAATCCATTTAACACACACACACACACACACAATCCCAAAGACACAGACCCTACTGCAAATCCAATTTAAAATAATTTCCAATAACACAATATACATTAATGCCTTTTCATGACACTGCCGCAGACCCAGTTTAGCATCTATGTCCTTTAGGACTCAGCCAGCTCGGTCAGTAGTGGTGCTACCGACCACTCTTTGTGATGGACAATGAAGCCCCTCACCCATAGTACATTCTGTGCCCTTGCCACCATTGATGCATCCTCCAAGTGGTGTTCAACATGGAGGTGGACTATACAGCTGAGGGGTTGGGAGGCTAGTGGCAGGTGGTAATTGGCAGGAGATTTAACAATGGAATTGTAAAAACTTCTGCTTGATTATTTATGACCTGTGCAAATAAAGACCTGACATGTTCTTTGTCATTCATTAATAGGCATCTGCTTTTGATTGTAGCTAAAGAAGTAGGATTTGTCTTCATATTTTATCCAAGCAGATTTATTAACTCGAGTAACTACCATTATGGGATTTCAAAAACCTTTTCATTCTCTACAACTTTAAGCACTTAAAGTTTACAATTTAAACAAAATCTTGAAAAAAGTTTTTCTCCTGACAATTTTTTAACTTTTTCTTGAACCAATGCACTACAACTGAACATTTGTCTTCTGAGAACAAGTTGTTTTGTGTTTGCAGCTTTGAGCATTGCTACTTGGCGGGGGAAGGAAGAAACCTCTTGCACAGTAAACTATTTCAACATCACAAATAGCTTTGTTATTGTAACATCCTTAACCCATTAAATGAAACATAGAATGTAGTTTTACAAACATTTTAAACGATTTACCTTTATTTACCCTAGAATGCTATTTTCCCCCCATTCTCTCTTCCCTGTTTCCTTTTTTCCCCAGTTGCCTTTTATTCCAACCTACATACAGCATCCCATTTGCTCACTCTTTTTCTTCAGGTTAAACAACTGATTTCCTTCTCACCAGTACTGGACTATAGCATCCTGCTGGAATCCTCTTCAACCTGGAGTCAGCAATAGCAAATTCTAACCCTGCAGTAACTCCACTTCTTGTGTTTATTTATTAAATTGATCATGATTTAAGCATAGATGAAAGTGACTCCAAAATTGACATAAGGGTTTCATTGACAAAAAAATTCAAAGTTTTTTTTAAGCACAGGTGACTGTTTTTGAGATTAGGAACTGGGATCCACAAACAAATTATTACAGGTCATCACAATGAACTTGGTTGAGGTGATTTTGCCCAGGCACTTAGAGTTATGAGAAATGATCTTGGTTGCATAGAGTAAAATGTCAAGGTATCTGTCGTTCATTTTTGTAATCTGGTGGGTTTTCACATCAGCCTGCTCCTTTCTTAAACTACTAGAATCTGCTTCAGTGCTATCTGATCAAATAACAGCAAGACAAAGCAAAATGCATTCAGCAAAACTCTGCCTTAGTGAGTCAGTATCTGTAAAATGTAACCAAGTCACTTCCTCTCCCACAGGGCTTTTTTTTTAAGTAAAGCTTACAAATTTATACAGATACATCAATTGTATTAACACTTTGAATTGTTTAAATGTTAAACTTTTCACCCATGCTAAATGTTATACCTCTTGATTTATATCTGTCTCTTTTACTTGAACTGAAAGTCAAACACATTGTATAGGAGTCATTCTAAGGTAGCTTTTATCTGATGTTCTTACTCTTTACATTTTTCCAGTGAGGGATATTATGCATTTAATATAAAATAGAACAGATTTATATTACATCAGTAAATATTTCCTTTTCATTCCTCGTGATCTTTCTCAATAGGTTCATGGCATAGGGTTTTGGTCCAACATTATTGCATTCCTCAAATTGACTTTATTAGTGTGTACCTCTAACACCTTTATTAAAGCAGTTGCTATGAACTATGTTTGCATAAAAGTATGTCTTGGCTTTTTGCTTAATAACACTGATTTTCAATGAGGGCTACTATCAGACCCAAGAGCCCACAGCTGAAAGTACTGCAAATGCTTTGGGAATGTGCGGCAATTATACTCATTCTGTATTCTTTTAACCAAAATTCTCGTGATTAGGTTCTCGGTGAAGTGTACATGCTGGGAAATGTCTTTATTTTTCATCACCAGTTTTCTGACCTGCCCTTTAACTTTAAAGCATTAACCACCAGTTGGGGTGTATCCCACAAGCTCTAGCTGCCCTCCTACAGTTTGTCCAGCTATTTATTTTTCATGTGTGGGCTTTAACGTTGTGTTGGCAGGGAGCATCACAGTTGAGGCCAAATCTTTTATCTGTCACGTGTATATTCAGCCTCGGTTGCTGTATAGAATCATGGCTGATTTTCTTCTTATCCAGCCAACACTGAGGCCAATAACACACTTCCTGAAACCCAACCTAAAACAATTTAGCTCTGTATAGAGTTAGAGTCAAACTGGAAATTTTCCTGGTACATTAATAAACGCACTAACCCATCAGAAAAGTCACTAGATATACCTTGATTTGTAAACATATATTCAAGTTGAGTTACTTGAAATCTTCATTGAGTTTTTGCCAAAATTGATGTTCTTTTATAATGATTTTGCAGTCCTTTCATACTTGATGGGCCATTTAAAGCCTTTGAACTAAGAATTTTGCTGGAACACTTTCTGTACTTCTCTTTAAAAAGTTATTTGTAAATAGAAGCTAATCTTTCAGAAGTATTTTTGTAAGCAAATAAAATTGGTAACTTATGAATTTGTACTCTTCAGCATGATTTTGGAGAATTCTGAATTTATCACACCAGATCCTGTTAACCCATCGCCTCTGTGTTTGCTGAGCTACATTGTCTCCCAGCCCAGCAATTTCTTAAATTTTGAATTTTATTTCTTGTGTTCAAATCCTTCCATTGCTTTGCCCCTCCCTATATCTGTAACTTCCTAAAGTCCTCTGAGAACTTTGTGTTCCTCCAATTCTGGCATTTACTTCACCTCTTCATTCGTGCCTTTAGTTGTCTAGGCCCTAAGCTCTGAAATACCCTCATTAAGCCATTGTCTTTTTGACCTCTCTGTCATCTTTTAAGACTCTATTTAAAGTCTACTTCTTTGATCAATCCTTTGGTCACCTGTCCTTAATAGCTCCTTGTGTGGCTTGGTGTCAGTTTGTCTAATAATCCTTCCTTAAAGTGCTTTTCTAAGGCAATGTATAAATGCAAGTTGCTATTGATTTTAGGTAGCACCGGAATAGCAGAAAGAGAGAGACCCTCTCTTTGATGATGGCCAAGTTATTGGCATTTGTAGTAAGATGGAGGCCATACCGTGATGAAGATGCTTCATTCATTTGAGCTTTCCTTGCACAGCTTGAAGTGCCTACTCAGTGGTTAGCATCCATTATTCCAATATGGATGCCTCAGCAGTTAGAGGCTCTTTCTTTGTGCTGCAGCAACTCACCCAGGCTCCTTCGACAGCACCTTCCAAACCTGTGACCACTACCACCTAGAAGGACAAGGGCAGCAGATGCAAGGGCACCAATTCCAAGCCACATACCATTCTGACTTGGAACTATATGGCTGTTCCTTCACTGTCACTGGGTCAAAATCCTGGAACTCCCTTCCTTAACAGCATTGTGGGTGTACCTATACCACATTGGACTGCAGCAGTTCAAGAAAGTGGCTCATCACCACCTTCTCAAGGGCAATTAAAGATGGCCAGTAAATGCTGGCTTTGCCAGCAACACCCACATTCTGTGAAAGAATAAATTTAAAAATACACTACTTTCGTTGTTTTATGGACAGCTACTTTGGCTAGATGAGAATCCAGAATTCTTAAGACATGCCCCAGCCAGTGTTCTTGCCTGAATCTATCTGACTATATTGCCATCAGTCCATCCTGTGCTTTTACTGTTTCATTTCTGGAACTGTCTTGCCATATTGTCGACGCCATAAAGCAAGTGGAGCTCCTGCCTTGTAACCATACATAGTCATGGAAACGTTCCGGGCCTTCATTAGACTGAGTTCAGTGCTCGGAAAGTGAAATTTTTTTCCCACTCTTTTCAGCAATAGAATGCCATTGCTATTCTGTTCCCAGTAGCCAACTTGAGCTGCTGCTGTTTATCAGTTCTCACTCCAAATTCTTTGAACTGAATTATTTCTAATCCTAGTATTGTCTAGATGCCATTTTACGCATTGCTGCTTGAGAGAATAAAAGGAGGTTTTGCATTTTTTTTTGTATTTAGCTAGCTGATTTGCAGGATGTACTTTCAGTGAGAGTTGCAGCATTAATGTAGTTCAAATATAACTGACCCATCTCCCTCTATCTCTGTTTTAGCCCAACTTATCTCAGAAAAGCTGTTGAATTATGATCCCTGCAATGTTTGTGCTTTTGGCTTTAGCAATTGAATTACCCAGTTAAAATGCAATTTACTTTCAAACTCTGTTGTATCTTAGCCAATAATAAAACCTTGTTTTATATATACTATAAATAGTCAAATATTCATTTAAATGTTCATTTAAATGTCAACATCAACTAAGTATGTACACTATGCTTTGGAACATCTAGTTTTTCAGAGAGGATAAATATTTGAATCTAACTTCTTGTAATTGTTTTTTTTATGTAACAACATAACTTGGTGCAAAAGCTATCCAACTATTTCAGTATTCATTATAATATGTAAGTGTACTTGTATCAGCCCACATTAATACAAGTATTCTATTTTCTTTGCTAATCTGTTTCTAAAAGATTTCATAAAAATGTTAATGCTGTATCATACACAATGTGCGTTTTGATTTGTTTCTGTCTACAACATGTAACAGCTATTTCTCTGACAATTTAAGAAGCATATGACCTTTGTTTCAGAAAGGCTCACTTTGTATTCTGAAATTCTCAAATGCTGTTTCATTGAAATGTGAAGGGTTAGGATATAGTTCAGTTGTGCCCTTTCTAGGTATAGAGCTGCTTCGCCTTGGATACACTGGTTACCCAGCTGATTTCCAAATATGGTAAGGTATGCCTGGGCAGAGTGTGGAGCTTACTGTTTCGATGCAGGTCATGGAATAGGTGAACAGTAAGTAAAATCAAGTACACTGTCAAACTATTAGTTAATTGAGAACTTTCATAAAAGACTGGGAAGAAACAGAGGTTACCAGATTTATTATCAAATGTATTTCATTTAGAACAGTCTCATTAAAAGAAGAGTAAGATCCAGTGTGCAAATTAAATTACACTGTTTTCTCCAGAATGTAAAGTATAGCTAATAATTAAACAATGTATAAGAAGCTTTAGTTTCGTTAAGATATTGTTTATCAAGATATGTTTACAAAATATATTTCAAAGTAAATAAGTTCCCGCAGAGGGAAGGGTGGGACTCAGTAATCTAGAACCCCCAGATGTAAAGGAGCATACAGAGCAAGATAATGCAAAAAAAAAACTTACATCACATTTTAAAAGGTTAATTCTGCAATAAACCTAAGCGAGTTTAAAAAGTGTAGGGGTGAAAGAAAATTAGGAAAGTGAAGAGGGAGCATGAAAAAATTATTGCCAAGGGAAACCCAAAGACTTTTTATAAATAATTGAGGAGCAAAAAGATAACTTTAAAAAAAAGTGCAACTAATTAGAGACTAAAATGGTACAGCGTGTGAAGGTGGAAAGTGTGGGGCTGGTTCTAATTAAATACTTTGCGTCTATTTTTTGCAAAAGAGGGACAAGGCAGATGTTATTGAGGAGGAGGAATGTGAAATATTGGTTGCGATAAACCCAGTGAGGGAAAAAATTAAGGACATGATGGGGTTGATTTAAACAGCATTAATCTCTCTTCTCAGCACCCATCCCCGTAAACAAAGGTATTTTGATTTTCTTCCCCCTTTATAAACTGTAGCATTTTTCCCACCCCTTGGTTTTGGTGTGATCAATAATCCTACAACAAACTCGAGATATGGTGAACTCAAAAAGGTTAGTTTATTTACACACATTCAAAACGCGAAAGAAAGATCACAACTTTGCTTCCTTTGCATTCATACAGTAAAGGAAGGATAGAGAAAGGAAAGATTTACAACGTGGAGACCGCAGAGAACAGAAATATTGTTTCATGTGGGTTCCAGAATCAAAGTACCAATGAGGTATTCCTTCAAGGAAGTTGGTGAGCTGAAAACCGATGCTGGATAATTCATTTTACCAGTGGTGTTGACTTCACATGATGAGCTAGGCACGCAGAGATAACTCAGTCTTGTAGGTGATGGTACAGAATTTCCAGTAGAAGCAGTGTAGATGGGACCAGGTGTGCATCCTTGGCTAGAGCTCCTTGTTTGTGATGCTGCTAGTTAGATGGTAAAATGGCAGACTGACTTTGCAGTACATCAAAGTAATATTATTGATTCCACAAGCTAGAGGTCTATGTCACATGACTCCCACCTCTGCACTCTGTCTTTGACAAGGGATGTGTATCCCTCGTCTTAGCCCCGAGATTGCTGAATGTCACAATCATTAAGAATTGAAAAGAAGGTTGCAGGGTCCTTTGTCTTAGTAGACGAACAGACCCCTGTTAGCCAACCTGGGTTATGCAATACAGTTGGCCTTTGTTTAGCTGTCTTTTGAATTTGACCTGTCCAGCCCATGATGTGTCGTTAGTGGCTCTTCAGAGGTAATGTGATCCTTTCCCTGGTACTGCCAGGTAGCTTGTTTTGTTCAAGTGTCAGAAAAAGAGATAGTTCAGCTATTTTAGGTCTATGTTCAGTTTTAATTTTTTAGAGATAGCAATGAGCTTATTTTTATGTATTTCATTAAAAATTTATACATGACTTCACATGAAGTCTTAGTACCTCAAAATATTTTGATGTTATCCTTCAAAGTGGATAAAATCATGAGACCCAGATTAAATGAATCTCTAGCTGCTAAGGAAAGCAATAGTTGGAAGCTCTGGGCATCGTTTTCCAATTTTTTCTGGCTATAAGCTGGTACTGGAGGATGACTAATGTTCTTACAAAAGGAGAAAAAATAGCCCGAGTAATTGCAGACCAGTCAGCCTAACCTCGGGCAAATTATTGGAAAAATTTTTGAGACAGTAGAAGTCATGAAGAGAGGCATGGATTAATCAAGGACAGTTAGCATGGATTTGTTAAGGGAAGGTTATGTCTGACTAACTTAAATTTTTGGAGGCTGTAAAAGGAAGCTTGATGAGGGTAGCATATTTGGTGTGGTCTACATAGATTTTAGTGGGGTTTTTGGCAAGGTCTCACATGATACTGGTCAAAATATTAAATGATAATGGGATCCAAGGGGAAGTGGCAAGTTGGATTCAAAATTGGTCACTGGCAGGAAGCAAAAGGTTGGCTGGAATGCTGTTTCCAGTAAGATTCTACAGGGCTCAGTACTGGGTCCCTTGCTGTTTGTGGTATATATTAATGATTTGGACTTAAATGTAGGAGGCATGGTTAAGAAGTTTGCAGATGATATGAAAATTGGCCACATGGTTGATATTGAATAGGAAAACCGTAGACTGTAGGAAGATATAAATGGACTTGGTGGGCAGTAAACTAAAATTGGTATTCAGAGGTGTGAAATAAGGTATTTGGGAAGGACAAACAAGGCAAAGGAATGTACAATAAATGGTAGGATGTTGAGAAATGTAGAGGAAAAGAGGGACCTTAGAGTGTATGTCCTGAATGTAGCAGAATGGGTAGATAAGGTGATTAAGATGGCATGTGGGACTTTTTTTCTATACTGCCCAAAGTCTAAAGTATAAGAGCAGGGAGGTTATACTAGAATTATATAAAACATTAACCAGATTGCCGCTGGAGTACTGCATAAAGTTATGGTGACTGTATTACAGGAAGGATGTGATTGCAGTGGAAAGGATGAAGAAGAGATTTATAAGGATATTGCCAGGAATGGAGACTTTTTGCTATGATAGAAGATTGGATAGGCTGGAGTCATTTTCTTTGGAATGGAGGAGCCTGAAAGGAAATTCATTGACCTGCATAAAATCCCAACAGAAAGGACTTACCTGGATAGAATAGATAGGAAGGACCTATTTCCTTGGCAGATTGGTCATTTGGAAGGATCAGAGGGTAGTTGAGGAGAAATATTTTCATCTTGAGGGTAGTGGGGGTCTGGAATTCACTGCTTTGTAAAAGAGAGCGAGAATAGGACAAAGCAGAAAAAATGTGCTTATGACGGATGTCAGGTTGATAATACAAATAAGAACCAGGCTGAATAAACAAAGTTAAGAGGAGAGGCTAAAATGTAAACGAGAGAGGCAAAGAGAGAGGATGAGAAGAAATTGGCAGCATAAAGGGAATCTAAAAGTCTTCTGTGGGCACTAGAGGGGTGGGCCAATTGGGACCAAAAAAGGAACCTATGCATGGAGGCACAGGGCATGGCTGATGTACTAAATGAGAACTAGCATCTGCCTTTCCCAAGGAAGAAGGTGCTGCAAAAGTCATAGCGCCTATATTTAAAGTTGAAATGTCACCAGGACAAGAGGGGATACAGCAGAGGATGCTGAGGGAAGTAAAAGTGGAGATACTGGCTGTAATCTTCTAGTCCTCTTTGTCTACAGAAGTGGTGCCAGAGGATTGAAGAATTGCAAGTATTGCACCATTGTTTTGAAAAGTTTGTAAGGATAGACCCAGCAACTACAGATCTATCAGTTTAACCTCAGTGGTTGGAAAGCTTTTTCGAAGCAAAAGTGTGGAACAAACAGCCTCTTAGACAAGTGTCAATTAATTAAGGAAAGCCAGCACTGAATAGTTAAAGGTGAACCTGTGTTTAGCTGATTTCTTTGAGCTTTTTTGGTAAGATAATAGAGGGGGTTAATGAGGGCAGTGTGGTTGATGTCGTGTATGTGGACTTCCAAAAGGTGCGACACAATAGGCTTGTCAGCCAAGTTGAAATCCATGGAATAATAAGGACAGTGGTGGCATGGGTATGAACTTGGCTGAATGAAAGGAAACAGAAGTTCAAACAGTTGTTTTTCCGACTGGAGGAAGGTATACAGTGGGACGACTCCACTGGGGTCAGTATTAAAACCGCTACTTTTCTTGATTTTATATTAATGACCTCAACACAATTTTCAAAATTTGCGGATGACAAAACTTGGATGTGCTGTGAACTGTGAGGAGGATAGAAGTGAATCAATTTGGAAAGAAGAATGAAGAGAGACAAAATAAAAAATTACAATTCGAAAGAAGGTATATGTCTACAACTTATTGGAGGTGGCGGGGCAGGTTGAAAAAGTAACTAAAACGGCATATGCGATCCCAAGCTTTATAAATAGAAACACAGATTACAGAAGTTTTCATGCGCCTTTATTGCGAAGGTTATGTTAGAGCTATATAAAACATTAATGAGATTGCAGCTGGAGTACAACTGAGTATCGTGTTCAATTCTGGGCTCCGTACTTTAGGGTGAATGTGAAGGCTTTGAACAAGGTTTAAAAATTATCTACAAAAAATACTTTTGTTTGTCTGCCTTTAAAATCAGCAAGAAGCTGTTTACAGACAGTGTTCCGCTAAAAGCCATTAAACTAGCTGCAAGTCAACAAGCAGCCAAGGTAATTAACAACAATACCTTGAAAGTGAGAGATCCCAACAGAGAGGACTTTCCCCAACCTGTTCTAACTTCAAGTGAGAACCAACCTCCTAGAAATTCGACTACAAGAAACCTCACGGCCTGCTGAGAATCCTTCACCTTACAAGACGTTCACTTCAACTTGGTAAAGCATCACCATCTAAGAAACTGCAGGCCTGCCTCAAAAGATATTGAGATAATTATAAGCTGTAACAGTAAGTTACTTTCATCTGTCTGTGAGAGAATGTGTATGTGAGAGTACTTACCCACAGTACTGTTAAGGAAAGGAGTTCCAGGATATTGACGCAGTGACAGTGAAGAAACAGTGGTATAGTTCCAAGTCAGGATGGCGTGTGGCTTGGAGGGGAACTTGCAGATGGCAGTGTTCCCATGCATCTGCTGCGCTTGTCCTTTGAGGTCGTAGATGCTATTGGTTTCAAAGGTGCTGTTGGATCCTTGGTGAGTTACTGCAGTTCACCTTGTAAATGGTACTGCTGCCACTGTGCATTCGTAGTGGAGGGAGTGGATGTTGAAGGTGGTGGATGGGGTGCCAGTTAAGTGGGTTGCTTTGTCCTGGATGACGTCGAGCTTCTTGTTGGTGTGTTGTTGGAGCTGGACTCATCCAGGCAAATGCAGAGTAATGCATCACCTTCCTGACTTATGCCTTATAGATGGTGGACAGGCTTTGGTGAATCCTGAGGCGAGTTACTCTCTGTAGAATTCTCAGCCTCTGACCTGCTCTTATAGCCACAGAAATACAATATACAATATTTAAAAAGATTACATTCACCCACAGTGCTTTTAGATTGACCATGCTCATCTAATGTCACAAGCTGCCGGTGCAGGTAGCAGCTGAAGGCCCAAGGTTACCTGCACCAACCGACTTCTGCCATTAGATGGAGCCCAAGACTCCAGTGCAAGTTCAGAATGGGAGCCAGGAACAGACTCTCTGTTCTAAATTAAGGACAGAGGATGGGAAGCAAGGGCAGTAGTGAGGAAAAGAAGGACTGAGGGCTGGAGTAGAAGCACTGTGGGACATGTCATGAGTAGGCAGACTACAGAAGAGTAAGTTTGTAGCAAACAACGTTAAAGTAAAACTGGCAATCTTAAATGGATATATTGGAACTTCACTTTAAAGTTGTTAATAAAGTAACAACGAAAAGTGAGTCAATGTTAGTCTGATACAATGTTAGTGTATCATATGCATCTTTTCCTCTACAATACATTCTGTAATATAGAATCTTATGCCAACCATTATGTTTGACAATTTGGCAAATTATTTGAATGTAAATTTTGATTCCCTTAATGCAGTTTTTTCTAACTGCAAAAGAGCAGCTTGTAGTTTGAGATTTACATATCAAAGCTATTAGTATGAGAGTGGTTGCGAGAGTATTTTTTTTTGTACGTCCTGATTGGTAATGCTGTTCTGAGCTCCTCTATTTGCAGTTAAATAGCATTTGCAGCAACATCTAAACTACCTAAGCGTTAAACTCGATGGCAGAGAGTCTTCTCTTCCTGCACCTGCACCTTTGCCAGTGGTGTTTCCTTCATCTGCACCCTTGGCCCCTCATTTCTTATTTACATTCTGTTCCTCTGTAACCTCATCCTTAAATAGTGTGTCAATTTCCACTTGTACACTGAGAACACCTAGATCTACCTTACCGCCACCTCTCTTGACCCCACCACTATCCTGAAATTACTTAGCGTGACATCTGATACTGGATGAGCAGAAATTTCTTCCAGCTGAATATTGGGAAGACTCAGCCATTGTTTTCAGTACCCACCACAAGCCCCTCTTCCAGACAACAGTCTGAGGCCGAACCAGAAAGTTTGCAACCTCTATCATATTTTAGCCTTGGGATGAGTTTCCAACCACGTATCCACGCCTTCAGTAAGACCACTTATTTCCACCACTAACATCGTGCAATTGTGCCCGTCTTAGCTGATCAGCTCATTCATGCCTTTGTTACCTCTAGCCTTATCCATTCCAACGCACTGCTGGCCAGCCTCCCAGTTTCTACTCTCCATAAACTTGAGGTCGCCCTAATACCTGCTTCTCAAGTTCTAATTTGCGCCAATCCTGTTCTCACTCATCATCACTCACTGCCTTACATTGGCTCCAATTAAGCAACACGTCAACTTGAAAATTCTCAGCCTTGTTTTCAAATCCCACCGTACCCCTGACCTTCACTATTTCTGTAACCTCATCCAGCCCTACAATCCTCCAAGAAATCTGTGCACCTCCAATTTTCACCTTGGCATCCTTGATTTTAATTGCTCCATCATCCATGCCCTGGCCTTCACGTATCTGGGACCTAATTTCTGGAGTCCCCTCCCTAAACCTCTGCACCTCTCTGTTTCTCTTTCCTGCTTTGTGACACTCCTTAGAACCTACCTCATTGACCAAGCTTTTGGTCATCAGCATATTGTCAAATTGTGTTTGAAAACTCTCCTGCAAAGTACCTTGGGATGATTTAACTACATCAAAGGCACTATATAAATGAACGTTGTTCCTTCCAGTGTTATATCATTAACTGATTCATATTTTTCTGTCATTGGAGTGGAACCGTTAACCAGATTTTACAGTTCCTAGTGTGCTGTAAAAGAAAATGAACCAATAGATTTTATCATGATTAAGAATGCAAAAAGACTTTCTGAATTATGCATATTGAAGAAATATAATAAATCCACAAGTTCCAAGAGAAACAGTAACACTTGAGAAAGAATTATGCAATGTTCAGATTCCCGGAGATATTTAGTGAGCATCAGCATTATAAAAGATAAATATTCAAACGAGGGTAGGTCAGTTTCTCTAGTTTGCCAACAGCTTGTTTACCATCTGTTTTCAGTCTTTGCTCAAGAAGCTGCCTTTATATTTGCACGGCACACACAACCAAAGTGAATATTCCATCTTTAAAATGTGCAAGACCACCCAATTGGCTGCATATTCCAGTGAATCAGTATAGTTCACAATCACAATGTAGGCCCACATGTTCAATTAATTATTTTTGAAAGAATTTGGCAATCGTGGGCAAACCAACTTGGGTCTAAAATCAGTTCCTACATTTATTCATTGTTCTTCATTAGGGAAAAGAGGGATATGAGGATTTGTTAGCAGCAAAATTTGGTTGTATGGTGTCCAGGTTATCAGCGCTAAGTGCCATTTTTGGTCCAAAATGCTGTCCACAGTGCTTGCGTACACTTCTGGTGTGGACCATGCTGGACACCATTTTGGATAGGCCATTAATGTGGAAACTGCGATCATGTGCTGGAAGCATGCAGAGTAGGCAAATGGTTTCAAAAACAACTCGTATTTATATAGTACTTTTTACAACAATTGGATGTCTTAAGGTGCTTTACAGCCAATAATATACTTTTGAAAGAGCAATCACTGTTGCAACATAGCAAGCTGCACATGGCAAACTCCCAAAAATGGCAATGTGATAATGACCAGATGATTTTTTTTTTGTGATGTTGATTGAGGGATAAATATTGACCAGGGCACCAGGGCTAGCTTCCCTTCTCTTCTTTGAAATAATGCCATGGGATCTTGTACATCCATTCGAGCAGGCAGATGGGACTTCGCTTTAATGTCTCATCTGAAAGATAGCACCTCCAGCAATGCAGTATTCTCTCAGCACTGGAGAGTCCAGGGAAGGGGTGGGGAAAAGGGAGCCAGAAGTGTTTTAACATACTTGGCTTAAAGGGATGCACTCCTGAGCAGGCTCTGCGCCTGCAAAGAGCAGGCCTAAAAAATTCAATGTTTAAAATATAGTGTATGTTGTGGGTAATCAGCCCAAGTTCCCGAATGACAGGATCTGGCAGAACATCAATTTGGTCTCCCCCAGAGCCCATTCAGGTGCACTACTACAACATCTTCATTTGAGGGTAAGTGGGCTCCCTGGAAGGTGCAAGTACCATTGCGGCCTTGAATATTGGCAAACTTCTCAGTATTTGTCGCTTTTGTGACCACACAATTCAGGCTGTTGTGTTTGGATGATGTGGCGCTCGTGGTTAAATAGCTGGTAGTGTGTGCAAGCTGAGAGATGTGAGGTTTACAGCAGCACAAAGTATTGAAGATGTGGAGATGCAAATGAGTGTTAAGTTTGAGTTGTGATTGATAGATTGTTGGTATGATAGATTGTTGGTATGAAAATAATGGGAGAATGGTGCATTGAGTACATTGTGAATCTAGTTTGGCAGGTAGTGAGACGTGACAGCTGAAGATGCATTTACTGACCTGGGCATCATGTGAGGTCATTGAACATTTTGCAGCTCTACATCCATATCCTTGGAGCTTCATTGCTTGTTTTGACTGCCTTAGCTATATGATCCCATTGCCTTCTGCAGGACCCCTGCAGAAAGATGATATATATCTCTTTTGATGTGCACCTGCTCAACCAAGGCCTCTAGTACAGTGTCTAAAAATCTTGGAGCCTGTTTTCTGCCATGCTGTACCATTATTTAGTATTTTTCTAGCTCTCACGCTCTGCTGCAACCAGTTCTGATACCTGATCCAGCCATAGTACACTTCTCTTTTAAGAGGTGCATGCTAGCTTTAAGTGGCGCCATTCTCTCTCAATTTCGCACCCAGCAACACTAAATTTACGAGCTGCCTGCGTCAGAAGCAACTGGCGTGGGTTAATTGTGTATTGCTATCTGCTTCTGCAGGCCTTAATAAATTTCTCGATCACTGGCTTTCTAAAATAATCTAGTTGATCATTGTTGAGCAGATCAGCAGTTTTTTTGTTTTTAGATCAGTAGTCCTGTTTGTTTAAAATTTCCAAATAAGGAGTCGCAAGAGACTGGGTAATAATTGTCCCATGTGATCTCTTGGGTGTATACTATATATTCTATAAAGCTGGATCAGCTGGCATTCTGTAGTCAGATACATAATTTGTTCAATATTTGACAGCTCACTGGCCAATTTGGGCTCTAACCCTTATTTCAAATCAAATTATTTTTTACTGTCTCCCATCTAAGACTTTCGTAATATGTATATATTTGAAACAAAGTACGTGCAACAGGCTTCATACTTGCCACACTGGACTAATCCTAAAATTGTCAGAAGTTTTTTTGTTGCAGGGTGCTGTAAGATATCATTGGGAGGTCTTCGGTATACCTAATAAAAATTCCTTATGGTGAAACTGAGACTGGCACTTCGTAAGACAATTTTGGTTTAAAAAAGTTATGATGATCAATAAATTATAGAAGCATACAGCACAGGAAGAGGCCATTTGGTCCATGTCTGATGGCTTGCTAAAGAGGTATCCAGTTCTTACCACCACCCCCCCCTGCTCTTTCCCCATAGCCCTGCAGATTTTTTTCCTTTTCAAGTATATTTCCCATTCCCTATGCTCCCAATGTCCTTTCAAGCCGTGTAATTCAGATCATCATAACTTGTTGCATAAGGATGTTCCTCCTCATTTCCCCATCAGATTTTTTTTTGCAAATTAACTTAAACCTGCGTCCCCTGGTTATTGATCCTCCTGCTAATGGAAACACTGTCAACTCTATTAAAACCCCTCATAACTTAGAACACCTCTATTAACTCTCCCCTTGTCCATCTATGCTCTAAGGAAAATAATACTGTTTCTTTAGTGTCTCCACAAAACTAAGTCCCTCATCCCTGTTACCATTCTGGTAAATTTCCTTTGTGTTTTTTGTGGTGGTATAAGGACTCAGCAGAGACCTCTGTACGATACAACGATCACCTTATCCAAGTGCACATGGAGAAGTCTCTCTTCTAACAAGGTCGAGAGAATTCTAATTCTACAGTAAACAATCACTTACTTTTATGCTAAAAAAACTGCAAGAAGGTCTTCATGTATACAGTTATTTAGAAAAGCTGCAGATCGCGCGTCAACCCTTCTTCTGAACACCTGTAGCAAAATTTAGCTTATAATGACAGTTACTTGTCTCATACCTAAGCTGTAAAAGCTGCTCACATCCTGTATTCGAAGAGATAATGCCATACTTTATGGTCCCGTTGTCTAGGTTACAATGAATGTTCCATCCTAGCTAGACCCAGTTTTCTCAAAGCTCATTATTTAGCAATTTAGGTCAAGCTTCCTTGTGCTACCTGCATTTAATCATGTTAACCTGTGCTAACCTTAATTATTTGTGATCCTAATATGTACACAGTTTTGTTTGTACGTGATGTCCTTGCAAGAAGATTTAGTTTCTGGGAATGATGAATACAAAGATTCTAAGGAGAAAAGTTCAGCGATTAGAGAAGTCCCTTTGCTTACTTTCAAGAGCAGGATGTCTCAACTCGGGCCTCGTAAAATACCTGTTTAATATGATTTGAAAGTTATTGACTTGGGCTACTTTCTCTGCAAACGTGAAAGAAGTGAAACCAGTTGACTTGAATATGCTTACAGGAAGACACTGGGTCACTGGGAAGAAACACCGAAGCGGATTAGCTCGGTTTGTGTTTGCTATGGCTCCCTACAGACTTCAGATGTTTGGTTTCCTTGTGACCAGTTTAGGCCAAGGTGAAATTTCAGATGAATTAAGATCATCACCTAACAAACCATGTGGCAAAGGAAGCACGAGGAAACGAGATGAGCTAGCTGAAGAAGAACTCTGCTGGGTTGAATCTTTGTCCGGTGATCTACCTGACGACGATGATTCAGTGGCTCATCCCATTTATAAGCCTAGCAAACATACTGATTCTGAGGAAGTTAGTGAGCAATATAAGGAATGTGATAATACTGAGACAGATCTGGAAATAGAAAAGACTAGAGATCCTGGCTTAATGAAGCTGAAAGAAACTCGTTGCCATGAGGAGAATGAAAATGATGCACTTTGCATTAATTGTAAAGAACATATCACTTCATAGATTGAGAAGTTGAGAATGATTAACTTTTCTGCATAAATATTTGTGAACGTTTGTAATTTGAATCAACTGAACTTTTGTACATTCAGTTTTGTGTATTGAGATTTAATAAAATTTAATTCATCAAAAAAAAGCGCTGCCTTCAATGGTTTAATGTCTTTCCTAAAGTGTGGTGCAAAGAATTGGAGGCCTAATCAGGAATTTGTAACCGTTTATTACAGCTTCTTGCTTTTGTACTGCGTTCCTCGATTTGTAAAATCATGGATCCCCTCTTGCTTTTCTGACTGCTTTATCGACTTTGCTTGGCACTACCTCTATATGAAACCTTAAGTTTTAAGTTCTTTTGATTTGATTTGGAAGTTTGAGTTTTCCTGCATGTACTTTATTTCCCTAAATATTCTCATTTAAAATTGTTCACTGAAATAAGCAGAGCAATATATTACAGCAGTACAAGCACTATGCCTTGGTATTCAAAGAGAGAGGCAGTCAAAAGGGAACTCATTTTAGGATCATTTCCTTGACTTGTTCAGTTGATGTGACTTGTGAATCTCACCAGTACTTGGAAATCCATCCATTTGCATTTGCCAGTAGAAAACCATTATCCATTACTGTTATGAACTCAATGGCTAGAATGGGATTTAATCCTTTTTTAAGTTACACAGCAGATATGTGCAATATCTTTTCAGAAGGTTAGCATATGAATACTTAGTTTTCTTAAAGAAAAGATTGAGTTTAACAGGTTATCTTTACACAAGGCTTAGTATAGGAAACAGTGAAATAACATGGGGTATCCAGATACATCATTTTTGAAGTTATGAAGCATCTAAAAAACAAGTTGCCTGAATGAAATAAGTGCATAATTCAAATGGTGCAAATATTTGAAAATGCCACGATTTGATGAAGCAATGGCTTTGCTTCCTTTCTTCGAAAAATTAGACTTGTTTGACTTCTTAAAATAAACTTAGAGCTCTTTCCAAATTTGACTGCACTACTTGTTCTTCAAGCTGAATTCCAGTGTTTTGCTCTATTTTCCTGTCCTGAAATGATTATGTAAACTTTGTTTATCAATTGTATCAGATCTCCTAATTTCTTCAATCTAGTTGCAGTGACCACTTTTAAGTGAGCAAACCTGTTTGAAATGATCTGTTCGGAATTAGCTTTTGAGAAAAATCTCAACTTCATTTAAGTTTGATTTTGTGATTTTATAGTAACTTTCAAGATTGAGGATGTTCGCAATTGTTTACACTTCTGGAAAAAATATACTACTAAAAATACAAGTAACCGCATTTTAAAAAATTTAAAATCAAAATCAGTTACTCTAGTGCAGTTAACATTCAATCCTGGTATTCTGCATATTCAAAACCAATTTTATTTCATCTAAAATTTATTTTCCTGAGATTTCTATAGATAGTGCTAACTGTGGTGGAAATGTCCTTTTGGGAGAATAGTTAAGGGTTATGATTTTAGGATCATGTGCGGTCCCAGCTTCTATGGAATTATTCAAACTGAATAATCCTAATAGTCGATGGCAGTTTATCCTAACTATAAATCAGATCAGATGGCCCGCCAAAAAAATGTTCTGAATTTCAGATCCTTGTGCAAAATCCCACACTGCTTTTTAATGTGGTTGTTTCTAAACCCACTAGTCTCCTTTTGATGAGAACAAGACCGAAATTATGTTGAAAAATGCATTTGCAGCCAAAGTGAGGAGCTCAAGTTTATATGTTAAGTAACTAGTTTCCATTAATAGTCTAGTACCTATATCAGGAAACAATAGAATGTTTGCAGTCCATCACTTAAGTGAAAACAAATAGTTAATTGTTTACTGAGGGAGTTTGCTTCTTCGAGGGATTTGTTTAAACAAAACTGAGGGGCAAATCTTTTCAAAAGTGAGTTTGTGATATTCTGTGTTAAAACCTAAGAACTTCTATCTTCTGAAGTAATGACTTCCTTGTTAAAACTGTTGAACCCATGTATGAAAGGGAACTTTTAAGGCGTTTCTTCCTCAGAGAAAAAACTTAATTCCCAGCTGAAAGCGAATGGTGCCTTTGGCTTAATTCCAGCATTCCTATTCAAGTCAAAAAATTTGAAATGCCAGAAGAAAGCAGCACATGAAACAGCCCAGCTAAGGCAATAAGAACAAAACAAAACTTGCTGTATTCATACATCATCAAGAGGTGCTCCACCCCCTTGATGTGAACAAAGTCTCAAAATGAAAGATCGTGTATTGATGGTTATCTCAATTTCACTGTCTTATGGTACAGTTCAGATAATTTAAAAACCACTTTCTTGCAGCTGTAGTATTTTGAAAGACAGTCCTTTGGGATTTTATTTGATGACTTCATCTGTTTTTTTTAAACATGTTGAACTCTTGATGCAACTAAGGAAGAACAAATCTCAGTTTGAAGATCAACATTCATCTAACAGTCCTATTTTCATTTTACCTGTCAGCCTGCACTGTTGTAAAGCATTTCTCTACAATTTCAACTGCGGATACGGACAAACCTGTTCTGAAGGCAACGTATTTGAGCATAGAAAAAAACTTACTCAGAAAAGTGAACCTTATACAGCATTGGTCAGAAGTGAATACCTTGGATTTGGGTAACTATGTCAGCGCTATATTCTAGGAATAAGGACCTAACGAGGAGCAGGAAAGCACAGCAAGAGACACCGCCTTGCTCGCCTTCACCCACCAGCAAGACATTCCGAGTAAGAAAACCACTGACTTTTGTTGCAGTGCTCTGGTATAGTAATAAGAGGCATATAAACTATGCGACAAATAATGTATGGGAACCATGGGTTGCAAATTTTTTTTTTAAATCATGATTTAAAAAACACACATTAAGCAGTCAGCCTTCTATTTATGTACATTTTGAGAGCTAGGGTAAATAGTATTGTAGTGTTTTTGTATTCTAGAAAATATTAAACTATAGAAAGATTTCATTCTGAAGTAAATTCAAGAAAAACATGTTGCTGATTTTTTTGTGTTTTCTTCCTCGAAACTGTTGATTTTGACAATTGGACTTTTTTATAAGCGTATAGGGAGTAGTAAATACGATAGTCAACATACTTTTTTTGTATACTGCCCAATATTTTTAAAGTGCGACTTGTATGGCTCTATTTACTGTTACATTCTGACAAGTTGAGCTCATGTTTTCTTTATCAGTAATTGGCACTGGCATATATGTATGCCCGAGGGATTAACCTCAGCAATGGTTCTAAATCTGTATATTAAATGTACAGCAGGGTGGCTATTAGATGAACAATCCCATTGAAAATAATGAAAGATTTTTCTTAATAGTTAATCATAACCAGTTTCATTTAATGCCAATTCTGATTGTGTGGTCTAAGCATATACAGGAACCATTTGTGGGAGGTTATTGTGGAAGTCGTATATAATTAGCAACAGCTGCTGTGGAGCAGATATACTGCTGTTTAATGTGCAAAGGAAAAGTAGAATTTGGGGCCCAGGGAAAACTTGCTAGAGGAACCCAGCTTGAAATATAAACTACGTCTGAAAGAAATTTTGATCAAACAAAAGGAAAATCATTGCAGCGGCAGTACAGCCATGTTGTCAAGTATGTTTTGAAGAAACACTTTTGCAAGATTTGAATCTCCATGAAAAATGTAACCTATTTCTTTTTTATTCATCATGGGATGTGGATGTTGCTGGCTAGGCCAGCATTTATTCTGCATCCCTGATTACCCTTGAGAAGGTGGTGGTGAGCTGCTGCCTTGAACCGCTGCAGTCCATGAGGCGTAGGTACATCCACATTGCTGTTAGGGAGGGAGTTCCAGGATTTTGACCCAAAATTTGTAACATCAGGATGTTTTAATGCATTTTACCTGATTCATAATTCTTATGTCTTTGGTAGCCATTGCATAATTTCACGAAAAACAATGCCATAATTCATGAATATATATGAATTAGAGAACAGAATATTTTTGGTATTTGAGATGTGGTGTACACTAAACATATAAAAAACTTTGGGCAATTTGAAAGCACCCATCTGATAAATAATTCAATTTGAGACACAGCTAGAATGTGCCTAATGCTGATTATTAGCCAAAAAAAACTTTGAAAAGTCAAATGGATCGCTAGAAAGAAAACTTGGAGCATATATTATTTATACATGGTATGACACCATATTTTCAAAATTCTGTCATTAAATGTAACTAAATACTTTCCCTTATGAAAAATCTTTGTTCAGTGGGTAGAATCTTCCTTCTCCTCCCAGTTTTCTCCCCTTAACCCTTTAACACCCCCCCCCCCCCTCCCCCGCCTCCAACAACTTCAAAGTGCTTCTGCAGGGCCTTCATGGCCACCATCTGCCTTCAGGTGCATCATTTGAGCGGCAGCTCCTCATGTATGAATCTGGACTGAGGATGTTGGAAGGCTGCTTAGTCAAGACAATCATCATAGCTAGGCCCAGTATTGTTTCCATCCAGTATGTAAATGTACACTCCCAGCAGGTAGCACTGGATAGCTATTGCTAGCAGTAATTGTGAGCACTGAACAAGAATCAAACCTGAAGCCAGCTTCTATTTTTCTCCCGCCCACCTGCCCCCCTCCACTTATTGTCTATTCCCTCCTGTCTTTCTCTCCTTCTACAATTTTTACAGCCCATTTGTTAGAATTCCTAGTTTTAATTTCAGTAAGGTTATAAGTATAGAACTATGGATAGGTGTGATTAATTAAAGGGGTAACTTCAGGGGTTCAGATTTTGTCATCAAACCACAAAACCAATGCTCAGCAGTCTGCCAATCCCAAACTTACATTCAAGTTCCATTTAAAAGCTATATGTGATTTGAATTTTATGTAGAATTACTGACATTGGTTTTTCCACTGTGGTCAGTTTGGTAAATGTCATAATTAGCACTTAGAACTGTTAGATTCTATTATTTAGGCAACAGTAAAGTACAGACTAGGTAGTCAGAAATAAAACCATTTAAACATTATGATCAAATTAACGTGTGGCAGTTTTTATTTAAGAATAAATAACCAGAATAAAGAATAAAGATTCACTGCAGTTTAATTGCAGAATCAATCATAAGTGAGGCATTAAGCGCTCTGTTATATGACTCAGAAATACTGTATTCTTGTAAGATATATCATAAAGGAGATTTAACATCAGAAATTATGGATAAATGTTCTATTCATTGGATATTTTCATGTGCTGATACTGGGCTATAATAATAGTAGATGAGAGTAACAAAATGTTTTTGTACTGTTTCTGGGATGTGTTTCCTAATGTGTAAAAGAACAAATGCAGACCCAACTGTCACTAGCTGAATCAGTATTGTTAAAGTATACTTTTGAGCTTCATGAGTATCCAGTAAAACTACTGATAATTCTCTGACACCATAGGTTTTTAAAATAATTTCTAGAATTACATTTTCTTCAAAGACCATTTACAATAAATATATTCATTTATAAAAATAGTGTGTTACGGACAGAATGTGTGCTCTCTCTCACTGCACGTAATTGGTGTGTTTTGTATGGAAAGTAGTGTGTCTTTTCTTGCCCTTGGAGTGTGTATTCCAATTAAATAATTCAGCAACAGACTTTCATGAGTTTAAAGTAAAGGTTATTTATTCTCACACACTTACCCTGAATTAATGCAACACCACAAACTCGATCTCATGCAAACAAAGACACACAGAAAGATAGTGCACTTGTACAGTTTGCAGTTAATTCAGTCTCTGGGTTATCATTTCCAGTGTCCCACATGGCAGGCTTGTGGTTTCTTGTATGATTTAAAGTTGAAGTGAGTATCTTGTAAAATGAAAGGTTCACAGCATGTTGCGAGGTTTCTTGTAGTTGAATTTCTAGGAGGTTGGTTCTTTGGTGAACTTTAACTGGAACACGGTTACATACCCTCGCTGCTTGATGACATGAGCCTGGTTCTCAGACTGGCCAATGACATGATTCTGATGGATCTGCTGGATCCTGGGGTAGTCCCTGAAACCAGCTTTGATCACATGACCACAGGTTCACAATTCTGAGGCCCACTCAGTCTCGTTAGGATGGGGAACGCCATTGTGATACAATGGAAAGTTAATAATGGCCATTGAGTTTTGATTTTTCCTTTTTGTCCAAAGTGAAGCATGGAAACAGACAGTCTAGAAACTTCATCGTTTTTAGGTGTTGGCCCATCTTTAAACAATGAGATGTGTGTGTTCCATGAATGGCTGTGAGGTATCCTCACCTATGTCCCTATTTAATTAGTATTCAAGTATTCACTGTAGACTTGATATTGTCTGTAGCCCACATGTCAAAAGTCACATGATTTGTGGCAACCATCTTAACAGCTTGTTTGTGTCCAATTTTTAAAAAATTGACAAAGTTCATATGACGTGCTATACTGGACATGACCAGCAGTAGTGGAAAAAGTTGTTGTCATTGTACCTTATTTTACCCACTCCCAAGACTCAACAGAAATCTGTTATATAAGGGTGATATCTGTGGAGACATTGGGCAGAATTTAACCCTTGGCTGGCGGGTGGGCCCCACTGGCTTGGCGGCAGGCGGGCAGCTGAATCCCACCGCTGAAACTGGGCCTGCCGCCATTTTGAGTGGGCGGGCCAATTAAGGCCCACCTAGCGGCCTGCCCGACAGGAAGCACTATGTGTTTTCTGTGTGGGGGGTGGAGGGAATCCCCATCTGTCAAAGTGCACTTTTTCGCACATGCGTGCGAAAGAGCGCACTGCTCACTGAGGCAAAGTCCTGTCTCGGAGATTCGTGAGAGGTGAGTAAACTCTAAAAATAGATAAATAATAAAATTATTAACATGTTCCCCTCATGTGACAATGTCACACGTGATGGGAGATGTTAATAATAAATACACAAAATTTATTAAATTTTTAAAAAATGGATATGAAACTTCATCCCGCCAGTGGATGAAGTTTCATTAGTAATCTGGGGCTCCTGGCCTGCCCACCAGCCTTAAGGTTGGCTGGGCAGTGTGTTTAATAACGTTAATTAGCCTGTCAATGGCCTTAATTGACCATTAACAGGTCAGCGGGAGGACAGCTGATTTCGCTGTCCGCCCACCTTGGTGAATATTTAAAGGGACCGGGATGACATCGGGGGTTCCTCCCGATGTCATCCCACGTCATTTTCCCCTCAACGAGCCCTGCCCCCAAATCACCGAGGGGAAAATCCTGGCCATTGGCTGTGCCCTTCTTTTTCACTCAGTTATTTGTTTAATTCCCTTCTGTAACACTCACGATTTAATACAGAGGACAAAGATATGCCCTTAAGATGGCTGCTGATAGATGTTAATTTTAAAGGCGTAAAGAAACTACGAGTTTTAATTGCTTTGGCTGTCCAGATCACCTGGTCAGTATTGCCCTCTTTTGGCATTAGAATGCCATCATGTTTTAGGATATCAAAATTGTGCCATTATCAGTCCAGTATATTTGTACAGAGGTTTAAGGATATTACATTGGTCTCCAAAATAAGGGGCTCTGACTTATTATTTTGATCGGTCTTTGCAACCAGGACTACTCTGAAGGACAAGTTGCATCCGTTTTTGGCTTGGTCAAGTGTCAGAGAACAAGATCCTCCAAGCAGGGGAGTTTATTTTCCTGAATCACTTGAAGCTTGTCTTAAAATAGTCCAGCCAAGTAGACTATTTATGGAGTCAATTGAGTAGACTGTCCTACCCTTTCAGTCATTAACAGTGGTGTGAGTGCAAAGGCTAATTTGTTGGGGGGGAAGTCAGGATAGGGAGGTTTTGCTAAAATTGTAAAAGCTTTAATTACCAAAGAAACTTTCCACTTGTCACAGGGAACATTAGGTGCAGTGGAAATTAACTGTGAAATTAAAAAAAGTCTTGCAGATCTAAGTTTATGAAGAAAAGGATAATGCTTCTTTTTAATTCCACCAAAAACAATTTCTGAATATAGAATCCACTAGGATTAGGTTCTCTGTGAATAAAATGTCATAAATGAGAGAATTTTGTGCAAATACATGTTCTGTTGAGAAATACACTCAAAACTCTTGTGTAAATATACAAGTGCCACTTGAATATTAACTCTGATTGGAAGAAGTTAGTTTAAAACACGTGCATTTAAAAAGTGCCTTGTAGCCTCAGGACACCCCAAAATATGTCACAACCAAAAAATGACTTGGAAGTATAATCATTTATTTTATATCTGAACACTGGAGCCAGTTTGTACATAGTGAGATCCCACGAACAGCAGTATTTGTTGTTCGTTTGTTAAGGAAGCAATGTTGAGCAGTTACCAGGAGAAACCTCCTGCTCTTTTTTGTATAACACCACGAGATCTTTTCAGTCCAGCTGAACAATCAGGCCGGGTCTCAGTTTAAGATTTTGTGTGGAAAGGCAAGATCTCTGACACTGAAGCAGTTCCTCAGCATCATACTGAAATGTTAGCCTAGATTATATACCCCAATCCAGGAGTGGAGCTTCAACTCAGAACTTCTCACTGCAAGGCAAGCATGCTACAAGCTGCTGCCTAAGGATTCAAAAGACACCAGTTATTGTAAAGATAATTTTATTCACTCCACAAGGCCAAATAGAGAAATGTACTGCAAGGGTATTGTTTTCAGATTGCAGTTAGTCGACTTGCAACATGGAATATTACAATGACAAACACAATCAGTGAAAACATAGGAATATTATTGATCCCACAAAATGTCTTTCATATTTAGCTTCAAGACTGCTTGTTTATTATAACTAATTAGTAGTATACATTTTTAAAGTGAAAATTGTCTTTTGATGTTTTCCAGTATTTCCATCTGAAATATCAAATACTTCACATTTGATATGTTTCTGAAATATCCTGTCTGCTGCTCTGGATGTTTCTCTTGAGCAAGAAAGACTTATTCGTGTTTCAGTGTCTGAAATGTAATTTACATAATTCCAACTGCTTCATCAATGATTTTCCTTCCATCATAAGGATGTTTGCTGATGATTGCACAATGATCAGCACCGTTCATGGCGACTCAGATACTGAAGCAGTCCATGTCTAAATGCAGCAAGACCTGGACGATATCTAGGCTTGGGCTGACAACTGGCAATTAACAGTGATGTCACACAAGTGCCAGACAATGGCCATATCCAACAAGAGAAAATCTAACCATAGCTCCTTGACAGTCAATGGCATTACCATCTCTGAATTCCCCCCACTATCAATATCCTAGGGGTTAGCATTGACCAGAAACTGAACTGGGCTAGCCATATAAATACGTGTCAACAAGACCAGGTCAGAGGCTAGAAATCCTGAGGCGAGTAACTCACCTCCTGACTCCCCAAAGCTTGTCCACCATCCACATGGCACAGGTCAGGAGTGTGATGGAATATTCCCCACTTGCCTGGATGAGTGCTGCTCCAACAACACTCATGAAGTTTGACACCATCCAGGACTAAGCAGCCTGCTTGATTGGCACCCCGTCCTCAAACATTCACTCCCTCCATCTGTTATGACCTGGCAGGTGACGTGTGTCAGGCGACCAAATCCACAGGGGAAACTTAGCCACGCTACCACAATGGTTTTGCAATTTGTATTTATTACGAGAAGATTTGTGCACTGAATTCAGAAGCAACGAGTCCACCAACACCCTCTTAGAGATTTTAAAAATTAAATTATCACATTTATTAACAAAAGAAAAGATTTCAAGCACATACGTAAGATTACAGTTACTTAATACTGTAACAAATCCTAAAATTTTTAATTAATCTGACTCCCAAATACACAGCCCCTTTAAGGCAACAGTCCAAAATATTTTTCAAACATAAAACCAAGCCATAAAGTTCCCACAGGTCCCACTCAACAGCGGAATTCCAAAACCTTTTCTTCGATTTTAGTTACTGGACACAGCAGACTTTTGCAAAAAATGGCTGAAGACTTCTTCAAGTGTTTCACATATTCCTATTAGATCTTCCATGACCCCCCCAACATAGTCTTTCATTCCTCTTTATATATGTTCCTCTCTCTTTAATCTGTAAATTACATTGTTTCATATGTCTTTTCAAATTTACTTTTCCCATAATATAAAAATCTTTCATGTTGCCAATATGACCTCTTTCCTTTTGGTAAAAATAAACACACTGCTTGGTCTTGCTTATCTTACCAGTTGTAAACATCCTACCACCCTGTGAAATACAAACAACAACTTCACTCATTTAAAAATGCAAATTTCCTTCACACCTCATATGCTAAGACTTCGCCCATATTTATTCATTAGCATTTCTACACCTGATTCGTAATTTCAAGCTTGCAGTCTAGCTTACTTCAATTCAATTAAATCACACACAATCATCCATACTCACCTCTATAAACCTGGTTTATAATAAACTGCAATAATATTATGAAAAATATTATAGTTCCATGACAGTGGCAGCAGTGTGTACCATCTACAAGATACACTGCAGGAACTCAACAAGACTCCTTAGACACCACATTCCAAACCCATGACCATTACCATCTAGAAGGACAAGGGCAGCAGATACACTGGAACACCATCACCTGGAAGTTCCCTTCAAAGCTACTCACCATCCTGACTTGGAAATATATCACCGTTCCTTCACTATCACTGGGTCAAAATCCTGGAATACCCTCCCTAATAATCGGTGTGTGTACCCACACCACGTGGACTGCAGCGGTTCAAGAAGGCAGCTCACCACCACCTTCTCAAGGGCAATTAGAGACCGACAGTAAATGGTGTCCTAGCTAGGAATGCCCACATCCCATGAATGAATAAAAACAATTACAAAGAGATCCAGTGAAGACAATGGGCCATAACTTGCAAGCTGCAGGGCCGTGTAACTGGGGTTACCCCAAAAATGCGCTGGGGAACACCCCTCACCACGAAAGTTCCCAGGTAAGGTCTACACGGCACTTACCTGGGAAGCGCAAACTTACCCTGGGCAATTGCCCTGCACTGGGAACCATCTGAAAATGTGATTTAAATCTCAAACTTCAGATGGTTCTGACTGTAGTACGTCAATAGTCACCCAGAAAAAATTAGAATTAAAACTACTTCTAACTTCTGCACAACTACTTACAGACCCACACCGATTTCCCCCCCCCCCCCACCCCCCCCCCCACCCCCCATGGGAGTCGTCTCCAATGCAGCAGCGCTTGACTGAAGGCTTCAGGAACGCGCTTCCCTGCACGGTTCTCGCCCAGCCTGATTTGGAACGTCGGGCAAGACAGAATCGACAAAAATGGTAAGAAAGTAAGAGTGGAGTGGCAATCCGATTCTGATTACCACTCTGTGGAAATTCAGGCCCATAAAGCGTGAGGACCACTTCAATCAATAGCATTGTGTGTATAAAAATTGAAGTGGTGGGGGGTGGAGGGGATTAAAGCACCATCACACAAAAGTTTGAGATCCCAGCAGGTTCTGGAGATAATATGAAAGTTGATGCAGCACTTCAGGTTCTTGGATCTGCCCATTAGAATATTTGGGAAGATTATGAATCAGTAAGCTTGGATTAGTAATTGCCACTTTTTTTTATCAAAGGTGAGTAAAAATGCACTTTTAATTTCTATTTGATTCATAAAAGATGAAAAGTTGATCCAGACCATGAAGTCCTTTGTATTAAAATTTTGAGTTATCTTTTATTCCTATTTGTATGTTCTTCCAAATCTTTGTGTTGCCTTTTTCTATATTAAGCAGATATGCTTTGGTTATGTTGAGTTGCAAATCAGTTTTGCTAGTTTTTTACACCTTTCATGCAAGTTCCTTGTATGCATAGATTTATATTCTAAATGTGAATTAATTTATCCCCGTTTTTAAAAAAAGCTCAACTGTTTAGATGAACTGGCATTTGTCATTAAAATCTTTAATTTGTTATTGTGCTGCACATTTGTCTTGAATCTCCACATTGTATATTATTATTGGCTATCCCTTGCTAGCTAGGATGATTGTCTTCCATGAGTCTGAAGATGGCTGATGAGGCCGATTCAGGACCTGCAGACTTTATAGCATAGAGGGCATTTGTTGTCATGTGGCATGTCTGGTCGCATGTTATTAGTTCCGGCCATGACATGTTCTTTTTGCTGCTCTCACTTTTCCTCTTCAGTTTACCATCGTTGGGTCCCAAAATGTTGGGATCCTTCCCACAGACTCTCCCACCATCTGGTTCAGTCCAGGGTAATGGCCTCCCAGGAGTTAATGTCAATGTTGCATTTCCTCATGTTGGCTTTCTGCACATCCTTGAATCACTTGTTCTGTCCTCCTCTGGTGCGTCTGCAATGACTGAGCTGGGAAAACAAAACCTGCTTTGGGAGCCTGGCATCAGACATCCAAACTATATGACCAACTCAACGAAGCTGATGGTGAATGATCATTGCCTCAATGCTTGTGGTGCCTACTTGTGAGAGGACACTGATGTTGGTGTGCCTGTCCTCCCATTAAATATGTAAGATGTTCTCCAGGCAAAGTTGATGGTATGACCTCAGTGCTTTGAGGTGCCCCCTATACATTGTCCCCTGTTTCAACCCCGTTCAGTAAGGCAGGGACCACGACTGCATGGTTGGTTTCAGTTCTGATGTCGCAGTCTTCAAACACTCACTTCCTCAGATGGCCAAAGGCTGCACCAGCAATTTTCAGTAAATTGGTGTCAAAACAATAATAATCTGCTTATACTGTGGAGCTGCCATTCCTGCTTGGTGTAACTGTGTACAATTAACATTATTTCCTGCAAGTCAGTCTAGCCGTTATCATTGATCAGCCATATCTGCTGAAGGATTGAGGTAGATCCTCTCTGGCGCACGTTCCTCCTCTTCTGCTTAAATGCTTTGGTCTTTAAAAAAAAATGTACTGAAGCCAGGTATGTATCTATAAGTGATGTAGTTACATTTACAAATGCTGTTTACTCTTTCCCTTCATCTATAGTGCTGAAAGTTGGACAAAACGTGCATTCGTATTTTTGATGCATTGCTGAAAAAAATACTGCTACTACCACCAAATGACTATTTTTGATGCAGTGAGATTGCAACTTCAAATGTGGAACTTCCTTTAATGTCAATTGCTGGATTAAATAATATGATGGTTCTTTTGGCATGGTTTGGTTTACTATTACAGTAAAGTCAATGCTGAATCGTGTTTTCGCATTAAAAATTGAAATAAATCAACAGCAGTGGGTATGTTTAAATATCTGAAATGCTCTAGAAATGTTTGTGAATTTGGAACTGATTTTTGTGTTTTAAAAAATCATTGCGAATGACTGTTCCCTCTCTGGAACTTAATTGGTTTTAACTAATTGAAGACATGGGTTAAGGCTTAGTATTGTTCTATGTAGAATTTTCCTTCATTTAACAGCAGCTTTTTTCCTCTTGCATTCAAATCAGAAGACAAACTTAAGTTTTCTACCCTTTTTTCCAAAATGTTCTTTTTCTTGTTATCTGGATATGAACTTCAGATGATTTACTTTCCACGAATCCACTTTCTCTTCCTGTATTAAAATTGATGCATTCCAGAGGAAACTAGATAAGCGCATGAGTAAGAAAGGAATTGAAGGATATGCTGATGAGGTTAGATGGAAAGGGGTGGGAGGAGGCTTGTGTGAAGCATAAACATTGGCATTGAATCTATTAGATTGAATGTCCTGTCTCTGCACTGTGTAAGTACTTTGTAAACTGCTTTTCGAAAACACTAAAGGAAGAGGTATGAGGAGAAAGTAGTGACAATTGACATGAGGACGCAGATTTTTTTTGTTTAAACTGTATTAAAACTGTTGGGTATGCTGCACACCAGTAAGCTCTCACATTTTGGAATTTGTGTATTGGAGTTTCCTTGCTCTTCTCTCCTGTTACTCTTAACCCAACCACCAACCCCTGCCACCTTTAACCACCTGCGCCAGATCTCAAAATTACTTTCTAGGATGCAGCAAACATTCAGACTGAGGCATCCATTTAAACATACAGTTTGTTTCAACATACTATTGGAGAAAGAGGCTGTAACTTTCCAATTTGTTGTAACCTGGTGCTGTTTTGAATTGTACTTGTACTGTAAGTGGTGATGTATTTCTATATCTGTGGTGTAATTTCCTTAGAGGTACTATTTTTGGAAGCAAATTTTGGGAAATGGAATTAGTGTTTGTAAAATCATACAAATGAGAGTATGTCCAATAACTAGCCATTGTTACGATTGTTAATATTCTTATTGGCATCCGTCCAGGTCAGGAGACAATGGACTGCGCCCAGGGTGTATGTCACTTCCGTATTGAACATTGCCTATTGTGTCTATGGAGGTAGATTTGTCAATGGCAGTCCCTTCCACAGCTGGCACAGATGAATAGCATTGGCCCAAGACGGACTGATTTTTTTTCCCTTTCAGTGGGGTCTTTTCTTTTGTCTTTTGCTTTTTCCACACCCTGACTGTTTGTTACTAGGCACTCTAGCTTCCCATGCATCTGCTCCGATCCTGGTCAGTTTGAAATCTCGCTTGCAGACATCCTTGTATTGCAATTGTGGGCGACCTGTTGGTCTTATGCCCATAGCAAGCTTGCCATAGGGCATGTCTTTGGGGTTGCGGTTGTCATCCAGCCAGCTCAGATAATCCAGCCAACAGAGTCACTGCTGACTCGAGGGCAAACATGGTGGTGATACCTGCGTACTGGCGTACTTCCTTATCAGCATAATCTCTTGCCAGGAGATGTCCAGTATTCATCTGATTGTAACTTTATGCAAGAAATTGTAGACTGTCTTTGGTGCTTTTCTTTACTCATGACTGATGTGAAACTTGTTGCAGAAATGCCTCGTCCAATTTGGGTTTGAAACAGACTATGTAAAACATATTCTGCAGTGTATCAGACGAAATACCAGCCTACAGAATTAATTAAAGCTTGAATTGTAGATAACTGGCCTTATATAGTTGAGAATATTTAATAAAAACAAATACTGCAGATGCTGGAGATCTGAAAGCAAAACAAAGTGCGAAAAAAGCTCAGCCGGCCCAGCAGCAACTGTGAAGAGAGAAACGGAATTAACATTTTGAGTCCAATATAACTGTTCTTTGGAATATATAATATTTTCCAGCAGTCATATATCAATGGAGAAGAATAGCACACATCAAAAGTAAACATGCTCAGAGCAAGTAAACTGCATTTAAAATTTATAAGATATTTCATTTTAACATAATTTAAGCAGGATGGTAGCTGTATCGGGGCAAAGCAGTTTGGAATGCCAATACTTAATAATTAACTACTTACTTATATTAACCTTGGTAAACTAATTTCTTGAGAGCAACATTTTTGACTCTTAAAATATTTTTGAAGTCATTTTGAAGACTTTATAGTACCCTTGTCATGCACTTATCGTTATATCATGTATTTCAAATATCTCAAACAATTTATCATAAGATGAATTTCTTTGAAGCACTTTTGTAGTACATGACATAATTTTTTAGTGCTAGAAATTTTAGTTTAAATCATCGCTTCCTGAATTTTTTACAAAAGCAAAGTATTGCAAATGCTGGAACTCAGAAATAAAACAGAAAATGCTGGACACATTCAGCAAGTTAGGCAGCATCTTTGGAGCGAAACAGTTAACATTTCGGGTGGATGACCTTTCATCAGGATAGTTCTCATGAAAGTTCATCTACCTGAAACGTTAACTTTGTATTTCTTTCCACAAATGCTGCCTAACCTCAGTATTTCCAACATTTCCTGAAATTGCTGGTTGAGCATGGATATATTGGCATACATTTTTACATTCAGAAAATGTAAAGCCTGCTGCAGTACTTTGCTTAGATTGTATCTTAGTGAACTAGACCTTTGGTCACCTTTTTGTGGTAAATACTAACTTTGCACTAGAGTAATCAGTAGCAAATTCAAACTTAATGCTTTCTGCCTTGAGTAGCTATGACTATAATGAGTTTATTGCCAGATATTTTAGTGGAAGACCCCATAATAGTGTAAAGCATTGTAACAGCATGCCTGATCTTAGTACATATTGTCTTTCTGCTAGCCAGTCACATAGCTACAAAGCATAGGTTGCTGGCTGGATATATGGAGGTAAATAATATTTGCAAAAAAACAGAATGGATTGAGGTATAGTTTTACCAGATAACCAAGTTCCTTTGGTGTCAAATTTTATCTTGATGATCTTTGAGGTGCCATTCAATGTAACCGTTATTCATATGAGAACTTTGACTGCAGAGAGCATCATTACTGAGCCTGCTATATTTTTTATACATAGCACATATATTTTCAATAGGATTCGTATGATGGTGATTGAATGGGTATCTTGCTCCTTTTCTCCTCTAGGCCAAGAAGGCCAATTGTACTAACCTTGCTGAAATTTCAATTTGGCTCTGACATGGTCTGTGCAGCTTAGTTATTTGATGAGCCAATGAAGAAATTTAGAACTTTTACTCAAATTAGCAAAAAGTTAACTTGGAAGCTAAATCATGATCAGAATTTGGCAAACAACTGAAACTGACATGAACTTTATCGATACTGAGGAAGGAAGAAAGAAGACACATGTTGCTTAAAGTTGGCTCTAGCTTCATGTTTCGATCTCCCAGCCGAGAGAATGTATTTTGTGTTGATATGATACAGAAGTAGCCCTGTGGAGAGCTGCTATGTTTCGTTCTTACTTTGGCAGTCTGGCTGCAAATGATGAGCTGACATTGCCATGCCTCTGAGTCCATGTGAAAAAATGTAAAATTTGGTTCTTGCTACGACCCTATTCCCGAAACTTTTCCAGGAGGCAAAGCTAACTGGCAACCTTCTAAACGTTGATCCATCAGGCACATCATCTAGGCAATTCCCTTTTGGCCAAAAGATCCAACAGGGAAAATTTCAGTTGAGCTACAGATAAATAGAAGATGCCTTTCCTCCAGGGTGAGATATATGCATTTTTACCATTTGGCTTGTAAGCCTAAATTGAAACTGTTTTCTCGCATATAAGGTGCATTTAATTACACCCCAATATCAAGAGTCTGGCTTCCTCAATAAATTATCTATAAACGCTCAACAACATCCTAAATTCCTGTTTTTTTTTACTTTTCAGCATGATCGACTCAGCAGGTAAGAACTTTGCCATATTGTATTGTGCAAGTACTGTTACTGTTGCCAGAAAATGATTTAGCGTACTTCTTCTTCAGGTGTCAGCTGTTCTCTTATACATGCTCCATGAACAATAATATTTTGGTAATCTACATAATTAGAGGCAGATTTGACTTAATTTTTAATATTTGTTAAAAAAGTCATTTTGTTGCTACAATTGATCATAGCATCTTTATAGTTCATTTAAGATTATCAATATGGTCTGTTAGCAAAATATTCAACAAGATTCAGGCCTCATGCCGATAAATAAAACTCAACCGGATATTCATGTATTGCTTTCAGTATGCCCGTCTTAACA